>NC_136632.1:31796839-32466839 GCF_933228915.1 Telmatherina bonti
ATACGGCAGAACGTCACAACCAGAGACTTAATGGAGGAAACGTCTGGAACATACGGCAGAACGTCACAACCAGAGACTTAATGGAGGAAACGTCTGGAACATACGGCAGAACGTCACAACCAGAGACTTAATGGAGGAAACGTCTGGAACATACGGCAGAACGTCACAACCAGAGACTTAATGGAGGAAACGTCTGGAACATACGGCAGAACGTCACAACCAGAGACTTAATGGAGGAAACGTCTGGAACATACGGCAGAACGTCACAACCAGAGACTTAATGGAGGAAACGTCTGGAACATACGGCAGAACGTCACAACCAGAGACTTAATGGAGGAAACGTCTGGAACATACGGCAGAACGTCACAACCAGAGACTTAATGGAGGAAATGTCTGGAACATACGGCAGAACGTCACAACCAGAGACTTAATGGAGGAAACGTCTGGAACATACGGCAGAACGTCACAACCAGAGACTTAATGGAGGAAACGTCTGGAACATACGGCAGAACGTCACAACCAGAGACTTAATGGAGGAAACGTCTGGAACATACGGCAGAACGTCACAACCAGAGACTTAATGGAGGAAATGTCTGGAACATACGGCAGAACGTCACAACCAGAGACTTAATGGAGGAAACTGTCTGGAACATACGGCAGAACGTCACAACCAGAGACTTAATGGAGGAAACGTCTGGAACATACGGCAGAACGTCACAACCAGAGACTTAATGGAGGAAACGTCTGGAACATACGGCAGAACGTCACAACCAGAGACTTAATGGAGGAAATGTCTGGAACATACGGCAGAACGTCACAACCAGAGACTTAATGGAGGAAATGTCTGGAACATACGGCAGAACGTCACAACCAGAGACTTAATGGAGGAAATGTCTGGAACATACGGCAGAACGTCACAACCAGAGACTTAATGGAGGAAATGTCTGGAACATACGGCAGAACGTCACAACCAGAGACTTAATGGAGGAAATGTCTGGAACATACGGCAGAACGTCACAACCAGAGACTTAATGGAGGAAACGTCTGGAACATACGGCAGAACGTCACAACCAGAGACTTAATGGAGGAAACGTCTGGAACATACGGCAGAACGTCACAACCAGAGACTTAATGGAGGAAATGTCTGGAACATACGGCAGAACGTCACAACCAGAGACTTAATGGAGGAAATGTCTGGAACATACGGCAGAACGTCACAACCAGAGACTTAATGGAGGAAACTGTCTGGAACATACGGCAGAACGTCACAACCAGAGACTTAATGGAGGAAACGTCTGGAACATACGGCAGAACGTCACAACCAGAGACTTAATGGAGGAAATGTCTGGAACATACGGCAGAACGTCACAACCAGAGACTTAATGGAGGAAACGTCTGGAACATACGGCAGAACGTCACAACCAGAGACTTAATGGAGGAAATGTCTGGAACATACGGCAGAACGTCACAACCAGAGACTTAATGGAGGAAACGTCTGGAACATACGGCAGAACGTCACAACCAGAGACTTAATGGAGGAAATGTCTGGAACATACGGCAGAACGTCACAACCAGAGACTTAATGGAGGAAACGTCTGGAACATACGGCAGAACGTCACAACCAGAGACTTAATGGAGGAAACGTCTGGAACATACGGCAGAACGTCACAACCAGAGACTTAATGGAGGAAATGTCTGGAACATACGGCAGAACGTCACAACCAGAGACTTAATGGAGGAAACGTCTGGAACATACGGCAGAACGTCACAACCAGAGACTTAATGGAGGAAACGTCTGGAACATACGGCAGAACGTCACAACCAGAGACTTAATGGAGGAAACGTCTGGAACATACGGCAGAACGTCACAACCAGAGACTTAATGGAGGAAACGTCTGGAACATACGGCAGAACGTCACAACCAGAGACTTAATGGAGGAAACGTCTGGAACATACGGCAGAACGTCACAACCAGAGACTTAATGGAGGAAACTGTCTGGAACATACGGCAGAACGTCACAACCAGAGACTTAATGGAGGAAACGTCTGGAACATACGGCAGAACGTCACAACCAGAGACTTAATGGAGGAAATCGTCTGGAACATACGGCAGAACGTCACAACCAGAGACTTAATGGAGGAAACGTCTGGAACATACGGCAGAACGTCACAACCAGAGACTTAATGGAGGAAACGTCTGGAACATACGGCAGAACGTCACAACCAGAGACTTAATGGAGGAAACGTCTGGAACATACGGCAGAACGTCACAACCAGAGACTTAATGGAGGAAACGTCTGGAACATACGGCAGAACGTCACAACCAGAGACTTAATGGAGGAAACGTCTGGAACATACGGCAGAACGTCACAACCAGAGACTTAATGGAGGAAACGTCTGGAACATACGGCAGAACGTCACAACCAGAGACTTAATGGAGGAAACGTCTGGAACATACGGCAGAACGTCACAACCAGAGACTTAATGGAGGAAATGTCTGGAACATACGGCAGAACGTCACAACCAGAGACTTAATGGAGGAAACGTCTGGAACATACGGCAGAACGTCACAACCAGAGACTTAATGGAGGAAACGTCTGGAACATACGGCAGAACGTCACAACCAGAGACTTAATGGAGGAAATGTCTGGAACATACGGCAGAACGTCACAACCAGAGACTTAATGGAGGAAACGTCTGGAACATACGGCAGAACGTCACAACCAGAGACTTAATGGAGGAAACGTCTGGAACATACGGCAGAACGTCACAACCAGAGACTTAATGGAGGAAACGTCTGGAACATACGGCAGAACGTCACAACCAGAGACTTAATGGAGGAAACGTCTGGAACATACGGCAGAACGTCACAACCAGAGACTTAATGGAGGAAACGTCTGGAACATACGGCAGAACGTCACAACCAGAGACTTAATGGAGGAAACGTCTGGAACATACGGCAGAACGTCACAACCAGAGACTTAATGGAGGAAATGTCTGGAACATACGGCAGAACGTCACAACCAGAGACTTAATGGAGGAAATGTCTGGAACATACGGCAGAACGTCACAACCAGAACTTAATGGAGGAAATGTCTGGAACATACGGCAGAACGTCACAACCAGAGACTTAATGGAGGAAATGTCTGGAACATACGGCAGAACGTCACAACCAGAGACTTAATGGAGGAAACGTCTGGAACATACGGCTAGAACGTCACAACCAGAGACTTAATGGAGGAAATGTCTGGAACATACGGCAGAACGTCACAACCAGAGACTTAATGGAGGAAATGTCTGGAACATACGGCAGAACGTCACAACCAGAGACTTAATGGAGGAAACGTCTGGAACATACGGCAGAACGTCACAACCAGAGACTTAATGGAGGAAACGTCTGGAACATACGGCAGAACGTCACAACCAGAGACTTAATGGAGGAAACGTCTGGAACATACGGCAGAACGTCACAACCAGAGACTTAATGGAGGAAACGTCTGGAACATACGGCAGAACGTCACAACCAGAGACTTAATGGAGGAAACGTCTGGAACATACGGCAGAACGTCACAACCAGAGACTTAATGGAGGAAACGTCTGGAACATACGGCAGAACGTCACAACCAGAGACTTAATGGAGGAAACGTCTGGAACATACGGCAGAACGTCACAACCAGAGACTTAATGGAGGAAATGTCTGGAACATACGGCAGAACGTCACAACCAGAGACTTAATGGAGGAAACGTCTGGAACATACGGCAGAACGTCACAACCAGAGACTTAATGGAGGAAACGTCTGGAACATACGGCAGAACGTCACAACCAGAGACTTAATGGAGGAAACGTCTGGAACATACGGCAGAACGTCACAACCAGAGACTTAATGGAGGAAACGTCTGGAACATACGGCAGAACGTCACAACCAGAGACTTAATGGAGGAAACGTCTGGAACATACGGCAGAACGTCACAACCAGAGACTTAATGGAGGAAACGTCTGGAACATACGGCAGAACGTCACAACCAGAGACTTAATGGAGGAAACGTCTGGAACATACGGCAGAACGTCACAACCAGAGACTTAATGGAGGAAACGTCTGGAACATACGGCAGAACGTCACAACCAGAGACTTAATGGAGGAAACGTCTGGAACATACGGCAGAACGTCACAACCAGAGACTTAATGGAGGAAATGTCTGGAACATACGGCAGAACGTCACAACCAGAGACTTAATGGAGGAAATGTCTGGAACATACGGCAGAACGTCACAACCAGAGACTTAATGGAGGAAATGTCTGGAACATACGGCAGAATGTTCAAAAAGTGTCACATAAAACATATGGAACATAAATATCCAGGTAAGAGCCTACGGCACGTATCAGCTGACCTGCAAAACGTTCCTGTCGAAAGCTCGTAATTGGTCTGTTCTTGCGATCAAAACCCCGTCTTGGGTGACTTGGTACAGTTGGGACGGAGGATGGAGGAAGTAGCGGATGTTTGGATTCACACCCTGTCATTGAACAGAGTTACGGGTTATCTCATGTTTGGGACAGATATGACATTTGAGCACAAATGTTACAATTAAACAACAAAAAGCTCAGATAAAATCTAATCTATTATAAGACCACTTAAATAAAACTACCCTGAACTACACTGAGCTCAACGTCACTGTGGCATAGTGGTTAGCGCCGTGGCCTCACAGCAAGAAGGTCGCTGGGGCGAGGTTTGGTCAGTGGCCTTTCTGTGTGGAGAGAACCCATGCATACACGGGGTTCTCCAGGTACTCCGGCTTCCTCCCACTGTCCAAAGACATGATGTTAGGTTAATTAGTTACCCTAAATTGCCCCTAGGAGTGAGTGTGAGTGGTTGTTTGTCTCTGGGTGGCCCTGTGATGGACTGTCCAGGGTGTACCCTGCCCTTTGCCCAAAGCCAGCTGGGATCGGCTCCAGCTCCCCGCGACCCTGAATTGGATTAAGCGGTTTGGAAAATGAATGAATACCCTGAACTAGTTCTAAACCCTGTTTGGAGAGGACGATCCGTACGATATTTCAATCAGATTGAGGAGGATCATGCGCTTTTGTCCTGATGCTGGACCAATGGGACAGATCTGGGGTCCTGTCGAAGGCGTTCAACCATAGTTCCCCTGGGACTCCTTTGGGAGGTACTCTGGGGTGACTGGTACTCCATACTGAGTACCAGTTATACAAGCTGCCCAGTCCCTGTACAACTGGTGCCAGAGCTTGGTCCAAATTGCTGGCAGTAAGTCTGATTTGTTTCTGGTGAGGGTTAGACTCCTTCAAGGCTACCCTTGTTGCTGATTCTGTTCAGAACTTTCCAGGATCGATTGAGTTGTTGACAGGATCCGGTTTGGAGGCCTCACAATCGGGCCTGTGGTTTTTCCAGATGATGTGGTTCTGCAGGCTCCATCAGACCATGGTCCTCAGCCAGTAAAGAGGGGAGTGTCCTGTCCAGGTTCAGAATGAGGTCCTGAACTTGAGCTCCAAGTGGAGGAGTTCTATATTTCAGTCCTCATTGGTCTGTCCTGGCGAAGAAGGAGCTGGGCTGAAAAGAAAAGATCAGGATTTTCTAGGTTCCTGCCCTCACTTACGGTCACCTGCTGAAGAGAACCAAAGAACCAGATCAGGAAAACAAGCTGCTGCAATAAGTTTCCTCCTCAGGGTCTTCTAGACTCTCCCTTAGAGACAGAATCTTCATAATCCGGAAGGAGATTCGAGTAGAACTGCTGCTCTTCCAAATGCAAAGGACCAGATGAGGTAAATGGACGGTTCTGGTCACGTGGCCTCTTGTACGTCTCCCTGGTGAGGTGTTCTGGACATGTCCCAACAGGAAGAGACCCCAAGGAAGACCCTGGACATGCCGGGAGGGTGTTACATCTCTCAGCTGGCCTTGGAACTCTCAGGATCCCCAGGAAGAGCTGGAGAGGGAAGTCTAAGATCCCTGCATAGGATGCTGCTGCTGCTGATGATGGATGGATGGATGATGGATGGATAATGGATGGATGGATTGATGGATGGATGGATGGATGGATGGATGGATGGACGGAGAAATATGAAATAAAAATGAAATAATCTGAAATAGGATCTGCCTGATCTACTGGTCTACTGTGTTATGTCTAGAAACTCGCAGACTCCGATGGTTCTTAATTGCTTCATTTTTAACTCCGAACCCCAACACCCTACAGACTTGGTCACTCTTGTGTCACACTGCCCCCTTGTGTCACTAACTCTAGCTGCAACCGCAGTCGTCACTGTGTAGCTCATACCTAACATACTGGTCTACTGGTCTGTTGGTCCGCTGGTCTTGATCTACTGGTCTACCTAATCTATTGGTTTACTTGTCTTACCTGAACTACCTGATCTACTGGTCTACATGATCTACTGGTCTGTTGGTCTACATGGTCTACTGGTCTACCTGGTATACATGGTCTACATGGTCTACTGGTCTACCTGGTCTAATAGCTGACTAGTCAACCTGGTTTACTGGTCTAGGTGGTCTACATGGTCTGCTGGTCTACTTGGTCTAATAGCTGACTAGTCAACCTGGTCTACTGGTCTACATGATCTACTGGTCGACATGGTCTACTGGTCTACCTGGTCTAATAGTTGACTAGTCAACCTGGTTTACTGGTCTAGGTGGTCTACATGGTCTACCTGGTCTAAGAGCTGACTATTCAACCTGGTCTACTGGTCTACATGGTCTACTGGTCTACATGGTCTACCTGGTCTAAGAGCTGACTATTCAACCTGGTCTACTAGTCTACCTGGTCTAATATCTGACTAGTCAACCTGGTCTACATGGTTCACTGGTCTACATGGTCTAGCTGGTCGAATAGCAGACTAGTCAACCTGGTCTAAGAGCTGACTAGTCAACCTGGTCTACATGGTCTACTGGTCTAAGAGCTGACTAGTCAACCTGGTCTACATGGTCTACTGGTCTAAGAGCTGACTAGTCAACCTGGTCTACATGGACTACTGGTCTAAGAGCTGACTACTCAACCTGGTCTACTGGTCTACCTGGTCTAATAGCTGACTAGTCAACCTGGTCTACATGGACTACTGGTCTAAGAGCTGACTACTCAACCTGGTCTACTGGTCTACCTGGTCTAAGAGCTGACTAGTCAACCTGGTCTACTGGTCTACATCGTCTACTGGTCTAGCTGGTCTAATAGCTGACTAGTCAACCTGGTTTACTGGTCTACATGGTCTACTGGTCTACATGATCTACTGGTCTATTGGTCTACCTGGTCTAATAGCTGACTAGTCAACCTGGTCTACTGGTCTACATGATCTACTGGTCGACATGGTCCACTGGTCTACCTGGTCTAATAGTTGACTAGTCAACCTGGTTTACTGGTCTACTGGTCTACATGGTCTACCTGGTCTAAGAGCTGACTATTCAACCTGGTCTACTGGTCTACATGGTCTACTGGTCTACATGGTCTACCTGGTCTAAGAGCTGACTATTCAACCTGGTCTACTAGTCTACCTGGTCTAATATCTGACTAGTCAACCTGGTCTACATGGTTCACTGGTCTACATGGTCTAGCTGGTCGAATAGCAGACTAGTCAACCTGGTCTAAGAGCTGACTAGTCAACCTGGTCTACATGGTCTACTGGTCTAAGAGCTGACTAGTCAACCTGGTCTACATGGTCTACTGGTCTAAGAGCTGACTAGTCAACCTGGTCTACATGGACTACTGGTCTAAGAGCTGACTACTCAACCTGGTCTACTGGTCTACCTGGTCTAATAGCTGACTAGTCAACCTGGTCTACATGGACTACTGGTCTAAGAGCTGACTACTCAACCTGGTCTACTGGTCTACCTGGTCTAAGAGCTGACTAGTCAACCTGGTCTACTGGTCTACATCGTCTACTGGTCTAGCTGGTCTAATAGCTGACTAGTCAACCTGGTTTACTGGTCTACCTGGTCTAATAGCTGACTAGTCAACCTGGTTTACTGGTCTACATGGTCTACTGGTCTACATGATCTACTGGTCTATTGGTCTACCTGGTCTAATAGCTGACTAGTCAACCTGGTCTACTGGTCTACCTGGTCTAAATGCTGACTATTCAACCTGGTCTACTAGTCTACATGGTCCACTGGTCTAGCTGGTCTTATAGCTGACTAGTCAACCTGGTGTACTGGTCTACATGGTCTGCTGGTCTACCTGGTCTAATAGCTGACTAGTCAACCTGGTCTACTGGTCTAGCTGGTCTAAGAGCTGACTAGTCTACCTGGTCTACATGGTCTACTGGTCTACATGGTCTACCTGGTCTAAGAGCTGACTATTCAACCTGGTCTACTAGTCTAGCTGGTTTAATATCTGACTAGTCAACCTGGTTTACATGGTTCACTGGTCTACATGGTCTAGCTGGTCGAATAGCAGACTAGTCAACCTGGTCTAAGAGCTGACTAGTCAACCTGGTCTACATGGTCTACTGGTCTAAGAGCTGACTAGTCAACCTGGTCTACATGGTCTACTGGTCTACATGGTCTACCTGGTCTAATAGCTGACTAGTCAACCTGGTTTACTGGTCTAGGTGGTCTACATGGTCTGCTGGTCTACTTGGTCTAATAGCTGACTAGTCAACCTGGTCTACTGGTCTACATGATCTACTGGTCGACATGGTCTACTGGTCTACCTGGTCTAATAGTTGACTAGTCAACCTGGTTTACTGGTCTAGGTGGTCTACATGGTCTACCTGGTCTAAGAGCTGACTATTCAACCTGGTCTACTAGTCTACCTGGTCTAATATCTGACTAGTCAACCTGGTCTACATGGTTCACTGGTCTACATGGTCTAGCTGGTCGAATAGCAGACTAGTCAACCTGGTCTAAGAGCTGACTAGTCAACCTGGTCTACATGGTCTACTGGTCTAAGAGCTGACTAGTCAACCTGGTCTACATGGTCTACTGGTCTAAGAGCTGACTAGTCAACCTGGTCTACATGGACTACTGGTCTAAGAGCTGACTACTCAACCTGGTCTACTGGTCTACCTGGTCTAATAGCTGACTAGTCAACCTGGTCTACATGGACTACTGGTCTAAGAGCTGACTACTCAACCTGGTCTACTGGTCTACCTGGTCTAAGAGCTGACTAGTCAACCTGGTCTACTGGTCTACATCGTCTACTGGTCTAGCTGGTCTAATAGCTGACTAGTCAACCTGGTTTACTGGTCTACCTGGTCTAATAGCTGACTAGTCAACCTGGTTTACTGGTCTACATGGTCTACTGGTCTACATGATCTACTGGTCTATTGGTCTACCTGGTCTAATAGCTGACTAGTCAACCTGGTCTACTGGTCTACCTGGTCTAAATGCTGACTATTCAACCTGGTCTACTAGTCTACATGGTCCACTGGTCTAGCTGGTCTTATAGCTGACTAGTCAACCTGGTGTACTGGTCTACATGGTCTGCTGGTCTACCTGGTCTAATAGCTGACTAGTCAACCTGGTCTACTGGTCTAGCTGGTCTAAGAGCTGACTAGTCTACCTGGTCTACATGGTCTACTGGTCTACATGGTCTACCTGGTCTAAGAGCTGACTATTCAACCTGGTCTACTAGTCTAGCTGGTTTAATATCTGACTAGTCAACCTGGTTTACATGGTTCACTGGTCTACATGGTCTAGCTGGTCGAATAGCAGACTAGTCAACCTGGTCTAAGAGCTGACTAGTCAACCTGGTCTACATGGTCTACTGGTCTAAGAGCTGACTAGTCAACCTGGTCTACATGGTCTACTGGTCTACATGGTCTACCTGGTCTAAGAGCTGACTATTCAACCTGGTCTACTGGTCTACATGGTCTACTGGTCTACATGGTCTACCTGGTCTAAGAGCTGACTATTCAACCTGGTCTACTAGTCTAGCTGGTCTAATATCTGACTAGTCAACCTGGTCTACATGGTTCACTGGTCTACATGGTCTAGCTGGTCGAATAGCAGACTAGTCAACCTGGTCTAAGAGCTGACTAGTCAACCTGGTCTACATGGTCTACATGGTCTAAGAGCTGACTACTCAACCTGGTCTACATGGTCTACTGGTCTACATGGTCTACCTGGTCTAAGAGCTGACTATTCAACCTGGTCTAGCTGGTCTAATAGCTGACTAGTCAACCTGGTCTACATGGTCTACTGGTCTACATGGTCTACTGGTCTAGCTGGCCAATCGGTGGGCCAGCATGTCATCTTACATCAGAGAAGTCGCGGTCTGACACCTGGAGCTGTAACACCTGGTTCCCGTAGGTGGAGACGATGGAGGCGGGGCTAGAGCTCTGGATGATGAAACCTTTAAAGGTGGTTCTGTTGAAGACTGGAGAAAACTTGTTCTCACACAGAACTCGGACCAGAACCGATGCCACGCTGTACTTCAGTCTGTCATCTACCTGGTACACCTGAACGGGAACAGAGGAAGACGGACTTTCACCTGGTCGCCAACGAGGATGCAGCAAACAGGAAGTCATGTGGTTACCATGACAGTGAGTGAGAAGTTTGCTGCTATCCGTCTGTCGCCCACAGGTCTGGTTAACTGGATCTCACCGGTCCGGTTGTTGATGACAAACCGGTTCTGGTCATCACCTGTAGGGTCAAACATACACCTGTTCACACCTGTTCACATCTCGTCACACCTGTGTCCTCACACTGATGCTGACCTGAGATGATGGAGTAGATGAGTGGAGAGTCGATCCCTCGGTCTCCATCTTCTGCTCTGATGGGACCAGGAGAGAAGTCCAGAACCATATCCTGAAAGACAAACACACCTGTCCATGTCCACCAGAGACCTCATCCGGAACCAGAGTCCTGGACCTCATCCTGGACCAAAGTCCTGGACCTCATCCTGAACCAAAGTCCTGGACCTCATCCTGAACCAGAGTCCTGGACCTCATCCTGGACCAGAGTCCTGGACCTCATCCTGGACCAGAGTCCTGGACCTCATCCTGGACCAAAGTCCTGGAACTCATCATGAACCAGAGTCCTGGACCTCATCCTGGACCAGAGTCCTGGACCTCATCCTGGACCAGAGTCCTGGACCTCATCCTGGACCAGAGTCCTGGACCTCATCCTAGACCAGAGTCCTGCACCTCATCCTGAACCACAGTCCTGGACCTCATCCTGAACCAGAGTCCAGATACAGGGACCTGAACCATAGTCCAGAACCAGACTTCTGAACCAGGATCCAAGACTTACCTTTAGTCTCTTGGTTTTCTGGTTAACAAAGCTAGTCTACGTCTCAGTGACTGAACCGGGGTTTTCCATCTGGAAAGGGGTGGAGTCAGCAGCGTCTGACCAATCACAGACTACTTTACCGTTGCAGGCCAGAGACTTATGAAGATTTGAACATCCGGAGCAGAAGCAACACCGTTGCCATAGCAACCGCAGGAGGAGATGCTGGGAAACATATTCATATAAACAGACTCAGTTTCAGGCAGAACTTTCTCACATTGTTCCTTTCCTGCATATTTTCATTCAGGTTCTCCCGGTTTGCGGCTTCTCCAACCCCGAGGCAGGCGCCATGACGACAGCAGTAGTTATGGTTTCATAAAGTCCTGGTTCTGCAGTTGTGCATGTGTAAACATCGTAATTCAGATGGAACCTTTTGGAGCTTAATGGGAACAAACCCAGAATAAGAACAAACTGATTGGTTCGGAGATGATGCGCTCCGAAGCAGGTTAGTAACCAGCGTCAGTTACCGTGGTGATTTTCCCGGTACAGTAGTAACCAGCGTCCGTTACCATGGTGATTTTCCCAGTACAAAGTGAAACTACTTCTGATTGGTGCGGAGGTGAAGCAGGTTAGTAACCAGCGAATCCTCGACGGAAACCCTGAAGTTACCCGGAGAGGAGGGAAAAGAGTCCCCTGTTTCGGGCTTCTGGTCTGGGTTCAGCTGGAGAGCAGGTGGGTTTCCACCAATGTTACACCCAGCTGAAGGTCATGTTTCCGTGATGGAAAAATAATAATCCCTTTTATATCTGGTCATCACGGTTATGAAACATGACCACTGATTACCGTACCATGCACAGCCAGCAGACTTCTCTGGACCTGATGTCCCACGACAACCTGTAGATCTGGGATGGTATGAGGGGGTGTGAGTGACTAAGGGAGGGGGGTTCAGCTGCTGTGTTCTCAGGTTCTCCTATGAAAATGCGTTTTTTTTCTCATCATGCATACGGAGTCCGGACAGGAGTCGCCACTGGAGCGTTCTGGGGTTTGTAACACTGGCAGAACATGTCGGAACACCTGCAGGCCGGCTCCAGGAGCCTTCCAGTATTTCCTTGTGGGCCGAATGTGATCACATCGAGACAATCATCAGTTAATGCGTTCGTCTCTACGTCAACCAGTTAAAACCCTACCATGCCAAGCCCCCCCAGCAGAATGGAACGCCCCCCGAGCCGCATGGTGGTTACCCAGTGTTTGTGGGTGACGTTGGCCATGTAGGTGGGGTTCATGCAGACGGGAACACCTGCAGACACAGGTGTGCAGGGCAGGAAGCGAGGATACTGGTCGTCTCCATCCTGGATGTTGACCGTGAGGACAGCAGACGTGTTGAACTTCTCCTCGGTGTTGGATTCCTGGATATTGATACACATCTTATTGATCAAAGGATTTATATTCTCTGAACAGGAGTCTGAATCCTGTTTGTTCTGGTTGTTCTATTAAACCATGACATGTTCTATTAAAAAGTACAGTTCTGGAGCAGAGGGCCTTGGATCTGAAGATCCTAGATCCAAGGAACCAGACCAGACCTACCTGGGCCCACATGATGATCTGCAGTTGAGTTCTGGTCTCGTAGTCCAGAGGTTTTCTCAAGACCACGTTCCCACTGTTGGGTAGGTCGATTCTGAAGAACAAGGCGTCGTCCTGCAGGCATCATGAACATCTGGTGTGTGAAGCTGCGAAGACGGAAAGTTCTGGTCTGAGACCTGATAGGATCTTACCGACGATGGATCAATACTGTAGCGGATCATGTCTCCGTCTGCATCCACGGCCTTCACTGTGAAGATGATGGAGTCCACCGCGGCCAGCTGATCAGACACAACGAGACACAGATCAGAGAGGCTGATCACATCTGATCAATGACATTGGTCCAACCGATGAGATTGGTGGGAGGATTGTGATGGAGCAGCTGGGCGGGTTTTACCTCGCTGATGCTGATTGGCTGGATGGTTTCCTGCAGAAAGTCGGGTTTGTTGTCGTTTTGGTTGAGAATCTCCACCAGGATCCGGAAGTGACTCTGAAACCGGTTCACTTTTCAGCTTCAGGAACCACACCTGTCCTCTGCTGGCAATCACTATGTTCTTACCTGTATGATGTCATCTTCAAAACAGGTGAGTTGTGCTAACAACACTGGCCCCTGAACCTGAATAAAAACACATGATGGTCATTGATTGGTCCGTGGTGTTAGGGTCAGAGGAATAAAGCGTATTTGCACGGAAACCTCTCGATCCAGGACTCTGGAAGAGGACAGGTTGAGTCTGATGGATCGCCCATCCAGGTAGAACCAGTCGGCGTTGGTTCCTGTCAGACACAGACGGACGGCGCCCCCTGCTGGATCACTGTTGATACTGATGTCGGAGACGAACTCGCCCTGCGGACTGTTCTCTCGGACCGACGCAAAGATGTCTGAACCACTGAGACACAAGCTGGCTGGAGAGGAAGGACCCGATCATTCACACAGATCATCATCATCATCATCCTCCATATGGCAATTATTATTGTTCAGATTGTCTCACCTGTAACCACGTGATAGGATACTCTGATGGCCACCTGCCACAGCAGCAGCCTGCAGGGCTTCCACATCTTCCTCCTCCACCTGGCCAATACACAATCAATCAGTCTGATCAGCTGACTGGAAGGAGCATCATTGATCAGGTCCCAGTCTATAGGATGACCTTATGCAATCCATCATCCATCCATCATCCAACCATCCATCATCCACCCATCCATCATCCACCCATCAACCAACCATCCATCATCCATCCATCCATCATCCACCCATCCATCATCCACCCATCAACCAACCATCCATCATCCACCCATCCATCATCCACCCATCCATCATCCATCCATCATCCACCCATCAACCAACCATCCATCATCCATCCATCCATCATCCACCCATCCATCATCCACCCATCAACCAACCATCCATCATCCACCCATCCATCATCCACCCATCCATCATCCACCCATCAACCAACCATCCATCATCCACCCATCCATCATCCACCCATCCATCATCCATCCATCATCCACCCATCATCCACCCATCAACCAACCATCCATCATCCACCCATCCATCATCCACCCATCCATCATCCATCCATCATCCACCCATCATCCACCCATTAACCAACCATCCATCATCCATCCATCCATCATCCACCCATCCATCATCCATCCATCATCCACCCATCAACCAACCATCCATCATCCACCCATCCATCATCCACCCATCCATCATCCATCCATCATCCACCCATCAACCAACCATCCATCATCCATCCATCCATCATCCATCCATCCATCATCCACCCATCCATCATCCACCCATCAACCAACCATCCATCATCCACCCATCCATCATCCATCCATCATCCACCCATCAACCAACCATCCATCATCCATCCATCCATCATCCACCCATCCATCATCCACCCATCAACCAACCATCCATCATCCACCCATCCATCATCCACCCATCCATCATCCATCCATCATCCACCCATCCATCATCCATCCATCATCCATCCATCAACCAACCATCCATCATCCATCCATCCATCATCCATCCATCATCCACCCATCAACCAACCATCCATCATCCATCCATCCATCATCCACCCATCCATCATCCATCCATCAACCAACCATCCATCATCCATCCATCCATCATCCATCCATCAACCAACCATCCATCATCCACCCATCCATCATCCATCCATCATCCACCCATCCATCATCCATCCATCATCCATCCATCAACCAACCATCCATCATCCATCCATCCATCATCCATCCATCATCCACCCATCAACCAACCATCCATCATCCATCCATCCATCATCCACCCATCCATCATCCACCCATCAACCAACCATCCATCATCCATCCATCCATCATCCACCCATCCATCATCCATCCATCAACCAACCATCCATCATCCACCCATCCATCATCCATCCATCATCCACCCATCCATCATCCATCCATCATCCATCCATCAACCAACCATCCATCATCCATCCATCCATCATCCATCCATCATCCACCCATCAACCAACCATCCATCATCCATCCATCCATCATCCACCCATCCATCATCCATCCATCAACCAACCATCCATCATCCACCCATCCATCATCCATCCATCATCCACCCATCCATCATCCATCCATCATCCATCCATCAACCAACCATCCATCATCCATCCATCCATCATCCATCCATCATCCACCCATCAACCAACCATCCATCATCCATCCATCCATCATCCACCCATCCATCATCCATCCATCAACCAACCATCCATCATCCATCCATCCATCATCCATCCATCAACCAACCATCCATCATCCATCCATCCATCATCCATCCATCCATCATCCATCCATCATCCAACCATCCATCATCCATCCATCCATCATCCACCCATCCATCCATCATCCACCCATCCATCATCCATCCATCCATCCATCATCCACTCATCCATCATCCAACCATCCATCCATCATCCACCCATCATCCATCCATCCATCATCCATCCATCAACCAACCATCCATCATCCATCCATCCATCATCCATCCATCAACCAACCATCCATCATCCATCCATCCATCATCCATCCATCATCCAACCATCCATCATCCATCCATCCATCATCCACCCATCCATCCATCATCCACCCATCCATCATCCATCCATCCATCCATCATCCACCCATCATCATCCATCCATCCATCATCCACTCATCCATCATCCAACCATCCATCCATCATCCATCCATCATCCAACCATCCATCGTCCAACCATCCATCATCCAACCATCCATCATCCACCCATCCATCATCCACCCATCAACCAACCATCCATCATCCATCCATCCATCATCCACCCATCCATCATCCATCCATCAACCAACCATCCATCATCCATCCATCCATCATCCATCCATCAACCAACCATCCATCATCCATCCATCCATCATCCATCCATCCATCATCCACCCATCCATCCATCATCAACCCATCCATCATCCATCCATCCATCCATCATCCACCCATCATCATCCATCCATCCATCATCCACTCATCCATCATCCAACCATCCATCCATCATCCAACCATCCATCATCCAACCATCCATCATCCAACTATCCATCATCCATCCATCCATCCATCCATCCATCCATCCATCATCCATCCATCCATCATCCACCCATCCATCATCCATCCATCAACCAACCATCCATCATCCATCCATCCATCATCCATCCATCAACCAACCATCCATCATCCATCCATCCATCATCCATCCATCAACCAACCATCCATCATCCATCCATCCATCATCCATCCATCCATCATCCATCCATCATCCAACCATCCATCATCCATCCATCCATCATCCACCCATCCATCCATCATCCACCCATCCATCATCCATCCATCCATCCATCATCCACCCATCATCATCCATCCATCCATCCATCATCCACTCATCCATCATCCAACCATCCATCCATCATCCATCCATCATCCAACCATCCATCATCCAACCATCCATCATCCAACTATCCATCATCCAACCATCCATCATCCATCCATCCATCCATCATCCATCCATCCATCATCCATCCACCCATCATCATCCATCCATCCATCCATCATCCACCCATCCATCATCCAACCATCCATCATCCATCCATCCATCATCCAACCATCCATCATCCATCCATCCATCATCCATCCATCATCCAACCATCCATCCATCATTCATCCATCCATCCATCCATCCTCCACCATCATCATCCATTCATCCATCATCCATCCATCCATCCATCCATCATCCACCCATCATCATCCATCCATCCATCCATCATCCACTCATCAATCATCCAACCATCCATCCATCATCCAACCATCCATCATCCATCCATCCATCATCCATCCATCATCCAACCATCCATCATCCAACTATCCATCATCCATCCATCCATCATCCACCCATCCATCATCCAACCATCCATCATCCATCCATCCATCCATCATCCATCCATCCATCATCCATCCACCCATCATCATCCATCCATCCATCCATCATCCACCCATCCATCATCCAACCATCCATCATCCATCCATCCATCATCCAACCATCCATCATCCATCCATCCATCATCCATCCATCATCCAACCATCCATCATCCACCCATCCATCATCCAACCATCTATCATCCAACCATCCATCATCCATCCATCCATCATCCATCCATCATCCATCCATCCATCATCCACCCATCCATCATCCAACCATCCATCATCCATCCATCCATCCATCATCCACCCATCATCATCCATCTATCCATCCATCATCCACCCATCCATCATCCAACCATCCGTCATCCATCCATCCATCATCCAACCATCCATCATCCATCCATCCATCATCCATCCATCATCCAACCATCCATCATCCAACCATCCATCATCCATTCACCCATCATCCATCCATCATCCATCGTCCATCCATCCATCCATCCATCCATCATTCATCCATCCATCCATCATCCATCCAACCATCATCCAACCATCATTCATCCATCCATCCATAATCCACCCATCATCCATCCATCATCCATCCATCATCCAACCATCCATCATCCATCATCCATCATTCATCCATCCATCCATCCATCCATCATCCATCCATCATTAATCCATCCATCCATCATCCATCCATCATCCATCCATCCATCCTTCCTCCACCCATCCATCATCCATCCATCATCCATCCATCATTCATCCATCCATCCATCCATCATTCATCCATCCATCCATCCATTATCATCCATCATCCATCCATCCATCATCCATCCATCATCCATCCATCAATCCATCCATCCATCCTTCCTCCACCCATCCATCATCCATCCATCCATCATCCATCTATCATCCATCCATCATCCACCCATCATCCACCCATCCATCATCCATCCATCCATCATTCATTCATCCATCCATCCATCATTTATCCACCATCCATCATTCATCCATCCATCCATCCATAATCCATCCATCCATTCATTATTCATCCATCAATCATCCATCCATCCATCATCCATCCATCATTCATCCATCATCCATCCATCCATCGATCATCCATCATCCATCCATCATCCATCCATCATTCATCCATCCATCCGTCATACATCATCCATCATCCATCCATCCATCCATAATCCACCCGTCATCCATCCATCATCCATCCATCATCCAACCATCCATCATCCATCCATCATCCATCCATCATTCATCCATCCATCATCCACCCATCCATCATCCACCCATCCATCATCCATGCATCCATCATCCATCATTAATCCATCTATCCAGCCATAATCCACCCATCATCCATCTATCATCCATCCATCATCCAACCATCCATCATCCATCCATCATTCATCCATCCATCATCCACCCATCCATCATCCAACCATCCATCATCCATTCATCATCCATCCATCCATAATCCACCCATCATCCATCCATCATCCATCCATCATACAACCATCCACCATCCATTCATCATTCATCCATCCATCATCCATCCATCATTATTCCATCCATCCATCATTCATCCATCATCCATCCATCCATCCATCGATCATCCATCCATCATTCATCCATCCATCAATCCATCTTTCATCCATCCATCCATCATCCATCCATCCATCCATCATCCATCATCCATCATCCATCCATCATCCATCCATCATTCATCCATCCATCCATCCATCATCCACCCATCCATCATCCATCCATCATCCACCCATCCATCCATCATCCATCCATCATTCATCCATCTTTCATCCATCCATCATTCATCCATCCATCCATCATTCATCCACCCATCATCCATACATCATTCATCCAGCATCCATCCATCCATCATCCATCCTCCACCCATCATTGATCCATCCATCATCCATCCATCCATCCATCCATCATCCATCCATCATCCATCCATAATCCATCCATCCATCATCAATCCATCATCCATCCATCATCCAACCATCCACCATCCATCCATCATCCATCCATCATCCATCCATCCATCCATCATCCATCATCCATCATCCATCCATCATCCTTCCATCATCCATCCATCATTCATCTATCCATCCATCCATCATCCACCCATCATTCATCCATCCATCATCCATCCATCATCCACCCATCCATCCATCATCCATCCATCATTCATCCATCATTCATCCATCTTTCATCCATCCATCATTCATCCATCCATCCATCATTCATGCACCCATCATCCATACATCATTCATCCAGCATCCATCCATCCATCCATCCATCCATCATCCATCCATCCATCCATCCATCCTCCACCCATCATTGATCCATCCATCATCCATCCATCCATCCATCCATCATCCATCCATCATTCATCCATCCATCAATCCATCTTTCATCCATCCATCCATCATCCATCCATCCATCCATCATCCATCATCCATCCATCATCCATCCATCATTCATCCATCCATCCATCATCCACCCATCATTCATCCATCCATCATCCATCCATCATCCACCCATCCATCCATCATCCATCCATCATTCATCCATCTTTCATCCATCCATCATTCATCCATCCATCCATCATTCATCCACCCATCATCCATACATCATTCATCCAGCATCCATCCATCCATCATCCATCCTCCACCCATCATTGATCCATCCATCATCCATTCATCCATCCATCCATCATCCATCCATCATCCATCCATAATCCATCCATCCATCATCAATCCATCATCCATCCATCATCCAACCATCCACCATCCATCCATCATCCATCCATCCATCCATCATCCATCATCCATCCATCATCCATCATCCATCCATCCATCATCCATCCATCATCCATCCATCATTCATCTATCCATCCATCCATCATCCACCCATCATTCATCCATCCATCATCCATCCATCATCCACCCATCCATCCATCATCCATCCATCATTCATTCATCATTCATCCATCTTTCATCCATCCATCATTCATCCATCCATCCATCATTCATGCACCCATCATCCATACATCATTCATCCAGCATCCATCCATCCATCCATCCATCCATCCATCCATCATCCATCCATCCATCCATCCATCCTCCACCCATCATTGATCCATCCATCATCCATCCATCCATCCATCCATCATCCATCCATCATTCATCCATCCATCAATCCATCTTTCATCCATCCATCCATCATCCATCCATCCATCCATCATCCATCATCCATCCATCATCCATCCATCATTCATCCATCCATCCATCCTCCACCCATCATTGATCCATCCATCATCCATCCATCATCCACCCATCCATCATCCATCCATAATCCATCCATCCATCATCAATCCATCATCCATCCATCATCCAACCATCCACCATCCATCCATCATCCATCCATCCATCCATCCATCATCCATCATCCATCCATCATCCATCCATCCATCATCCATCCATCATCCATCCATCATTCATCTATCCATCCATCCATCATCCACCCATCATTCATCCATCCATCATCCATCCATCATCCACCCATCTATCCATCATCCATCCATCATTCATCCATCTTTCATCCATCCATCATTCATCCATCCATCCATCATTCATCCACCCATCATCCATACATCATTCATCCAGCATCCATCCATCCATCCATCCATCCATCCATCCATCATCCATCCAACCATCCATCCATCCTCCACCCATCATTGATCCATCCATCATCCATCCATCCATCCATCCATCATCCATCCATCATCCACCCATCCATCATCCATCCATAATCCATCCATCCATCATCAATCCATCATCCATCCATCATCCAACCATCCACCATCCATCCATCATCCATCCATCATTCATCCATCCATCATTCATCCATCCATCCATCATCCATCATTCATCCATCCATCATTCATCCATCCTCCATCCATCATTCATCCGTCCATCCATCATTCATCCATCCATCTATTCATCACCCATCCAACCATCATCCATCCATCATTCATCCATCCATCCATAATCCACCCATCATCCATCCATCCATCCATCCATCCATCATTCATCCATCCATCATCCATGCATCCATCCATCCATCCATCATTTATCCATGATTCATCCATCCATCCATCCATCATCCATGCATCCATCATTCACCCATCCATCATCCATCCATCCATCATCCATCCATCCATCATCCAACCATCGTCCATCCATCCATCATCCACCCATCCATCATCCATTCATCATCCATCCATCCATAATCCACCCATCATCCATCTATCATCCATCCATCCATTCATCCATCATCCATCCATTCATCCATCCATCCATCCATCCATACATCATCCATCCATCCATCATTCATCCATCCATCCATCATTCATTCATCAATCCATCCATCATTCATCCATCTATCATCCATCCATCCTCCATCCATCATTTATCCATCCATCAATCCATCATCCATCCAACCATCATCCATCCATGATTCATCCATCCATCTATCATCCATCATTTCATCCATCCATTCATCCATCACCCATCCATCCATCCATCCATCCATCATCCATCTATCAGTCATCCATCCATCATCCATCCATCCATAATCCACCCATCATCCATCCATCATCCATCCATCATTCATACATCATCATCTATCCATCATCCATCATCCATCCATCATCCATCCATCCATCCATCCATCCATCCATCCATCCATACATCATCCATCCATCCATCATTCATCCATCCATCCATCATTCATTCATCAATCCATCCATCATTCATCCATCTATCATCCATCCATCCTCCATCCATCATTTATCCATCCATCAATCCATCATCCATCCAACCATCATCCATCCATGATTCATCCATCCATCTATCATCCATCATTTCATCCATCCATTCATCCATCACCCATCCATCCATCCATCCATCCATCATCCATCTATCAGTCATCCATCCATCATCCATCCATCCATAATCCACCCATCATCCATCCATCATCCATCCATCATTCATACATCATCATCTATCCATCATCCATCATTCATCAATCCATCCATCATCCATCCATCCATCTATCATCCATCCATCATTCATCCACCCATCATCCATACATCATTCATCCAGCATCCATTAATCCATCCATCCATCATCCATCCATCCATCCTCCACCCATCATTGATCCATCCATCATCCATCCATCCATCCACCCATCCATCATCCATCCATAATCCATCCATCCATCATCCATACATCATCCATCCATCCATCATCCATCCATCATCCATCAATCGTCCATCCATCCATCCATCCATCCATCCATCATTCATCCATCCATCCATCCATCCATCATTCATCCATCCATCCATCCATCATTCATCCATCCATCCATCCATCCATCCATCATCTATCCTTTTATCCATCTATCCATTATTCATCCATCCATCATCCATCCATCAATCCATCATTCATCCATCCATTCATCCATCCATCCATCCTTCCATCCATCCATCCATCCATCATCCATTTATCATTCATCCATCTTCCATCCATCCATCCATCATCCATCCATGATTATCCATCCATCCATCCATCCATCCATCCATCCATCATCCACCCATCGATCATCCCTCCAGCATTAATCCATCCATCCATCCCTCCATCATCCATCCATCCATCCATCATCTATCCATCCATCAACCATCCATCATCCGTCCATCACCCATCCATCCATCCATCCATCACCCATCCAGCATTCATCCATCCATCATCCATCCATCATTCATCCATCCATCATTCATCCATCATCCATCCATCATTCATCCATTCATGATTCATCCATCTATCCATCCATTCATCATCCATCCATCCATCATCCATCCATCATCCATCCATCCATCATCCATCCATCATCCATTCGTCATCCACCCATCCATCATCCATCCATCATCCTTCCATCCATCCATCCATTATCCATCCATGCATCCATCATCCATCCACTCATAATCCATCCATCATTCATCCATCCATCATCCATCCATCATTCATCCATTCATCCATTCATCATCCATTATCCATCCATCCATCATCCATCCATAATCCATCCATCCATCATTCATCCATCCATCATCTATCTATCCATCCACATTCCATCCATCCATCATCCATCCTTCATCCATCCGTCCACCCATCCATCATTCATCTATCCATCATCCATCATCCATCCATCATTCATGCATCCATTCATCATTCATCCATCCATCATCCATCCATCATCTATCCAGCCATCATTCATCCATCCATCCATCCATCCATCCATCCATCATTCATCCATCCTTCCATCCATCCATCCATCATCCATTTATCCTTCATCCATCATCCATCCATCCATCCATCCATCCAGCATTAATCCATCCATCCATCATCCATCCATCACTCATCCATCCATCATTCATCCATCATTCATCCATCCATGATCATCCATCCATCCATCCATCCATCCATCATCCATCCATCCATCATCCATCCATAATCCATCCATCCATCATCCATCCATCCACATTCCATCCATCCATCATCCATCCATTCATCCATTATCCATTATTCATCCATCATTCATCTGTCCATCATCCATCATCCATCCATCATTCATGCATCTATTCATCATTCATCCATCCAGCATCCATCCATCATCTATCCAGCCATCATTCATCCATCCATCCATCCATCCATCCATCATCTATCCTTTCATCCATCTATCCATTATTCATCCATCCATCATCCATCCATCAATCCATCATTCATCCATCCATCATCCATCATCCATCATCCATCCATCATTCATCTATCATTCCATCCATTCATCCATCCATTCATCCATCCATCCATCCATCATTCATCCATCCTTCCATCCATCCATCCATCATCCATTTATCATTCATCCATCATCCATCCATCCATCCATCATCCATCCATGATTATCCATCCATCCATCCATCCATCCATCCATCCATCATACCTCCAGCATTAATCCATCCATCCATCCCTCCATCATCCATCCATCCATCCATCATCTATCCATCCATCAACCATCCATCATCCGTCCATGATCCATCCATCCATCCATCCATCCATCCATCCATCCTCCATCCATCCATCCATCACCAATCCAGCATTCATCCATCCATCATCCATCCATCATTCATCCATCCATCATTCATCCATCATCCATCCATCATTCATCCATTCATGATTCATCCATCCATCCATCCATCATCCATCATCCATCCATCCATCATCCATCCATCATCTATCCAGCCATCATTCATCCATCCATCCATCCATCATCCATCCATCATTCATCCATCCTTCCATCCATCCATCCATCATCCATTTATCATTCATCCATCATCCATCCATCCATCCATCCATCCAGCATTAATCCATCCATCCATCATCCATCCATCACTCATCCATCCATCATTCATCCATCATTCATCCATCCATGATCATCCATCCATCCATCCATCCATCATCCATCCATCCATCATCCATCCATAATCCATCCATCCATCGTTCATCCATCAATCATCCATCCATCCATCCACATTCCATCCATCCATCATCCATCCATCATCCATTATCCATTATTCATCCATCATTCATCTATCCATCATCCATCATCCATCAATCATTCATGCATCTATTCATCATTCATCCATCCAGCATCCATCCATCATCTATCCAGCCATCATTCATCCATCCATCCATCCATCCATCCATCATCTATCCTGTCATCCATCTATCCATTATTCATCCATCCATCATCCATCCATTATTCCATCATTCATCCATCCATCCATCCATCATCCATCCATCATTCATCTATCATTCCATCCATTCATCCATCCATTCATCCATCCATCCATCCATCAACCATCCATCATCCGTCCATGATCCATCCATCCATCCATCCATCCATCCATCCATCCATCCTCCGTCCATGATCCATCCATCATCCGTCCATGATCCATCCATCCATCCATCCATCCATCCATCCATCCATCCATCCTCTATCCATCCATCCATCACCAATCCAGCATTCATCCAACCATCATCCATCCATCATTCATCCATCCATCATTCATCCATCATCCATCCATCATTCATCCATTCATGATTCATCCATCCATCCATCCATCATCCATCCATCCATCATTCATCCATCTATCCATCCATTCATCATCCATCCATCCATCATCCATCCATCATCCATCCATCCATCATCCATCCATCATCCATTCATCATCCACCCATCCATCATCCATCCATCATCCTTCCATCCATCCATCCATTATCCATCCATCATTTATCCATCCATGCATCCATCATCCATCCACTCATCATCCATCCATCATTCATCCATCCATCATACATCCATGATTCATCCATCCATCCATCCATCATCCACCCATCATTGATCCATCCATCATCCATCCATCATCCACCCATCCATCATCCATCCATAATCCATCCATCCATCATCAATCCATCATCCATCCATCATCCAACCATCCACCATCCATCCATCATCCATCCATCCATCCATCCATCATCCATCATCCATCCATCATCCATCCATCCATCATCCATCCATCATCCATCCATCATTCATCTATCCATCCATCCATCATCCACCCATCATTCATCCATCCATCATCCATCCATCATCCACCCATCTATCCATCATCCATCCATCATTCATCCATCTTTCATCCATCCATCATTCATCCATCCATCCATCATTCATCCACCCATCATCCATACATCATTCATCCAGCATCCATCCATCCATCCATCCATCCATCCATCCATCCATCCATCATCCATCCAACCATCCATCCATCCTCCACCCATCATTGATCCATCCATCATCCATCCATCCATCCATCCATCATCCATCCATCATCCACCCATCCATCATCCATCCATAATCCATCCATCCATCATCAATCCATCATCCATCCATCATCCAACCATCCACCATCCATCCATCATCCATCCATCATTCATCCATCCATCATTCATCCATCCATCCATCATCCATCATTCATCCATCCATCATTCATCCATCCTCCATCCATCATTCATCCGTCCATCCATCATTCATCCATCCATCTATTCATCACCCATCCAACCATCATCCATCCATCATTCATCCATCCATCCATAATCCACCCATCATCCATCCATCCATCCATCCATCCATCATTCATCCATCCATCATCCATGCATCCATCCATCCATCCATCATTTATCCATGATTCATCCATCCATCCATCCATCATCCATGCATCCATCATTCACCCATCCATCATCCATCCATCCATCATCCATCCATCCATCATCCAACCATCGTCCATCCATCCATCATCCACCCATCCATCATCCATTCATCATCCATCCATCCATAATCCACCCATCATCCATCTATCATCCATCCATCCATTCATCCATCATCCATCCATTCATCCATCCATCCATCCATCCATACATCATCCATCCATCCCTCATTCATCCATCCATCCATCATTCATTCATCAATCCATCCATCATTCATCCATCTATCATCCATCCATCCTCCATCCATCATTTATCCATCCATCAATCCATCATCCATCCAACCATCATCCATCCATGATTCATCCATCCATCTATCATCCATCATTTCATCCATCCATTCATCCATCACCCATCCATCCATCCATCCATCCATCATCCATCTATCAGTCATCCATCCATCATCCATCCATCCATAATCCACCCATCATCCATCCATCATCCATCCATCATTCATACATCATCATCTATCCATCATCCATCATCCATCCATCATCCATCCATCCATCCATCCATCCATCCATCCATCCATCATTCATCCATCATTCATCCATCCATCCATCATCCATGCATCCATACATCCATCCATCATTTATACATCATCCATCCATCCATCCAGCAATCATCCTTCCATCATTCATCCATCCATCAATCCATCATTCATCCATCCATCCATCATTCATTCATCAATCCATCCATCATTCATACATCTATCATCCATCCATCCTCCATCCATCATCCATCCATCATTCACCCATCCATCATCCATCCATCACCCATCCATCCATCATCCATCCATCATCCATCCATCCATC
Organism: Telmatherina bonti; assembly: GCF_933228915.1. Taxonomy (NCBI): domain Eukaryota; kingdom Metazoa; phylum Chordata; class Actinopteri; order Atheriniformes; family Telmatherinidae; genus Telmatherina; species Telmatherina bonti. Next base: position 31,824,405 of record NC_136632.1, read on the forward strand.
ATCCATCCATCGTCCATCCATCCATCATCCATCCATCATCCACCCATCCATCATCCATTCATCATCCATCCATCCATAATCCACCCATCATCCATCCATCATCCATCCATCATCCAGCCATCATTCACCCATCCATCATCCATCCATCCATCATCCATCCATCCATCATCCATCCATAATCCATCAATCCATTCATCATTCATCCATTAATCATCCATCCATCCATCATCCATCCATCATTATTCCATCCATCCATCATTCATCCATCATCCATCCATCCATCATCCATCCATCATCCATCCATCATCCATCCATCATCGATCCATCCATCATCCATCCATCATCCATCCATAATCCACCCGTCATCCATCCATCATCCATCCATCATCCAACCATCCATCATCCATGCATCATCCATCCATCATTCATCCATCCATCATCCACCCATCCATCATCCATCCATCCATCATCCATCATTAATCCATCTATCCATCCATAATCCACCCATCATCCATCTATCATCCATCCATCATCCAACCATCCATCATCCATCCATCATCCATCCATCATTCATCCATCCATCATCCACCCATCCATCATCCAACCATCCATCATCCATTCATCATCATCCATCCATAATCAACCCACCATCCATCCATCATCCATCCATCATACAACCATCCACCATCCATTCATCATTCATCCATCCATCATCCAGCCATCATTATTCCATCCATCCATCATTCATCCATCATCCATCCATCCATCCATCATCCATCCATCATTCATCCATCCATCAATCCATCATTCATCAATCCATCCATCATCCATCCATCCATCTATCATCCATCCATCATCCATCCATCCGTCATCCATCCATCATCCATCCATCCATCCATCATTCATCCACCCATCATCCATACATCATTCATCCAGCATCCATTAATCCATCCATCCATCATCCATCCATCCATCCTCCACCCATCATTGATCCATCCATCATCCATCCATCCATCCACCCATCCATCATCCATCCATAATCCATCCATCCATCATCCATACATCATCCAACCATCCACCATCCATCCATCATTCATCCATCATCCATCCATCCATCATCCATCATCCATCATCCATCATCAATCCAACCATCCATCCATCCATCATTCATCCTTCCATCATCCATCCATCATTCATCCATCATCCATCATCCATCCATCCATCATCCATCATCCATCATCAATCCAACCATCCATCCATCCATCCATCCATCCATCATTCATCCATCCATCATTCATCCATTCATCCTTCCATCCATCATTCATCCATCCATCATTCATCCATCCTCCATCCATCATTAATCCATCCATCCATCATTCATCCATCCATCCATTCATCACCCATCCAACCATCATCCATCCATCATTCATCCATCCATCCATAATCCACCCATCATCCATCCATCATCCATCCATCATCCACCCATCCATCATCCCTCCATCCATCCATCCATCCATCCATCATTCATCCATCCATCATCCATGCATCCATCCATCCATCCATCATTTATCCATGATTCATCCATCCATCCATCATTCATCCATCCATCATCCATCCATCCATCATTCACCCATCCATCATCCATCCATCATCCATCCATCCATCATCCATTCATCATCCAACCATCCATAATCCACCCATCATCCATCTATCATCCATCCATCCATTCATCCATCAACCATCATCCATCCATTCATCCATCCATCCATCCATCCATCATTCATTCATCAATCCATCCATCATCCATCCATCCATCATTCATTCATCAATCCATCCATCATTCTTCCATCTATCATCCATCCATCCTCCATCCATCATTTATCCATCCATCCATAAATCATCCATCCAACCATCATCCATCCATGATTCATCCATCCATCTATCATCCATCATTTCATCCATCCATTCATCCATCATCCATCCATCCATCCATCATCCATCCATCAGTCATCCATCCATCCATAATCCACCCATCATCCATCCATCATCCATCCATCATTCACCCATCCATCATCCATCCATCCATCATCCATCCATCCATCATCCATCCATCATCCATCAATCGTCCATCCATCCATCCATCCATCCATCCATCATTCATCCATCCATCCATCCATCATTCATCCATCCATCCATCCATCCATCCATCATCTATCCTTTTATCCATCTATCCATTATTCATCCATCCATCATCCATCCATCAATCCATCATTCATCCATCCATTCATCCATCCATCCATCCTTCCATCCATCCATCCATCCATCATCCATTTATCATTCATCCATCTTCCATCCATCCATCCATCATCCATCCATGATTATCCATCCATCCATCCATCCATCCATCCATCCATCATCCACCCATCGATCATCCCTCCAGCATTAATCCATCCATCCATCCCTCCATCATCCATCCATCCATCCATCATCTATCCATCCATCAACCATCCATCATCCGTCCATCACCCATCCATCCATCCATCCATCACCCATCCAGCATTCATCCATCCATCATCCATCCATCATTCATCCATCCATCATTCATCCATCATCCATCCATCATTCATCCATTCATGATTCATCCATCTATCCATCCATTCATCATCCATCCATCCATCATCCATCCATCATCCATCCATCCATCATCCATCCATCATCCATTCGTCATCCACCCATCCATCATCCATCCATCATCCTTCCATCCATCCATCCATTATCCATCCATGCATCCATCATCCATCCACTCATAATCCATCCATCATTCATCCATCCATCATCCATCCATCATTCATCCATTCATCCATTCATCATCCATTATCCATCCATCCATCATCCATCCATAATCCATCCATCCATCATTCATCCATCCATCATCTATCTATCCATCCACATTCCATCCATCCATCATCCATCCATCATCCATCCGTCCACCCATCCATCATTCATCTATCCATCATCCATCATCCATCCATCATTCATGCATCCATTCATCATTCATCCATCCATCATCCATCCATCATCTATCCAGCCATCATTCATCCATCCATCCATCCATCCATCCATCCATCCATCATCCATCCATCCATCCATCATTCATCCATCCTTCCATCCATCCATCATCCATTTATCCTTCATCCATCATCCATCCATCCATCCATCCATCCAGCATTAATCCATCCATCCATCATCCATCCATCACTCATCCATCCATCATTCATCCATCATTCATCCATCCATGATCATCCATCCATCCATCCATCCATCATCCATCCATCCATCATCCATCCATAATCCATCCATCCATCATCCATCCATCCACATTCCATCCATCCATCATCCATCCATTCATCCATTATCCATTATTCATCCATCATTCATCTGTCCATCATCCATCATCCATCCATCATTCATGCATCTATTCATCATTCATCCATCCAGCATCCATCCATCATCTATCCAGCCATCATTCATCCATCCATCCATCCATCCATCCATCATCTATCCTTTCATCCATCTATCCATTATTCATCCATCCATCATCCATCCATCAATCCATCATTCATCCATCCATCATCCATCATCCATCATCCATCCATCATTCATCTATCATTCCATCCATTCATCCATCCATTCATCCATCCATCCATCCATCATTCATCCATCCTTCCATCCATCCATCCATCATCCATTTATCATTCATCCATCATCCATCCATCCATCCATCATCCATCCATGATTATCCATCCATCCATCCATCCATCCATCCATCCATCCATCCATCATACCTCCAGCATTAATCCATCCATCCATCCCTCCATCATCCATCCATCCATCCATCATCTATCCATCCATCAACCATCCATCATCCGTCCATGATCCATCCATCCATCCATCCATCCATCCATCCATCCTCCATCCATCCATCCATCACCAATCCAGCATTCATCCATCCATCATCCATCCATCATTCATCCATCCATCATTCATCCATCATCCATCCATCATTCATCCATTCATGATTCATCCATCCATCCATCCATCATCCATCATCCATCCATCCATCATCCATCCATCATCTATCCAGCCATCATTCATCCATCCATCCATCCATCATCCATCCATCATTCATCCATCCTTCCATCCATCCATCCATCATCCATTTATCATTCATCCATCATCCATCCATCCATCCATCCATCCAGCATTAATCCATCCATCCATCATCCATCCATCACTCATCCATCCATCATTCATCCATCATTCATCCATCCATGATCATCCATCCATCCATCCATCCATCATCCATCCATCCATCATCCATCCATAATCCATCCATCCATCGTTCATCCATCAATCATCCATCCATCCATCCACATTCCATCCATCCATCATCCATCCATCATCCATTATCCATTATTCATCCATCATTCATCTATCCATCATCCATCATCCATCAATCATTCATGCATCTATTCATCATTCATCCATCCAGCATCCATCCATCATCTATCCAGCCATCATTCATCCATCCATCCATCCATCCATCCATCATCTATCCTGTCATCCATCTATCCATTATTCATCCATCCATCATCCATCCATTATTCCATCATTCATCCATCCATCCATCCATCATCCATCCATCATTCATCTATCATTCCATCCATTCATCCATCCATTCATCCATCCATCCATCCATCAACCATCCATCATCCGTCCATGATCCATCCATCCATCCATCCATCCATCCATCCATCCATCCATCCATCCTCCGTCCATGATCCATCCATCATCCGTCCATGATCCATCCATCCATCCATCCATCCATCCATCCATCCATCCATCCATCCATCCATCCTCCATCCATCCATCCATCACCAATCCAGCATTCATCCAACCATCATCCATCCATCATTCATCCATCCATCATTCATCCATCATCCATCCATCATTCATCCATTCATGATTCATCCATCCATCCATCCATCATCCATCCATCCATCATTCATCCATCTATCCATCCATTCATCATCCATCCATCCATCATCCATCCATCATCCATCCATCCATCATCCATCCATCATCCATTCATCATCCACCCATCCATCATCCATCCATCATCCTTCCATCCATCCATCCATTATCCATCCATCATTTATCCATCCATGCATCCATCATCCATCCACTCATCATCCATCCATCATTCATCCATCCATCATACATCCATGATTCATCCATCCATCCATCCATCATCCATACATGCATCCATCATCCATCCATCCATCCATCCATCCATCATCATTCATCCATTCATCCATTCATCATCCATTATCCATCCATCCATCATCCATCCATAATCCATCCATCCATCATTCATCCATCCATCATCCATCTATCCATCCACATTCCATCCATCCATCATCCATCCATCATCTATCCGTCCACCCATCCATCATTCATCCATCCATCATCCATCCATCATTCATCCATCCATTCATCATTCATCCATCCATCATCCATCCATCATCTATCCAGCCATCATTCATCCATCCATCCATCCATCCATCCATCATCCATCCATCCATCCATCCATTATCCATCCATCCATCATCCATTTATCATTCATCCATCATCCATCCATCAATCATTCATCCATCCTTCCATCCATCCATCCATCATCCATTTATCATTCATCCATCATCCATCCATCCATCCATCATCCATCCATGATTATCCATCCATCCATCCATCCATCCATCCATCATCCCTCCAGCAATAATCCATCCATCCATCCCTCCATCATCCATCCATCCATCCATCATCTATCCATCCATCAACCATCCATCATCCGTCCATGATCCATCCATCCATCAATCCATCCATCCATCCTCCATCCATCCATCCATCACCAATCCAGCATTCATCCATCCATCATTCATCCATCCATCATTCATCCATTATCCATCCATCATTCATCCATTCATGATTCATCCATCCATCCATCCATCCATCATCCATCATCCATCCATCCATCATTCATCCATCTATCCATCCATTATTCATCCATCCATCCATCATCCATCCATCCATCATCCATTCATCATCCACCCATCCATCATCCATCCATCATCCTTCCATCCATCCATTCATTATCCATCCATCATTCATCCATCCATGCATCCATCATCCATCCACTCATCATCCATCCATCATTCATCCATCCATCATACAGCCATGATTCATCCATCCATCCATCCATCATCCATACATGCATCCATCATCCATCCATCCATCCATCTATCCATCCATCATCATTCATCCATTCATCCATTCATCATCCATCCATTATCCATCCATCCATCATTCATCCATCCATCATCCATCTATCCATCCACATTCCATCCATCCATCATCCATCCATCATCCATCCGTCCACCCATCCATCATTCATCCATCCATCATCCATCATCCATCCATCATTCATGCATCCATTCATCATTCATCCATCCATCATCCATCCATCATCTATACAGCCATCATTCATCCATCCATCCATCCATCCATCCATCATCCATCCATCCATCCATCCATCCATCCATCATTCATCCATCCTTCCATCCATTATCCATCCATCTATCATCCATTCATCATCCATCCATCACTCATCCATCCATCATTCATCCATCATTCATCCATCCATGATCATCCATACATCCATCCATCCATCATCCACCCATCCATCATCCATCCAGCATTAATCCATCCATCCATCATTCATCCATCATTCATCCATTCATGATTCATCCATCCATCCAACCAATCCATCATCCATCCATCCATCATCCATCCAGCATTAATCCATCTATCCATCATCCATCCATCCATCCATCATCCATATTTCATCCATCCATCCATCATTCATCATCCATCCATCCATCCACCCATCCATCATTCATCCATCCATCCCTCCATCCATCCATTCATCCATCATCCATCCATCCATCCATCATTCATCCATCTATCCTTCCATTCATCATCCATCCATCCATCCATCATCCATCCATCATCCATCCATCCATCCATCATCCATTTATCATTCATCCATAATCCATCCATCCATCCATCATCCATCCATGATCATCCATCCATCCATCCATCATCCATCCATCCATCATCCATCCATCACTCATCCATCCATCATTCATCCATTCATGATTCATCCTTCCATCCATCCATCCATCATCCATTTATCATTCATCCATCATCCATCCATCCATCATCCATCCATGATCATCCATCCATCCATCATTCATTCATCCATCCATCCATCATCCATCCATCCATCATCCATCCAGCATTAATCCATCCATCCATCATCCATCCATCCATCATCCATCTTTCATCCATCTATCCATCATTCATCATCCATCATCCATCCATCCATCCATCCATCCATCCATCATCATTCATCCATTCATCCATCCATCATCAATTATCCATCCATCCATCATCCATCCATAATCCATCCATCCATCATTCATCCATCCATCATCCATCTATCCATCCATATTCCATCCATCCATCATCCATCCATCATCCATCCATCCATCCCTCCATCATCCATCATCCATCATCCATCCATCCATCATCCATCATTCATCCATCCATCATCCATCATCAATCCATCATTCATCTATCATTCCATCCATTCATCCATCCATTCATCCATCCATCCATCATCAATCCATCCATCCTTCCATCCATCCATCCATCCATCATCCATCCATCCATCATCCATTTATCATTCATCCATCATCCATCCATCCATCCATCCCTCATCCATCCATGATCATCCATCCATCCATCCATCCATCCATCATCCACCCATCAATCATCCCTCCAGCATTAATCCATCCATCCATCCATCACTCATCCATCCATCATCCATCCATCATTCATCTATTCATGATTCATCCTTCCATCCATCCATCCATCATCCATTTATCATTCATCCATCATCCATCCATCCATCATTCATTCATCCATCCATCCATCATCCATCCATCCATCATCCATCCAGCATTAATCCATCCATCCATCATCCATCCATCCATCATCGATCCATCCATCATCCATCTTTCATCCATCCATCCATCATTCATCATCCATCATCCATCCATCCATCATCGATCCATCCATCATCCATCTTTCATCCATCCATCCATCATTCATCATCCATCATCCATCCATCCATCCATCATTCATCCAGCCATCATTCATCCATCCATCCATCCATCCATCATCCATCCATGATTATCCATCCATCCATCCATCCATCATCCCTCCAGCATTAATCCACCCATCCATCCCTCCATCATCCATCCATCCATCCATCATCTATCCATCCATCAACCATCCATCATCCGTCCATGATCCATCCATCACCAATCCAGCATTCATCCATCCATCGTCCATCCATCATTCATCCATCCATCATTCATCCATCATCCATCCATCATTCATCCATTCATGATTCATCCATCCATCCATCCATCATCCATCATCCATCCATCCATCATTCATCCATCTATCCATCCATTCATCATCCATCCATCCATCATCCATCCATCCATCATCCATCCATCATCCATTCATCATCCACCCATCCATCATCCATCCATGATTCAACCATCCATCCATCCATCATCCTTACATGCATCCATCATCCATCCATCCATCCATCATCATTCATCCATTCATCCATTCATCATCCATTATCCATCCATCCATCATCCATCCATAATCCATCCATCCATCATTCATCCATCCATCATCCATCTATCCATCCACATTCCATCCATCCATCATCCATCCATCATCCATCCGTCCACCCATCCATCATTCATCCATCCATCATCCATCATCCATCCATCATTCATGCATCCATTTATCATTCATCCATCCATCATCCATCCATAATCCATCCATCCATCATTCATCCATCCATCATCCATCTATCCATCCATATTCCATCCATCCATCATCCATCCATCCCTCCATCATCCATCATTCATCCATCCATCATCCATCATCAATCCATCATTCATCTATCATTCCATCCATTCATCCATCAATTCATCCATCATCCATCCATCCATCCTTCCATCCATCCATCCATCATCCATTTATAATTCATCCATCATCCATCCATCCATCCATCATCTATCCACGATCATCCATCCATCCATCCATCCATCCATCCATCATTCATCCATCCATCCATCCATCCATCATCCATCCATGATTATCCATCCATCCATCCATCCATCATCCCTCCAGCATTAATCCACCCATCCATCCCTCCATCATCCATCCATCCATCCATCATCTATCCATCCATCAACCATCCATCATCCGTCCATGATCCATCCATCACCAATCCAGCATTCATCCATCCATCGTCCATCCATCATTCATCCATCCATCATTCATCCATCATCCATCCATCATTCATCCATTCATGATTCATCCATCCATCCATCCATCATCCATCATCCATCCATCCATCATTCATCCATCTATCCATCCATTCATCATCCATCCATCCATCATCCATCCATCCATCATCCATCCATCATCCATTCATCATCCACCCATCCATCATCCATCCATGATTCAACCATCCATCCATCCATCATCCTTACATGCATCCATCATCCATCCATCCATCCATCATCATTCATCCATTCATCCATTCATCATCCATTATCCATCCATCCATCATCCATCCATAATCCATCCATCCATCATTCATCCATCCATCATCCATCTATCCATCCACATTCCATCCATCCATCATCCATCCATCATCCATCCGTCCACCCATCCATCATTCATCCATCCATCATCCATCATCCATCCATCATTCATGCATCCATTTATCATTCATCCATCCATCATCCATCCATAATCCATCCATCCATCATTCATCCATCCATCATCCATCTATCCATCCATATTCCATCCATCCATCATCCATCCATCATCCATCCATCCCTCCATCATCCATCATTCATCCATCCATCATCCATCATCAATCCATCATTCATCTATCATTCCATCCATTCATCCATCAATTCATCCATCATCCATCCATCCATCCTTCCATCCATCCATCCATCATCCATTTATAATTCATCCATCATCCATCCATCCATCCATCATCTATCCACGATCATCCATCCATCCATCCATCCATCCATCCATCCATCATCCACCCATCAATCATCCCTCCAGCATTAATCCATCCATCCATCATCCATCCATCACTCATCCATCCATCATCCATCCATCATTCATCTATTCATGATTCATCCTTCCATCCATCCATCCATCATCCATTTATCATTCGTCCATCATCCATCCATCCATCATTCATTCATCCATCCATCCATCATCCATCCATCCATCATCCATCCAGCATTAATCCATCCATCCATCATCCATCCATCCATCATCGATCCATCCATCATCCATCTTTCATCCATCCATCCATTATTCATCATCCATCATCCATCCATCCATCATCGATACATCCATCATCCATCTTTCATCCATCCATCCATCATTCATCATCCATCATCCATCCATCCATCCATCATTCATCCAGCCATCATTCATCCATCCATCCATCCATCATCTATCCTTTCATCCATCCATCCATTATTCATTCATCCATCATCCATTCATCCATCCATCCATCCATCCATCATTCATCCATCCTTCCATCCATCCATCCATCCATCATTCATCCATCATCCATCCGTCCATCCATCCATCATCCACCCATCCATCATCCATCCAGCATTAATCCATCCATCCATCATCCATCCATCACTCATCCATCCATCATTCATCCATCATTCATCCATTCATGATTCATCCATCCATCCATCCAATCCATCCATCATCCATTTATAATTCATCCGTCATCCATCCATCCATCCATCCATCCATCCATCCATCCATCATCCATTCATCCGTCCATCCATCATCCATCCATCCATCATCCATCCATCCATCCATCATCCATATTTCATCCACCCATCCATCATTCATCCATCCATCCCTCCATCCATCCATTCATCCATCATCCATCCATCCATCCATCATTCATCCATCTATCCTTCCATTCATCATCCATCCATCCATCCATCATCCATCCATCATCCATCCATCCATCCATCCATCATCCATTTATCATTCATCCATAATCCATCCATCCATCCATCATCCATCCATGATCATCCATCCATCCATCCATCATCCATCCATCCATCATCCATCCATCACTCATCCATCCATCATTCATCCATTCATGATTCATCCTTCCATCCATCCATCCATCATCCATTTATCATTCATCCATCATCCATCCATCCATCATCCATCCATGATCATCCATGCATCCATCATTCATTCATCCATCCATCCATCATCCATCCATCCATCATCCATCCAGCATTAATCCATCCATCCATCATCCATCCATCCATCATCCATCTTTCATCCATCTATCCATCATTCATCATCCATCATCCATCCATCCATCCATCCATCCATCCATCATCATTCATCCATAAATCCATCCATCATCAATTTTCCATCCATCCATCATCCATCCATAATCCATCCATCCATCATTCATCCATCCATCATCCATCTATCCATCCATATTCCATCCATCCATCATCCATCCATCATCCATCCATCCATCCCTCCATCATCCATCATCCATCCATCCATCATCCATCATTAATCCATCCATCATCCATCATCCATCATCAATCCATCATTCATCTATCATTCCATCCATTCATCCATCCATTCATCCATCCATCCATCATCCATCCATCCATCCATCCATCATCCATCCATCCATCATCCATTTATCATTCATCCATCATCCATCCATCCATCCATCCCTCATGATCATCCATCCATCCATCCATCCATCAATCATCCCTCCAGCATTAATCCATCCATCCATCATCCATCCATCACTCATCCATCCATCATCCATCCATCATTCATCTATTCATGATTCATCCTTCCATCCATCCATCCATCATCCATTTATCATTCATCCATCATCAATCCATCCATCATTCATTCATCCATCCATCCATCATCCATCCATCCATCATCCATCCAGCATTAATCCATCCATCCATCATCCATCCATCCATCATCGATCCATCCATCATCCATCTTTCATCCATCCATCCATCATTCATCATCCATCATCCATCCATCCATCATTGATCCATCCATCATCCATCTTTCATCCATCCATCCATCATTCATCATCCATCATCCATCCATCCATCCATCATTCATCCAGCCATCATTCATCCATCCATCCATCCATCCATCATCCATCCATGATTATCCATCCATCCATCCATCCATCCATCCATCATCCCTCCAGCATTAATCCACCCATCCATCCCTCCATCATCCATCCATCCATCCATCCATCATCTATCCATCCATCAACCATCCATCATCCGTCCATGATCCATCCATCACCAATCCAGCATTCATCCATCCATCATCCATCCATCATTCATCCTTCCATCATTCATCCATCATCCATCCATCATTCATCCATTCATGATTCATCCATCCATCCATCCATCATCCATCATCCATCCATCCATCATTCATCCATCTATCCATCCATTCATCATCCATCCATCCATCATCCATCCATCATCCATCCATCCATCATCCATTCATCATCCACCCATCCATCATCCATCCATCATTCATCCATCCATGGATCCATCATCCATCCACTCATCATCCATCCATCATTCATCCATCCATCATACATCCATGATTCAACCATCCATCCATCCATCATCCTTACATGCATCCATCATCCATCCATCCATCCATCCATCCATCATCATTCATCCATTCATCCATTCATCATCCATTATCCATCCATCCATCATCCATCCATAATCCATCCATCCATCATTCATCCATCCATCATCCATCTATCCATCCACATTCCATCCATCCATCATCCATCCATCATCCATCCGTCCACCCATCCATCATTCATCCATCCATCATCCATCATCCATCCATCATTCATGCATCCATTTATCATTCATCCATCCATCATCCATCCATAATCCATCCATCATTCATCCATCCATCATCCATCCATCATCCATCTATCCATCCATATTCCATCCATCCATCATCCATCCATCATCCATCCATCCCTCCATCATCCATCATCCATCCATCCATCATCCATCATTCATCCATCCATCATCCATCATCAATCCATCATTCATCTATCATTCCATCCATTCATCCATCCATTCATCCATCATCCATCCATCCATCCATCCATCATCCATTTATAATTCATCCATCATCCATCCATCCATCCATCATCTATCCACGATCATCCATCCATCCATCCATCCATCCATCCATCCATCCATCCATCCATCCATCCATCATCCACCCATCAATCATCCCTCCAGCATTAATCCATCCATCCATCATCCATCCATCACTCATCCATCCATCATCCATCCATCATTCATCTATTCATGATTCATCCTTCCATCCATCCATCCATCATCCATTTATCATTCGTCCATCATCCATCCATCCATCATTCATTCGTCCATCCATCCATCATCCATCCATCCATCATCCATCCAGCATTAATCCATCCATCCATCATCCATCCATCCATCATCGATCCATCCATCATCCATCTTTCATCCATCCATCCATTATTCATCATCCATCATCCATCCATCCATCATCGATACATCCATCATCCATCTTTCATCCATCCATCCATCATTCATCATCCATCATCCATCCATCCATCCATCATTCATCCAGCCATCATTCATCCATCCATCCATCCATCCATCATCTATCCTTTCATCCATCTATCCATTATTCATTCATCCATCATCCATTCATCCATCCATCCATCCATCCATCATTCATCCATCCTTCCATCCATCCATCCATCCATCATTCATCCATCATCCATCCATCCATCCATCCATCATCCACCCATCCATCATCCATCCAGCATTAATCCATCCATCCATCATCCATCCATCACTCATCCATCCATCATTCATCCATCATTCATCCATTCATGATTCATCCATCCATCCATCCAATCCATCCATCATCCATTTATCATTCATCCGTCATCCATCCATCCATCCATCCATCCATCATCCATTCATCCGTCCATCCATCATCCATCCATCCATCATCCATCCAGCATTAATCCATCTATCCATCATCCATCCATCCATCCATCATCCATATTTCATCCATCCATCCATCATTCATCATCCATCATCCATCCATCATTCATCCATCCATCATCCATCCATCCAACATCCATCCATCATCGATCCATCCATCCATCCACCCATCCATCATTCATCCATCCATACCTCCATCCATCATCTATCCAGCCATCATTCATCCATCCATCCATCCATCCATCCATCATCCATCCATCCATCCATCCATCCATCATTCATCCATCCTTCCATCCATCCATCCATTATCCATCCATCCATCTTCCATTTATCATTCATCCATCATCCATCCAACCATCATTCATCCATCCTTCCATCCATCCATCCATCATCCATTTATCATTCATCCATCATCCATCCATCATTCATGCCTCCATTCATCATTCATCCATCCATCATCCATCCATCATCTATCCAGCCATCATTCATCCATCCATCCATCCATCCATCCATCATCCATCCATCCATCCATCCATCCTTCATTCATCCATCCTTCCATCCATCCATCCATTATCCATCCATCCATCATCCATTTATCATTCATCCATCATCCATCCAACCATCATTCATCCATCCTTCCATCCATCCATCCATCATCCATTTATCATTCATCCATCATGCATCCATCATTCATCGATCCATCATTCATCCATCATCCATCCATCATTCATCCATTCATGATTCAGCCATCTATCCATCCATTCATCATCCATCCATCCATCATCCATCCATCATCCATTCGTCATCCACCCATCCATCATCCATCCATCATCCTTCCATCCATCCATCAATTATCCATCCATCATTCATCCATCCATGCATCAATCATCCATCCAATCATAATCCATCCATCATTCATCCATCCATCATCCATCCATCATTCATCCATCCATCCATCCATCATCCATACATGCATCCATCATCCATCCATCCATCCATCCATCATCATTCATCCATTCATCCATTCATCATCCATTATCCATCCATCCATCTTCCATCCATAATCCATCCATCCATCATTCATCCATCCATCATCCATCTATCCATCCACATTCCATCCATCCATCATCCATCCATCATCCATCCGTACACCCATCCATCATTCATCTATCCATCATCCATCATCCATCCATCATTCATGCATCCATTCATCATTCATCCATCCATCATCCATCCATCATCTATCCAGCCATCATTCATTCATCCATCCATCCATCCATCATCCATCCATCCATCCATCCATCCATCATTCATCCATCCTTCAATCCATCCATCCATCATCCATTTATCATTCATCCATCATCCATCCATCCATCCATCCATCCATACAGCATTAATCCATCCATCCATCATCCATCCATCACTCATCCATCCATCATTCATCCATCATTCATCCATCCATGATCATCCATCCATCCATCCATCCATCATCCATCCATCCATCATCCATCCATAATCCATCCATCCATCATTCATCCATCAATCATCCATCCATCCATCCACATTCCATCCATCCATCATCCATCCATCATCCATCCATCATCCATTATTCATCCATCATTCATCTATCCATCATCCATCATCCATCCATCATTCATGCATCTATTCATCATTCACCCATCCAGCATCCATCCATCATCTATCCAGCCATCATTCATCCATCCATCCATCCATCCATCATCTATCCTTTCATCCATCTATCCATTATTCATCCATCCATCATCCATCCATTAATCCATCATTCATCCATCCATCATCCATCCATCCATCATCCAGCCATCATTCATCTATCATTCCATCCATTCATCCATCCATTCATCCATCCATCCATCCATCATTCATCCATCCTTCCATCCATCCATCCATCATCCATTTATCATTCATCCATCATCCATCCATCCATCCATCATCCATCCATGATTATCCATCCATCCATCCATCCATCCATCCATCCATCATCCCTCCAGCATTAATCCATCCATCCATCCCTCCATCATCCATCCATCCATCCATCATCTATCCATCCATCAACCATCCATCATCCGTCCATGATCCATCCATCCATCCATCCATCCATCCTCCATCCATCCATCCATCACCAATCCAGCATTCATCCATCCATCATCCATCCATCATTCATCCATCCATCCATCATCCATCATCCATCCATCATTCATCCATTCATGATTCATCCATCCATCCATCCATCATCCATCATCCATCTATCCATCCATCATCATTCATCCATCTATCCATCCATTCATCCTCCATCCATCCATCATCCATCCATCATCCATCCATCCATCATCCATCCATCATCCATTCATCATCCACCCATCCATCATCCATCCATCATCCTTCCATCCATCCATCCATTATCCATCCATCATTCATCCATCCATGCATCCATCCATCCATAATCCATCCATGATTATCCATCCATCCATCCATCCATCCATCCATCCATCCATCCATCCATCCATCATACCTCCAGCATTAATCCATCCATCCATCCCTCCATCATCCATCATCCATCCATCATTCATCTATCATTCCATCCATTCATCCATCCATTCATCCATCCATCCATCCATCATTCATCCATCCTTCCATCCATCCATCCATCATCCATTTATCATTCATCCATCATCCATCCATCCATCCATCATCCATCCATGATTATCCATCCATCCATCCATCCATCCATCCATCCATCCATCCATCCATCATACCTCCAGCATTAATCCATCCATCCATCCCTCCATCATCCATCCATCCATCCATCATCTATCCATCCATCAACCATCCATCATCCGTCCATGATCCATCCATCCATCCATCCATCCATCCATCCATCCATCCTCCATCCATCCATCCATCACCAATCCAGCATTCATCCATCCATCATCCATCCATCATTCATCCATCCATCATTCATCCATCATCCATCCATCATTCATCCATTCATGATTCATCCATCCATCCATCCATCATCCATCATCCATCCATCCATCATCCATCCATCATCTATCCAGCCATCATTCATCCATCCATCCATCCATCATCCATCCATCATTCATCCATCCTTCCATCCATCCATCCATCATCCATTTATCATTCATCCATCATCCATCCATCCATCCATCCATCCAGCATTAATCCATCCATCCATCATCCATCCATCACTCATCCATCCATCATTCATCCATCATTCATCCATCCATGATCATCCATCCATCCATCCATCCATCATCCATCCATAATCCATCCATCCATCGTTCATCCATCAATCATCCATCCATCCATCCACATTCCATCCATCCATCATCCATCCATCATCCATTATCCATTATTCATCCATCATTCATCTATCCATCATCCATCATCCATCAATCATTCATGCATCTATTCATCATTCATCCATCCAGCATCCATCCATCATCTATCCAGCCATCATTCATCCATCCATCCATCCATCCATCCATCATCTATCCTGTCATCCATCTATCCATTATTCATCCATCCATCATCCATCCATTATTCCATCATTCATCCATCCATCCATCCATCATCCATCCATCATTCATCTATCATTCCATCCATTCATCCATCCATTCATCCATCCATCCATCCATCAACCATCCATCATCCGTCCATGATCCATCCATCCATCCATCCATCCATCCATCCATCCATCCATCCTCCGTCCATGATCCATCCATCATCCGTCCATGATCCATCCATCCATCCATCCATCCATCCATCCATCCATCCATCCATCCATCCATCCTCCATCCATCCATCCATCACCAATCCAGCATTCATCCAACCATCATCCATCCATCATTCATCCATCCATCATTCATCCATCATCCATCCATCATTCATCCATTCATGATTCATCCATCCATCCATCCATCATCCATCCATCCATCATTCATCCATCTATCCATCCATTCATCATCCATCCATCCATCATCCATCCATCATCCATCCATCCATCATCCATCCATCATCCATTCATCATCCACCCATCCATCATCCATCCATCATCCTTCCATCCATCCATCCATTATCCATCCATCATTTATCCATCCATGCATCCATCATCCATCCACTCATCATCCATCCATCATTCATCCATCCATCATACATCCATGATTCATCCATCCATCCATCCATCATCCATACATGCATCCATCATCCATCCATCCATCCATCCATCCATCATCATTCATCCATTCATCCATTCATCATCCATTATCCATCCATCCATCATCCATCCATAATCCATCCATCCATCATTCATCCATCCATCATCCATCTATCCATCCACATTCCATCCATCCATCATCCATCCATCATCTATCCGTCCACCCATCCATCATTCATCCATCCATCATCCATCCATCATTCATCCATCCATTCATCATTCATCCATCCATCATCCATCCATCATCTATCCAGCCATCATTCATCCATCCATCCATCCATCCATCCATCATCCATCCATCCATCCATCCATTATCCATCCATCCATCATCCATTTATCATTCATCCATCATCCATCCATCAATCATTCATCCATCCTTCCATCCATCCATCCATCATCCATTTATCATTCATCCATCATCCATCCATCCATCCATCATCCATCCATGATTATCCATCCATCCATCCATCCATCCATCCATCATCCCTCCAGCAATAATCCATCCATCCATCCCTCCATCATCCATCCATCCATCCATCATCTATCCATCCATCAACCATCCATCATCCGTCCATGATCCATCCATCCATCAATCCATCCATCCATCCTCCATCCATCCATCCATCACCAATCCAGCATTCATCCATCCATCATTCATCCATCCATCATTCATCCATTATCCATCCATCATTCATCCATTCATGATTCATCCATCCATCCATCCATCCATCATCCATCATCCATCCATCCATCATTCATCCATCTATCCATCCATTATTCATCCATCCATCCATCATCCATCCATCCATCCATCATCCATTCATCATCCACCCATCCATCATCCATCCATCATCCTTCCATCCATCCATTCATTATCCATCCATCATTCATCCATCCATGCATCCATCATCCATCCACTCATCATCCATCCATCATTCATCCATCCATCATACAGCCATGATTCATCCATCCATCCATCCATCATCCATACATGCATCCATCATCCATCCATCCATCCATCTATCCATCCATCATCATTCATCCATTCATCCATTCATCATCCATCCATTATCCATCCATCCATCATTCATCCATCCATCATCCATCTATCCATCCACATTCCATCCATCCATCATCCATCCATCATCCATCCGTCCACCCATCCATCATTCATCCATCCATCATCCATCATCCATCCATCATTCATGCATCCATTCATCATTCATCCATCCATCA
This sequence comes from Telmatherina bonti, assembly GCF_933228915.1. NCBI lineage: Eukaryota > Metazoa > Chordata > Actinopteri > Atheriniformes > Telmatherinidae > Telmatherina > Telmatherina bonti. The sequence goes on from NC_136632.1 coordinate 31,844,304, forward strand.
TCCATCCATCATCTATACAGCCATCATTCATCCATCCATCCATCCATCCATCCATCATCCATCCATCCATCCATCCATCCATCCATCATTCATCCATCCTTCCATCCATTATCCATCCATCTATCATCCATTCATCATCCATCCATCACTCATCCATCCATCATTCATCCATCATTCATCCATCCATGATCATCCATACATCCATCCATCCATCATCCACCCATCCATCATCCATCCAGCATTAATCCATCCATCCATCATTCATCCATCATTCATCCATTCATGATTCATCCATCCATCCAACCAATCCATCATCCATCCATCCATCATCCATCCAGCATTAATCCATCTATCCATCATCCATCCATCCATCCATCATCCATATTTCATCCATCCATCCATCATTCATCATCCATCCATCCATCCACCCATCCATCATTCATCCATCCATCCCTCCATCCATCCATTCATCCATCATCCATCCATCCATCCATCATTCATCCATCTATCCTTCCATTCATCATCCATCCATCCATCCATCATCCATCCATCATCCATCCATCCATCCATCATCCATTTATCATTCATCCATAATCCATCCATCCATCCATCATCCATCCATGATCATCCATCCATCCATCCATCATCCATCCATCCATCATCCATCCATCACTCATCCATCCATCATTCATCCATTCATGATTCATCCTTCCATCCATCCATCCATCATCCATTTATCATTCATCCATCATCCATCCATCCATCATCCATCCATGATCATCCATCCATCCATCATTCATTCATCCATCCATCCATCATCCATCCATCCATCATCCATCCAGCATTAATCCATCCATCCATCATCCATCCATCCATCATCCATCTTTCATCCATCTATCCATCATTCATCATCCATCATCCATCCATCCATCCATCCATCCATCCATCATCATTCATCCATTCATCCATCCATCATCAATTATCCATCCATCCATCATCCATCCATAATCCATCCATCCATCATTCATCCATCCATCATCCATCTATCCATCCATATTCCATCCATCCATCATCCATCCATCATCCATCCATCCATCCCTCCATCATCCATCATCCATCATCCATCCATCCATCATCCATCATTCATCCATCCATCATCCATCATCAATCCATCATTCATCTATCATTCCATCCATTCATCCATCCATTCATCCATCCATCCATCATCAATCCATCCATCCTTCCATCCATCCATCCATCCATCATCCATCCATCCATCATCCATTTATCATTCATCCATCATCCATCCATCCATCCATCCCTCATCCATCCATGATCATCCATCCATCCATCCATCCATCCATCATCCACCCATCAATCATCCCTCCAGCATTAATCCATCCATCCATCCATCACTCATCCATCCATCATCCATCCATCATTCATCTATTCATGATTCATCCTTCCATCCATCCATCCATCATCCATTTATCATTCATCCATCATCCATCCATGATTCATTCATCCATCCATCCATCATCCATCCATCCATCATCCATCCAGCATTAATCCATCCATCCATCATCCATCCATCCATCATCGATCCATCCATCATCCATCTTTCATCCATCCATCCATCATTCATCATCCATCATCCATCCATCCATCATCGATCCATCCATCATCCATCTTTCATCCATCCATCCATCATTCATCATCCATCATCCATCCATCCATCCATCATTCATCCAGCCATCATTCATCCATCCATCCATCCATCCATCATCCATCCATGATTATCCATCCATCCATCCATCCATCATCCCTCCAGCATTAATCCACCCATCCATCCCTCCATCATCCATCCATCCATCCATCATCTATCCATCCATCAACCATCCATCATCCGTCCATGATCCATCCATCACCAATCCAGCATTCATCCATCCATCGTCCATCCATCATTCATCCATCCATCATTCATCCATCATCCATCCATCATTCATCCATTCATGATTCATCCATCCATCCATCCATCATCCATCATCCATCCATCCATCATTCATCCATCTATCCATCCATTCATCATCCATCCATCCATCATCCATCCATCCATCATCCATCCATCATCCATTCATCATCCACCCATCCATCATCCATCCATGATTCAACCATCCATCCATCCATCATCCTTACATGCATCCATCATCCATCCATCCATCCATCATCATTCATCCATTCATCCATTCATCATCCATTATCCATCCATCCATCATCCATCCATAATCCATCCATCCATCATTCATCCATCCATCATCCATCTATCCATCCACATTCCATCCATCCATCATCCATCCATCATCCATCCGTCCACCCATCCATCATTCATCCATCCATCATCCATCATCCATCCATCATTCATGCATCCATTTATCATTCATCCATCCATCATCCATCCATAATCCATCCATCCATCATTCATCCATCCATCCATCATCCATCTATCCATCCATATTCCATCCATCCATCATCCATCCATCATCCATCCATCCCTCCATCATCCATCATTCATCCATCCATCATCCATCATCAATCCATCATTCATCTATCATTCCATCCATTCATCCATCAATTCATCCATCATCCATCCATCCATCCTTCCATCCATCCATCCATCATCCATTTATAATTCATCCATCATCCATCCATCCATCCATCCATCATCTATCCACGATCATCCATCCATCCATCCATCCATCCATCCATCCATCCATCATCCACCCATCAATCATCCCTCCAGCATTAATCCATCCATCCATCATCCATCCATCACTCATCCATCCATCATCCATCCATCATTCATCTATTCATGATTCATCCTTCCATCCATCCATCCATCATCCATTTATCATTCGTCCATCATCCATCCATCCATCATTCATTCATCCATCCATCCATCATCCATCCATCCATCATCCATCCAGCATTAATCCATCCATCCATCATCCATCCATCCATCATCGATCCATCCATCATCCATCTTTCATCCATCCATCCATTATTCATCATCCATCATCCATCCATCCATCATCGATACATCCATCATCCATCTTTCATCCATCCATCCATCATTCATCATCCATCATCCATCCATCCATCCATCATTCATCCAGCCATCATTCATCCATCCATCCATCCATCCATCATCTATCCTTTCATCCATCCATCCATTATTCATTCATCCATCATCCATTCATCCATCCATCCATCCATCCATCATTCATCCATCCTTCCATCCATCCATCCATCCATCATTCATCCATCATCCATCCGTCCATCCATCCATCATCCACCCATCCATCATCCATCCAGCATTAATCCATCCATCCATCATCCATCCATCACTCATCCATCCATCATTCATCCATCATTCATCCATTCATGATTCATCCATCCATCCATCCAATCCATCCATCATCCATTTATAATTCATCCGTCATCCATCCATCCATCCATCCATCCATCCATCCATCATCCATTCATCCGTCCATCCATCATCCATCCATCCATCATCCATCCATCCATCCATCATCCATATTTCATCCACCCATCCATCATTCATCCATCCATCCCTCCATCCATCCATTCATCCATCATCCATCCATCCATCCATCATTCATCCATCTATCCTTCCATTCATCATCCATCCATCCATCCATCATCCATCCATCATCCATCCATCCATCCATCCATCATCCATTTATCATTCATCCATAATCCATCCATCCATCCATCATCCATCCATGATCATCCATCCATCCATCCATCATCCATCCATCCATCATCCATCCATCACTCATCCATCCATCATTCATCCATTCATGATTCATCCTTCCATCCATCCATCCATCATCCATTTATCATTCATCCATCATCCATCCATCCATCATCCATCCATGATCATCCATGCATCCATCATTCATTCATCCATCCATCCATCATCCATCCATCCATCATCCATCCAGCATTAATCCATCCATCCATCATCCATCCATCCATCATCCATCTTTCATCCATCTATCCATCATTCATCATCCATCATCCATCCATCCATCCATCCATCCATCCATCATCATTCATCCATAAATCCATCCATCATCAATTTTCCATCCATCCATCATCCATCCATAATCCATCCATCCATCATTCATCCATCCATCATCCATCTATCCATCCATATTCCATCCATCCATCATCCATCCATCATCCATCCATCCATCCCTCCATCATCCATCATCCATCCATCCATCATCCATCATTAATCCATCCATCCATCATTCATCCATCTATCCATCCATTCATCATCCATCCATCCATCATCCATCCATCCATCATCCATCCATCATCCATTCATCATCCACCCATCCATCATCCATCCATGATTCAACCATCCATCCATCCATCATCCTTACATGCATCCATCATCCATCCATCCATCCATCATCATTCATCCATTCATCCATTCATCATCCATTATCCATCCATCCATCATCCATCCATAATCCATCCATCCATCATTCATCCATCCATCATCCATCTATCCATCCACATTCCATCCATCCATCATCCATCCATCATCCATCCGTCCACCCATCCATCATTCATCCATCCATCATCCATCATCCATCCATCATTCATGCATCCATTTATCATTCATCCATCCATCATCCATCCATAATCCATCCATCCATCATTCATCCATCCATCCATCATCCATCTATCCATCCATATTCCATCCATCCATCATCCATCCATCATCCATCCATCCCTCCATCATCCATCATTCATCCATCCATCATCCATCATCAATCCATCATTCATCTATCATTCCATCCATTCATCCATCAATTCATCCATCATCCATCCATCCATCCTTCCATCCATCCATCCATCATCCATTTATAATTCATCCATCATCCATCCATCCATCCATCCATCATCTATCCACGATCATCCATCCATCCATCCATCCATCCATCCATCCATCCATCATCCACCCATCAATCATCCCTCCAGCATTAATCCATCCATCCATCATCCATCCATCACTCATCCATCCATCATCCATCCATCATTCATCTATTCATGATTCATCCTTCCATCCATCCATCCATCATCCATTTATCATTCGTCCATCATCCATCCATCCATCATTCATTCATCCATCCATCCATCATCCATCCATCCATCATCCATCCAGCATTAATCCATCCATCCATCATCCATCCATCCATCATCGATCCATCCATCATCCATCTTTCATCCATCCATCCATTATTCATCATCCATCATCCATCCATCCATCATCGATACATCCATCATCCATCTTTCATCCATCCATCCATCATTCATCATCCATCATCCATCCATCCATCCATCATTCATCCAGCCATCATTCATCCATCCATCCATCCATCCATCATCTATCCTTTCATCCATCCATCCATTATTCATTCATCCATCATCCATTCATCCATCCATCCATCCATCCATCATTCATCCATCCTTCCATCCATCCATCCATCCATCATTCATCCATCATCCATCCGTCCATCCATCCATCATCCACCCATCCATCATCCATCCAGCATTAATCCATCCATCCATCATCCATCCATCACTCATCCATCCATCATTCATCCATCATTCATCCATTCATGATTCATCCATCCATCCATCCAATCCATCCATCATCCATTTATAATTCATCCGTCATCCATCCATCCATCCATCCATCCATCCATCCATCATCCATTCATCCGTCCATCCATCATCCATCCATCCATCATCCATCCATCCATCCATCATCCATATTTCATCCACCCATCCATCATTCATCCATCCATCCCTCCATCCATCCATTCATCCATCATCCATCCATCCATCCATCATTCATCCATCTATCCTTCCATTCATCATCCATCCATCCATCCATCATCCATCCATCATCCATCCATCCATCCATCCATCATCCATTTATCATTCATCCATAATCCATCCATCCATCCATCATCCATCCATGATCATCCATCCATCCATCCATCATCCATCCATCCATCATCCATCCATCACTCATCCATCCATCATTCATCCATTCATGATTCATCCTTCCATCCATCCATCCATCATCCATTTATCATTCATCCATCATCCATCCATCCATCATCCATCCATGATCATCCATGCATCCATCATTCATTCATCCATCCATCCATCATCCATCCATCCATCATCCATCCAGCATTAATCCATCCATCCATCATCCATCCATCCATCATCCATCTTTCATCCATCTATCCATCATTCATCATCCATCATCCATCCATCCATCCATCCATCCATCCATCATCATTCATCCATAAATCCATCCATCATCAATTTTCCATCCATCCATCATCCATCCATAATCCATCCATCCATCATTCATCCATCCATCATCCATCTATCCATCCATATTCCATCCATCCATCATCCATCCATCATCCATCCATCCATCCCTCCATCATCCATCATCCATCCATCCATCATCCATCATTAATCCATCCATCATCCATCATCCATCATCAATCCATCATTCATCTATCATTCCATCCATTCATCCATCCATTCATCCATCCATCCATCATCCATCCATCCATCCATCCATCATCCATCCATCCATCATCCATTTATCATTCATCCATCATCCATCCATCCATCCATCCCTCATGATCATCCATCCATCCATCCATCCATCAATCATCCCTCCAGCATTAATCCATCCATCCATCATCCATCCATCACTCATCCATCCATCATCCATCCATCATTCATCTATTCATGATTCATCCTTCCATCCATCCATCCATCATCCATTTATCATTCATCCATCATCAATCCATCCATCATTCATTCATCCATCCATCCATCATCCATCCATCCATCATCCATCCAGCATTAATCCATCCATCCATCATCCATCCATCCATCATCGATCCATCCATCATCCATCTTTCATCCATCCATCCATCATTCATCATCCATCATCCATCCATCCATCATTGATCCATCCATCATCCATCTTTCATCCATCCATCCATCATTCATCATCCATCATCCATCCATCCATCCATCCATCATTCATCCAGCCATCATTCATCCATCCATCCATCCATCCATCATCCATCCATGATTATCCATCAGTCCATCCATCCATCCATCCATCATCCCTCCAGCATTAATCCACCCATCCATCCCTCCATCATCCATCCATCCATCCATCATCTATCCATCCATCAACCATCCATCATCCGTCCATGATCCATCCATCACCAATCCAGCATTCATCCATCCATCATCCATCCATCATTCATCCTTCCATCATTCATCCATCATCCATCCATCATTCATCCATTCATGATTCATCCATCCATCCATCCATCATCCATCATCCATCCATCCATCATTCATCCATCTATCCATCCATTCATCATCCATCCATCCATCATCCATCCATCATCCATCCATCCATCATCCATTCATCATCCACCCATCCATCATCCATCCATCATTCATCCATCCATGGATCCATCATCCATCCACTCATCATCCATCCATCATTCATCCATCCATCATACATCCATGATTCAACCATCCATCCATCCATCATCCTTACATGCATCCATCATCCATCCATCCATCCATCCATCCATCATCATTCATCCATTCATCCATTCATCATCCATTATCCATCCATCCATCATCCATCCATAATCCATCCATCCATCATTCATCCATCCATCATCCATCTATCCATCCACATTCCATCCATCCATCATCCATCCATCATCCATCCGTCCACCCATCCATCATTCATCCATCCATCATCCATCATCCATCCATCATTCATGCATCCATTTATCATTCATCCATCCATCATCCATCCATAATCCATCCATCATTCATCCATCCATCATCCATCCATCATCCATCTATCCATCCATATTCCATCCATCCATCATCCATCCATCATCCATCCATCCCTCCATCATCCATCATCCATCCATCCATCATCCATCATTCATCCATCCATCATCCATCATCAATACATCATTCATCTATCATTCCATCCATTCATCCATCCATTCATCCATCATCCATCCATCCATCCATCCATCATCCATTTATAATTCATCCATCATCCATCCATCCATCCATCATCTATCCACGATCATCCATCCATCCATCCATCCATCCATCCATCCATCCATCATCCACCCATCAATCATCCCTCCAGCATTAATCCATCCATCCATCATCCATCCATCACTCATCCATCCATCATCCATCCATCATTCATCTATTCATGATTCATCCTTCCATCCATCCATCCATCATCCATTTATCATTCGTCCATCATCCATCCATCCATCATTCATTCGTCCATCCATCCATCATCCATCCATCCATCATCCATCCAGCATTAATCCATCCATCCATCATCCATCCATCCATCATCGATCCATCCATCATCCATCTTTCATCCATCCATCCATTATTCATCATCCATCATCCATCCATCCATCATCGATACATCCATCATCCATCTTTCATCCATCCATCCATCATTCATCATCCATCATCCATCCATCCATCCATCATTCATCCAGCCATCATTCATCCATCCATCCATCCATCCATCATCTATCCTTTCATCCATCTATCCATTATTCATTCATCCATCATCCATTCATCCATCCATCCATCCATCCATCATTCATCCATCCTTCCATCCATCCATCCATCCATCATTCATCCATCATCCATCCATCCATCCATCCATCATCCACCCATCCATCATCCATCCAGCATTAATCCATCCATCCATCATCCATCCATCACTCATCCATCCATCATTCATCCATCATTCATCCATTCATGATTCATCCATCCATCCATCCAATCCATCCATCATCCATTTATCATTCATCCGTCATCCATCCATCCATCCATCCATCCATCATCCATTCATCCGTCCATCCATCATCCATCCATCCATCATCCATCCAGCATTAATCCATCTATCCATCATCCATCCATCCATCCATCATCCATATTTCATCCATCCATCCATCATTCATCATCCATCATCCATCCATCATTCATCCATCCATCATCCATCCATCCAACATCCATCCATCATCGATCCATCCATCCATCCACCCATCCATCATTCATCCATCCATACCTCCATCCATCATCTATCCAGCCATCATTCATCCATCCATCCATCCATCCATCCATCATCCATCCATCCATCCATCCATCCATCATTCATCCATCCTTCCATCCATCCATCCATTATCCATCCATCCATCATCCATTTATCATTCATCCATCATCCATCCAACCATCATTCATCCATCCTTCCATCCATCCATCCATCATCCATTTATCATTCATCCATCATCCATCCATCATTCATGCCTCCATTCATCATTCATCCATCCATCATCCATCCATCATCTATCCAGCCATCATTCATCCATCCATCCATCCATCCATCCATCATCCATCCATCCATCCATCCATCCTTCATTCATCCATCCTTCCATCCATCCATCCATTATCCATCCATCCATCATCCATTTATCATTCATCCATCATCCATCCAACCATCATTCATCCATCCTTCCATCCATCCATCCATCATCCATTTATCATTCATCCATCATGCATCCATCATTCATCGATCCATCATTCATCCATCATCCATCCATCATTCATCCATTCATGATTCAGCCATCTATCCATCCATTCATCATCCATCCATCCATCATCCATCCATCATCCATTCGTCATCCACCCATCCATCATCCATCCATCATCCTTCCATCCATCCATCAATTATCCATCCATCATTCATCCATCCATGCATCCATCATCCATCCAATCATAATCCATCCATCATTCATCCATCCATCATCCATCCATCATTCATCCATCCATCCATCCATCATCCATACATGCATCCATCATCCATCCATCCATCCATCCATCATCATTCATCCATTCATCCATTCATCATCCATTATCCATCCATCCATCTTCCATCCATAATCCATCCATCCATCATTCATCCATCCATCATCCATCTATCCATCCACATTCCATCCATCCATCATCCATCCATCATCCATCCGTACACCCATCCATCATTCATCTATCCATCATCCATCATCCATCCATCATTCATGCATCCATTCATCATTCATCCATCCATCATCCATCCATCATCTATCCAGCCATCATTCATTCATCCATCCATCCATCCATCATCCATCCATCCATCCATCCATCCATCATTCATCCATCCTTCAATCCATCCATCCATCATCCATTTATCATTCATCCATCATCCATCCATCCATCCATCCATCCATACAGCATTAATCCATCCATCCATCATCCATCCATCACTCATCCATCCATCATTCATCCATCATTCATCCATCCATGATCATCCATCCATCCATCCATCCATCATCCATCCATCCATCATCCATCCATAATCCATCCATCCATCATTCATCCATCAATCATCCATCCATCCATCCACATTCCATCCATCCATCATCCATCCATCATCCATCCATCATCCATTATTCATCCATCATTCATCTATCCATCATCCATCATCCATCCATCATTCATGCATCTATTCATCATTCACCCATCCAGCATCCATCCATCATCTATCCAGCCATCATTCATCCATCCATCCATCCATCCATCATCTATCCTTTCATCCATCTATCCATTATTCATCCATCCATCATCCATCCATTAATCCATCATTCATCCATCCATCATCCATCCATCCATCATCCAGCCATCATTCATCTATCATTCCATCCATTCATCCATCCATTCATCCATCCATCCATCCATCATTCATCCATCCTTCCATCCATCCATCCATCATCCATTTATCATTCATCCATCATCCATCCATCCATCCATCATCCATCCATGATTATCCATCCATCCATCCATCCATCCATCCATCCATCATCCCTCCAGCATTAATCCATCCATCCATCCCTCCATCATCCATCCATCCATCCATCATCTATCCATCCATCAACCATCCATCATCCGTCCATGATCCATCCATCCATCCATCCATCCATCCATCCTCCATCCATCCATCCATCACCAATCCAGCATTCATCCATCCATCATCCATCCATCATTCATCCATCCATCCATCATCCATCATCCATCCATCATTCATCCATTCATGATTCATCCATCCATCCATCCATCATCCATCATCCATCTATCCATCCATCATCATTCATCCATCTATCCATCCATTCATCCTCCATCCATCCATCATCCATCCATCATCCATCCATCCATCATCCATCCATCATCCATTCATCATCCACCCATCCATCATCCATCCATCATCCTTCCATCCATCCATCCATTATCCATCCATCATTCATCCATCCATGCATCCATCATCCATCCACTCATCATCCATCCATCATTCATCCATCCATTATACATCCATGATTCATCCATCCATCCATCATCCATCCATCCATCCATCCATCATCATTCATCCATTCATCCATTCATCATCCATCATTCATCCATCCATCATCCATCTATCCATCCACATTCCATCCATCCATCATCCATCCGTCCACCCATCCATCATTCATCCATCCATCATCCATCATCCATCCATCCATTCATCATTCATCCATCCATCATCCATCCATCATCTATCCAGCCATCATTCATCCATCCATCCATCCATCCATCCATCATCCATCCATCCATCCATCCATCCATCCATCATTCATCCATCCTTCCATCCATCCATCCATTATCCATCCATCCATCATCCATTTATCATTCATCCATCATCCATCCATCCATCATTCATCCATCCTTCCATCCATCCATCCATCATCCATTTATCATTCATCCATCCATGATTATCCATCCATCCATCCATCCATCCATCCATCCATCCATCATCCCTCCAGCATTAATCCATCCATCCATCCATCCATCCTCCATCCATCCATCCATCACCAATCCAGCATTCATCCATCCATCATCCATCCATCATTCATCCATCCATCATTCAGCCATTATCCATCCATCATTCATCCATTCATGATTCATCCATCCATCCATCCATCATCCATCATCCATCATCCATCCATCCATCATTCATCCATCTATCCATCCATTCATCATCCATCCATCCATCATCCATCCATCATCCATCCATCATCCACCCATCCATCATCCATCCATCATCCTTCCATCCATCCATTCATTATCCATCCATCATTCATCCATCCATGCATCCATCATCCATCCACTCATCATCCATCCATCATTCATCCATCCATCCATACATCCATGATTCATCCATCCATCCATCCATCATCCATACATGCATCCATCATCCATCCATCCATCCATCCATCCATCCATCCATCATCATTCATCCATTTATCCATTCATCATCCATTATCCATCCATCCATCATCCATCCATAATCCATCCATCCATCATTCATCCATCCATAATCCATCTATCCATCCACATTCCATCCATCCATCATCCATCCATCATCCATCCGTCCACCCATCCATCATTCATCCATCCATCATCCATCATCCATCCATCATTCATGCATCCATTCATCATTCATCCATCCATCATCCATCCATCATCTATCCAGCCATCATTCATCCATCCATCCATCAACCATCCATCCATCCATCCATCCATTCATCATTCATCCATCCTTCCATCCATCCATCCATTATCCATCCATCCATCATCCATTTATCATTCATCCATCATCCATCCATCCATCTATCCATCCATCCAGCATTAATCCATCCATCCATCATCCATCCATCCCTCATCCATCCATCATTCATCCATCATTCATCCATCCATGATCATCCATCCATCCATCCATCCATCATCCACCCATCCATCATCCATCCAGCATTAATCCATCCATCCATCATCCATCCATCATTCATCCATCCATCATTCATCCATCATTCATCCATTCATGATTCATCCATCCATCCATCCAATCCATCATCCATCCATCCATCATCCATCCAGCATTAATCCATCCATCCATCATCCATCCATCCATCCATCATCCATATTTCATCCATCCATCCATCATTCATCATCCATCATCCATCCATCCATCCATCATTCATCCATCCATCATCCATCCATCCAACATCCATCCATCATCGATCCATCCATCCATCATCCATCCATCCATCCACCCCTCCATCATTCATCCATCCATCCCTCCATCCATCCATTCATCCATCATCCATCCATCCATCCATCATTCATCCATCTATCCTTCCATTCATCATCCATCCATCCATCCATCATCCATCCATCATCCATCCATCCATCCATCATCCATTTATCATTCATCCATAATCCATCCATCCATCCATCATCCATCCATCCATCCATCCATCCATCCATCATCCACCCATCCATCATCCCTCCAGCATTAGTCCATCCATCCATCAATCATCCATCACTCATCCATCCATCATTCATCCATTCATGATTCATCCTTCCATCCATCCATCCATCATCCATTTATCATTCATCCATCATCCATCCATCCATCATCCATCCATGATCATCCATCCATCCATCATTCATTCATCCATCCATCCATCATCCATCCAGCATTAATCCATCCATCCATCATCCATCCATCCATCATCCATCTTTCATCCATCCATCCATCATTCATCATCCATCATCCATCCATCCATCCATCCATCCATCCATCCATCCATCATCATTCAGTCATTCATCCATCCATCATCAATTATCCATCCATCCATCATCCATCCATAATCCATCCATCCATCATTCATCCATCCATCATCCATCTATCCATCCATATTCCATCCATTCATCATCCATCCATCATCCATCCATCCATCCCTCCATCATCCATCATCCATCCATCCATCATCCATCATTCATCCATCCATCATCCATCATCAATCCATCATTCATCTATCATTCCATCCATTCACCCATCCATTCATCCATCCATCCATCATCCATCCATCCATCCTTCAATCCATCATCCATTTATCATTCATCCATCATCCATCCATCATCCATCCATGATCATCCATCCATCCATCCATCATCCACCCATCCATCATCCCTCCAGCATTAATCCATCCATCCATCATCCATCCATCACTCATCCATCCATCATCCATCCATCATTCATCTATTCATGATTCATCCTTCCATCCATCCATCCATCCATCCATCATCCATTTATCATTCATCCATCATCCATCCATCCATCATTCATTCATCCATCCATCCATCATCCATCCATCCATCATCCATCCAGCATTAATCCATCCATCCATCATCCATCCATCCATCATCGATCCATCCATCATCCATCTTTCATCCATCCATCCATCATTCATCATCCATCATCCATCCATCCATCATCCACCCATCATCGATCCATCCATCCATCCCTCCATCATCCATCATCCATCATCCATCATTCATCCATCCATCATCCATCCATCCATCATCAATCCATCATTCATCTATCATTCCATCCATTCATCCCTCCATCCATCATCCATCCATCCATCATTCATCCATCCTTCCATCCATCCATCCATCCATCATTCATCCATCATCCATCCATCCATCCATCATCCATCCATGATCATCCATCCATCCATCCATCCATTATCCACCCATCCATCATCCATCCAGCATTAATCCATCTATCCATCATCCATCCATCACTCATCCATCCATCATTCATCCATCATTCATCCATTCATGATTCATCCATCCATCCATCCAATCCATCCATCATCCATTTATCATTCATCCGTCATCCATCCATCCATCCATCATCCATTCATCCATCCATCCATCATCCATCCATCCATCCATCATCCATCCAGCATTAATCCATCTATCCATCATCCATCCATCCATCCATCCATCATCCATATTTCATCCATCCATCCATCATTCATCATCCATCCATCATTCATCCATCCATCATCCATCCATCCAACATCCATCCATCATCGATCCATCCATCCATCATCCATCCATCCATCCACCCATCCATCATTCATCCATCCATCCCTCCATCCATCCATCCATTCATCCATCATCCATCCATCCATCCATCATTCATCCATCTATCCATCCATTCATCATCCATCCATCCATCCATCCATCATCCATTTATCATTCATCCATCATCCATCCATCCATCCATCCATCATCCATCCATGATCATCCATCCATCCATCAATCATTCATCCATCCATCCATCATCCATCCAGCATTAATCCATCCATCCATCATCCATCCATCCATCATCCATCTTTCATCCATCCATCCATCATTCATCATCCATCCATCCATCCATCCATCCATCCATCCATCATCATTCATCCATTCATCCATCCATCATCCATTATCCATCCATATTCCATCCATCCATCATCCATCCATCATCCATCCATCCATCCCTCCATCATCCATCATCCATCCATCCATCATCCATCATTCATCCATCCATCATCCATCCATCCATCATCAATCCATCATTCATCTATCATTCCATCCATTCATCCATCCATTCATCCATCCATCCATCATCCATCCATCCATCCTTCCATCCATCCATCATCCATCCATCCATCATCCATTTATCATTCATCCATCATCCATCCATCCATCCATCCATCATCCATCCATCACTCATCCATCCATCATTCATCCATCATTCATCCATTCATGATTCATCCATCCATCCATCCATCCATCATCCATTTATCATTCATCCATCATCCATCCATCCATCCATCCATCCATCATCCATTTATCATTCATCCATCATCCATCCATCCATCCATCTATCATCCATCCATGATCATTCATACATCCATCCATCATTCATTCATCCGTCCATCCATCATCCATCCATCCATCATCCATCCAGCATTAATCCATCTATCATCATCCATCCATCCATCCATCCATCATCCATATTTCATCCATCCATCCATCATTCATCATCCATCATCCATCCATCCATCCATCATCCACCCATCCATCATCCATCCAGCATTAATCCATCCATCCATCATCCATCCATCATTCATCCATCCATCATTCATCCATCATTCATCCATTCATGATTCATCCATCCATCCATCCAATCCATCATCCATCCATCCATCATCCATCCAGCATTAATCCATCCATCCATCATCCATCCATCCATCCATCATCCATATTTCATCCATCCATCCATCATTCATCATCCATCATCCATCCATCCATCCATCATTCATCCATCCATCATCCATCCATCCAACATCCATCCATCATCGATCCATCCATCCATCATCCATCCATCCATCCACCCCTCCATCATTCATCCATCCATCCCTCCATCCATCCATTCATCCATCATCCATCCATCCATCCATCATTCATCCATCTATCCTTCCATTCATCATCCATCCATCCATCCATCATCCATCCATCATCCATCCATCCATCCATCATCCATTTATCATTCATCCATAATCCATCCATCCATCCATCATCCATCCATGATCATCCATCCATCCATCCATCCATCCATCCATCATCCACCCATCCATCATCCCTCCAGCATTAGTCCATCCATCCATCAATCATCCATCACTCATCCATCCATCATTCATCCATTCATGATTCATCCTTCCATCCATCCATCCATCATCCATTTATCATTCATCCATCATCCATCCATCCATCATCCATCCTTGATCATCCATCCATCCATCATTCATTCATCCATCCATCCATCATCCATCCAGCATTAATCCATCCATCCATCATCCATCCATCCATCATCCATCTTTCATCCATCCATCCATCATTCATCATCCATCATCCATCCATCCATCCATCCATCCATCCATCCATCCATCCATCATCATTCAGTCATTCATCCATCCATCATCAATTATCCATCCATCCATCATCCATCCATAATCCATCCATCCATCATTCATCCATCCATCATCCATCTATCCATCCATATTCCATCCATTCATCATCCATCCATCATCCATCCATCCATCCCTCCATCATCCATCATCCATCCATCCATCATCCATCATTCATCCATCCATCATCCATCATCAATCCATCATTCATCTATCATTCCATCCATTCACCCATCCCTTCATCCATCCATCCATCATCCATCCATCCATCCTTCAATCCATCATCCATTTATCATTCATCCATCATCCATCCATCCATCCATCATCCATCCATGATCATCCATCCATCCATCCATCATCCACCCATCCATCATCCCTCCAGCATTAATCCATCCATCCATCATCCATCCATCACTCATCCATCCATCATCCATCCATCATTCATCTATTCATGATTCATCCTTCCATCCATCCATCCATCCATCCATCATCCATTTATCATTCATCCATCATCCATCCATCCATCATTCATTCATCCATCCATCCATCATCCATCCATCCATCATCCATCCAGCATTAATCCATCCATCCATCATCCATCCATCCATCATCGATCCATCCATCATCCATCTTTCATCCATCCATCCATCATTCATCATCCATCATCCATCCATCCATCATCCACCCATCATCGATCCATCCATCCATCCCTCCATCATCCATCATCCATCATCCATCATTCATCCATCCATCATCCATCCATCCATCATCAATCCATCATTCATCTATCATTCCATCCATTCATCCCTCCATCCATCATCCATCCATCCATCATTCATCCATCCTTCCATCCATCCATCCATCCATCCATCATTCATCCATCATCCATCCATCCATCCATCATCCATCCATGATCATCCATCCATCCATCCATCCATTATCCACCCATCCATCATCCATCCAGCATTAATCCATCCATCCATCATCCATCCATCACTCATCCATCCATCATTCATCCATCATTCATCCATTCATGATTCATCCATCCATCCATCCAATCCATCCATCAGCCATTTATCATTCATCCGTCATCCATCCATCCATCCATCCATCCATCCATCATCCATTCATCCATCTATCCATCATCCATCCATCCATCCATCCATCATCCATATTTCATCCATCCATCCATCATTCATCATCCATCCATCATTCATCCATCCATCATCCATCCATCCAACATCCATCCATCATCGATCCATCCATCCATCATCCATCCATCCATCCACCCATCCATCATTCATCCATCCATCCCTCCATCCATCCATCCATTCATCCATCATCCATCCATCCATCCATCATTCATCCATCTATCCATCCATTCATCATCCATCCATCCATCCATCCATCATCCATTTATCATTCATCCATCATCCATCCATCCATCATCCATCCATGATCATCCATCCATCCATCAATCATTCATCCATCCATCCATCATCCATCCAGCATTAATCCATCCATCCATCATCCATCCATCCATCATCCATCTTTCATCCATCCATCCATCATTCATCATCCATCCATCCATCCATCCATCATCATTCATCCATTCATCCATCCATCATCCATTATCCATCCATATTCCATCCATCCATCATCCATCCATCATCCATCCATCCATCCCTCCATCATCCATCATTCATCCATCCATCATCCATCATTCATCCATCCATCATCCATCCATCCATCATCAATCCATCATTCATCTATCATTCCATCCATTCATCCATCCATTCATCCATCCATCCATCATCCATCCATCCATCCTTCCATCCATCCATCATCCATCCATCCATCATCCATTTATCATTCATCCATCATCCATCCATCCATCCATCCATCATCCATCCATCACTCATCCATCCATCATTCATCCATCATTCATCCATTCATGATTCATCCATCCATCCATCCATCCATCATCCATTTATCATTCATCCATCATCCATCCATCCATCCATCCATCCATCATCCATTTATCATTCATCCATCATCCATCCATCCATCCATCTATCATCCATCCATGATCATTCATACATCCATCCATCATTCATTCATCCGTCCATCCATCATCCATCCATCCATCATCCATCCAGCATTAATCCATCTATCATCATCCATCCATCCATCCATCCATCATCCATATTTCATCCATCCATCCATCATTCATCATCCATCATCCATCCATCCAACCATCATCCACCCATCCATCATCCATCCAGCATTAATCCATCCATCCATCCCTTCATCATCCATCATCCATCCATCATTCATCCATCCATCATCCATCCATCATCGATCCATCCATCCATCCCTTCATCATCCATCCATCCATCATCCATCCATCCATCCATCCATCATCCATCCATCATCCATCCATCCATCCATCCATCATTCATTCATCATCCATCCATCATCCATCCATACATCCATCCATCATCCATCCATCATCCATCCATCCATCATTCATCCATCCATCATCCATCCATCCATCATCATCCATCCATCATCCATTATCCATCCATATTCCATCCATCCATCATCCATCCATCATCCATCCATCCATCCCTCCATCATCCATCATCCATCCATCCATCATCCATCATTCATCCATCCATCATCCATCCATCCATCATCAATCCATCATTCATCTATCATTCCATCCATTCATCCATCCATTCATCCATCCATCCATCATCCATCCATCCATCCTTCCATCCATCCATCATCCATCCATCCATCATCCATTTATCATTCATCCATCATCCATCCATCCATCCATCCATCATCCATCCATCACTCATCCATCCATCATTCATCCATCATTCATCCATTCATGATTCATCCATCCATCCATCCATCCATCATCCATTTATCATTCATCCATCATCCATCCATCCATCCATCCATCCATCCATCATCCATTTATCATTCATCCATCATCCATCCATCCATCCATCTATCATCCATCCATGATCATTCATACATCCATCCATCATTCATTCATCCGTCCATCCATCATCCATCCATCCATCATCCATCCAGCATTAATCCATCTATCATCATCCATCCATCCATCCATCCATCATCCATATTTCATCCATCCATCCATCATTCATCATCCATCATCCATCCATCCAACCATCATCCACCCATCCATCATCCATCCAGCATTAATCCATCCATCCATCCCTTCATCATCCATCATCCATCCATCATTCATCCATCCATCATCCATCCATCATCGATCCATCCATCCATCCCTTCATCATCCATCCATCCATCATCCATCCATCCATCCATCCATCATCCATCCATCATCCATCCATCCATCCATCCATCATTCATTCATCATCCATCCATCATCCATCCATACATCCATCCATCATCCATCCATCATCCATCCATCCATCATTCATCCATCCATCATCCATCCATCCATCATCATCCATCCATCCATCCATCATTCATCCATCCATCCATCATCCATCCATCCATCATCCATCCATCATCTATCCATCCATTCCTCCATCATCCATCCATCCATTCATCATCCATCCATCCATTATTCATCCATCCATCATCCATCCATCCATCCATCATTCATCCATCCATCATCCATCCATCATCGATCCATCCATCCATCCCTTCATCATCCATCATCCATCATCCATCCATCCATCATCCATCCATCCATCCATCATTCATCCATCCATCCATCCATCCATCATCAATCCATCATTCATCTATCATTCCATCCATCTATCCATCCATTCCTCCATCATCCATCCATCCATCTTACATCATCCATCCATCCATTCATCAGCCATCCATCCATTATCCATCCATCCATCATCCATCCATCATCCATCCATCCATCATTCATCCATCCATCCATCCATCATTCATCCATCCATACATCCTCCACCTATCCATCCATCCATCATTCATCCATCCATCCATCCATCATTCATCCATCCATCCATCCATCATTCATCCATCCATACATCCTCCACCTATCCATCCATCCAACCATTCTGGAACAACTGGTTCTCCACTGCAATGGTTTCCAAACGTTTTCTGCAGGGCCTTCTTTTCATCAACAACAATATCGTTGAGCCTGAAGGGACACTTCCGGCTGGATACGTTCAGGACTCATGGGCCAGATGGAGACCGATGTGTCTGGTGGTTCTGTCCTCTGAGGACGTGGAGGATGTTTACATCTTTGGATTATTGGTGATTGGGATTCTGCTGACCCGTGAGATTCTGCAGCAACAGGCAGCCTGCCAGTTGTTGCCAGAATCTCACGGGTCTTCAGGTAGAACAGAACTCCACCAGCGCCAACCAGCAGAACTACGTTACATTCTGTAACGGTATGGGCCGAGCCTGCAGTGCACAGACTCTTCCACTTGTGTGTCTTGTCTGAGTTTGTGCTTCAGTGTATGAGGCTTTTTTCTCAGTCTCTCCAGACTGCGTCATCTAGTGGCGCGGCCCGGAGTTACATGGCCTTTTTTCCATCGAGCCCCCCATGATCCTAATGTTCTTACCTGTTACAAGGCGGCGCCAGTAAAACTGGCTGCGTGGCCTGAGCTTCAGCTTGATTCTGTATTCTTCTTTAGTCATGAATGTTACATGTCTGTATGTCTGACCTTGGACCAGCTGGCTGGAACTCTGAATTTCCCCTCGGGGATGAATAAAGTATCTTTGATTTGGTCAAGCAGATATACTCCATCATAGTTTCTTCTCTTTTTTTATTACTTGAAGTTTCTCTTGTACATTTATCATCATTTCCTGGGAGTACTTTTACACATTTACCCAGTGTAAAAACTCCCAAGTTCTTTTCGCCTTGCCGCGTCCCCCCTGTGAGCACTCTGGGCCCCCCTGGGGCGCCCTCCCCCCAGTTTGGGAACCAGTGCTCTGCTGAAATGTTCCAGGTGGATGTTGCTGTCGTTGAGCCAGTTTAGACTGGCCCCTCCACCCCCATACATCTCCCCCCCTCTTCATTTTCACTGTGATGACGATCCTTTAGGAACAAACATGGACTCACCTCTCTCTCCTGCTGTCCTACTGGTAGCTGGTGTCTCTCGTCCCGGCTCGGATCGGTCCTGGTTTTGGCCTCATGTTATCACAGATTGACGTTCCGTCAGCTCATCGAAGGAAAGACTGGCGGTATATGTGTGTGTGTGTGTGTATGTGTGTGTGTGTGTGTATGTGTATTAGAGGCTTACGCAGCATTACAGAGCGGGATAAGTAGGCCAACACGCTGTGGGAGCCTGTTAGTTCCACCTGCTGCTGTGTTCCTGATCAGCTGATTAACAGCTGATTAGCAGCTGAATGTCACTCCTTCACTTCATAATTAAACACTGTTGGTCAAACAGAAATGTGACCATTCAAGCAGAAATGTCCTGCTTCTGGAAGCTGAACAGACCTTCATCATTGGGGTTTTCAGGTGTTCGTTGACATCTGAGGAGTATTTGTTTGGACATTTCTGTCAGGAACCGGGTGATGGGAAATATTTTAATAAATACTTCTAGAAAAAATGGAGGTCTGGTTCTGGCCTGGAACAGTCCACTGGTTCAGCTTGTTTGGACCTGAATGATCAATCCCTACTGAGCATGCTCTGTTACGCTTCTGACTGCAGTTTGATCCTCAGTTCTGATCATAGATCCAGGTCTTTATGATCAGGTCCAAGTTCAGCCCGAGACCTCTGAACGAGCTCAAACCAGGGATGATCTTTAATTACCTGAGAGGGATTAACCTGGCACCCTGTCATCATCTGCCTCTCCCCCACAACACCCTGCCTGACAACACCACCACATCCCGCCCCCGCCCCCTCCATCTCCTGACCCCGCCCCTTCCACATCCTGACCCCGCCCCATCCACATCCTGACCCCGCCCCCTCCACATCCTGACCCCGCCCCGTCCACATCATGACTCCGCCCCCTCTACATCCTGATCACGCCCCATCCACATCCTGACCCCGCCCCGTCCACATCATGACTCCGCCCCCTCTACATCCTGATCACGCCCCTCCCTGCCTGCCTGTCTGTTTATTTATTTTATTTCAACTTTATTTATATAGCATCAAATCACGGCAATGCCATCTCAAGACGCTTTACAGACAGAGGGGAAAACATAATGAAGGCCAATTCATAACAGCCTATATAAGGAAACCAACAGATTGAGTTGAGTCCAACTCAATCTCCCATCCTGAGCAAGCACACTGGCGACAGTGGGAAGGAAAAAACTCCCTTTTAACAGGAAGGAAACCTCCGGCAGAACCCGGCTCAAGGACAGGCAGCCATCTGCCTCTGCTGTGTGGGGGGAAGAGGACAGAAAGACAACAGACAACAGGAACTGCTACTCCCGGCCAGGGAGACCTGCTGAGACAGGAGACATACATGTTAATGATGCAACACTGTTATTGGGGGGGGGGGTAGAAGAGAGAGATAAAGAGAAAGAAGCTCAGTGTATCAGGAAATGTCCCTCAGCAGTCTAAACCTATAGCAGCATAACTAAGGGATGCTAACCATCCCTAGCTATAGGACTTATCAAAAAGATAAGTCTTCAGCCTAGTCTTAAAGGTGGGGAGGGTGTCTGCTTCCCTAACACTAACTGGGAGCTTATTCCATAAGAGAGGGGCCTGATAACCAAAGGCTCTGCCTCCTGCTCGGCTCTTTGAGACTCTAGGAACCACAAGTAAGCCTGCAGTCTGCGAACGAAGTACTCTGCTTGGTATATAAGGAACTATGAGGTCTTTGATATATTGTGGTGCCTGGTTGTGGAGGGCTTTATATGTAAGGAGAAGGATTTTAAATTCTATTCTAGATTCAACAGGCAGCCAATGAAGAGAGGCTAAAACTGGAGAAATATGATCTCTCCTGCTGGTTCTGGTCAGGACTCTGGCTGCAGAATTCTGGATCAGCTGAAGGCTTTTCAGGGCATATTTAGGACAGCCCAGTAATAGAGAGTTACAGTAATCTAGTCTCGAAGTAACAAAAGCGTGAACCAGTTTTTCTGCATCACTCTGAGACAGAATGTCCCTAATTTTGGCTATATTACGTAAATGAAAGAAGGCTGTTTTAGTAACCTGCTTAATATGTAGCCAAAGGACAGGTCAGGGTCAAATATTACTCCAAGGTTTCTCACTGTAGCACTGGAAGCTAAAGTAATGCCATCCAGGTTCATTACAAAACTGGAAAATTTAGCTCTGAGTTTTTCAGATCCAACGAGAATTACTTCAGTCTTATCTGAGCTGATGAATGGTAAATCAGAGATGACTAAATCCTCACACAATGCTTGCTCAACATCCAGCCATAGCTCATCCAAAGAACTTGGATTAAGCCACTTGGAGATGCATTGCAGCCTATTACATAAGAAATATTGATTAAAATTTGGCAGGTCCAACCCACCTCTGTCTTTGGTCTGTTGTAAAGTTTTTAGACTAATGGCTTGTTTTTCCAGAGAAATCTGGATATGTGGGAGTCTAGTGATTTAAACCAAGTGGAGGATGGTCTGATGGGAACCATTGAGAAAAGGTAATTAACTTTTGGTAGAACCATCATTTTAACAGTGGAAACCCTCCCCATAAGTGATATGGGCAAGCGGTTCTACCTTGAGAGATCATCCTCTACTGTTTTTATTAGCTGATCATGATTTAACTTTATTAGTTCGGTTAGTCTGGGAGAGATTATTATACCTAAATAACTAATATTTCCTGACTGTATAGTGGTGTTAGATATGTTTTTAAAGTCACAGTTAATGGGCATTGCTGTAGTCTTTAACCAGTTAATAGAAGAGTCTGATATTGAAGAGAATTTATTAATTAGTGTGATTGTTTGAGAAAGTGTTGTTTGTGAGTTCTGAAGGAAAAGTAAAACATCATCTGCGTAAAGACTAATTTTATGTTCAATACTTTTAGCTTGAATTCCTTTGATTTCTTTATTCTGTCTTATGGCAGCTGCCAGGGGTTCGATAAAAACGGCAAAGAGTGATGGAGAAAGTGGGCAGCCCTGTCTGGTGCCTCTCTGGAAGCAGAAGTTTGAAGTTTTGTCATTAGTCTTCACACATGCATTTGGGTTGTTGTATAATATTTTTATCCAGTCAATAAATGATGACCCAAACCCAAATTCTTTTAAAGTTGCAAATAAAAGTTTCCAGTTTACACGGTCAAATGCTTTTTCTGCATCTAAAGAAATAACTGTGGACTTCAGATTGTGTAGAGTTGAATAATCTATTATGTTAATTAGTTATGTAACATCGGGTCTGGCAGTCAACAAGAGTTCTTAAACAATATATGAAGGATTTTGGTCTTTGTACTCTCTAGCAGTGAGGTGTTGTGAGCGCCAGACATCACACTTACTTTTCATCTGTCCACCACTCATACTCCAGAATAGACGACTTCCTCACTAACAGCTCTATGATGAACAGTATCTCAGAAACTAAAATCCATTCCATCACTATCAGTGATCACGCACCAGTATCATTTACCCTAATGAATAAGAAAACTAAACCATCTTATAGCAAATGGAGATTTAATACATCATTACTTAAAGATCCTGATTTTATCAGTTACTTCAAACGGGAGTGGTCTTTGTACATAGAAAACAATGACATACCAGGAACATCAGCATGTGTTCTTTGGGAGGCAGGAAAAGCAGTCATGAGAGGGAAAATAATTTCATTTTCATCACATAAGTAAAAGAAGGAGAGTTAAAAAATATCTGAATTAAAATAAAATAAATAAAATGCTTACAATAAAATGACTAGAAGATGCCTACAAGGCTTCTCCAGAAGAGCAAGTGCTGAATCACATAAGAAAGGCTAAACTAGAGCTGAATGAAATAATTAACCAAAAGAACAGTTTTTGCTACAAAGACTTCGCTTAGAGAACTTTGAACATAGCAACAAATCTGGAAGATTTCTCACAATTACAAGCAAACAAGGAGAAAACAACCATCTCCTCTGTTAAAGATTCAAGAGGAAATATCCTTCATGACCTTGATGGAATAAATAACACATTAAGGGATTTCTATAAAACATTATATTCCTCAGAAACAGATCCACCAGACAACAGATCCACCAGACGACAGATCCACCAGACGACAGATCCACCAGACGACAGATCCACCAGACGACAGATCCATCAGACAACAGATCCACCAGACAACAGATCCATCAGACAACAGATCCACCAGACGACAGATCCACCAGACAACAGATCCACCAGACAACAGATCCACCAGACAACAGATCCACCAGACAACAGATCCACCAGACAACAGATCCACCAGACGACAGATCCACCAGACAACAGATCCACCAGACAACAGATCCATCAGACACCAGATCCACCAGACAACAGATCCACCAGACAACAGATCCACCAGACAACAGATCCACCAGACAACAGATCCATCAGACAACAGATCCACCAGACGACAGATCCACCAGACAACAGATCCATCAGACAACAGATCCACCAGACAACAGATCCATCAGACAACAGATCCACCAGACAACAGATCCATCAGACAACAGATCCACCAGACAACAGATCCATCAGACAACAGATCCACCAGACAACAGATCCACCAGACGACAGATCCACCAGACAACAGATCCATCAGACGACAGATCCATCAGACGACAGATCCACCAGACGACAGATCCATCAGACAACAGATCCACCAGACAACAGATCCATCAGACGACAGATCCATCAGACGACAGATCCACCAGACGACAGATCCATCAGACAACAGATCCACCAGACGACAGATCCATCAGACAACAGATCCATCAGACAACAGATCCATCAGACAACAGATCCACCAGACGACAGATCCACCAGACGACAGATCCACCAGACAACAGATCCACCAGACGACAGATACATCAGACGACAGATCCACCAGACAACAGATCCACCAGACAACAGATCCACCAGACAACAGATCCACCAGACAACAGATCCACCAGACAACAGATCCATCAGACAACAGATCTACCAGACGACAGATCCACCAGACAACAGATCCACCAGACAACAGATCCACCAGACGACAGATCCACCAGACAACAGATCCACCAGACGACAGATACATCAGACGACAGATCCACCAGACAACAGATCCACCAGACAACAGATCCATCAGACAACAGATCTACCAAACAACAACATTGAGGAATTACTCAGCTACCTCAATCTTCCAAAGTTACAACAGGATCAGGAAATGGTTTTGGACATTTCAGTAGGGGAACTACATGAAGCTTTAAAACACATGCCCAGCAATAAAGCTCCAGGACCAGACGGTTTTCCAGTTGAATATTATAAAGAATTTTGGTCTACACTAGCACCCACTTTTTATAAAATGGTTTCAGAAATTAAGGAAAAAGGCCAAATATCTCAAAACATGAATTTGGCTAGTTCATTCATTCATTCATTTTCCAAACCGCTTATTCCAATTCAGGGTCGCGGGGAAGCTGGAGCCTATCCCAGCTGGCTTTGGGCGACAGGCAGGGTACACCCTGGACAGCTCGCCAGTCCATCGCAGGGCCACACAGAGAGACGAACAACCACTCACGCTCACACACATTCCTAGGGGCAATCTAGAGTGACCAATTAACCTAACATGCATATGTTTGGATGGTGGGAGGAAGCCGGAGAACCCGGAGAGAACCCACGCATACACGGGGAGAACATGCAAACTCTGAATTTGGCTAGTATTACAGTAATACTAAAACCAGGAAAAGACCCCAAACTCCCATCTAGTTATCGTCCAATATCACTAATGAACGTAGATCTTAAAATAATCAGTAAAGTGCTTGCTACAAGACTAGAAAAAATAACTCCACTTATCATACATCCTGATCAAACAGGATTTATCAAGGGACGACATTCCACCACTAATACGCACAGACTAATAAATCTAATTGATTATGCCACCATACATAACCTGGAAACTACAATAATCTCTCTAGATGCTGAAAAAGCATTTGACAGGGTGAACTGGAAATTCTTATTTGCAACATTAAGAAAATTCGGGTTTGGCTCATCGTTTATCGACTGGATAAAGATACTGTATAGCAATCCAAATGCATGCGTCAGGACAAATGATCAAACTTCTCACAGCTTCAGATTGCAGAGAGGCACCAGACAAGGCTGTCCACTCTCCCCCTCACTTTTTGCAATCTTTATTGAACCCTTAGCAGCTAGCATTAGACAAAACAAAGACATTAAAGGCATTAACTGTAGAAATATGGAGCATAAGACCAGTCTTTATGCTGATGATGTTTTACTTTTCCTTCAAAATTCACAATCATCCATCTGTCAGACAATCGCACTCATCAATACATTCTCATCAATTTCTGAATGTTCCATTAATTGGTCTAAAACCACCGTTCTACCCATCAACTGTTCCTTCCATAATACTCCTGACACTGCTTTACAGTCAGGAGATATTAGATACTTGGGAATAAACATCTCACCCAGACTGTCAGACCTTACAAAGCTAAATTATGTCCCTCTACTAAAAACAGTTGAGGACGATCTCACACGGTGGAAATCTTTACCCATATCACTAATGGGAAGAGTTGCCACTATAAAAATGATGATTCTACCTAAAATCAATTATCTGTTTTCAATGATCCCCATTAAACCTCCATCGACCTGGTTTAAATCGCTGGACTCTAATGTTACTAGATTTCTCTGGAAAGACAAACCACCACGGATTAGTCTAAAAACACTCCAGAAGACTAAAGATAGCGGTGGCTTAGACTTGCCTAATTTCCAAAATTACTTTATAAGCAATAGACTACAATACATCTCTAAATGGCTTAAACCTAGCTATCTAGATGAACCATGGCTTAATATAGAAGAAGCTATGTGTGAGGATGTGGCAATTTCAGACCTGCCATTTATCAGCACAGCTGTCAAACGCCAAAAATGCTTTAAAAGCATTAATATCAGCTCCTCACTAATGGCCTGGTGGGAATTTCTTAAACTAACCAAGTCCTTGCTTATTCCATGCAAACTTACACCTATTTGGAACAATCCCGACATCCAGCAAAACCGGAAAATGATAAACTTCCCTCAGTGGAAGAATAAAGGAATAAAACAGTTAGAACATTTAATAGAAAATGGGAACTTTCTCCCTTTTGATACAATTACTTCACGATATGAAATCAGCAGCACAAAATTCTTAGAATACCACCAACTTAAATCTATTATAGGTAAGAAATACACCCCTGATCAATTAAACTTGCAGCTACCTATCAGGGCTGCAGAATTCTTAAATCTCAATGCCCCGAAACTGTTTTCCAAAATATATAGATTACTATCAAAGCTAGACGATTCCATATGTCTCCCAACTTCTAAATGGGAAGCAGACTTATCCAGTAACTTTGACCAAAATGAATGGTCACAAATCTGTTCAGATACATTTACAATGACTAAGAATTCAAACATGCAACTAATACAATTTAAAATTCTGCATAGAACTCATTATACAGGACACAGGATGTTCAGGATGGGTCTGTCACAATCCAACATCTGTCCACACTGCACTGGCAACACGACTGACAGCTACTACCATGCTTTGTGGTCTTGCCCACCTGTCCAGGAATTCTGGTTTCAGGTATGTAAAGATCTGTCAGACTGGTTCAAATGTAACATCCCTACAAACCCCAAACTGGGCCTACTGGGTTACTTGGGTGAAATTAACATAGAATTTAATTCTGCAAACTTAATCCTCACCAGTTTATGTATCGCAAAGAAAACTATCCTTCTAAACTGGAAAAGCAAACAAAGTCTGTGTATCCAGCAGTTCAGAAATCTCTTATTAGATCACATCAGTGTCGAGATGATGTCTGCCTCCTCAAGAGATCAGTCAGCTGAACTTTATTCCCTCTGGTCCCCTGTGATCAGCTCCATCACTTAGTATGGGGGGAGAATGTGACCTTATTGTGCTCGGGGTTGGTGGCCGGTTGGGGGTCTCTGGAGGCTGTGGGTCTGTGGTGGGCTCCTGGGGGGGGAATTTGACTGCTCCACTGCTGGGGGGGGCTAGGTTTCTAGCCCTACGGTGGACCTGGATGGGCCGGCGGCTGGAGTTGCCGCGCAGCGGCGGGGCGAGGTCGCTGGCGGGGGATGGGTTGGCGGGCTTTGACTCTGTAGCAGGTGCCTGTGCCGCCGCGGGGTGGGCTGGGCGGGGTCCCGGGCTCCAGTGCCCGGGGTTGTCCCCCGTCTGTCGGGGGGGGGGGGCTGAATGTGTGTGTGGGTGGACCTGTATGTCTCAGGAAGTGTGTGTGTGTGGGTGTAGGTGTGTGTGCTGAGACAGTGGCGGATGTGTGTGAAAGTGCCGATGTGTGGACAAGGGGGGACTTCATGTCCCCAGGTGGGGGTGTCCTCTGTGAGTGAGGAGGCGGTGGACCATCGGTCTGGGATTCCCCTTCTCCCATGTATACATATGTATATATATATATATATATATATATATATATATATATATATATATATATATATATATATACATATATACATGCACATACATATACATATACACACACATAAATATATATGCATCCACACAAGCCAACTCTAGATTCATGGTCCCTGTGGAGAACAGTCACTGACTGTCAGGAGGACCAGAAACTGGCAAGTTAAATCAGAAAGACAGAAAGAGAGCTACCTGCTGTTAATGAATAAACTTGCTGGATGACTCAGTGACTGTGACACATGCAGAACATTCAGAGTGGAACGTGTTCAGAGAAGAGTGATCATGCCAGTTTGACCCTGTCCACCATATACGTGTATGCATTGATGTCTTTCTCTTGTTTTTTCCTTTCTCTTTTCTGTTCTCTTTCTGTCCCTTTTCTATCCTTTCTGGTCGAGCAGCATAAACTTTGTAAGAAAAAAAAAAAAAAAGAGACAGCCACCAGAAATATCGTTGAGCCAATGTGGTGGTCTGATGAAGTCCTGAATTACATGCAAACTTAGACGAATGGATCCCATGCAGAACGGGCAGAAATGAGCACATAACAGCGGTTGGGGGTTCCCTCTTCAGGATCAGGGTCCAAAAGCAATCCTCAACGTATCTGATCCTCCACATGCCATGATACTCCATCATCCACCACTGAAGGAGGACGAATGCGTGCTGGTTCAGAGGACTCCTTGGCAGAGTTTTGCCTGGACAGGGCATCAGGCTTAGTGTTCTGGGACCCAGGGCGATAGGAAATAGCAAAGTCAAAACGATTAAAGAACAGAGACCAACGGGCTTGACAGGAGTTCAACCTCTTTGCACTCTGCAAATAGGCAAGATTCTTGTGGTCTGTCCATTCTAGAAAAGGATGTTTGGCCCCCTCCAGCCAGTGTCGCCATTCATCCAAAGCGAGTTTTACAGCTAGGCGTTCTCTATTGCCAACATCATAGTTCTGTTCAGAGGGGGTCAACCGCTTGGAGAAAAAGGCACAGGGGTGTAATTTGTCTTCCTTACCAGATCGCTGGTACAAGACGGCCCCAACCCCAGTCTCAGAGGCATCCACCTCCAGGATGAACTGTCGCTCCGGGTCTGGCTGAACGAGAATGGGTGCTGTGACAAATAGTTCTTTTAAACGGCCAAAAGCTTGATCGCCTCCGGAGTCCTGGTGAATGGAATCTTGACAGAGGTCAGCCTGGTGAGAGGAGCAGCAACCATACTGTAAGTTCTGATGAAACGTCGATAAAAATTAGAAAAGCCAAGAAAACGTTGTAAATCCTTCCTGCTACTGGGAATAGGCCATTCCGCAACAGCCTTGATCTTAGCTGGGTCTGTCTTCACCTGCCCGCCCTGGAAGACGTAGCCTAGGAAGGAAGTTGATGAGGCGTGGAAGTCACATTTCTCTGCCTTGACATAAAGACGATTCTCCAACAACCGTTGTAAGACCAACCGGACGTGTTGCTGATGTTCTGCAAGGGACCAGGAAAAAACGAAGATATCATCGAGGTAAACAAAAACAAAGTGGTGTAGGAAGTCTCGAAGAACATCATTGATAAGTGCTTGGAACACAGCGGGGGCATTAGTGAGTCCAAAAGGCATGAAGAGATATTCAAAATGTCCCAGAGGGGTGTTAAAGGCCGTCTTCCGCTCATCCCCCTCATGAATTCTGACCAAGTGATATGTGTTCCGGAGGTCCAATTTAGTAAAAATCTGGGCCCCCTGAATGGGTTCAAAAGCAGATGTGATTAAAGGTAGAGGATATTTATTCTTGATGGTAATGTTGTCAAATCCAGATAATCAATGCATGGGCGTAAGGTCTTGTCCTTCCTTTGCACAAAGAAAAACCCTGCCCCAACGGGAGAAGAGGACGGCCTGATGAGTCCTGCATCTAGAGATTCACGGATGTAGTTCTCCGTGGCCTCTCATTCAGATTTGGACAGGTGTGGTGGAATTATGCGTATAGTGTAGTTTTAATATGTTACTCATTTATTAAGTTATATTAAGATATATATTTTGCATAGAGTAGTTCAGCAAGCTTGCTTTAGTAGATTCATGCATAAAACTAAGTGTTCTGTTCAAGGCCTGTTTCAGCTTTGACTGTTATCTCCAAGCTAGCAGTTGTTTTGACTCGTGCTGCCAGGCAAAGGTTGTTTGTGTATTCTTAAAGAACACTGTAGCACTCTGAGCAGGGCAGAGCTCTCCAGACCTCTTGCCCGCAACATCTGTACATGGTTGATAAATTGAACAGAAAACAGTCGATTTATAGATTTATTTCTCATCGGATAAATTCCACAACAATTTGGTGTCAGAAGTGGGATCCCATGTGTTTCTGCTGGGACCGGACTGGGGGGCAGGCTGCCGGAATCCAAACAGATTCATCTTCAAACCTCGAATGGGCCTTAAGAGTGACGAGGGCCACAGTCACCGGTTTCGGTCGAGCATGACGGGATCTCAACCCACCTGTGGATTTATCTGGTGAGAAGTATATTTTTCCAAATTATGATCTGATTGAAAGTATTTTTGATATAATATTATAGACTGAGTAACTGTCATTGCTAATCGAGCTGAAACAGTCTGTTTATAAAATTGTCAACTGTTTTCATAATGATGGTGGTTGCGCTCCTTTTCCCCAGGACTGACTTTGACAATAAATAAAAATAAAGCCAAAATAAAACAAAAATAGAGACATAGACTCTACGAGATCAGGTTCCAAAACAAAGTCCTGTGAGTAGAAATACGAGATCAGGTCCCAAAAAGAACCTGATCCTGGCCTTTTCTGATCCATACATTTGTGTTCAGTCCAGTGGAGAAGTGTGTGTAACATTGGAAAACATTCTCAAGAAGGAGGGGTTGCTATGAGTGTGAGTGTGCACGTGCACATGTGCGTGTGTGTGTGTGTGTGTGTGTGTGTGTGTGTGTGTGTGTGTGTGAGTCTTGTAGTAGTAGATGAAATCATCTTTAATGTCAGTATTGGATGTTTTATTCCCGATTTGACTGTCAATAGATGCACAGTCCTACATCCAGCCTCTCTACTCCCTGCTCCTGTCGATGACACGCTCCATGACTGTGTGGCTGGACTGGCCATCCTCTGCACCCCCAGACCTGACCTCTCTGACCGACCTCGAGTTGACCCTGACTTGATGGCTCCGCTCTCAGAACCCAGACCCAGGTGTGGGTTTTGGAGCGCTGTGGAAACACTGTGGTTTCCTGACATCTGATGGTGACCCAGTTCGTCACCGTCGCCTTATTGACTCCCTTCTTTCTGCCATTTTCCTCCCTTGACAGGTTGCTGTATGCACATGTGCACTGACTCTTCTGACCCTGTCTCTACAGGTGACTCTCCTGCAGATGAAGGCTGCGTCTCTGGCCCACCCTCCTTTTACAGCCTCTCACTTCCTTTTTTCTCTCACGGCCCACAGATGGAGAGATTTCCTCCTTGGTCTCTCTCAGGCCTTTTCAGGCCTCTTGGACCAAAGCACTTCCTCTCGTGCTGTTGTCCATGCGCATGCGTAAAAGGGGAGGACCAAATTGGTCCCCCCGTAAATTCTTTTTGCAGGTCCACCCGAATGGGCATGGGCCCCTCCGAGGCTCCCCCTCCTGGCACGACCCTGTGTGATAGTAATGTTTTAACATACTGTGCTGATCTCATGTGAACCTTTTTAGGCATTTGCTCTCAGGTTGCTGCAGACCTTCCTGAACCTGCGTCTAAGTAGCTCCGTTTACTTCAGCCTGGAGACTTTGTACTGATGAGGAGCTTCAAACGTCAGTGCTGGGACCACCTATTTCACATTCTTCTGGCAACCCAGACAGATGACCGTGCTACTTGGCTGAATACATGCTACTTTGGTGCCCGTAGTATGCAACTACTATATCATCGCTGCAGGGAGGTTCCTGCACCGACCGTGGCTCCCCAGATTGCTGCTGCTCCTGACGCAGCAGAATAACTGTGGTGGAATAATGCGTATAGTGTAGTTTTAATATGTTACTCATTTATTAAGTTTCTTTTAAGTAGTACAAGATATATATTCTGCATAGTTAGAGTAGTTCAGTAAGCTTGCTTTGGTAGATTCATGCATAAAACTAAGTGTTCTGTTCAAGGCCTGTTTCAGCTTTGACTGTTGTTATCTCCAAGCTAGCAGTTGTTTTGACTCGTGCTGCCAGGCAAAGGTTGTTTGTGTATGCTCAAAGAACACTGTAGCACTCTGAGCAGGGCAGAGCTCTCCAGACCTCTTGCCCGCAACATCTGTACATGGTCAATAAATTGAACAGAAAACAGTTGATTTATAGATTTATTTCTCATCAGATAAATTCCACGACAATAACACACCACCCGACAGAGGGCAGAATAATCCCTGTGGTAGCGTGGGTAGTGAGGCAGTCTACTCACACTTGAAGACCAGCCGCCGTTCTCAAGCAATCTCAGTGTGGAGTGAAATTAGCGTCCACCTGCAACAGTAGCGTGCCAAGCTCCAACGCAAGCTCTGCCCACCTGGCATCATAGAGAGAGATCGACCCTGGCATCCATTTAGGGTTCATGTCTGATCATTAAAGGGCTCAATGTGTTGCTTGGTTATTTTAGCTATCATCATTGTGTTTCCTATTGTCTTCTTTAATCAGTCTGCTTCACCCCGTTAACCGCTCTGCCACTCACTACAGCTTCTTCTCTGCCCCGCGGTCGCTGGGTGCCCAGAAGGATTCTAACCAAGCGGCAACCTCCGGCGGTTAAAAGTGAAGCCTATGCTGAAGTGCATTAAGCTGCAGTTCCCCCTTCATCCACTAGGGGCTGGCTCCAAAACAGAGTGAATCCCCATAGACTCCCATGTTAAAAAGGCCAACTTCACGGCAGGAATAAACATGTTTACAGCAGAAATAAACATGTTTACAGCCTGGTACAAAAATCCATTTTAGGTTTAATAGGCCAGGTTTACCTTCATGACAACTGTGGGGGGAGTGAAATTTTTTCTAACTTGCCCGTTTTAAAGTAATTTAATCTCAAAGTTTGGCATATTTAGGGGTGTGTCCTTTTGATTGACAGGTACCGATCTCTAGCTTCAAGGAAGAAAAACATAGAACAACTACGGTTTTTAGCTGGTAAACAATGTGACTTAGCTTTAGGCTGCTTACTTCCGTTAGCTGGTTATCTACCGTTGTTTCCGGGTTAGCTCGGTTAGTTTTTAGCTACAGAAAGCTCGGAGTTCGCTCGATGTCAATCATCAGCCATGACGCTCACAGCCCCCCTCTCAGCTCCACCTCTTTGCCCATATTTGTATTTTCCAGGTGAGACGACGCGCATGACGCTGCCAACATGGGGACGGTAGGAACCGCCCACCGAGCTTCAATTCAGCTCTTCAGAAACCTATGGGTGATGTCACAGAGACCCCGTCCATCTCTTTATACAGTCTATGGTTCTAACAGGTAGACGCGCCCTCTTCTGTTCCCCTGCTAGCACTCTAAGGAGCCCCTGTGCGGTCTACTCTGTCATTATGATACCTGCGTCCTGTGTGTGCTCTGGTTCTTTGGATGGCATGGTGATTGGTGGACCAGTTAGCAGTGGTGTTTTTCTGATTCCTCTTCTGCGTCTACTCGGGGGACCATTTTTTCCTAAACTGGAACTGACTGGTCTCCTTCCACCTACATGGATAATAAGAATTCTCGCAGGTGGTCTCGTGTGTTGAACTTAGACCTGACTAAGGCTACTCTGGTGTTCACGTTTAACACTACCTCTGAACCCCTTTTGCAGCATCCTCCTCCTGGCCGATATTGGGGTGATACTTTTAATAACTCCTGTTGTCGTATGAGGTTATTTGTGTATGTTCCGGGCCCTTGCCGGGACCCGTTAGTAGATTTTTCTCTTTGCAGTGATGTTGTGTCGTCGCCTCGTAGCTTGGCTGAGTCCTATGCAGATTTCCCTGTTGTCGGTCTTTTCCCGGGTCCCAAGTCTGAACTAAGTAAGGTGCTGGTTGTGCGTAATGGTGAATTGGAAGTGGATGATTACTTACTAAAAAGACAAAAAACAGTAAGTGGGTGATTATTTTGAGATGATGACTGGCATGTCTGCTCAGAGTAATAATTGGATATTGCTGGCTGAGCAGGTAGAAGTGTTTGTTGGAGTTGCCTGTGTGGTCTGCCTGGGGCCCAGACCTGTGCTGCATGTAGTTACCCCTCCACCTGAGTTTGACTCCACCTGTATGAATGATTTGCTCTCTTCTGAAAACCCTAACCCTTTCAGATATGTATTTCCTTGGATGTTCCTTTCCTTGTTAAATGCTGCACACAGTCCCCTCCTGTTTGCTTCAGGTGTGACGAAGTGAGATTTTACTTGCTTCATGAGCTCCTCTCCGGGTTCTGGTTTTGTTGGGGTTTTGGACCATGCTTGGTGTGACAGTGTTTATGCTGTTAATTTTCTATGGCCTGCGCCGGCCTTTGGTGGTGGTACAGTGGTCTGGTTCTTAGGGGCGTGCTGCCATTGAAGTGGACTGGTATATGTGCCCCTGTCACCCTTCTCTTGCCTACAGCTGTCTTCCTGGGTTTCCCATCTGCCCCCTTATCCGGTCACTCGGTCCAGGCACTCTGTTCATCCTGATGACTCAGCTGCTTCTGCCTACATCAACGCTATTGGGGTTCTATTGCAGTATTTGTTGCCCTTCTTGTTCTGTGTTTGTTGTTTTATTCCGTGTATCAGAGCCTTGTTGGTTGGGCTGATTGACTCTGCCTTAGAATGTTGCATTCCTCGGCTTGTTTATTACTCTCCCTGCTTCGGATCTCCCTCTCTTTGATCCATTTTCCTTCTTTTTTTGGTAGTGATGGCTTTTCTGACACTGACACGTGAGTATTTTTCCTTTCAGGATGTTTTATGACAAATGTTCTTCAACCCTGCTGGGAGTGACCATTCTGATGTTTTAGTTTCCTGTATCTCTTTGGGTCGTTAGTGTTATTTTATGGGTTTGTTTTGTTTTGTTATGTTAATGAATTGGGATTCTTTTGTGTTGATCCTGGAAGGATCAAAAGGGGGGGAATGGGGTGGAATTATGCGTATAGTGTAGTTTTAATATGTTACTCATTTATTAAGTTTCTTTTATGTAGTACAAAATATATATTCTGCATAGTTAGAGTAGTTCAGTAAGCTTCCTTTAGTAGATTCATGCATAAAAGTGTTCTATTCAAGGGCTGTTTCAGCTTTGACTGTTGTTATCTCCAAGCTAGCAGTTGTTTTGACTAGTGCTGCCAGGCAAGGGTTGTTTGTGTCTGCTTAAAGAACACTGTAGCACTATGAGCAGGGCAGAGTTCTCGAAACCTCTCGCCCGCAACATCTGTACATGGTCAATAAATTGAACAGAAAACAGTTGATTTATAGATTTATTTCTCATCGGATAAATTCCACGACAATTTGGTTAAGTGCTTGAAACAGGTTAAAAAGTCTACCTCTTGGAAGTGATGCACCAGGGAGAAGATCTATAGTGCATTCATAGGGCCGGTGCGGTGGGAGAGACTGAGCCTTGCTGAAAACTGCACCTAAGTCATGGTATGCTGGTGGGGTGGTAGATAAGTCCACCGATTGTTCAGGAAGACTAACTGGTGCACTAGCAGGTTGATGAGCCGACTTTTCAGGCAGCTCTTAGTCCAGTTGATATGAGGGTCGTGCAAAGCCAGCCAGGGGTATCCTAGGGTGATAGGTACATTAGCCACAGGGAAAAGGAGGAACTCAGTTCTCTCACTGTGATTACCAGACACTAGTAGGGTAAGAGGACAGGTCTTATGCGTAATAGTTGTAAGAATTGTTCCATCCAAAGCAGTAATGCAGTAAATAGTTGACAGGAGAACAGCGGGGAGTTTGAGTTTAGTGGCCATAGTTGGATCCATTAGGTTCTGTTCAGCTCCTGAGTCAATTAAGGCCTGAAACTGGTGGTCTGTTCTGTCCAACGAGAGAGTTACGGGTAGTACACAACGTGGAGGACTCGGCTGGTGAATCCCGCCCACCAGTAGTCCTGCCTCTACTAGCAGGCGCAGTCTTTTGACTGCAACTGGACACGAGATGATCCGGGGAGCTGCAGTAAAAGCACAAATTATTCCGCAACTGGTGTTGGCGTTCCTCCGGCATTAACCCAGCTCGCCCTACCTGCATAGGTTCAGTCTGACCTTCAGGTGCAGGTAGAGCCGGTAATGTGCCACCAGCCGCAACCGGGAGGGTCCTTGGGCTAAGAACGGCCTCTGTGTGTCCGTGCGTAGGTCAGAGTGGGGTGGTGTGTGTGTGTGTGTGTGTGTGTGTGTGTGTGTGTGTATAGGGGGTAGGGGTGAGTATATAGAGGAGTGTGGGGGTGTATGTAGGTGTATAGGGGGGTGGAGGGTTGTGGTTAGGAAGGGGGGAGGACTTCAGTGAGAGAGGTGGGGAGTTGCGGTGCTTGGTTCTAGGGTAGGTAGAATGGGAATGGGTGTTTTGTGGTGGGCAGGGGGGAGTAGGATGTCGGGT
This sequence comes from Telmatherina bonti, assembly GCF_933228915.1. Classification (NCBI taxonomy): domain Eukaryota; kingdom Metazoa; phylum Chordata; class Actinopteri; order Atheriniformes; family Telmatherinidae; genus Telmatherina; species Telmatherina bonti. The sequence continues at coordinate 31,883,459 of NC_136632.1, forward strand.
TTTGGAGGGTGCACAGACAGACAGACAGACATCTCTGTTGCAAAATACAGTGCGTTTCAAATACGATTCGACGTCGCCCGCTCTGGCCCCAGGAATGCATCTGACTATGGTCCCCGGTGTCTCTAGAGCCACGTTTCTGACTATGGAACTACCTATAATCAGGGTTTCTGCCTCAGCGGGTGTGTCGCCGAGCGGGGAAAATCTGTTAGAAACGTGAACAGGTCGGTGGTGGCCAGTGTGTTTTGGTTTGGGGCTACGCTTCCGCCTGACCGTCGTCCAGCCCGCCTCGGCTCCCGGCTGCGCAGGAACTGCTGAGGGACGGCTCGGGATGGCTGCCCTGGCTGGTAGCTCCGCACTGGCTAATGGGGGCTTGCTGACTAACTGCTTCCCTAACTGAGTGCGGAGCTGGGCTTCTAACTCACAGAGCCTCGCCTCCAAGGCTGCCAAGCTGCTACACTTAATACACCTACCGTTATCACTAAAGGAGGCGGAGGAGTAGCTAAACATCAGACACACCGAGCAAGAAAAGGCAGGGGACCGGGGTGTGGGAAGAGAGCTAGCAGCCATGCTAAAACCGAGTGCTTGAGCTGTTTAAGTCAGTAAACAGAAAGCCAAAGATCCCAAAAATAAATGCAATATATAGAACAGTGGTTTGGGAAGATATTGTGCGCTAAAGTGAGTGATTGGTTAACAATAGATAGAAGTTAGAAAGAAGTTAAAGGAGCCAACGGCTCGTAGCAATCCGCAGTGACACGCTAGGGAAACAGGAAATGACAATACATTACCGCAACGTCAGCACTGTACTTTGCAACAGAGATGTCTGTCTGTCCCTTTTTCTGTCTGCTTGTCTGTGTGAAAGCCTTTTTCATCTTTTTCCGTCCTTTCTTCCATGTTTTAGTCCAGAAGGCCTATAGCAGGGGTGTCAGAATCCAGTCCTTGAGGGCCGGAATCCAGCAGGTTTTTGTTGTTTCCCTCCACCAACACAGCTGATTCAAATCAATGGATCCAGCAGCTTCTTGTCAACCTGTTTGAGTGTCGGTCAGGTGTGTCTTGGAGCACAGAGACAACAAAAACCTGCAGGATACCGGCCCTCCAGGGCTGCAGTTTGACACCCCTGTCCTATAGGCCCAGGAGGTGGTCTTTGGGTCAGGACACACTGGTCCACCCTGCCAGAAGGGGATCAGCTTCAGCGAGTGTTCCTTAAGTCCAATACCACAGAATGGTGATTAGTTTTCCATTTCCCCGCAGCAGCCGTCAAAAGCTTTCAGTTTATCATGGTTCATACCAGCAGTGTGTGTATTTTGTGTGAGAACCAACATTCAGCATATTGGACCTGCAAACACTGATTCTACTGGTGGAACCAGGAAACTGTCATTTCTGCAGGTGTTGCAGCATTTTCACTCTTTATTTTTAATGATAATTAATATTTATTCAGCTTAAGAATCTTTTAGAAAAAACCCACGTGCAGCTGAAACGTTTTCCAACCTGAAGACATGTGAGAACTGATCCCAACGTATCTGAAATAACTGGGAAAGGAGACTGGGTTCAGATGTCCAACCTGAAGGAGCTGCAGCTTCATGGCCAACAGCAGCTTCTGAAGTACGCTCCTGAACTCTGCATCGGCGACGACGTCACCCTGTACATCAGGGTTGTCCGGTGTCACAGTGCAGACAGAAGACTTTCGTTACACGCACAATGGTCAGCTGTTGAATACGACAGTAGTTTATTACACAATACTCACTAAAATGACAGGCATGATTGCCATAGCAATGATTTTATTTATCATAAAATGATGATTCAACAAACTTTTTTTAATGTTTGAAGACAAACAGAAGAATGTCTGCCTCCAGCCCATCATCATCTAGACCCTCTACATACTGAGCTCATTCTGTTGGCAGTCGGACACAAAGACGTTTCTCCTCGTCGCAGACTGTCACCACGGCAACCACCATGCGTCATTCCAAATCCAATCCAAACTCATGAAAATACTTTATTTTCTTATGATTTTCTTTCTTGAGTCATTCACAGTTTATTTAACGAATAAGGATATCAAATAAATGATCTGTATTTTTTTCTAAACCGACTACTTCCTGTCACGTTGACCTCCGCAATGCATTGTGGTCTGTATTGATTCGCCTAGTTTGCAGCGACACTCACTACTTGTCAGGATGCATTATGGGTAATTCTGAGTGCAGTACTTTTTCCTCTCTGGACATTCAGACAGCCCTAGAAAATGGCGTGGGCACTATGTAGGACAGGATGTGATTGCGAATAGACAGCGTATGATTGGTCAGCCTGAAGGGGGCTTGTCTTTGACATCACTTCCCAGGTCCAAAAGAATCGACGGTGGAACTTCCTGCTCGCTCGTCTCCTCCAGACTGAAGATTGTCTGCCAGACTGTCCAAAGCACACGTTCCGAATGGACACATAGCATAGCTAGTCACAGACAGGACATTGCACAGGTTATTGATTACACAGCATTGATACCTGGTTAAATATCCTGCAGAAAAAAAAGATAATTCCAGAAACCTGGCAGTTTTAATCTAAAAGTTTTTCATGGTAAAGCTGACTGAAAACGAATGAACTGACCAAAAAACTAAACTAGATTTAGAAAAAGATCAATATGTAGAAAAAGATCAATATCTCAGTCTAAGCAAATGGTGCTGATGGCACTCAGCCTTCGTGTTGAAGTAAAAGCCATGTGGCGGTGGTGGTCTCCGTACCCCATCTGAGCTGAGAGGAACACTAAACAAGTCCAATATTCAGTTTAACGTTGTTCAGAGCGCAGGTTCACAACAACCTCAGATCAGGATCAGGTTGCAGGACTCCAGTCCCTCGCCAGTCCAATCCCAGTCCAGTCCCTCGCCAGTCCAATCCCAGTCCAGTCCCTCGCCAGTCCAATCCCAGTCCTTCGCCAGTCCAATCCCAGTCCAGTCCCTCGCCAGTCCAATCCCAGTCCACTCCCTCGCCAGTCCAGTCCCAGTCCAGTCCCTCGCCAGTCCAGTCCCAGTCCAGTCCCTCGCCAGTCCAATCCCAGTCCAGTCCTTCGCCAGTCCAATCCCAGTCCAGTCCCTCGCCAGTCCAATCCCAGTCCAGTCCAATCCCAGTCCAGTCCCTCGCCAGTCCAATCCCAGTCCAGTCCCTCGCCAGTCCAATCCCAGTCCAGTCCCTCGCCAGTCCAATCCCAGTCCAGTCCCTCGCCAGTCCAATCCCAGTCCTTCGCCAGTCCAATCCCAGTCCAGTCCCTCGCCAGTCCAATCCCAGTCCACTCCCTCGCCAGTCCAGTCCCAGTCCAGTCCCTCGCCAGTCCAGTCCCAGTCCAGTCCCTCGCCAGTCCAATCCCAGTCCAGTCCTTCGCCAGTCCAATCCCAGTCCAGTCCCTCGCCAGTCCAATCCCAGTCCAGTCCAATCCCAGTCCAGTCCCTCGCCAGTCCAATCCCAGTCCAGTCCCTCGCCAGTCCAATCCCAGTCCACTCCCTCGCCAGTCCAGTCCCAGTCCAGTCCCTCGCCAGTCCAATCCCAGTCCAGTCCAATCCCAGTCCAGTCCCTCGCCAGTCCAGTCCCAGTCCAGTCCAATCCCAGTCCAGTCCTTCGCCAGTCCAGTCCCAGTCCAGTCCCTCGCCAGTCCAGTCCCAGTCCAGTCCCTCGCCAGTCCAGTCCCAGTCCAGTCCCTCGCCAGTCCAATCCCAGTCCAGTCCTTCGCCAGTCCAATCCCAGTCCAGTCCCTCGCCAGTCCAGTCCCAGTCCAGTCCCTCGCCAGTCCAGTCCCAGTCCAGTCCAATCCCAGTCCAGTCCCTCGCCAGTCCAGTCCCAGTCCAGTCCAATCCCAGTCCAATCCCAGTCCAGTCCCTCGCCAGTCCAGTCCCAGTCCAGTCCCTCGCCAGTCCAGTCCCAGTCCAGTCCCTCGCCAGTCCAGTCCCAGTCCAGTCCAATCCCAGTCCAGTCCCTCGCCAGTCCAGTCCCAGTCCAGTCCAATCCCAGTCCAATCCCAGTCCAGTCCCTCGCCAGTCCAGTCCCAGTCCAGTCCAATCCCAGTCCAGTCCCTCGCCAGTCCAGTCCCAGTCCAGTCCAATCCCAGTCCAGTCCTTCGCCAGTCCAGTCCCAGTCCAGTCCCTCGCCAGTCCAGTCCCAGTCCAGTCCCTCGCCAGTCCAGTCCCAGTCCAGTCCCTCGCCAGTCCAATCCCAGTCCAGTCCTTCGCCAGTCCAATCCCAGTCCAGTCCCTCGCCAGTCCAGTCCCAGTCCAGTCCCTCGCCAGTCCAGTCCCAGTCCAGTCCAATCCCAGTCCAGTCCCTCGCCAGTCCAGTCCCAGTCCAGTCCAATCCCAGTCCAATCCCAGTCCAGTCCCTCGCCAGTCCAGTCCCAGTCCAGTCCCTCGCCAGTCCAATCCCAGTCCAGTCCCTCGCCAGTCCAGTCCCAGTCCAGTCCCTCGCCAGTCCAATCCCAGTCCAGTCCCTCGCCAGTCCAATCCCAGTCCAGTCCCTCGCCAGTCCAGTCCCAGTCCAGTCCCTCGCCAGTCCAATCCCAGTCCAGTCCCTCGCCAGTCCAATCCCAGTCCAGTCCCTCGCCAGTCCAATCCCAGTCCAGTCCCTCGCCAGTCCAATCCCAGTCCAGTCCCTCGCCAGTCCAGTCCCAGTCCAGTCCCTCGCCAGTCCAATCCCAGTCCAGTCCCTCGCCAGTCCAATCCCAGTCCAGTCCCTCGCCAGTCCAGTCCCAGTCCAGTCCCTCGCCAGTCCAATCCCAGTCCAGTCCCTCGCCAGTCCAATCCCAGTCCAGTCCCTCGCCAGTCCAATCCCAGTCCAGTCCCTCGCCAGTCCAATCCCAGTCCAGTCCCTCGCCAGTCCAATCCCAGTCCAGTCCCTCGCCAGTCCAATCCCAGTCCAGTCCCTCGCCAGTCCAGTCCCAGTCCAGTCCCTCGCCAGTCCAATCCCAGTCCAGTCCCTCGCCAGTCCAGTCCCAGTCCAGTCCCTCGCCAGTCCAGTCCCAGTCCAGTCCCTCGCCAGTCCAATCCCAGTCCAGTCCCTCGCCAGTCCAGTCCCAGTCCAGTCCCTCGCCAGTCCAATCCCAGTCCAGTCCCTCGCCAGTCCAATCCCAGTCCAGTCCCTCGCCAGTCCAATCCCAGTCCAGTCCCTCGCCAGTCCAGTCCCAGTCCAGTCCAATCCCAGTCCAATCCCAGTCCAGTCCCTCGCCAGTCCAATCCCTGTCCAGTCCCTCGCCAGTCCAATCCCAGTCCAGTCCCTCGCCAGTCCAATCCCAGTCCAGTCCCTCGCCAGTCCAGTCCCAGTTCAGTCCATCGCCAGTCCAATCCCAGTCCAGTCCCTCGCCAGTCCAATCCCAGTCCAGTCCTTCGCCAGTCCAGTCCCAGTCCAGTCCCTCGCCAGTCCAGTCCCAGTCCAGTCCCTCGCCAGTCCAGTCCCAGTCCAGTCCCTCGCCAGTCCAATCCCAGTCCAGTCCCTCGCCAGTCCAGTCCCAGTCCAGTCCCTCGCCAGTCCAATCCCAGTCCAGTCCCTCGCCAGTCCAATCCCAGTCCAGTCCCTCGCCAGTCCAGTCCCAGTCCAGTCCCTCGCCAGTCCAATCCCAGTCCAGTCCTTCGCCAGTCCAGTCCCAGTCCAGTCCCTCGCCAGTCCAGTCCCAGTCCAGTCCCTCGCCAGTCCAGTCCCAGTCCAGTCCCTCGCCAGTCCAATCCCAGTCCAGTCCTTCGCCAGTCCAGTCCCAGTCCAGTCCCTCGCCAGTCCAGTCCCAGTCCAGTCCAATCCCAGTCCAATCCCAGTCCAGTCCCTCGCCAGTCCAGTCCCAGTCCAGTCCCTCGCCAGTCCAATCCCAGTCCAGTCCCTCGCCAGTCCAGTCCCAGTCCAGTCCCTCGCCAGTCCAGTCCCAGTCCAGTCCCTCGCCAGTCCAATCCCAGTCCAGTCCCTCGCCAGTCCAATCCCAGTCCAGTCCCTCGCCAGTCCAATCCCAGTCCAGTCCCTCGCCAGTCCAATCCCAGTCCAGTCCCTCGCCAGTCCAGTCCCAGTCCAGTCCCTCGCCAGTCCAATCCCAGTCCAGTCCCTCGCCAGTCCAATCCCAGTCCAGTCCCTCGCCAGTCCAATCCCAGTCCAGTCCCTCGCCAGTCCAATCCCAGTCCAGTCCCTCGCCAGTCCAGTCCCAGTTCAGTCCATCGCCAGTCCAATCCCAGTCCAGTCCCTCGCCAGTCCAATCCCAGTCCAGTCCCTCGCCAGTCCAGTCCCAGTCGAGTCCCTCGCCAGTCCAATCCCAGTCCAGTCCCTCGCCAGTCCAATCCCAGTCCAGTCCCTCGCCAGTCCAGTCCCAGTCCAGTCCCTCGCCAGTCCAATCCCAGTCCAGTCCCAGTCCAGTCCCTCGCCAGTCCAATCCCAGTCCAGTCCCTCGCCAGTCCAGTCCCAGTCCAGTCCCTCGCCAGTCCAATCCCAGTCCAGTCCCTCGCCAGTCCAGTCCCAGTCCAGTCCCTCGCCAGTCCAATCCAAGTTCAGTCCCTTGCTAGTCCAATCCCAGTCCAATCCCAGTCCAGTCCCAGTCCAGTCCAATCCCAGTCCAATCCCAGTCCAGTCCCTCGCCAGTCCAATCCCAGTCCAGTCCCTCGCCAGTCCAGTCCCAGTCCAGTCCCTCGCCAGTCCAATCCCAGTCCAGTCCCAGTCCAGTCCCTCGCCAGTCCAATCCAAGTCCAGTCCATTGCCAGTCCAATCCCAGTCCAGTCCCTCGCCAGTCCAATCCCAGTCCAGTCCCTCGCCAGTCCTGTCCCAGTCCAGTCCCTCGCCAGTCCAATCCCAGTCCAGTCCCTCGCCAGTCCAATCCCAGTCCAGTCCCTCGCCAGTCCAGTCCCAGTCCAGTCCCTCGCCAGTCCAATCCCAGTCCAGTCCCTCGCCAGTCCAGTCCCAGTCCAGTCCCTCGCCAGTCCAATCCCAGTCCAGTCCCACGCCAGTCCAGTCCCAGTCCAGTCCCTCGCCAGTCCAATCCCAGTCCAGTCCCTTGCCAGTCCAGTCCCAGTCCAGTCCCTCGCCAGTCCAATCCCAGTCCAGTCCCTCGCCAGTCCAGTCCCAGTCCAGTCCCTCGCCAGTCCAATCCCAGTCCAGTCCCTCGCCAGTCCAGTCCCAGTCCAGTCCCTCGCCAGTCCAATCCCAGTCCAGTCCCTTGCTAGTCCAATCCCAGTCCAGTCCCAGTCCAGTCCAATCCCAGTCCAATCCCAGTCCTGTCCCTCGCCAGTCCAATCCCAGTCCAGTCCCTCACCAGTCCAGTCCCAGTCCAGTCCCTCGCCAGTCCAATCCAAGTTCAGTCCCTTGCTAGTCCAATCCCCGTCCAGTCCCAGTCCAGTCCCTCGCCAGTCCAATCCAAGTCCAGTCCCTTGCTAGTCCAATCCCAGTCCAGTCCCAGTCCAGTCCAATCCCAGTCCATTCCCAGTCCAGTCCCTCGCCTGTACAGTCCCAGTCTAGTACCTCGCCAGTCCAATCCCAGTCCAGTCCAACGCCAGTTCAATTTGAGTCCTGTCCAATCCCAGTCCAATCCCAGTCTAGTCCAATCCAAGTAAAATCCCAGTCCAGTCCCTCGCCAGTACAGTCCGAGTCCAGTCCCTCGCAAAGCCACTCCCAGTCCAATCCCAGTCCCGTCCCTCCCTAGTCCAATCCCAGTCCAGTCCAATCCCAGTCCAATCCCAGTGCAGTCCAATCCCAGTCCAATCCTAATCCAGTCCCTCGCCAGTACAGTCCGAGTCCAGTCCCACGCAAATCCAGTCCCAGTCCAATCCAAGTCCAATCCCAGTCCAGTCCCTCGCCAGTCCAATCCCAGTCCAGTTCAATCCTAGTGTCTCGCCAGTCCAGTTCAATCCCAGTCGTTCGCCAGTCCAATCCCAGTCCACTCCCTCGCCAGTCCAGTCCCAGTCCAGTCCCTCGCCAGTCCAATCCCAGTCCAGTCCCTCGCCAGTCCAATCCCAGTCCACTCCCTCGCCAGTCCAATCCCAGTCCACTCCCTCGCCAGTCCAATCCCAGTCCAGTCCTTCGCCAGTCCAGTCCCAGTCCAGTCCCTCGCCAGTCCAGTCCCAGTCCAGTCCCTCGCCAGTCCAGTCCCAGTCCAGTCCCTCGCCAGTCCAATCCAAGTTCAGTCCCTTGCTAGTCCAATCCCAGTCCAATCCCAGTCCAGTCCCAGTCCAGTCCAATCCCAGTCCAATCCCAGTCCAGTCCCTCGCCAGTCCAATCCCAGTCCAGTCCCTCGCCAGTCCAATCCAAGTTCAGTCCCTTGCTAGTCCAATCCCCGTCCAGTCCCAGTCCAGTCCCTCGCCAGTCCAATCCAAGTCCAGTCCCTTGCTAGTCCAATCCCAGTCCAGTCCCAGTCCAGTCCAATCCCAGTCCATTCCCAGTCCAGTCCCTCGCCTGTACAGTCCCAGTCTAGTACCTCGCCAGTCCAATCCCAGTCCAGTCCAACGCCAGTTCAATTTGAGTCCTGTCCAATCCCAGTCCAATCCCAGTCTAGTCCAATCCAAGTAAAATCCCAGTCCAGTCCCTCGCCAGTACAGTCCGAGTCCAGTCCCTCGCAAAGCCACTCCCAGTCCAATCCCAGTCCCGTCCCTCCCTAGTCCAATCCCAGTCCAGTCCAATCCCAGTCCAATCCCAGTGCAGTCCAATCCCAGTCCAATCCTAATCCAGTCCCTCGCCAGTACAGTCCGAGTCCAGTCCCACGCAAATCCAGTCCCAGTCCAATCCAAGTCCAATCCCAGTCCAGTCCCTCGCCAGTCCAATCCCAGTCCAGTTCAATCCTAGTGTCTCGCCAGTCCAGTTCAATCCCAGTCGTTCGCCAGTCCAATCCCAGTCCACTCCCTCGCCAGTCCAGTCCCAGTCCAGTCCCTCGCCAGTCCAATCCCAGTCCAGTCCCTCGCCAGTCCAATCCCAGTCCACTCCCTCGCCAGTCCAATCCCAGTCCAGTCCCTCGCCAGTCCAATCCCAGTCCAGTCCTTCGCCAGTCCAATCCCAGTCCACTCCCTCGCCAGTCCAATCCCAGTCCACTCCCTCGCCAGTCCAGTCCCAGTCCAGTCCCTCGCCAGTCCAATCCCAGTCCACTCCCTCGCCAGTCCAATCCCAGTCCAGTCCTTCGCCAGTCCAGTCCCAGTCCAGTCCCTCGCCAGTCCAGTCCCAGTCCAGTCCAATCCCAGTCCAATCCCAGTCCAGTCCCTCGCCAGTCCAGTCCCAGTCCAGTCCCTCGCCAGTCCAATCCCAGTCCAGTCCCTCGCCAGTCCAGTCCCAGTCCAGTCCCTCGCCAGTCCAGTCCCAGTCCAGTCCCTCGCCAGTCCAATCCCAGTCCAGTCCCTCGCCAGTCCAGTCCCAGTTCAGTCCATCGCCAGTCCAATCCCAGTCCAGTCCCTCGCCAGTCCAATCCCAGTCCAGTCCTTCGCCAGTCCAGTCCCAGTCCAGTCCCTCGCCAGTCCAGTCCCAGTCCAGTCCCTCGCCAGTCCAGTCCCAGTCCAGTCCCTCGCCAGTCCAGTCCCAGTCCAGTCCCTCGCCAGTCCAATCCCAGTCCAGTCCTTCGCCAGTCCAATCCCAGTCCAGTCCCTCGCCAGTCCAGTCCCAGTCGAGTCCCTCGCCAGTCCAATCCCAGTCCAGTCCCTCGCCAGTCCAATCCCAGTCCAGTCCCTCGCCAGTCCAGTCCCAGTCCAGTCCCTCGCCAGTCCAATCCCAGTCCAGTCCCAGTCCAGTCCCTCGCCAGTCCAATCCCAGTCCAGTCCCTCGCCAGTCCAGTCCCAGTCCAGTCCCTCGCCAGTCCAATCCCAGTCCAGTCCCTCGCCAGTCCAGTCCCAGTCCAGTCCCTCGCCAGTCCAATCCAAGTTCAGTCCCTTGCTAGTCCAATCCCAGTCCAATCCCAGTCCAGTCCCAGTCCAGTCCAATCCCAGTCCAATCCCAGTCCAGTCCCTCGCCAGTCCAATCCCAGTCCAGTCCCTCGCCAGTCCAGTCCCAGTCCAGTCCCTCGCCAGTCCAATCCCAGTCCAGTCCCAGTCCAGTCCCTCGCCAGTCCAATCCAAGACCAGTCCATTGCCAGTCCAATCCCAGTCCAGTCCCTCGCCAGTCCAATCCCAGTCCAGTCCCTCGCCTGTCCAGTCCCAGTCCAGTCCCTCGCCAGTCCAATCCCAGTCCAGTCCCTCGCCAGTCCAATCCCAGTCCAGTCCCTCGCCAGTCCAGTCCCAGTCCAGTCCCTCGCCAGTCCAATCCCAGTCCAGTCCCTCGCCAGTCCAGTCCCAGTCCAGTCCCTCGCCAGTCCAATCCCAGTCCAGTCCCTTGCCAGTCCAGTCCCAGTCCAGTCCCTCGCCAGTCCAATCCAAGTTCAGTCCCTTGCTAGTCCAATCCCAGTCCAGTCCCAGTCCAGTCCAATCCCAGTCCAATCCCAGTCCTGTCCCTCGCCAGTCCAATCCCAGTCCAGTCCCTCACCAGTCCAGTCCCAGTCCAGTCCCTCGCCAGTCCAATCCAAGTTCAGTCCCTTGCTAGTCCAATCCCCGTCCAGTCCCAGTCCAGTCCCTCGCCAGTCCAATCCAAGTCCAGTCCCAGTCCAGTCCAATCCCAGTCCAGTCCCAGTCCAGTCCAATCCCAGTCCATTCCCAGTCCAGTCCCTCGCCTGTACAGTCCCAGTCTAGTACCTCGCCAGTCCAATCCCAGTCCAGTCCAACGCCAGTTCAATTTGAGTCCTGTCCAATCCCAGTCCAATCCCAGTCTAGTCCAATCCAAGTAAAATCCCAGTCCAGTCCCTCGCCAGTACAGTCCGAGTCCAGTCCCTCGCAAAGCCACTCCCAGTCCAATCCCAGTCCCGTCCCTCCCTAGTCCAATCCCAGTCCAGTCCAATCCCAGTCCAATCCCAGTGCAGTCCAATCCCAGTCCAATCCTAATCCAGTCCCTCGCCAGTACAGTCCGAGTCCAGTCCCACGCAAATCCAGTCCCAGTCCAATCCAAGTGCAATCCCAGTCCAGTCCCTCGCCAGTCCAATCCCAGTCCAGTTCAATCCTAGTGTCTCGCCAGTCCAGTTCAATCCCAGTCGTTCGCCAGTCCAATCCCAGTCCACTCCCTCGCCAGTCCAATCCCAGTCCAGTCCAACGCCAGTTCAATTTGAGTCCTGTCCAATCCCAGTCCAATCCCAGTCTAGTCCAATCCAAGTAAAATCCCAGTCCAGTCCCTCGCCAGTACAGTCCGAGTCCAGTCCCTCGCAAAGCCACTCCCAGTCCAATCCCAGTCCCGTCCCTCCCTAGTCCAATCCCAGTCCAGTCCAATCCCAGTCCAATCCCAGTGCAGTCCAATCCCAGTCCAATCCTAATCCAGTCCCTCGCCAGTACAGTCCGAGTCCAGTCCCACGCAAATCCAGTCCCAGTCCAATCCAAGTCCAATCCCAGTCCAGTCCCTCGCCAGTCCAATCCCAGTCCAGTTCAATCCTAGTGTCTCGCCAGTCCAGTTCAATCCCAGTCGTTCGCCAGTCCAATCCCAGTCCACTCCCTCGCCAGTCCAGTCCCAGTCCAGTCCCTCGCCAGTCCAATCCCAGTCCAGTCCCTCGCCAGTCCAATCCCAGTCCACTCCCTCGCCAGTCCAATCCCAGTCCACTCCCTCGCGAGTCCAATCCCAGTCCAGTCCTTCGCCAGTCCAGTCCCAGTCCAGTCCCTCGCCAGTCCAGTCCCAGTCCAGTCCCTCGCCAGTCCAGTCCCAGTCCAGTCCCTCGCCAGTCCAATCCAAGTTCAGTCCCTTGCTAGTCCAATCCCAGTCCAATCCCAGTCCAGTCCCAGTCCAGTCCAATCCCAGTCCAATCCCAGTCCAGTCCCTCGCCAGTCCAATCCCAGTCCAGTCCCTCGCCAGTCCAATCCCAGTCCAGTCCCTCGCCAGTCCAATCCCAGTCCAGTCCCTCGCCAGTCCAATCCCAGTCCAGTCCTTCGCCAGTCCAATCCAAGTTCAGTCCCTTGCTAGTCCAATCCCCGTCCAGTCCCAGTCCAGTCCCTCGCCAGTCCAATCCAAGTCCAGTCCCTTGCTAGTCCAATCCCAGTCCAGTCCCAGTCCAGTCCAATCCCAGTCCATTCCCAGTCCAGTCCCTCGCCTGTACAGTCCCAGTCTAGTACCTCGCCAGTCCAATCCCAGTCCAGTCCAACGCCAGTTCAATTTGAGTCCTGTCCAATCCCAGTCCAATCCCAGTCTAGTCCAATCCAAGTAAAATCCCAGTCCAGTCCCTCGCCAGTACAGTCCGAGTCCAGTCCCTCGCAAAGCCACTCCCAGTCCAATCCCAGTCCCGTCCCTCCCTAGTCCAATCCCAGTCCAGTCCAATCCCAGTCCAATCCCAGTGCAGTCCAATCCCAGTCCAATCCTAATCCAGTCCCTCGCCAGTACAGTCCGAGTCCAGTCCCACGCAAATCCAGTCCCAGTCCAATCCAAGTCCAATCCCAGTCCAGTCCCTCGCCAGTCCAATCCCAGTCCAGTTCAATCCTAGTGTCTCGCCAGTCCAGTTCAATCCCAGTCGTTCGCCAGTCCAATCCCAGTCCACTCCCTCGCCAGTCCAGTCCCAGTCCAGTCCCTCGCCAGTCCAATCCCAGTCCAGTCCCTCGCCAGTCCAATCCCAGTCCAGTCCCTCGCCAGTCCAATCCCAGTCCAGTCCCTCGCCAGTCCAATCCCAGTCCAGTCCTTCGCCAGTCCAATCCCAGTCCAGTCCCTCGCCAGTCCAATCCCAGTCCAGTCCCTCGCCAGTCCAGTCCCAGTCCAGTCCCTCGCCAGTCCAATCCCAGTCCACTCCCTCGCCAGTCCAATCCCAGTCCAGTCCCTCGCCAGTCCAATCCCAGTCCAGTCCCTCGCCAGTCCAGTCCCAGTCCAGTCCCTCGCCAGTCCAATCCCAGTCCAGTCCCTCGCCAGTCCAATCCCAGTCCAGTCCCTCGCCAGTCCAATCCCAGTCCAGTCCCTCGCCAGTCCAATCCCAGTCCAGTCCCTCGCCAGTCCAGTCCCAGTCCAGTCCATCGCCAGTCCAATCCCAGTCCAGTCCCTCGCCAGTCCAAACCCAGTCCAGTCCCTCGCCAGTCCAATCCCAGTCCAGTCCCTCGCCAGTCCAATCCCAGTCCAGTCCTTCGCCAGTCCAGTCCCAGTCCAGTCCCTCGCCAGTCCAGTCCCAGTCCAGTCCCTCGCCAGTCCAGTCCCAGTCCAGTCCCTCGCCAGTCCAGTCCCAGTCCAGTCCCTCGCCAGTCCAATCCCAGTCCAGTCCTTCGCCAGTCCAATCCCAGTCCAGTCCCTCGCCAGTCCAGTCCCAGTCGAGTCCCTCGCCAGTCCAATCCCAGTCCAGTCCCTCGCCAGTCCAATCCCAGTCCAGTCCCTCGCCAGTCCAGTCCCAGTCCAGTCCCTCGCCAGTCCAATCCCAGTCCAGTCCCAGTCCAGTCCCTCGCCAGTCCAATCCCAGTCCAGTCCCTCGCCAGTCCAGTCCCAGTCCAGTCCCTCGCCAGTCCAATCCCAGTCCAGTCCCTCGCCAGTCCAGTCCCAGTCCAGTCCCTCGCCAGTCCAATCCAAGTTCAGTCCCTTGCTAGTCCAATCCCAGTCCAATCCCAGTCCAGTCCCAGTCCAGTCCAATCCCAGTCCAATCCCAGTCCAGTCCCTCGCCAGTCCAATCCCAGTCCAGTCCCTCGCCAGTCCAGTCCCAGTCCAGTCCCTCGCCAGTCCAATCCCAGTCCAGTCCCAGTCCAGTCCCTCGCCAGTCCAATCCAAGACCAGTCCATTGCCAGTCCAATCCCAGTCCATTCCCTCGCCAGTCCAATCCCAGTCCAGTCCCTCGCCTGTCCAGTCCCAGTCCAGTCCCTCGCCAGTCCAATCCCAGTCCAGTCCCTCGCCAGTCCAATCCCAGTCCAGTCCCTCGCCAGTCCAGTCCCAGTCCAGTCCCTCGCCAGTCCAATCCCAGTCCAGTCCCTCGCCAGTCCAGTCCCAGTCCAGTCCCTCGCCAGTCCAATCCCAGTCCAGTCCCTTGCCAGTCCAGTCCCAGTCCAGTCCCTCGCCAGTCCAATCCAAGTTCAGTCCCTTGCTAGTCCAATCCCAGTCCAGTCCCAGTCCAGTCCAATCCCAGTCCAATCCCAGTCCTGTCCCTCGCCAGTCCAATCCCAGTCCAGTCCCTCACCAGTCCAGTCCCAGTCCAGTCCCTCGCCAGTCCAATCCAAGTTCAGTCCCTTGCTAGACCAATCCCCGTCCAGTCCCAGTCCAGTCCCTCGCCAGTCCAATCCAAGTCCAGTCCCAGTCCAGTCCAATCCCAGTCCAGTCCCAGTCCAGTCCAATCCCAGTCCATTCCCAGTCCAGTCCCTCGCCTGTACAGTCCCAGTCTAGTACCTCGCCAGTCCAATCCCAGTCCAGTCCAACGCCAGTTCAATTTGAGTCCTGTCCAATCCCAGTCCAATCCCAGTGCAGTCCAATCCCAGTCCAATCCTAATCCAGTCCCTCGCCAGTACAGTCCGAGTCCAGTCCCACGCAAATCCAGTCCCAGTCCAATCCAAGTGCAATCCCAGTCCAGTCCCTCGCCAGTCCAATCCCAGTCCAGTTCAATCCTAGTGTCTCGCCAGTCCAGTTCAATCCCAGTCGTTCGCCAGTCCAATCCCAGTCCACTCCCTCGCCAGTCCAGTCCCAGTCCAGTCCCTCGCCAGTCCAATCCCAGTCCAGTCCCTCGCCAGTCCAATCCCAGTCCACTCCCTCGCCAGTCCAATCCCAGTCCAGTCCCTCGCCAGTCCAATCCCAGTCCAGTCCTTCGCCAGTCCAATCCCAGTCCACTCCCTCGCCAGTCCAATCCCAGTCCACTCCCTCGCCAGTCCAATCCCAGTCCAGTCCCTCGCCAGTCCAATCCCAGTCCACTCCCTCGCCAGTCCAATCCCAGTAAAGTCCAATCCCAGTCCAATCCCAGTAAAATCCCAGCCCAGACCAGTCCAAGTCCAGTCCCTCGCCAGTCCAATCCCAGTCCAGTCCCTCGCAAATCCAATCCCAGTCCAGTTCAATCCTAGTGTCTCGCAGTCCAGTTCAATCCCAGTCCTTCGCCAGTCCAATCCCAGTCCACTCCCTCGCCAGTCCAATCCCAGTCCAGTCCCTCGCCAGTCCAATCCCAGTAAAGTCCAATCCCAGTCCAATCCCAGTCCAATCCCAGTCCAGTCCAATCCCAGTCCAATCCCAGCCCAGACCAGTCCAAGTCCAGTCCCTCGCCAGTCCAATCCCAGTCCATTAAAATCCAAGTCCAATCCCTGTCCAGTCCCTCGCTAGTACAGTCCGAGTCCTGTCCCTCGCCAGTCCCATCCCAGTCCAGTCCCTCGCCAGTCCAATCCCAGTCCAGTCCTTCGCCAGTCCAGTCCCAGTCCAGTCCCTCGCCAGTCCAATCCCAGTCCAGTCCCTCGCCAGTCCAGTCCCAGTCCAGTCCCTCGCCAGTCCAATCCCAGTCCAGTCCCTCGCCAGTCCAGTCCCAGTCCAGTCCCTCGCCAGTCCAATCCCAGTCCAGTCCCAGCCCAGACCAGTCCAAGTCCAGTCCCTCGCCAGTCCAATCCCAGTCCAGTCCCTCGCAAATCCAATCCCAGTCCAGTTCAATCCTAGTGTCTCGCAGTCCAGTTCAATCCCAGTCCTTCGCCAGTCCAATCCCAGTCCACTCCCTCGCCAGTCCAATCCCAGTCCAGTCCCTCGCCAGTCCAATCCCAGTAAAGTCCAATCCCAGTCCAATCCCAGTCCAGTCCAATCCCAGTCCAATCCCAGCCCAGACCAGTCCAAGTCCAGTCCCTCGCCAGTCCAATCCCAGTCCATTAAAATCCAAGTCCAATCCCTGTCCAGTCCCTCGCTAGTACAGTCCGAGTCCTGTCCCTCGCCAGTCCCATCCCAGTCCAGTCCCTCGCCAGTCCAATCCCAGTCCAGTCCTTCGCCAGTCCAGTCCCAGTCCAGTCCCTCGCCAGTCCAATCCCAGTCCAGTCCCTCGCCAGTCCAGTCCCAGTCCAGTCCCTCGCCAGTCCAATCCCAGTCCAGTCCCTCGCCAGTCCAGTCCCAGTCCAGTCCCTCGCC
Organism: Telmatherina bonti; assembly: GCF_933228915.1. NCBI lineage: Eukaryota > Metazoa > Chordata > Actinopteri > Atheriniformes > Telmatherinidae > Telmatherina > Telmatherina bonti. Next base: position 31,899,461 of record NC_136632.1, read on the forward strand.
AGTCCAATCCCAGTCCAGTCCCTCGCCAGTCCAATCCCAGTCCAGTCCCTCGCCAGTCCAGTCCCAGTCCAGTCCCTCGCCAGTCCAATCCCAGTCCAGTCCTTCGCCAGTCCAGTCCCAGTCCAGTCCCTCGCCAGTCCAGTCCCAGTCCAGTCCCTCGCCAGTCCAGTCCCAGTCCAGTCCCTCGCCAGTCCAATCCCAGTCCAGTCCTTCGCCAGTCCAGTCCCAGTCCAGTCCCTCGCCAGTCCAGTCCCAGTCCAGTCCAATCCCAGTCCAATCCCAGTCCAGTCCCTCGCCAGTCCAGTCCCAGTCCAGTCCCTCGCCAGTCCAATCCCAGTCCAGTCCCTCGCCAGTCCAGTCCCAGTCCAGTCCCTCGCCAGTCCAGTCCCAGTCCAGTCCCTCGCCAGTCCAATCCCAGTCCAGTCCCTCACCAGTCCAATCCCAGTCCAGTCCCTCGCCAGTCCAATCCCAGTCCAGTCCCTCGCCAGTCCAGTCCCAGTCCAGTCCCTCGCCAGTCCAATCCCAGTCCAGTCCCAGTCCAGTCCCTCGCCAGTCCAATCCCAGTCCAGTCCCTCGCCAGTCCAGTCCCAGTCCAGTCCCTCGCCAGTCCAATCCCAGTCCAGTCCCTCGCCAGTCCAGTCCCAGTCCAGTCCCTCGCCAGTCCAATCCAAGTTCAGTCCCTTGCTAGTCCAATCCCAGTCCAGTCCCAGTCCAGTCCAATCCCAGTCCAATCCCAGTCCAGTCCCTCGCCAGTCCAATCCCAGTCCAGTCCCTCGCCAGTCCAGTCCCAGTCCAGTCCCTCGCCAGTCCAATCCCAGTCCAGTCCCAGTCCAGTCCCTCGCCAGTCCAATCCAAGTCCAGTCCATTGCCAGTCCAATCCCAGTCCAGTCCCTCGCCAGTCCACTCCCAGTCCAGTCCCTCGCCAGTCCAATCCCAGTCCAGTCCCTCGCCAGTCCAGTCCCAGTCCAGTCCCTCGCCAGTCCAATCCCAGTCCAGTCCCTCGCCAGTCCAGTCCCAGTCCAGTCCCTCGCCAGTCCAATCCCAGTCCAGTCCCTCGCCAGTCCAATCCCAGTCCAGTCCCTCGCCAGTCCAGTCCCAGTCCAGTCCCTCGCCAGTCCAATCCCAGTCCAGTCCCTCGCCAGTCCAGTCCCAGTCCAGTCCCTCGCCAGTCCAATCCCAGTCCAGTCCCTTGCCAGTCCAGTCCCAGTCCAGTCCCTCGCCAGTCCAATCCAAGTTCAGTCCCTTGCTAGTCCAATCCCAGTCCAGTCCCAGTCCAGTCCAATCCCAGTCCAATCCCAGTCCAGTCCCTCGCCAGTCCAATCCCAGTCCAGTCCCTCACAAGTCCAGTCCCAGTCCAGTCCCTCGCCAGTCCAATCCAAGTTCAGTCCCTTGCTAGTCCAATCCCCGTCCAGTCCCAGTCCAGTCCCTCGCCAGTCCAATCCAAGTCCAGTCCCTTGCTAGTCCAATCCCAGTCCAGTCCCAGTCCAGTCCAATCCCAGTCCATTCCCATTCCAGTCCCTCGCCTGTACAGTCCCAGTCTAGTACCTCGCCAGTCCAATCCCAGTCCAGTCCAACGCCAGTTCAATTTGAGTCCTGTCCAATCCCAGTCCAATCCCAGTCTAGTCCAATCCAAGTAAAATCCCAGTCCAGTCCCTCGCCAGTACAGTCCGAGTCCAGTCCCTCGCAAAGCCACTCCCAGTCCAATCCCAGTCCCGTCCCTCCCTAGTCCAATCCCAGTCCAGTCCAATCCCAGTCCAATCCCAGTGCAGTCCAATCCCAGTCCAATCCTAAACCAGTCCCTCGCCAGTACAGTCCGAGTCCAGTCCCACGCAAATCCAGTCCCAGTCCAATCCAAGTCCAATCCCAGTCCAGTCCCTCGCCAGTCCAATCCCAGTCCAGTTCAATCCTAGTGTCTCGCCAGTCCAGTTCAATCCCAGTCGTTCGCCAGTCCAATCCCAGTCCACTCCCTCGCCAGTCCAGTCCCAGTCCAGTCCCTCGCCAGTCCAATCCCAGTCCAGTCCCTCGCCAGTCCAATCCCAGTCCACTCCCTCGCCAGTCCAATCCCAGTCCAGTCCCTCGCCAGTCCAATCCCAGTCCAGTCCTTCGCCAGTCCAATCCCAGTCCACTCCCTCGCCAGTCCAATCCCAGTCCACTCCCTCGCCAGTCCAATCCCAGTCCAGTCCCTCGCCAGTCCAATCCCAGTCCACTCCCTCGCCAGTCCAATCCCAGTAAAGTCCAATCCCAGTCCAATCCCAGTAAAATCCCAGCCCAGACCAGTCCAAGTCCAGTCCCTCGCCAGTCCAATCCCAGTCCAGTCCCTCGCAAATCCAATCCCAGTCCAGTTCAATCCTAGTGTCTCGCAGTCCAGTTCAATCCCAGTCCTTCGCCAGTCCAATCCCAGTCCACTCCCTCGCCAGTCCAATCCCAGTCCAGTCCCTCGCCAGTCCAATCCCAGTAAAGTCCAATCCCAGTCCAATCCCAGTCCAGTCCAATCCCAGTCCAATCCCAGCCCAGACCAGTCCAAGTCCAGTCCCTCGCCAGTCCAATCCCAGTCCATTAAAATCCAAGTCCAATCCCTGTCCAGTCCCTCGCTAGTACAGTCCGAGTCCTGTCCCTCGCCAGTCCCATCCCAGTCCAGTCCCTCGCCAGTCCAATCCCAGTCCAATCCCAGTCCAGTCCCTTGCCAGTACAATCCCAGTCCAGTCCCTCGCCAGTCCAATCCCAGTCCACTCCCTCCACAGTACACTCCCTCGCCAGTCCAATCCCAGTGCAGTCCCTCCCCAGTACAGTCCCTCGCCAGTCCAATCCCAGTCCAGTCCCTCGCAAATCCAATCCCAGTCCTGTCCCTTGCCAGTCCAATCCCAGTCCACTCCAATCCCAGTCCCTCGCCAGTCCAGTCCCAGTCCACTCCCTCGCCAGTCCAATCCCAGTCCAATCCCAGTCCAGTCCCTCACCAGGCCAATCCCAGTCCACTCCCTCGTCAGTCCAATCCCAGTCCAGTCCCTCGCAAGTCCAATCCCAGTCCAGTCCCTTGCCAGTCCAATCCCAGTCCCTCGCCTGTCCAGTCCCAGTCCACTCCCTCGCAAGTCCAATCCCAGTCCAGTCCCTTGCCAGTCCAATCCCAGTCCCTCGCCAGTCCAGTCCTGGTCCACTCCCTCGCCAGTCCCATCCCAGTCCAGTCCAATCCCAGTCCAATCCCAGTTCAGTCCCTCTCCAGTCCAATCCCAGTCCAGTCCCTCGCAAATCCAATCCCAGTCCAGTCCCTCGTCAATCCAATCCCAATCCAGTCCCTCGCCAGTCCAATCCCAGTCCAGTCCAATCCCAGTCCAATCCCAGTCCAGTCCCTCTCCAGTCCAATCCCAGTCCAGTCCCTCGCAAATCCAATCCCAGTCCAGTCCCTTGCCGGTACAATCCCAGTCCAGTCCCTCGCCAGTCCAATCCCAGTCCAGTCCCTTGCCAGTCCAATCACAGTCCAGTCCCTCGTCAGTCCAATCCCAGTGCAGTCCAACGCCAGGTCAATCCCAGTCCAGTCCAATCCCAGTCCCATCCCAGTCCAATCCCTCACCAGTCCAATCCCTGTCCAGTCCCTTACCAGTCCAATCCCTGTCCTGTCCCTTGCTTGTCCAATCTCAGTCCAGTCCCAGTCCAGTCCAATCCCAGTCCATTCCCAGTCCAGTCCCTCGCCAGTCCAATCCCAGTCCAGTCCCAGTCCAGTCCCTCACCAGGCCAATCCCAGTCCACTCCCTCGTCAGTCCAATCCCAGTCCAGTCCCTCGCAAGTCCAATCCCAGTCCAGTCCCTTGCCAGTCCAATCCCAGTCCCTCGCCAGTCCAGTCCCAGTCCACTCCCTCGCAAGTCCAATCCCAGTCCAGTCCCTTGCCAGTCCAATCCCAGTCCCTCGCCACTCTAGTCCTGGTCCACTCCCTCGCCAGTCCCATCCCAGTCCAGTCCCTCGTCAGTCCAATCCCAATCCAGTCCCTCGCCAGTCCAATCCCAGTCCAGTCCAATCCCAGTCCAATCCCAGTCCAGTCCCTCACCAGTCCCATCCCAGTCCAGTCCCTCGTCAGTCCAATCCCAATCCAGTCCCTCGCCAGTCCAATCCCAGTCCAGTCCAATCCAAGTAAAATCCCAGTCCAGTCCCTCTCCAGTCCAATCCCAGTCCAGTCCCTCGCAAATCCAATCCCAGTCCAGTCCCTTGCCGGTACAATCCCAGTCCAGTCCCTAGCCAGTCCAATCCCAGTCCAGTCCCTTGCCAGTCCAATCACAGTCCAGTCCCTCACCAGTCCAATCCCAGTGCAGTCCAACGCCAGGTCAATCCCAGTCCAGTCCAATCCCAGTCCCATCCCAGTCCAATCCCTCACCAGTCCAATCCCAGTCCAGTCCCTTACCAGTCCAATCCCTGTCCAGTCCCTTGCTAGTCCAATCTCAGTCCAATCCCAGTCCAGTCCAATCCCAGTCCATTCCCAGTCCAGTCCCTCGCCAGTCCAATCCCAGTCCAGTCCCTCGCCAGTCCAATCCCAGTCCAATCCCAGTCCAGTCCCTTGCTAGTCCAATCCCCGTCCAGTCAAATCCCAGTCCAATCCCAGTGCAGTCCAATCCCAGTCCAGTCCAACGCCAGTTTAATCCCAGTCCAGTCCAATCCCAGTCCAATCCCAGTCCAGTCCAATCCAAGTAAAATCCCAGTCCAGGTCCTCGCCAGTACAGTCCGAGTCCAGTCCCTCCCGAATCCACTCCCAGTCCAATCCCAGTCCAATCCCAGTCCAATCCCAGTCCAGTCCCTCACCAGGCCAATCCCAGTCCACTCCCTCGTCAGTCCAATCCCAGTCCAGTCCCTGTCCAGTCCAATCCCAGTCCAGTCCCTTGCCAGTCCAATCCCAGTCCCTCGCCAGTCCAGTCCCAGTCCACTCCCTCGCCAGTCCAATCCCAGTCCAGTCCCTCGCCAATCCAGTCCCAATCCCAGTCCAGTCCATCACCAGTCCAATCCCAGTCCAGTCCATCACCAGTCCAATCCCAGTCCAGTCCCTCGCAAATCCAATCCCAGTCCAATCCCAGTCCAGTCCCTCACCAGTCCCATCCCAGTCCAGTCCCTCGTCAGTCCAATCCCAATCCAGTCCCTCGCCAGTCCAATCCCAGTCCAGTCCAATCCAAGTAAAATCCCAGTCCAGTCCCTCTCCAGTCCAATCCCAGTCCAGTCCCTCGCAAATCCAATCCCAGTCCAGTCCCTTGCCGGTACAATCCCAGTCCAGTCCCTCGCCAGTCCAATCCCAGTCCAGTCCCTCGCCAGTCCAATCCCAGTCCAGTCCCTTGCCAGTCCAATCACAGTCCAGTCCCTCGCCAGTCCAATCCCAGTCCAATCCCTCACCAGTCCAATCTCAGTCCAGTCCCAGTCCAGTCCAATCCCAGTCCATTCCCAGTCCAGTCCCTCGCCTGTACATTCCCAGTCCAGTCCCTCGCCAGTCCAATCCCAGTCCAGTCCCTCGCCAGTCCAATCCCAGTCCAATCCCAGTCCAGTCCCTTGCTAGTCCAATCCCCGTCCAGTCCAACGCCAGTTCAATCCCAGTCCAGTCCAATCCCAGTCCAATCCCAGTCCAGTCCAATCCAAGTAAAATCCCAGTCCAGGTCCTCGCCAGTACAGTCCGAGTCCAGTCCCTCCCGAATCCACTCCCAGTCCAATCCCAGTCCCATCCCTCCCTAGTCCAATCCCAGTCCAGTCCAATCCCAGTGCCGTCCAATCCCAGTCCAATCCTAATCCAGTCCCTCGCCAGTACAGTCCGAGTCCAGTACCCCGCTATTCCAATCCCAGTCCACTCCCTCGCAAATCCAGTCCCAGTGCAATCCCAGTCCAATCCCAGTCCAGTCCCTCGCCAGTCCAATCCCAGTCCAATGCCAGTCCAGTCCCTCACCAGGCCAATCCCAGTCCACTCCCTCACTAGTCTAATCCCAGTCCAGTCCCTCACAAGTCCAATCCCAGTCCAGTCCCTTGCCAGTCCAATCCCCACCCGTCAAATCCCAGTCCCTCGCCAGTCCAGTCCCAGTCCACTCCCTCGCCAGTCCAATCCCAGTCCAGTCCCTCGCCAGTCCAATCCCAGTGTGTCCCTGGCGAGTGCAATCCCAGTCCAGTCCCTTGCCAATCCAGTCCCAATCCCAGTCCGGTCCGTCGCCAGTCCAATCCCAGTCCAGTCTCTTGCCAGTCCCTCGCCAGTCCAATCCCAGTCCAGTTCAATCCCAGTCTCTCGCCAGTCCAATCGGAGTCCACTCCCTCGCCAGTCCAATCCCAGTCCAGTCCTTCGCCATTCCAAACCCAGTCCAATCCCTCGCCAGTCCAATCCCAGTCCAGTCCCTCGCCAGTCCAATCCCAGTCCAGTCCCTGGCCAATCCAATCCAACTCCAGTCCCTCGCCAGTCCAATCCCAGTACAGTCCCAGTCCAGTCCAATCCCAGTCCAATCCCAGTCCATTCCCTCGCCAGTCCAGTCCAAGTTCAGTCCCTCGCCAGACCAATCCCTGTCCAGTCCCTCTCTGGTCCCTCGCCAGTCCAATCCCAGTCCATTGAAATCCAAGTCCAATCCCTGTCCAGTCCCTTGCTAGTACAGTCCGAGTCCAGTCCCTCGCCAGTCCCATCCCAGTCCAGTCCCTCGCCAGTCCAATCCCAGTCCAATCCCAGTCCAGTCCCTCGCCAGTCCAATCCCAGTCTAATCCCAGTCCACTCCCTCGCCAGTCCAATCCCAGTCCAATCCCAGTCCAGTCCCTCGCCAGTCCAGTCCCAGTCCAGTCCCTCGCCAGTCCAGTTCCAGTCCAATCCCAGTCCAGTCCCTCGCAAGTCCAATCCCAGTCCAGTCCCTTGCCAGTCCAATCCCAGTCCCTCGCCAGTCCAGTCCCAGTCCACTCCCTCGCCAGTCCAATCCCAGTCCAGTCCCTAGCCAATCCAGTCCCAATCCCAGTCCAGTCCATCACCAGTCCAATCCCAGTCCAGTCCCTCGCAAATCCAATCCCAGTCCAATCCCAGTCCAGTCTCTCACCAGTCCCATCCCAGTCCAGTCCCTCGTCAGTCCAATCCCAATCCAGTCCCTCGCCAGTCCAATCCCAGTCCAGTCCAATCCAAGTAAAATCCCAGTCCAGTCCCTCTCCAGTCCAATCCCAGTCCAGTCCCTCGCAAATCCAATCCCAGTCCAGTCCCTCACCGGTACAATCCCAGTCCAATCCCTCACCAGTCCAATCCCAGTCCAGTCCCTTACCAGTCCAATCCCTGTCCAGTCCCTTGTTAGTCCAATCTCAGTCCAGTCCCAGTCCAGTCCAATCCCAGTCCATTCCCAGTCCAGTCCCTCGCCTGTACATTCCCAGTCCAGTCCCTTGCCAGTCAAATCCCAGTCCAGTCCCTCGCCAGTCCAATCCCAGTCCAATCCCAGTCCAGTCCCTTGCTAGTCCAATCCCCGTCCAGTCAAATCCCAGTCCAATCCCAGTGCAGTCCAATCCCAGTCCAGTCCAACGCCAGTTCAATCCCAGTCCAGTCCAATCCCAGTCCAATCCCAGTCCAGTCCAATCCAAGTAAAATCCCAGTCCAGGTCCTCGCCAGTACTGTCCGAGTCCAGTCCCTCCCGAATCCACTCCCAGTCCAATCCCAGTCCCATCCCTCCCTAGTCCAATCCCAGTCCAGTCCAATACCAGTGCCGTCCCATCCCAATCCAATCCTAATCCAGTCCCTCGCCAGTACAGTCCGAGTCCAGTACCCCGCTATTCCAATCCCAGCCCAGTCCCTCGCAAATCCAGTCCCAGTGCAATCCCAGTCCAATCCCAGTCCAGTCCCTCGCCAGTCCAATCCCAGGCCAATCCCAGTCCACTCCCTCACCAGTCTAATCCCAGTCCAGTCCCTCACAAGTCCAATCCCAGTCCAGTCCCTTGCCAGTCCAATCCCCACCCGTCAAATCCCAGTCCCTCGCCAGTCCAGTCCCAGTCCACTCCCTCGCCAGTCCAATCCCAGTCCAGTCCCTCGCCAGTCCAATCCCAGTGTGTCCCTGGCGAGTGCAATCCCAGTCCAGTCCCTTGCCAATCCAGTCCCAATCCCAGTCCGGTCCGTCGCCAGTCCAATCCCAGTCCAGTCTCTTGCCAGTCCCTCGCCAGTCCAATCCCAGTCCAGTTCAATCCCAGTCTCTCGCCAGTCCAATCGGAGTCCACTCCCTCGCCAGTCCAATCCCAGTCCAGTCCTTCGCCATTCCAATCCCAGTCCAGTCCCTCGCCAGTCCAATCCCAGTCCAGTCCCTGGCCAATCCAATCCAACTCCAGTCCCTCGCCAGTCCAATCCCAGTACAGTCCCAGTCCAGTCCAATCCCAGTCCAATCCCAGTCCATTCCCTCGCCAGTCCAGTCCAAGTTCAGTCCCTCGCCAGACCAATCCCTGTCCAGTCCCTCTCTGGTCCCTCGCCAGTCCAATCCCAGTCCATTGAAATCCAAGTCCAATCCCTGTCCAGTCCCTTGCTAGTACAGTCCGAGTCCAGTCCCTCGCCAGTCCCATCCCAGTCCAGTCCCTCGCCAGTCCAATCCCAGTCCAATCCCAGTCCAGTCCCTCGCCAGTCCAATCCCAGTCTAATCCCAGTCCACTCCCTCGCCAGTCCAATCCCAGTCCAATCCCAGTCTAATCCCAGTCCACTCCCTCGCCAGTCCAATCCCAGTCCAATCCCAGTCCAGTCCCTCGCCAGTCCAGTCCCAGTCCAGTCCCTCGCCAGTCCAGTTCCAGTCCAATCCCAGTCCAGTCCCTGTCCAGTCCAATCCCAGTCCAATTCCAGTCCTATCCCAGTCCAGTCCCTCGCCAGTTCAAGCCCAGTCCAGTCCAATCCCAGTCCAGTCTTTCGCCAGTCCAGTCCCAGTTCAGTCCCTCGCCAGTCCAATCACAGTCCAGTCCCAGTCTGGACTTGCACTAATCCGAGTCCAGTCCCAGTCTGGACTTGCACTAATCCGAGTCCAGTCCCAGTCTGGACTTTCAGAGTGTCACACATTGAGACAAAGACATCGAAGATACATTTCACAGGTTTACTTACGGGGTCCTTTCAAGCGAGAAGTTCCTGAGAAGAAGAAGAAAAAACCCTCAGTCATGAAACTGGACTGAAAAATGAATCCCCTAAAATCTGGTGAAGACATCTGTGGAGTCTACATGTGATGTAAACTGACCCCATCGAGTCCCTGCTGCTGTCGTGAGAAAACCCAGACCCACGACTTAAATCAGATCCATCCCAGGATTATGAGATAAAACATGTCTGAAGTTCCAGCTAAGGGGGTCTGGTTTTCTCTCTGGTCTGAGCAGGGACCACCATCTTCACCAGTCGGTGTGGCATCTTTACGGGCATAGAGCCTTCCAGTTACACAGGAAATTCGTATTTCTGCTTTCCAGCAGAAACCAGGTCTGCTCTACAGTCTGGTGGTGGACTGGTTCCTGATGTGGTCTGGTCTAAAGACTGGTGATGGACTGGTTCCTGATGTGGTCTGGTCTACAGTCTGGTGGTAGACTGGTTCCTGGTGTGGTCGTGGGGGATGAGGTCTACAGTCTGGTGGTGGACTGGTTCCTGATGTGGTCGTAGGGGATCAGGTCTACAGTCTGATGGTAGACTGGTTCCTGATGTGGTCGTAGGGAATCAGGTCTACAGTCTGGTGGTAGACTGGTTCGTGATGTGGTCGTAGGGGATACGGTCTACAGTCTGGGGGTAGACTGGTTCCTGATGTGGTTGTACGGGATCAGGTCTACAGTCTGGTGGTGGACTTGTTCCTGATGTGGTCGTAGGGGATCATGTCTACAGTCTGGTGGTAGACTGGATCCTGATGTGGTCGTAAGGGGATCAGGTCTACAGTCTGGTGGTAGACTGGTTCCTGATGTGGTTGTACGGGATCAGGTCTACAGTCTGGTGGTGGACTTGTTCCTGATGTGGTCGTAGGGGATCATGTCTACAGTCTGGTGGTAGACTGGATCCTGATGTGGTCGTAAGGGGATCAGGTCTACAGTCTGGTGGTAGACTGGTTCCTGATGTGGTCGTAGGGGATCGGGTCTAAAGTCTGGTGGTGGACTGGTTCCTGATGTCGTCGTAGGGGATCATGTCTACAGTCTGGTGGTAGACTGGTTCCTGATGTGGTCGTAGGGGATTAGGTCGACAGTCTGATGGTAGACTGGTTCCTGATGTGGTCGAAGGGAATCAGGTCTACAGTCTGGTGGTGGACTTATTCCTGATGTGGTCTGGTCTACAGTCTGGTGGTAGACTGTTCCTGATGTGGTCGTAGGGGATCAGGTCTACAGTCTGGGGGTGGACTGGATCCTTATGTGGTCGTAGGGGATCAGGTCTACAGTCTGGGGGTGGACTGGATCCTGATGTTGTCGTAGGGGATCAGGTCTACAGTCTGGTGGTAGACTGGTTCCTGATGTGGTCGTAGGGGATCAGGTCTACATTCTGGTGGTGGATCAGGTCTACAGTCTGGTGGTGGACCGGCTCGTGATGTGGTTGTAAGGGGATCAGATCTCCAGCCTGCTGGTGGATCAGGTCTACAGTCTGGTGGTGGACCAGTTCTTGATGTGGTCGTAGGGGATCAGGTCTGCAGTCTGGTGGTGGACTGGTTCCTGATGTGGTCGTAGGGAATCAGGTCTACAGTCTGGTGGTGGACTGGATCCTGATGTGGTCATAGGGAATCAGGTCTACAGTCTGGTGGTGGACTTGTTCCTGATGTGGTCTGGTCTACAGTCTGGTGGTAGACTGGTTACTGATGTGGTCGTAGGGGATCAGGTCTACAGTCTGGTGGTAGACTGTCCCTGATGTGGTTGAAGGGGATAAGGTCTTCAGTCTGGTGGTGGACTTGATCCTGATGTTGTCGTAAAGGATCAGGTCTACAGTCTGGTGTTGGACCTGTTCCTGATGTGGTTGTACGGGGATGAGGTCTACAGTCTGGTGGTGGATCCGGTCAACAGTCTGGTGGTGGACCGGTTCCTGATGTGGTCGTAGGGGATCAGGTCAACAGTCAGGTGGTGGAGCAGTTCCTGATGTGGTTGGAAGGCGATCAGGTCTACAGTCTGGTGATGGATCAGGTCTACAGTCTGGTGATGGATCAGGTCTACAGTCTGGTGGTGGACCGGCTCCTTATGTGGTTGTAAGGGGATCAGATCTCCAGCCTGCTGGTGGATCAGGTCTACAGTCTGGTGGTGGACCAGTTCTTGATGTGGTCGTAGGGGATCAGGTCTGCAGTCTGGTGGTGGATCAGGTCTACAGTCTGGTGGTGGACCGGCTCCTGATGTGGTTGTAAGGGGATCAGATCTCCAGCCTGCTGGTGGATCAGGTCTGCAGTCTGGTGGTGGATCAGGTCTACAGTCTGGTGGTGGACCGGCTCCTGATGTGGTTGTAAGGGGATCAGATCTCCAGCCTGCTGGTGGATCAGGTCTACAGTCTGGTGGTGGACCAGTTCTTGATGTGGTCGTAGGGGATCAGGTCTGCAGTCTGGTGGTGGACTGGTTCCTGATGTCGTCGTAGGGAATCAGGTCTACAGTCTGGTGGTGGACTGGATCCTGATGTTGTCATAGGGGATCAGGTCTACAGTCTGGTGGTGGACCTGTTTCTGATGTGGTCGTAGGGGATCAGGTCTACAGTCTGGTGATGGATCAGGTCTACAGTCTGGTGATGGATCAGGTCTAGAGTCTGGTGGTAGACTGGTTCCTGATGTGGTCGTAGGGGATCAGGTCTACAGTCTGGTGGTGGATCAGGTCTACAGTCTGGTGGTGGACCGGCTCCTGATGTGGTTGTAAGGGGATCAGATCTCCAGCCTGCTGGTGGATCAGGTCTACAGTCTGGTGGTGGACCAGTTCTTGATGTGGTCGTAGGGGATCAGGTCTGCAGTCTGGTGGTGGACTGGTCCCTGATGTCGTCGTAGGGGATCAGGTCTACAGTCTGGTGGTGGACCTGTTTCTGATGTGGTTGTAAGGGGATCAGGTCTACAGTCTGGTGGAGGATCAGGTCTACAGTCTGGTGGTGGACCGGTTCCTGATGTTGTCGTAGGGAATCAGGTCTACAGTCTGGTGGTGGACTGGATCCTGATGTTGTCGTAGGGGATCAGGTCTACAGTCTGGTGGTGGACCGGTTCCTGATGTTGTCGTAGGGAATCAGGTCTACAGTCTGGTGGTGGACTGGAACCTGATGTTGTCGTAGGGGATCATGTCTACAGTCTGGTGGTGGACTGGATCCTGATGTTGTCGTAGGGAATCAGGTCTACAGTCTGGTGGTGGACTAGATCCTGATGTTGTCGTAGGGGATCAGGTCTACAGTCTGGTGGTGGACCTGTTTCTGATGTGGTTGTAAGGGGATCAGGTCTACAGTCTGGTGGAGGATCAGGTCTACAGTCTGGTGGTGGACCGTTTCCTGATGTGGTTGTAGGGGATCTGGCCTTGAGTATGGTGGTGGACCTGTTTCTGATGTGGTCGTAGGGGATCAGGTCTACAGTCTGGTGATGGATCAGGTCTACAGTCTGGTGATGGATCAGGTCTAGAGTCTGGTGGTAGACTGGTTCCTGATGTGGTCGTAGGGCATCAGGTCTACAGTCTGGTGGTGGATCAGGTCTACAGTCTGGTGGTGGACCGGCTCCTGATGTGGTTGTAAGGGGATCAGATCTCCAGCCTGCTGGTGGATCAGGTCTACAGTCTGGTGGTGGACCAGTTCTTGATGTGGTCGTAGGGGATCAGGTCTGCAGTCTGGTGGTGGACTGGTCCCTGATGTCGTCGTAGGGGATCAGGTCTACAGTCTGGTGGTGGACCTGTTTCTGATGTGGTTGTAAGGGGATCATGTCTACAGTCTGGTGGAGGATCAGGTCTACAGTCTGGTGGTGGACCGGTTCCTGATGTTGTCGTAGGGAATCAGGTCTACAGTCTGGTGGTGGACTGGATCCTGATGTTGTCGTAGGGGATCAGGTCAACAGTCTGGTGGTGGACCGGTTCCTGATGTTGTCGTAGGGAATCAGGTCTACAGTCTGGTGGTGGACTGGAACCTGATGTTGTCGTAGGGGATCATGTCTACAGTCTGGTGGTGGACTGGATCCTGATGTTGTCGTAGGGAATCAGGTCTACAGTCTGGTGGTGGACTGGTTCCTGATGTGGTCGTAGGGGATCAGGTCTACAGTCTGGTGGTGGACTGCATCCTGTTGTTGTCGTAGGGGATCAGGTCTACAGTCTGGTGGTGGACCTGTTTCTGATGTGGTTGTAAGGGGATCAGGTCTACAGTCGGGTGGAGGATCAGGTCTACAGTCTGGTGGTGGACCGGTTCCTGATGTGGTTGTAGGGGATCTGGCCTAGAGTCTGGTGGTTGATCAGGTCTACAGTCTGGTGGTGGACCGGTTCCTGATGTGGTCGTAGGGGATCAGGTCTACAGTCAGGTGGTGGAGCAGTTCCTGATGTGGTCTGGTCTACAGTATGGTGGTAGACTGGTTACTGATGTGGTCGTAGGGGATCAGGTCTACAGTCAGGTGGTGGATCAGGTCTACAGTCTGGTGGTGGACCGGTTCCTGATGTGGTCGTAGGGGATCAGGTCTACAGTCTGGTGGTGGAGCAGTTCCTGATGTGGTTGGAAGGCGATCAGGTCTACAGTCTGGTGCTGGATCAGGTCTACAGTCTGGTGATGGATCAGGTCTATGGTCTGGTGGTGGACTGGTTCCTGATGTGGTTGTAGGGGATCAGGTCTTCAGTCTGGTGGTGGATCACGTTACTTATGTCGTCGTAGGGGATCAGGTCTACAGTCTGGTGGTGGACTGGTTCCTGATGTGGTCATAGGTGATCAGGTCTTCAGTCTGGTGGTGGACTGGTTCCAAATGTGGTCGTACGGGATCAGGTCTACAGTTTGGTGATGGATCATGTCTACAGTCTGGTGTTGGACCTGTTCCTGATGTGGTTGTATGGGGATCAGGTCTACAGTCTGGTGGTGGACCAGTTCCTGATGTGGTCGTAGCGGATCAGGTCTACAGTCTGGTGGTGGACCTTTTTCTGATGTGGTTGTAAGGGGATCAGGTCTACAGTCTGGTGGAGGATCAGGTCTACAGTCTGGTGGTGGACCGGTTCCTGATGTGGTTGTAGGGGATCTGGCCTAGAGTCTGGTGGTTGATCAGGTCTACAGTCTGGTGGTGGACCGGTTCCTGATGTGGTCGTATGGGATCAGGTCTAGAGTTTGGTGATGGATCAGGTCTACAGTCTAGAGTTGGACTGGTTCCTAATATGGTCGTAAGGGATCAGGTCCACATTCTGGTGGTGGACCGGTTCCTGATGTGGTTGTAAGGGGATCAGGTCTACAGTCTGGCGGTGGACTGGATCCTGATGTTGTCGTAGGGGATCATGTCTACAGTCTGGTGGTGGACTGGATCCTGTTGTTGTCGTAGGGGATCAGGTCTACAGTCTGGTGGTGGACCTGTTTCTGATGTGGTTGTAAGGGGATCAGGTCTACAGTCTGGTGGAGGATCAGGTCTACAGTCTGGTGGTGGACCGGTTCCTGATGTGGTTGTAGGGGATCTGGCCTAGAGTCTGGTGGTGGATCAGGTCTACAGTCTGGTGGTGGACCGGTTCCTGATGTGGTTGTAAGGGGATCAGATCTCCAGCCTGCTGGTGGATCAGGTCTACAGTCTGGTGGTGGACCAGTTCTTGATGTTGTCGTAGGGAATCAGGTCTACAGTCTGGTGGTGGACTGGATCCTGATGTTGTCGTAGGGGATCAGGTCTACAGTCTGGTGGTGGACTGGTCCCTGATGTCGTCGTAGGGGATCAGGTCTACAGTCTGGTGGTGGACCTGTTTCTGATGTGGTTGTAAGGGGATCATGTCTACAGTCTGGTGGAGGATCAGGTCTACAGTCTGGTGGTGGACCGGTTCCTGATGTTGTCGTAGGGAATCAGGTCTACAGTCTGGTGGTGGACTGGATCCTGATGTTGTCGTAGGGGATCAGGTCTACAGTCTGGTGGTGGACCGGTTCCTGATGTTGTCGTAGGGAATCAGGTCTACAGTCTGGTGGTGGACTGGAACCTGATGTTGTCGTAGGGGATCATGTCTACAGTCTGGTGGTGGACTGGATCCTGATGTTGTCGTAGGGAATCAGGTCTACAGTCTGGTGGTGGACTGGATCCTGTTGTTGTCGTAGGGGATCAGGTCTAAAGTCTGGTGGTGGACCTGTTTCTGATGTGGTTGTAAGGGGATCAGGTCTACAGTCTGGTGGAGGATCAGGTCTACAGTCTGGTGGTGGACCGGTTCCTGATGTGGTTGTAGGGGATCTGGCCTAGAGTCTGGTGGTTGATCAGGTCTACAGTCTGGTGGTGGACCGGTTCCTGATGTGGTCGTAGGGGATCAGGTCTACAGTCAGGTGGTGGAGCAGTTCCTGATGTGGTCTGGTCTACAGTATGGTGGTAGACTGGTTACTGATGTGGTCGTAGGGGATCAGGTCTACAGTCTGGTGGTGGATCCGGTCTACAGTCTGGTGGTGGACCGGTTCCTGATGTGGTCGTAGGGGATCAGGTCTACAGTCAGGTGGTGGAGCAGTTCCTGATGTGGTTGGAAGGCGATCAGGTCTACAGTCTGGTGCTGGATCAGGTCTACAATCTGGTGATGGATCAGGTCTATGGTCTGGTGGTGGACTGGTTCCTGATGTGGTTGTAGGGGATCAGGTCTTCAGTCTGGTGGTGGATCACGTTACTTATGTCGTCGTAGGGGATCAGGTCTACAGTCTGGTGGTGGACTGGTTCCTGATGTGGTCATAGGTGATCAGGTCTTCAGTCTGGTGGTGGACTGGTTCCAAATGTGGTCGTACGGGATCAGGTCTACAGTTTGGTGATGGATCATGTCTACAGTCTGGTGTTGGACCTGTTCCTGATGTGGTTGTATGGGGATCAGGTCTACAGTCTGGTGGTGGACCAGTTCCTGATGTGGTCGTAGCGGATCAGGTCTACAGTCTGGTGGTGGACCTGTTTCTGATGTGGTTGTAAGGGGATCAGGTCTACAGTCTGGTGGAGGATCAGGTCTACAGTCTGGTGGTGGACCGGTTCCTGATGTGGTTGTAGGGGATCTGGCCTAGAGTCTGGTGGTTGATCAGGTCTACAGTCTGGTGGGGGACCGGTTCCTGATGTGGTCGTATGGGATCAGGTCTAGAGTTTGGTGATGGATCAGGTCTACAGTCTAGAGTTGGACTGGTTCCTAATATGGTCGTAAGGGATCAGGTCCACATTCTGGTGGTGGACCGGTTCCTGATGTGGTTGTAAGGGGATCAGGTCTACAGTCTGGCGGTGGACTGGATCCTGATGTTGTCGTAGGGGATCATGTCTACAGTCTGGTGGTGGACTGGATCCTGTTGTTGTCGTAGGGGATCAGGTCTACAGTCTGGTGGTGGACCTGTTTCTGATGTGGTTGTAAGGGGATCAGGTCTACAGTCTGGTGGAGGATCAGGTCTACAGTCTGGTGGTGGACCGGTTCCTGATGTGGTTGTAGGGGATCTGGCCTAGAGTCTGGTGGTGGATCAGGTCTACAGTCTGGTGGTGGACCGGTTCCTGATGTGGTTGTAAGGGGATCAGATCTCCAGCCTGCTGGTGGATCAGGTCTACAGTCTGGTGGTGGACCAGTTCTTGATGTTGTCGTAGGGAATCAGGTCTACAGTCTGGTGGTGGACTGGATCCTGATGTTGTCGTAGGGGATCAGGTCTACAGTCTGGTGGTGGACTGGTCCCTGATGTCGTCGTAGGGGATCAGGTCTACAGTCTGGTGGTGGACCTGTTTCTGATGTGGTTGTAAGGGGATCATGTCTACAGTCTGGTGGAGGATCAGGTCTACAGTCTGGTGGTGGACCGGTTCCTGATGTTGTCGTAGGGAATCAGGTCTACAGTCTGGTGGTGGACTGGATCCTGATGTTGTCGTAGGGGATCAGGTCTACAGTCTGGTGGTGGACCGGTTCCTGATGTTGTCGTAGGGAATCAGGTCTACAGTCTGGTGGTGGACTGGAACCTGATGTTGTCGTAGGGGATCATGTCTACAGTCTGGTGGTGGACTGGATCCTGATGTTGTCGTAGGGAATCAGGTCTACAGTCTGGTGGTGGACTGGATCCTGTTGTTGTCGTAGGGGATCAGGTCTAAAGTCTGGTGGTGGACCTGTTTCTGATGTGGTTGTAAGGGGATCAGGTCTACAGTCTGGTGGAGGATCAGGTCTACAGTCTGGTGGTGGACCGGTTCCTGATGTGGTTGTAGGGGATCTGGCCTAGAGTCTGGTGGTTGATCAGGTCTACAGTCTGGTGGTGGACCGGTTCCTGATGTGGTCGTAGGGGATCAGGTCTACAGTCAGGTGGTGGAGCAGTTCCTGATGTGGTCTGGTCTACAGTATGGTGGTAGACTGGTTACTGATGTGGTCGTAGGGGATCAGGTCTACAGTCTGGTGGTGGATCCGGTCTACAGTCTGGTGGTGGACCGGTTCCTGATGTGGTCGTAGGGGATCAGGTCTACAGTCAGGTGGTGGAGCAGTTCCTGATGTGGTTGGAAGGCGATCAGGTCTACAGTCTGGTGCTGGATCAGGTCTACAGTCTGGTGATGGATCAGGTCTATGGTCTGGTGGTGGACTGGTTCCTGATGTGGTTGTAGGGGATCAGGTCTTCAGTCTGGTGGTGGATCACGTTACTTATGTCGTCGTAGGGGATCAGGTCTACAGTCTGGTGGTGGACTGGTTCCTGATGTGGTCATAGGTGATCAGGTCTTCAGTCTGGTGGTGGACTGGTTCCAAATGTGGTCGTACGGGATCAGGTCTACAGTTTGGTGATGGATCATGTCTACAGTCTGGTGTTGGACCTGTTCCTGATGTGGTTGTATGGGGATCAGGTCTACAGTCTGGTGGTGGACCAGTTCCTGATGTGGTCGTAGCGGATCAGGTCTACAGTCTGGTGGTGGACCTGTTTCTGATGTGGTTGTAAGGGGATCAGGTCTACAGTCTGGTGGAGGATCAGGTCTACAGTCTGGTGGTGGACCGGTTCCTGATGTGGTTGTAGGGGATCTGGCCTAGAGTCTGGTGGTTGATCAGGTCTACAGTCTGGTGGGGGACCGGTTCCTGATGTGGTCGTATGGGATCAGGTCTAGAGTTTGGTGATGGATCAGGTCTACAGTCTAGAGTTGGACTGGTTCCTAATATGGTCGTAAGGGATCAGGTCCACATTCTGGTGGTGGACCGGTTCCTGATGTGGTTGTAAGGGGATCAGGTCTACAGTCTGGCGGTGGACTGGTTCCTTATGTGGTCGTACGGGATCAGGTCTACAGTCTGGTTGTGGATCAGGTCTGCAGTCTGGTGGTGGATCAGGTTACTGATGTCGTCGTAGCGGATCAAGTCTACAGTCTGGTGGTGGACTGGTTCCTAATGTGGAGGTAGGTGATCAGGTCTTCAGTCTGGTGGTGGACTGGTTCCAAATGTGGTCGTACGGGATCAGGTCTACAGTTTGGTGATGGATCAGGTCTACAGTCTGGTGTTGGACCTGTTCCTGATGTGGTTGTACGGGGATCAGGTCTACAGTCTGGTGGTGGATCAGATCTACAGTCTGGTGGTGGACTGGTTCCTGATGTGGTTTTAAGGGGATCAGGTCTTCAGTCTGGTGGTGGATCAGGTTACTGATGTCGTCGTAGGGGATCAGGTCTACAGTCTGGTGGTGGACTGGTTCCTAATGTGGAGGTATGGGATCAGGTCTACAGTCTGGTGGTGGACTGGTCACTGATGTGGTCATAGGTGATCAGGTCTTAAGTCTGGTGATGGACTGGTTCCAAATGTGGTCGTACGGGATCAGGTCTACAGTTTGGTGATGGATCAGGTCTACAGTCTGGTGTTGGACCTGTTCCTGATGTGGTTGTAAAGGGATCAGGTCTACAGTCTGGTGGAGGATCATGTCTACAGTCTGGTGGTGGAATGGATCCTGATGTTGTCGTAGGGAATCAGGTCTACAGTCTGGTGGTGGACTGGATCCTGTTGTTGTCGTAGGGGATCAGGTCTACAGTCTGGTGGTGGACCTGTTTCTGATGTGGTTGTAAGGGGATCAGGTCTACAGTCTGGTGGAGGATCAGGTCTACAGTCTGGTGGTGGACCGGTTCCTGATGTGGTTGTAGGGGATCTGGCCTAGAGTCTGGTGGTTGATCAGGTCTACAGTCTGGTGGTGGACCGGTTCCTGATGTGGTCGTAGGGGATCAGGTCTACAGTCTGGTGGTGGACCTGTTTCTGATGTGGTTGTAAGGGGATCAGGTCTACAGTCTGGTGGAGGATCAGGTCTACAGTATGGTGGTAGACTGGTTACTGATGTGGTCGTAGGGGTTCAGGTCTACAGTCTGGTGGTGGATCCGGTCTACAGTCTGGTGGTGGACCGGTTCCTGATGTGGTCGTAGGGGATCAGGTCTACAGTCAGGTGGTGGAGCAGTTCCTGATGTGGTTGGAAGGCGATCAGGTCTACAGTCTGGTGCTGGATCAGGTTTACAGTCTGGTGATGGATCAGGTCTATGGTCTGGTGGTGGACCGGTTCCTGATGTGGTTGTAGGGGATCAGGTCTTCAGTCTGGTGGTGGATCACGTTACTTATGTCGTCGTAGGGGATCAGGTCTACAGTCTGGTGGTGGACTGGTTCCTGATGTGGTCATAGGTGATCAGGTCTACAGTCTGGTGGTGGACTGGTTACTGATGTGGTCATAAGTGATCAGGTCTTAAGTCTGGTGATGGACTGGTTCCAAATGTGGTCGTACGGGATCAGGTCTACAGTTTGGTGATGGATCAGGTCTACAGTCTGGTGGTGGACCTGTTCCTGATGTGGTTGTAAAGGGATCAGGTCTACAGTCTGGTGGAGGATCATGTCTACAGTCTGGTGGTGGACTGGTTCCTAATGTGGTCGTAGGGGATCAGGTCTACAGTCTGGTGCTGGATCAGTCCTACAGTCTGGTGGTGGACCGGTTCCTGATGTGGTCGTAGGGGATCAGGTCTACAGTCTGGTTGTGGACTAATTCCTGATGTGGTTGTAGGGGATCAGGTCTACAGTCTGGTGGTGGACTGGTTCCTGATGTCGTCGTAGGGGATCATGTCGACAGTCTGATGGTAGACTGGTTCCTGATGTGGTCGAAGGGAATCAGGTCTACAGTCTGGTGGTGGACTTGTTCCTGATGTGGTCTGGTCTAAAGTCTGGTGGTAGACTAGTTCCTGATGTGGTCTGGTCTACAGTCTGGTGGTAGACTAGTTCCTGATCTATTTGAAGGGGATCAGGTCTACAGTCTGGTGGTGGAGAGACACCTGATGTGGTCGTAGGGGATCAGGTCTACCGTCTGGGGGTGGACTGGATCCTGATGTTGTCGTGAAGGATCAGGTCTACAGTCTAGTGGTGGACTGCTTCCTGATGTGGTCATAGGGGATCAGGTCTACAGTCTGGCGGTGGACTTGTTCCTTATGTCGTCAAAGTGGATCGTTTCTACAGTCTGGTGGTGGATCAGGTCTACAGTCTGGTGGTGGACTGGTTCCTGATGTGGTCGTATGGGATCAGGTCCACATTCTGGTGGTGGACTGGTTCCTAATGTGGAGGTAGGGGATCAGGTCTACAGTCTGGTGGTGGATCAGGTCTTCAGTCTGGTGGTGGACTGGTTCCTAATGTGGAGGTAGGGGATCATGTCTACAGTCTGGTGGTGGACTGGTTCCTGATGTGGTCGTACGGGATCAGGTCTACAGTTTGGTGATGGATCTGGTCTACAGTCTGGTGGTGGACCGGTTCCGGATGTGGTATTAGGGGATCTGGTCTTCTGCCTGGTGGTGGATCATGTCTACAGTCTGGTGGTGGACCGGTTCCGGATGTGGTCGTAGGGGATCAGGTCTACAGTCTGGTGGTGAACTGGTTCATGATGTGGTCGTACGGGATAAGGTCTACAGTCTGGTGGTGGACCGTTTCCTGATGTGGTCCTAGTGGATCAGGTCTACAGTCTGGTGGTGGACCGTTTCCTGATGTGGTCCTAGTGGATCAGGTCTACAGTCTGGTGGTGGATCAGGTCTACAGTCTGGTGTTGGACCGGTTCCTGATGTGGTTGTACGGGGATCAGGTCTACAGTCTGGTGGTGGATCAGGTCTACAGTCTGGTGGTGGATCAGGTCTACAGTCTGGTGGTGGACCGGTTCCTGATGTGGTCGTAGGGGATCAGGTCTACAGTCAGGTGGTGGAGCAGTTCCTGATGTGGTTGGAAGGCGATCAGGTCTACAGTCTGGTGCTGGATCAGGTCTACAGTCTGGTGATGGATCAGGTCTACAGTCTGGTGGTGGACCGGTTCCTGATGTGGTTGTAGGGGATCAGGTCTTCAGTCTGGTGGTGGATCAGGTTACTGATGTCGTCGTCGGGGATCAGGTCTACAGTCTGGTGGTGGACTGGTTCCTAATGTGGAGGTAGGGGATCAGGTCTACAGTCTGGTGGTGGACTGGTTCCTGATGTGGTCATAGGTGATCAGGTCTTCAGTCTGGTGGTGGACTGGTTCCAAATGTGGTCGTACGGGATCAGGTCTACAGTTTGGAAGTGGATCAGGTCTACAGTCTGGTGTTGGACCGGTTCCTGATGTGGTCGTAGGGGATCAGGTCTACAGTCTGGTGGTGGACCAGGTCTACAGTCTGGTGATTGATCAGGTCTACAGTCTGGTGTTGGACCTGTTTCTGATGTGGTTGTAAGGGGAACAGGTCTACAGTCTGGTGGAGGATCAGGTCTACCTTCTGGTGGTGGACCGGTTCCTGATGTGGTCGTAGGGGATCTGGTCTAGAGTCTGGTGGTTGATCAGGTCTACAGTCTGGTGGTGGACCGGTTCCTGATGTGGTCGTAGGGGATCAGGTCTACAGTTTGGTGATGGATCAGGTCTACAATCTAGAGTTGGATTGGTTCCTAATATGGTCGTAAGGGATCAGGTCCACATTCTGGTGGTGGACCGGTTCCTGCTGTGGTTGTAAGGGGATCAGGTCTACAGTCTGGCGGTGGACTGGTTCCTGATGTGGTCGTACGGGATCAGGTCTACAGTCTGGTTGTGGATCAGGTCTGCAGTCTGGTGGTGGACTGGTTCCTAATGTGTTCGTACGGGATCAGGTCTACAGTTTGGTGATGGATCAGGTCTACAGTCTGGTGTTGGACCCGTTCCTGATGTGGTTGTACGGGGATCAGGTCTACAGTCTGGTGGTGGATCAGATCTACAGTCTGGTGGTGGACCGGTACCTGATGTGGTTTTAAGGGGATCAGGTCTTCAGTCTGGTGGTGGATCAGGTTACTGATGTCGTCGTAGGGGATCAGGTCTACAGTCTGGTGGTGGACTGGTTCCTAATGTGGAGGTAGGGGATCAGGTCTATAGTCTGGTGGTGAACTTGTTACTGATGTGGTCATAGGTGATCAGGACTTCAGTCTGGTGGTGGAATGGTTCCTAATGTGGAGGTATGGGATCAGGTCTACAGTCTGGTGGTGGACTGGTTACTGATGTGGTCATAGGTGATCAGGTCTTAAGTCTGGTGATGGACTGGTTCCAAATGTGGTCGTACGGGATCAGGTCTACAGTTTGGTGATGGATCAGGTCTACAGTCTGGTGTTGTACCTGTTCCTGATGTGGTTGTAAAGGGATCAGGTCTACAGTCAGGTGGAGGATCAGGTCTACAGTCTGGTGGTGGATCAGGACTATAGTCTGGTGGTTGATCAGGTCGTCAGTCTGGTGGTGGACCGGTTCCTGATTTGGTCGTACGGGATCAGGTCTACAGTTTGGTGATGGATCATGTCTACAGTCTAGTGTTGGACTGGTTCCTAATATGGTCGTAAGGGATAAGGTCTACAGTCTGGTGGTGGACTGGTTCCTGATGTGGTCGTACGGGATCAGGTCTACAGTTTGGTGGTGGATCATGTCTACAGTCTAGTGTTGGACTGGTTCCTAATATGGTCGTAAGGGATAAGGTCTACAGTCTGGTGGTGGACTGGTTCCTAATGTGGAGGTAGGGGATCAGGTCTACAGTCTGGTGGTGGACTGGTTCCTGATGTGGTCGTAGGAGATCAGGTTTACAGTTTGGTGATGGATCAGTTCTACAGTCTGGTGGTGGACCGCTTCCGGATGTGGTCGTAGGGGATCAGGTCTGTAGTATGGTGGTGGATCAGGTCTACAGTCTGGTGGTGGACTGGTTCCTAATGTGGTCGTAGGGGATCAGGTCTACAGTCTGATGGTTGACTGGTTCCTGATGTGGTCGTAAGGGATCAGGTCTACAGTCTGGTGGTGGACTGGTTCCTGATGTCGTCGTAGGGGATCATGTCGACAGTCTGATGGTAGACTGGTTCCTGATGTGGTCGAAGGGAATCAGGTCTACAGTTTGGTGATGGATCAGGTCTACAGTCTGATGGTGGACTGGTTCCTAATGTGGTCGTAGGGGATCAGGTCTACAGTCTGGTGCTGGATCAGTCCTACAGTCTGGTGGTGGACCGGTTCCTGATGTGGTCGTAAGGGATCAGGTCTACAGTCTGGTGGTGGACTGGATCCTGATGTGGTCTTAGGGGATCAGGTCTACAGTCTGGTGGTGGACTGGTTCCTAATGTGGAGGTAGGGGATCAGGTCTAATGTCTGGTGGTGGACTGGTTCCTGATGTGGTCGTAGGGGATCAGGTCTGCAGTCTGTTGGTGGACTGGTTCCAAATGTGGTCGTACGGGATCAGGTCTACAGTTTGGTGATGGATCAGGTCTACAGTCTGGTGTTGGACCTGTTCCTGATGTGGTTGTAAAGGGATCAGGTCTACAGTCAGGTGGAGGATCAGGTCTACAGTCTGGTGGTGGATCAGGTCTATAGTCTGGTGGTTGATCAGGTCTACAGTCTGGTGGTGGACCGGTTCCTGATGTGGTCGTACGGGATCAGGTCTACAGTTTGGTGATGGATCATGTCTATAGTCTAGTGTTGGACTGGTTCCTAATATGGTCGTAAGGGATCAGGTATTCAGTCTGGTGGTGGATCACGTTACTTATGTCGTCGTAGGGGATCAGGTCTACAGTCTGGTGGTGGACTGGTTCCTGATGTGGTCATAGGTGATCAGGTCTTCAGTCTGGTGGTGGACTGGTTCCAAATGTGGTCGTACGGGATCAGGTCTACAGTTTGGTGATGGATCATGTCTACAGTCTGGTGTTGGACCTGTTCCTGATGTGGTTGTATGGGGATCAGGTCTACAGTCTGGTGGTGGACCTGTTCCTGATGTGGTCGTAGGGGATCAGGTCTACAGTCTGGTGGTGGACCTGTTTCTGATGTGGTTGTAAGGGGATCAGGTCTACAGTCTGGTGGAGGATCAGGTCTACAGTCTGGTGGTGGACCGGTTCCTGATGTGGTTGTAGGGGATCAGGTCTACAGTCTGGTGGTGGACCGGTTCCTGATGTGGTTGTAGGGGTTCTGGCCTAGAGTCTGGTGGTTGATCAGGTCTACAGTCTGGTGGTGGACCGGTTCCTGATGTGGTCGTATGGGATCAGGTCTAGAGTTTGGTGATGGATCAGGTCTACAGTCTAGAGTTGGACTGGTTCCTAATATGGTCGTAAGGGATCAGGTCCACATTCTGGTGGTGGACCGGTTCCTGATGTTGTCGTAGGGGATCATGTCTACAGTCTGGTGGTGGACTGGATCCTGATGTTGTCGTAGGGAATCAGGTCTACAGTCTGGTGGTGGACTGGATCCTGATGTTGTCGTAGGGGATCAGGTCTACAGTCTGGTGGTGGACCTGTTTCTGATGTGGTTGTAAGGGGATCAGGTCTACAGTCTGGTGGAGGATCAGGTCTACAGTCTGGTGGTGGACCGGTTCCTGATGTGGGTGTAGGGGATCTGGCCTAGAGTCTGGTGGTTGATCAGGTCTACAGTCTGGTGGTGGACCGGTTCCTGATGTGGTCGTAGGGGATCAGGTCTACAGTCTGGTGGTGGACCTGTTTCTGATGTGGTTGTAAGGGGATCAGGTCTACAGTCTGGTGGAGGATCAGGTGTACAGTATGGTGGTAGACTGGTTACTGATGTGGTCGTAGGGGATCAGGTCTACAGTCTGGTGGTGGATCCTGTCTACAGTCTGGTGGTGGACCGGTTCCTGATGTGGTCGTAGGGGATCAGGTCTACAGTCAGGTGGTGGAGCAGTTCCTGATGTGGTTGGAAGGCGATCAGGTCTACAGTCTGGTGCTGGATCAGGTCTACAGTTTGGTGATGGATCAGGTCTATGGTCTGGTGGTGGATCACGTTACTTATGTCGTCGTAGGGGATCAGGTCTACAGTCTGGTGGTGGACTGGTTCCTGATGTGGTTGTAGGGGATCAGGTCTTCAGTCTGGTGGTGGATCACGTTACTTATGTCGTCGTAGGGGATCAGGTCTACAGTCTGGTGGTGGACTGGTTCCAAATGTGGTCGTACGGGATCAGGTCTACAGTTTGGTGATGGATCATGTCTACAGTCTGGTGTTGGACCTGTTCCTGATGTGGTTGTATGGGGATCAGGTCTACAGTCTGGTGGTGGACCTGTTTATGATGTGGTTGTAAGGGGATCAGGTCTACAGTCTGGTGGAGGATCAGGTCTACAGTCTGGTGGTGGACCGGTTCCTGATGTGGTCGTATGGGATCAGGTCTAGAGTTTGGTGATGGATCAGGTTACTGATGTCGTCGTAGGGGATCAGGTCTACAGTCTGGTGGTGGACTGGTTCCTAATGTGGAGGTAGGTGATCAGGTCGTCAGTCTGGTGGTGGACTGGTTCCAAATGTGGTCGTACGGGATCAGGTCTACAGTTTGGTGATTGATCAGGTCTACAGTCTGGTGTTGGACCTGTTCCTGATGTGGTTGTACGGGGATCAGGTCTACAGTCTGGTGGTGGATCAGGTCTACAGTCTGGTGGTGGACCGGTTCCTGATGTGGTTTAAAGGGGATCAGGTCTTCAGTCTGGTGGTGGATCAGGTTACTGATGTGGTCGTTGGGGATCAGGTCTACAGTCTTGTGGTGGACTGGTTCCTAATGTGAAGGTAGGGGATCAGGTGTACAGCCTGGCGTTGGACTGCTTCCTGATGTGGTCATAGGGGATCAGGTCTACAGTCTGGTGGTGGACTGGTTCCTTATGTCGTCAAAGTGGATCGTTTCTACAGTCTGGTGGTGGATCAGGTCTACAGTCCGGTGGTGGACTGGTTCCTGATGTGGTCGTATGGGATCAGGTCCACATTCTGGTGGTGGACTGGTTCCTAATGTGGAGGTAGGTGATCAGGTCTTCAGTGTGGTGGTGGACCGGTTCCAAATGTGGTCGTACGGGATCAGGTCTACAGTCTGGTGGTGGATCAGGTCTATAGTCTGGTGGTTGATCAGGTCGTCAGTCTGGTGGTGGACCGGTTCCTGATGTGGTCGTACGGGATCAGGTCTTCAGTTTGGTGATGGATCATGTCTACAGTCTAGTGTTGGACTGGTTCCTAATATGGTCGTAAGGGATAAGGTCTACAGTCTGGTGGTGGACTGGTTCCTAATGTGGAGGTAGGGGATCAGGTCTACAGTCTGGTGGTGGACTGGTTCCTGATGTGGTCGTAGGAGATCAGGTTTAAAGTTTGGTGAAGAATCAGTTCTACAGTCTGGTGGTGGACCGCTTCCGGATGTGGTCGTAGGGGATCAGGTCTGTAGTCTGGTGGTGGATCAGGTCTACAGTCTGGTAGTGGACTGGTTCCTAATGTGGTCGTAGGGGATCAGGTCTACAGTCTGATGGTTGACTGGTTCCTGATGTGGTCGTAAGGGATCAGGTCTACAGTCTGGTGGTGGACTGGTTCCTAATGTGGAGGTAGGGGATCAGGTCTAATGTCTGGTGGTGGACTGGTTCCTGATGTGGTCGTAGGGGATCAGGTCTACAGTCTGGTGGTGGACTGGATCCTGATGTGGTCGTAGGGGATCAGGTCTACAGTCTGGTGTTGGACTGATTCCTGATGTCGTCGTCGGGGATCAGGTCTACAGTCTGGTGGTGGACCTGTTTCTGATGTGGTTGTAAGGGGATCAGGTCTACAGTCTGGTGGAGGATCAGGTCTACAGTCTGGTGGTGGACCGGTTCCTGATGTGGTTGTAGGGGAACTGGCCTAGAGTCTGGCGGTTGATCAGGTCTACAGTCTGGTGGTGGACCGGTTCCTGATGTGGTCGTAGGGGATCAGGTCTACAGTCTGGTGGTGGACCTGTTTCTGATGTGGTTGTAAGGGGATCAGGTCTACAGTCTGGTGGAGGATCAGGTCTACAGTATGGTGGTAGACTGGTTACTGATGTGGTCGTAGGGGATCAGGTCTACAGTCTGGTGGTGGATCCGGTCTACAGTCTGGTGGTGGACCGGTTCCTGATGTGGTCGTAGGGGATCAGGTCTACTGTCAGGTGGTGGAGCAGTTCCTGATGTGGTTGGAAGGCAATCTGGTCTAAAGTCTGGTGCTGGATCAGGTCTACAGTCTGGTGATGGATCAGGTCTACAGTCTGGTGTTGGACCTGTTCCGGATGTGGTCGTAGGCGATCAGGTCTAACGTCTGGTGGTGGATCAGGCCTACAGTCTTGTGGTGGACCGGTTCCTGATGTGGTCGTATGGGATCAGGTCTAGAGTTTGGTGATGGATCAGGTCTACAGTCTAGAGTTGGACTGGTTCCTAATATGGTCGTAAGGGATCAGGTCCACATTCTGGTGGTGGACCGGTTCCTGATGTGGTTGTAAGGGGATCAGGTCTACAGTCTGGCGGTGGACTGGTTCCTTATGTGGTCGTACGGGATCAGGTCTACAGTCTGGTTGTGGATCAGGTCTGCAGTCTGGTGGTGGATCAGGTTACTGATGTCGTCGTAGGGGATCAGGTCTACAGTCTGGCGGTGGACTGGTTCCTTATGTGGTCGTACGGGATCAGGTCTACAGTCTGGTTGTGGATCAGGTCTGCAGTCTGGTGGTGGATCAGGTTACTGATGTCGTCGTAGGGGATCAGGTCTACAGTCTGGTGGTGGACTGGTTCCTAATGTGGAGGTAGGGGATCAGGTCGTCAGTCTGGTGGTGGACTGGTTCCAAATGTGGTCGTACGGGATCAGGTCAACAGTTTGGTGATGGATCAGGTCTACAGTCTGGTGTTGGACCTGTTCCTGATGTGGTTGTACGGGGATCAGGTCTACAGTCTGGTGGTGGATCAGGTCTACAGTCTGGTGGTGGACCGGTTCCTGATGTGGTTTAAAGGGGATCAGGTCTTCAGTCTGGTGGTGGATCAGGTTACTGATGTGGTCGTTGGGGATCAGGTCTACAGTCTGGTGGTGGACTGGTTCCTAATGTGGAGGTATGGGATCAGGTCTACAGTCTGGTGGTGGACTGGTCACTGATGTGGTCATAGGTGATCAGGTCTTAAGTCTGGTGATGGACTGGTTCCAAATGTGGTCGTACGGGATCAGGTCTACAGTTTGGTGATGGATCAGGTCTACAGTCTGGTGGTGGACTGGTTCCTGATGTGAAGGTAGGGGATCAGGTGTACAGCCTGGCGTTGGACTGCTTCCTGATGTGGTCATAGGGGATCAGGTCTACAGTCTGGTGGTGGACTGGTTCCTTATGTCGTCAAAGTGGATCGATTCTACAGTCTGGTGGTGGATCAGGTCTAATGTCCGGTGGTGGACTGGTTCCTGATGTGGTCGTATGGGATCAGGTCCACATTCTGGTGGTGGACTGGTTCCTAATGTGGAGGTAGGTGATCAGGTCTTCAGTGTGGTGGTGGACCGGTTCCAAATGTGGTCGTACGGGATCAGGTCTACAGTCTGGTGGTGGATTAGGTCTACAGTGTGGTGGTGGACTGGTTCCTAATATGGTCGTACGGGATCAGGTCTACAGTTTGGTGATGGATCAGGTCTACAGTCTGGTGGTGGACCGGTTCCTGATGTGGTTTTAAGGGGATCAGGTCTTCAGTCTGGTGGTGGATCAGGTTACTGATGTGGTCGTAGGGGATCAGGTCTACAGTCTGGTGGTGGACTGGTTCCTAATGTGGAGGTATGGGATCAGGTCTACAGTCTGGTGGTGGACTGGTTACTGATGTGGTCATAGGTGATCAGGTCTTAAGTCTGGTGATGGACTGGTTCCAAATGTGGTCGTACGGGATCAGGTCTACAGTTTGGTGATGGATCAGGTCTACAGTCTGGTGTTGGACCTGTTCCTGATGTGGTTGTAAAGGGATCAGGTCTACAGTCTGGTGGAGGATCATGTCTACAGTCTGGTGGTGGACTGGTTCCTAATGTGGTCGTAGGGGATCAGGTCTACAGTCTGGTGCTGGATCAGTCCTATAGTCTGGTGGTGGACCGGTTCCTGATGTGGTCGTAGGGGATCAGGTCTACAGTCTGGTTGTGGACCGTTCCTGATGTGGTCGTAGGGGATCAGGTCGACAGTCTGATGGTAGACTGGTTCCTGATGTGGTCGAAGGGAATCAGGTCTACAGTCTGGTGGTGGACTTGTTCCTGATGTGGTCTGGTCTAAGGTCTGGTGGTAGACTAGTTCCTGATCTATTTGAAGGGGATCAGGTCTACAGTCTTGTGGTGGAGAGATACCTGATGTGGTCGTAGGGGATCAGGTCTACCGTCTGGGGGTGGACTGGATCCTGATGTTGTCGTAAAGGATCAGGTCTACAGTCTAGTGGTGGACTGCTTCCTGATGTGGTCATAGGGGATCAGGTCTACAGTCTGGTGGTGGACTGGTTCCTTATGTCGTCAAAGTGGATCGTTTCTACAGTCTGGTGGTGGATCAGGTCTACAGTCTGGTGGTGGACTGGTTCCTGATGTGGTCGTATGGGATCAGGTCCACATTCTGGTGGTGGACTGGTTCCTAATGTGGAGGTAGGGGATCAGGTCTACAGTCGGGTGGTGGACTGGTTCCTGATGTGGTAATAGGTGATCAGGTCTTCAGTCTGGTGGTGGACTGGTTCCAAATGTGGTCGTAGGGGATCAGGTCTACAGTCTGGTGGTGGATCAGGTCTCCAGTCTGGTGGTGGACTGGTTCCTAATGTGGAGGTAGGGGATCATGTCTACAGTCTGGTGGTGGACTGGTTCCTGATGTGGTCGTACGGGATCAGGTCTACAGTTTGGTGATGGATCTGGTCTACAGTCTGGTGGTGGACCGGTTCCGGATGTGGTATTAGGGGATCTGGTCTTCTGCCTGGTGTTGGATCATGTCTACAGTCTGGTGGTGGACCGGTTCCGGATGTGGTCGTAGGGGATCAGGTCTACAGTCTGGTGGTGAACTGGTTCATGATGTGGTCGTACGGGATCAGGTCTACAGTCTGGTGGTGGACCGTTTCCTGATGTGGTCCTAGTGGATCAGGTCTACAGTCTGGTGGTGGACCGTTTCCTGATGTGGTCCTAGTGGATCAGGTCTACAGTCTGGTGGTGGATCAGGTCTACAGTCTGGTGGTGGACCGGCTCCTGATGTGGTTGTAAGGGGATCAGATCTCCAGCCTGCTGGTGGATCAGGTCTACAGTCTGGTGGTGGACTGGTTCCTAATGTGGTCGTAGGGGATCAGGTCTACAGTCTGGTGCTGGATCAGTCCTACAGTCTGGTGGTGGACCGGTTCCTGATGTGGTCGTAGGGGATCAGGTCTACAGTCTGGTGGTGGACTGGATCCTGATGTGGTCGTAGGGGATCAGGTCTAAAGTCTGGTTGTGGACTGATTCCTGATGTGGTCGTAGGGGATCAGGTCTTCAGTCTGGTGGTGGATCAGGTTACTGATGTGGTCGTAGGGGATCAGGTCTACAGTCTGGTGGTGGACTGGTTCCTAATGTGGAGGTATGGGATCAGGTCTACAGTCTGGTGGTGGACTGGTTACTGATGTGGTCATAGGTGATCAGGTCTTAAGTCTGGTGATGGACTGGTTCCAAATGTGGTCGTACGGGATCAGGTCTACAGTTTGGTGATGGATCAGGTCTACAGTCTGGTGTTGGACCTGTTCCTGATGTGGTTGTAAAGGGATCAGGTCTACAGTCTGGTGGAGGATCATGTCTACAGTCTGGTGGTGGACTGGTTCCTAATGTGGTCGTAGGGGATCAGGTCTACAGTCTGGTGCTGGATCAGTCCTATAGTCTGGTGGTGGACCGGTTCCTGATGTGGTCGTAGGGGATCAGGTCTACAGTCTGGTTGTGGACCGTTCCTGATGTGGTCGTAGGGGATCAGGTCGACAGTCTGATGGTAGACTGGTTCCTGATGTGGTCGAAGGGAATCAGGTCTACAGTCTGGTGGTGGACTTGTTCCTGATGTGGTCTGGTCTAAGGTCTGGTGGTAGACTAGTTCCTGATCTATTTGAAGGGGATCAGGTCTACAGTCTTGTGGTGGAGAGATACCTGATGTGGTCGTAGGGGATCAGGTCTACCGTCTGGGGGTGGACTGGATCCTGATGTTGTCGTAAAGGATCAGGTCTACAGTCTAGTGGTGGACTGCTTCCTGATGTGGTCATAGGGGATCAGGTCTACAGTCTGGTGGTGGACTGGTTCCTTATGTCGTCAAAGTGGATCGTTTCTACAGTCTGGTGGTGGATCAGGTCTACAGTCTGGTGGTGGACTGGTTCCTGATGTGGTCGTATGGGATCAGGTCCACATTCTGGTGGTGGACTGGTTCCTAATGTGGAGGTAGGGGATCAGGTCCACATTCTGGTGGTGGACTGGTTCCTAATGTGGAGGTAGGGGATCAGGTCTACAGTCGGGTGGTGGACTGGTTCCTGATGTGGTAATAGGTGATCAGGTCTTCAGTCTGGTGGTGGACTGGTTCCAAATGTGGTCGTACGGGATCAGGTCTACAGTCTGGTGGTGGATCAGGTCTCCAGTCTGGTGGTGGACTGGTTCCTAATGTGGAGGTAGGGGATCATGTCTACAGTCTGGTGGTGGACTGGTTCCTGATGTGGTCGTACGGGATCAGGTCTACAGTTTGGTGATGGATCTGGTCTACAGTCTGGTGGTGGACCGGTTCCGGATGTGGTATTAGGGGATCTGGTCTTCTGCCTGGTGTTGGATCATGTCTACAGTCTGGTGGTGGACCGGTTCCGGATGTGGTCGTAGGGGATCAGGTCTACAGTCTGGTGGTGAACTGGTTCATGATGTGGTCGTACGGGATCAGGTCTACAGTCTGGTGGTGGACCGTTTCCTGATGTGGTCCTAGTGGATCAGGTCTACAGTCTGGTGGTGGACCGTTTCCTGATGTGGTCCTAGTGGATCAGGTCTACAGTCTGGTGGTGGATCAGGTCTACAGTCTGGTGGTGGACCGGCTCCTGATGTGGTTGTAAGGGGATCAGATCTCCAGCCTGCTGGTGGATCAGGTCTACAGTCTGGTGGTGGACTGGTTCCTAATGTGGTCGTAGGGGATCAGGTCTACAGTCTGGTGCTGGATCAGTCCTACAGTCTGGTGGTGGACCGGTTCCTGATGTGGTCGTAGGGGATCAGGTCTACAGTCTGGTGGTGGACTGGATCCTGATGTGGTCGTAGGGGATCAGGTCTAAAGTCTGGTTGTGGACTGATTCCTGATGTGGTCGTAGGGGATCAGGTCTTCAGTCTGGTGGTGGATCAGGTTACTGATGTGGTCGTAGGGGATCAGGTCTACAGTCTGGTGGTGGACTGGTTCCTAATGTGGAGGTATGGGATCAGGTCTACAGTCTGGTGGTGGACTGGTTACTGATGTGGTCATAGGTGATCAGGTCTTAAGTCTGGTGATGGACTGGTTCCAAATGTGGTCGTACGGGATCAGGTCTACAGTTTGGTGATGGATCAGGTCTACAGTCTGGTGTTGGACCTGTTCCTGATGTGGTTGTAAAGGGATCAGGTCTACAGTCTGGTGGAGGATCATGTCTACAGTCTGGTGGTGGACTGGTTCCTAATGTGGTCGTAGGGGATCAGGTCTACAGTCTGGTGCTGGATCAGTCCTATAGTCTGGTGGTGGACCGGTTCCTGATGTGGTCGTAGGGGATCAGGTCTACAGTCTGGTTGTGGACCGTTCCTGATGTGGTCGTAGGGGATCAGGTCGACAGTCTGATGGTAGACTGGTTCCTGATGTGGTCGAAGGGAATCAGGTCTACAGTCTGGTGGTGGACTTGTTCCTGATGTGGTCTGGTCTAAGGTCTGGTGGTAGACTAGTTCCTGATCTATTTGAAGGGGATCAGGTCTACAGTCTTGTGGTGGAGAGATACCTGATGTGGTCGTAGGGGATCAGGTCTACCGTCTGGGGGTGGACTGGATCCTGATGTTGTCGTAAAGGATCAGGTCTACAGTCTAGTGGTGGACTGCTTCCTGATGTGGTCATAGGGGATCAGGTCTACAGTCTGGTGGTGGACTGGTTCCTTATGTCGTCAAAGTGGATCGTTTCTACAGTCTGGTGGTGGATCAGGTCTACAGTCTGGTGGTGGACTGGTTCCTGATGTGGTCGTATGGGATCAGGTCCACATTCTGGTGGTGGACTGGTTCCTAATGTGGAGGTAGGGGATCAGGTCTACAGTCGGGTGGTGGACTGGTTCCTGATGTGGTAATAGGTGATCAGGTCTTCAGTCTGGTGGTGGACTGGTTCCAAATGTGGTCGTAGGGGATCAGGTCTACAGTCTGGTGGTGGATCAGGTCTCCAGTCTGGTGGTGGACTGGTTCCTAATGTGGAGGTAGGGGATCATGTCTACAGTCTGGTGGTGGACTGGTTCCTGATGTGGTCGTACGGGATCAGGTCTACAGTTTGGTGATGGATCTGGTCTACAGTCTGGTGGTGGACCGGTTCCGGATGTGGTATTAGGGGATCTGGTCTTCTGCCTGGTGTTGGATCATGTCTACAGTCTGGTGGTGGACCGGTTCCGGATGTGGTCGTAGGGGATCAGGTCTACAGTCTGGTGGTGAACTGGTTCATGATGTGGTCGTACGGGATCAGGTCTACAGTCTGGTGGTGGACCGTTTCCTGATGTGGTCCTAGTGGATCAGGTCTACAGTCTGGTGGTGGACCGTTTCCTGATGTGGTCCTAGTGGATCAGGTCTACAGTCTGGTGGTGGATCAGGTCTACAGTCTGGTGGTGGACCGGCTCCTGATGTGGTTGTAAGGGGATCAGATCTCCAGCCTGCTGGTGGATCAGGTCTACAGTCTGGTGGTGGACTGGTTCCTAATGTGGTCGTAGGGGATCAGGTCTACAGTCTGGTGCTGGATCAGTCCTACAGTCTGGTGGTGGACCGGTTCCTGATGTGGTCGTAGGGGATCAGGTCTACAGTCTGGTGGTGGACTGGATCCTGATGTGGTCGTAGGGGATCAGGTCTAAAGTCTGGTTGTGGACTGATTCCTGATGTGGTCGTAGGGGATCAGGTCTTCAGTCTGGTGGTGGATCAGGTTACTGATGTGGTCGTAGGGGATCAGGTCTACAGTCTGGTGGTGGACTGGTTCCTAATGTGGAGGTATGGGATCAGGTCTACAGTCTGGTGGTGGACTGGTTACTGATGTGGTCATAGGTGATCAGGTCTTAAGTCTGGTGATGGACTGGTTCCAAATGTGGTCGTACGGGATCAGGTCTACAGTTTGGTGATGGATCAGGTCTACAGTCTGGTGTTGGACCTGTTCCTGATGTGGTTGTAAAGGGATCAGGTCTACAGTCTGGTGGAGGATCATGTCTACAGTCTGGTGGTGGACTGGTTCCTAATGTGGTCGTAGGGGATCAGGTCTACAGTCTGGTGCTGGATCAGTCCTATAGTCTGGTGGTGGACCGGTTCCTGATGTGGTCGTAGGGGATCAGGTCTACAGTCTGGTTGTGGACCGTTCCTGATGTGGTCGTAGGGGATCAGGTCGACAGTCTGATGGTAGACTGGTTCCTGATGTGGTCGAAGGGAATCAGGTCTACAGTCTGGTGGTGGACTTGTTCCTGATGTGGTCTGGTCTAAGGTCTGGTGGTAGACTAGTTCCTGATCTATTTGAAGGGGATCAGGTCTACAGTCTTGTGGTGGAGAGATACCTGATGTGGTCGTAGGGGATCAGGTCTACCGTCTGGGGGTGGACTGGATCCTGATGTTGTCGTAAAGGATCAGGTCTACAGTCTAGTGGTGGACTGCTTCCTGATGTGGTCATAGGGGATCAGGTCTACAGTCTGGTGGTGGACTGGTTCCTTATGTCGTCAAAGTGGATCGTTTCTACAGTCTGGTGGTGGATCAGGTCTACAGTCTGGTGGTGGACTGGTTCCTGATGTGGTCGTATGGGATCAGGTCCACATTCTGGTGGTGGACTGGTTCCTAATGTGGAGGTAGGGGATCAGGTCCACATTCTGGTGGTGGACTGGTTCCTAATGTGGAGGTAGGGGATCAGGTCTACAGTCGGGTGGTGGACTGGTTCCTGATGTGGTAATAGGTGATCAGGTCTTCAGTCTGGTGGTGGACTGGTTCCAAATGTGGTCGTACGGGATCAGGTCTACAGTCTGGTGGTGGATCAGGTCTCCAGTCTGGTGGTGGACTGGTTCCTAATGTGGAGGTAGGGGATCATGTCTACAGTCTGGTGGTGGACTGGTTCCTGATGTGGTCGTACGGGATCAGGTCTACAGTTTGGTGATGGATCTGGTCTACAGTCTGGTGGTGGACCGGTTCCGGATGTGGTATTAGGGGATCTGGTCTTCTGCCTGGTGTTGGATCATGTCTACAGTCTGGTGGTGGACCGGTTCCGGATGTGGTCGTAGGGGATCAGGTCTACAGTCTGGTGGTGAACTGGTTCATGATGTGGTCGTACGGGATCAGGTCTACAGTCTGGTGGTGGACCGTTTCCTGATGTGGTCCTAGTGGATCAGGTCTACAGTCTGGTGGTGGACCGTTTCCTGATGTGGTCCTAGTGGATCAGGTCTACAGTCTGGTGGTGGATCAGGTCTACAGTCTGGTGGTGGACCGGCTCCTGATGTGGTTGTAAGGGGATCAGATCTCCAGCCTGCTGGTGGATCAGGTCTACAGTCTGGTGGTGGACTGGTTCCTAATGTGGTCGTAGGGGATCAGGTCTACAGTCTGGTGCTGGATCAGTCCTACAGTCTGGTGGTGGACCGGTTCCTGATGTGGTCGTAGGGGATCAGGTCTACAGTCTGGTGGTGGACTGGATCCTGATGTGGTCGTAGGGGATCAGGTCTAAAGTCTGGTTGTGGACTGATTCCTGATGTGGTCGTAGGGGATCAGGTCTTCAGTCTGGTGGTGGATCAGGTTACTGATGTGGTCGTAGGGGATCAGGTCTACAGTCTGGTGGTGGACTGGTTCCTAATGTGGAGGTATGGGATCAGGTCTACAGTCTGGTGGTGGACTGGTTACTGATGTGGTCATAGGTGATCAGGTCTTAAGTCTGGTGATGGACTGGTTCCAAATGTGGTCGTACGGGATCAGGTCTACAGTTTGGTGATGGATCAGGTCTACAGTCTGGTGTTGGACCTGTTCCTGATGTGGTTGTAAAGGGATCAGGTCTACAGTCTGGTGGAGGATCATGTCTACAGTCTGGTGGTGGACTGGTTCCTAATGTGGTCGTAGGGGATCAGGTCTACAGTCTGGTGCTGGATCAGTCCTATAGTCTGGTGGTGGACCGGTTCCTGATGTGGTCGTAGGGGATCAGGTCTACAGTCTGGTTGTGGACCGTTCCTGATGTGGTCGTAGGGGATCAGGTCGACAGTCTGATGGTAGACTGGTTCCTGATGTGGTCGAAGGGAATCAGGTCTACAGTCTGGTGGTGGACTTGTTCCTGATGTGGTCTGGTCTAAGGTCTGGTGGTAGACTAGTTCCTGATCTATTTGAAGGGGATCAGGTCTACAGTCTTGTGGTGGAGAGATACCTGATGTGGTCGTAGGGGATCAGGTCTACCGTCTGGGGGTGGACTGGATCCTGATGTTGTCGTAAAGGATCAGGTCTACAGTCTAGTGGTGGACTGCTTCCTGATGTGGTCATAGGGGATCAGGTCTACAGTCTGGTGGTGGACTGGTTCCTTATGTCGTCAAAGTGGATCGTTTCTACAGTCTGGTGGTGGATCAGGTCTACAGTCTGGTGGTGGACTGGTTCCTGATGTGGTCGTATGGGATCAGGTCCACATTCTGGTGGTGGACTGGTTCCTAATGTGGAGGTAGGGGATCAGGTCCACATTCTGGTGGTGGACTGGTTCCTAATGTGGAGGTAGGGGATCAGGTCTACAGTCGGGTGGTGGACTGGTTCCTGATGTGGTAATAGGTGATCAGGTCTTCAGTCTGGTGGTGGACTGGTTCCAAATGTGGTCGTACGGGATCAGGTCTACAGTCTGGTGGTGGATCAGGTCTCCAGTCTGGTGGTGGACTGGTTCCTAATGTGGAGGTAGGGGATCATGTCTACAGTCTGGTGGTGGACTGGTTCCTGATGTGGTCGTACGGGATCAGGTCTACAGTTTGGTGATGGATCTGGTCTACAGTCTGGTGGTGGACCGGTTCCGGATGTGGTATTAGGGGATCTGGTCTTCTGCCTGGTGTTGGATCATGTCTACAGTCTGGTGGTGGACCGGTTCCGGATGTGGTCGTAGGGGATCAGGTCTACAGTCTGGTGGTGAACTGGTTCATGATGTGGTCGTACGGGATCAGGTCTACAGTCTGGTGGTGGACCGTTTCCTGATGTGGTCCTAGTGGATCAGGTCTACAGTCTGGTGGTGGACCGTTTCCTGATGTGGTCCTAGTGGATCAGGTCTACAGTCTGGTGGTGGATCAGGTCTACAGTCTGGTGGTGGACCGGCTCCTGATGTGGTTGTAAGGGGATCAGATCTCCAGCCTGCTGGTGGATCAGGTCTACAGTCTGGTGGTGGACTGGTTCCTAATGTGGTCGTAGGGGATCAGGTCTACAGTCTGGTGCTGGATCAGTCCTACAGTCTGGTGGTGGACCGGTTCCTGATGTGGTCGTAGGGGATCAGGTCTACAGTCTGGTGGTGGACTGGATCCTGATGTGGTCGTAGGGGATCAGGTCTACAGTCTGGTGGTGGACTGGTTCCTAATGTGGAGGTAGGGGATCAGGTCTACAGTCTGGTGGTGGACTGGTTACTGATGTGGTCGTAGGGGATCAGGTCTACAGTCTGGTGGTGGACTGGATCCTGATGTGGTCGTAGGGGATCAGGTCTAAAGTCTGGTTGTGGACTGATTCCTGATGTGGTCGTAGGGGATCAGGTCTACAGTCTGGTGGTGGACTGGTTCCTGATGTCGTCGTAGGGGATCAGGTCTTCAGTCTGGTGGTGGATCAGGTTACTGATGTCGTCGTCTGGGATCAGGTCTACAGTCTGGTGATGGATCAGGTCTATGGCCTGGTGGTGGACCGGTTCCTGATGTGGTTGTAGGGGATCAGGTCTACAGTCTGGTGGTGGATCAGGTTACTTATGTCGTCGTAGGGGATCAGGTCTACAGTCTGGTGGTGGACTGGTTCCTGATGTGGTCATAGGTGATCAGGTCTTCAGTCTGGTGGTGGACTGGTTCCAAATGAGGTCGTACGGGATCAGGTCTACAGTTTGGTGATGGATCATGTCTACAGTCTGGTGTTGGACCTGTTCCTGATGTGGTTGTATGGGGATCAGGTCTACAGTCTGGTGGTGGACCGGTTCCTGATGTGGTCGTAGGGGATCAGGTCTACCGTCTGGTGGTGGACCAGGTCTACAGTCTGGTGATGGATCAGGTCTACAGTCTGGTGTTGGACCTGTTTCTGATGTGGTTGTAAGGGGATCAGGTCTATAGTCTGGTGGAGGATCAGGTCTACAGTCTGGTGGTGGACCGGTTCCTGATGTGGTCGTAGGGGATCAGGTCTAGAGTTTGGTGATGGATCAGGTCTACAGTCTAGAGTTGGACTGGTTCCTAATATGGTCGTAAGGGATCAGGTCCACATTCTGGTGGTGGACTGGTTCCTGATGTGGTTGTAAGGGGATCAGGTCTACAGTCTGGTGGTTGACTGGTTCCAAATGTGGTCGTACGGGATCAGGTCTACAGTTTGGTGATGGATCAGGTCTACAGTCTGATGTTGGACCTGTTCCTGAAGTGGTTGTACGGGGATCAGGTCTACAGTCTGGTGGTGGATAAGGTCTACAGTCTGGTGGTGGACCGGTTCCTGATGTGGTTGTAAGGGGATCAGGTCTTCTGTCTGGTGGTGGATCAGGTTACTGATGTGGTCGTAGGGGATCAGGTCTACAGTCTGGTGGTGGACTGGTTCCTGATGTGGTCGTAGGGGATCAGGTCTGTAGTCTGGTGGTGGATCAGGTCTACAGTCTGGTGGTGGACTGGTTCCTAATGTGGTCGTAGGGGATCAGGTCTACAGTCTGGTGGTGGACCGGTTCCTGATGTGGTTTTAAGGGGATCAGTTCTTCAGTCTGGTGGTGGATCAGGTTACTGATGTCGTCGTAGGGGATCAGGTCTACAGTCTGGTTGTGGATCAGGTCTGCAGTCTGGTGGTGGATCAGGTTACTGATGTCGTCGTAGGGGATCAGGTCTACAGTCTGGTGGTGGACTGGTTACTGATGTGGTCATAGGTGATCAGGTCTTCAGTCTGGTGGTGGACTGGTTCCAAATGTGGTCGTACGGGATCAGGTCTACAGTTTGGTGATGGATCAGGTCTACAGTCTGGTGTTTGACCTGTTCCTAATGTGGTTGTAAAGGGATCAGGTCTACAGTCTGGTGGTGGATCAGGTCTACAGTCTAGAGTTGGACTGGTTCCTAATATGGTCGTAAGGGATCAGGTCCACATTCTGGTGGTGGACTGGTTCCTGATGTGGTTGTAAGGGGATCAGGTCTACAGTCTGGTTGTGGATCAGGTCTGCAGTCTGGTGGTGGATCAGGTTACTGATGTCGTCGTAGGGGATCAGGTCTACAGTCTGGTGGTGGACTGGTTACTGATGTGGTCATAGGTGATCAGGTCTACAGTCTGGTGGTGGACTGGTTACTGATGTGGTCATAGGTGATCAGGTCTACAGTCTGGTGGTTGACTGGTTCCAAATGTGGTCGTACGGGATCAGGTCTACAGTTTGGTGATGGATCAGGTCTACAGTCTGATGTTGGACCTGTTCCTGATGTGGTTGTACGGGGATCAGGTCTACAGTCTGGTGGTGGATAAGGTCTACAGTCTGGTGGTGGACCTGTTCCTGATGTGGTTGTACGGGGATCAGGTCTACAGTCTGGTGGTGGATCAGGTCTACAGTTTGGTGATGGATCAGGTCTACAGTCTGGTGGTGGACTGGTTCCTAATGTGAAGGTAGGGGATCAGGTGTACAGCCTGGCGTTGGACTGCTTCCTGATGTGGTCATAGGGGATCAGGTCTACAGTCTGGTGGTGGACTGGTTCCTTATGTCGTCAAAGTGGATCGTTTCTACAGTCTGGTGGTGGATCAGGTCTACAGTCCGGTGGTGGACTGGTTCCTGATGTGGTCGTATGGGATCAGGTCCACATTCTGGTGGTGGACTGGTTCCTAATGTGGAGGTAGGTGATCAGGTCTTCAGTGTGGTGGTGGACCGGTTCCAAATGTGGTCGTACGGGATCAGGTCTACAGTCTGGTGGTGGATTAGGTCTACAGTGTGGTGGTGGACTGGTTCCTAATATGGTCGTACGGGATCAGGTCTACAGTTTGGTGATGGATCAGGTCTACAGTCTGGTGTTGGACCCGTTCCTGATGTGGTTGTACGGGGATCAGGTCTGCAGTCTGGTGGTGGATCAGATCTACAGTCTGGTGGTGGACCGGTTCCTGATGTGGTTTTAAGGGGATCAGGTCTTCAGTCTGGTGGTGAACTGGTTACTGATGTGGTCGTAGGGGATCAGGTCTACAGTCTGGTGGTGGACGGGTTCCTAATGTGGAGGTATGGGATCAGGTCTACAGTCTGGTGGTGGACTGGTTACTGATGTGGTCATAGGTGATCAGGTCTTAAGTCTGGTGATGGACTGGTTCCAAATGTGGTCGTACGGGATCAGGTCTACAGTTTGGTGATGGATCAGGTCTACAGTCTGGTGTTGGACCTGTTCCTGATGTGGTTGTAAAGGGATCAGGTCTACAGTCTGGTGGAGGATCATGTCTACAGTCTGGTGGTGGACTGGTTCCTAATG
This sequence comes from Telmatherina bonti, assembly GCF_933228915.1. Taxonomy (NCBI): domain Eukaryota; kingdom Metazoa; phylum Chordata; class Actinopteri; order Atheriniformes; family Telmatherinidae; genus Telmatherina; species Telmatherina bonti. The sequence goes on from NC_136632.1 coordinate 31,940,443, forward strand.
TGGTCGTAGGGGATCAGGTCTACAGTCTGGTGCTGGATCAGTCCTATAGTCTGGTGGTGGACCGGTTCCTGATGTGGTCGTAGGGGATCAGGTCTACAGTCTGGTTGTGGACCGTTCCTGATGTGGTCGTAGGGGATCAGGTCGACAGTCTGATGGTAGACTGGTTCCTGATGTGGTCGAAGGGAATCAGGTCTACAGTCTGGTGGTGGACTTGTTCCTGATGTGGTCTGGTCTAAGGTCTGGTGGTAGACTAGTTCCTGATCTATTTGAAGGGGATCAGGTCTACAGTCTTGTGGTGGAGAGATACCTGATGTGGTCGTAGGGGATCAGGTCTACCGTCTGGGGGTGGACTGGATCCTGATGTTGTCGTAAAGGATCAGGTCTACAGTCTAGTGGTGGACTGCTTCCTGATGTGGTCATAGGGGATCAGGTCTACAGTCTGGTGGTGGACTGGTTCCTTATGTCGTCAAAGTGGATCGTTTCTACAGTCTGGTGGTGGATCAGGTCTACAGTCTGGTGGTGGACTGGTTCCTGATGTGGTCGTATGGGATCAGGTCCACATTCTGGTGGTGGACTGGTTCCTAATGTGGAGGTAGGGGATCAGGTCTACAGTCGGGTGGTGGACTGGTTCCTGATGTGGTAATAGGTGATCAGGTCTTCAGTCTGGTGGTGGACTGGTTCCAAATGTGGTCGTACGGGATCAGGTCTACAGTCTGGTGGTGGATCAGGTCTTCAGTCTGGTGGTGGACTGGTTCCTAATGTGGAGGTAGGGGATCATGTCTACAGTCTGGTGGTGGACTGGTTCCTGATGTGGTCGTACGGGATCAGGTCTACAGTTTGGTGATGGATCTGGTCTACAGTCTGGTGGTGGACCGGTTCCGGATGTGGTATTAGGGGATCTGGTCTTCTGCCTGGTGTTGGATCATGTCTACAGTCTGGTGGTGGACCGGTTCCGGATGTGGTCGTAGGGGATCAGGTCTACAGTCTGGTGGTGAACTGGTTCATGATGTGGTCGTACGGGATCAGGTCTACAGTCAGGTGGTGGACCGTTTCCTGATGTGGTCCTAGTGGATCAGGTCTACAGTCTGGTGGTGGACCGTTTCCTGATGTGGTCCTAGTGGATCAGGTCTACAGTCTGGTGGTGGATCAGGTCTACAGTCTGGTGGTGGACCGGCTCCTGATGTGGTTGTAAGGGGATCAGATCTCCAGCCTGCTGGTGGATCAGGTCTACAGTCTGGTGGTGGACTGGTTCCTAATGCGGTCGTAGGGGATCAGGTCTACAGTCTGGTGCTGGATCAGTCCTACAGTCTGGTGGTGGACCGGTTCCTGATGTGGTCGTAGGGGATCAGGTCTACAGTCTGGTGGTGGACTGGATCCTGATGTGGTCGTAGGGGATCAGGTCTACAGTCTGGTTGTGGACCGTTCCTGATGTGGTCGTAGGGGATCAGGTCGACAGTCTGATGGTAGACTGGTTCCTGATGTGGTCGAAGGGAATCAGGTCTACAGTCTGGTGGTGGACTTGTTCCTGATGTGGTCTGGTCTAAGGTCTGGTGGTAGACTAGTTCCTGATCTATTTGAAGGGGATCAGGTCTACAGTCTTGTGGTGGAGAGATACCTGATGTGGTCGTAGGGGATCAGGTCTACCGTCTGGGGGTGGACTGGATCCTGATGTTGTCGTAAAGGATCAGGTCTACAGTCTAGTGGTGGACTGCTTCCTGATGTGGTCATAGGGGATCAGGTCTACAGTCTGGTGGTGGACTGGTTCCTTATGTCGTCAAAGTGGATCGTTTCTACAGTCTGGTGGTGGATCAGGTCTACAGTCTGGTGGTGGACTGGTTCCTGATGTGGTCGTATGGGATCAGGTCCACATTCTGGTGGTGGACTGGTTCCTAATGTGGAGGTAGGGGATCAGGTCTACAGTCGGGTGGTGGACTGGTTCCTGATGTGGTAATAGGTGATCAGGTCTTCAGTCTGGTGGTGGACTGGTTCCAAATGTGGTCGTACGGGATCAGGTCTACAGTCTGGTGGTGGATCAGGTCTTCAGTCTGGTGGTGGACTGGTTCCTAATGTGGAGGTAGGGGATCATGTCTATAGTCTGGTGGTGGACTGGTTCCTGATGTGGTCGTACGGGATCAGGTCTACAGTTTGGTGATGGATCTGGTCTACAGTCTGGTGGTGGACCGGTTCCGGATGTGGTATTAGGGGATCTGGTCTTCTGCCTGGTGTTGGATCATGTCTACAGTCTGGTGGTGGACCGGTTCCGGATGTGGTCGTAGGGGATCAGGTCTACAGTCTGGTGGTGAACTGGTTCATGATGTGGTCGTACGGGATCAGGTCTACAGTCAGGTGGTGGACCGTTTCCTGATGTGGTCCTAGTGGATCAGGTCTACAGTCTGGTGGTGGACCGTTTCCTGATGTGGTCCTAGTGGATCAGGTCTACAGTCTGGTGGTGGATCAGGTCTACAGTCTGGTGGTGGACCGGCTCCTGATGTGGTTGTAAGGGGATCAGATCTCCAGCCTGCTGGTGGATCAGGTCTACAGTCTGGTGGTGGACTGGTTCCTAATGTGGTCGTAGGGGATCAGGTCTACAGTCTGGTGCTGGATCAGTCCTACAGTCTGGTGGTGGACCGGTTCCTGATGTGGTCGTAGGGGATCAGGTCTACAGTCTGGTGGTGGACTGGATCCTGATGTGGTCGTAGGGGATCAGGTCTACAGTCTGGTGGTGGACTGGTTCCTAATGTGGAGGTAGGGGATCAGGTCTACAGTCTGGTGGTGGACTGGTTACTGATGTGGTCGTAGGGGATCAGGTCTACAGTCTGGTGGTGGACTGGATCCTGATGTGGTCGTAGGGGATCAGGTCTAAAGTCTGGTTGTGGACTGATTCCTGATGTGGTCGTAGGGGATCAGGTCTACAGTCTGGTGGTGGACTGGTTCCTGATGTCGTCGTAGGGGATCAGGTCTTCAGTCTGGTGGTGGATCAGGTTACTGATGTCGTCGTCTGGGATCAGGTCTACAGTCTGGTGATGGATCAGGTCTATGGCCTGGTGGTGGACCGGTTCCTGATGTGGTTGTAGGGGATCAGGTCTACAGTCTGGTGGTGGATCAGGTTACTTATGTCGTCGTAGGGGATCAGGTCTACAGTCTGGTGGTGGACTGGTTCCTGATGTGGTCATAGGTGATCAGGTCTTCAGTCTGGTGGTGGACTGGTTCCAAATGAGGTCGTACGGGATCAGGTCTACAGTTTGGTGATGGATCATGTCTACAGTCTGGTGTTGGACCTGTTCCTGATGTGGTTGTATGGGGATCAGGTCTACAGTCTGGTGGTGGACCGGTTCCTGATGTGGTCGTAGGGGATCAGGTCTACAGTCTGGTGGTGGACCAGGTCTACAGTCTGGTGATGGATCAGGTCTACAGTCTGGTGTTGGACCTGTTTCTGATGTGGTTGTAAGGGGATCAGGTCTATAGTCTGGTGGAGGATCAGGTCTACAGTCTGGTGGTGGACCGGTTCCTGATGTGGTCGTAGGGGATCAGGTCTAGAGTTTGGTGATGGATCAGGTCTACAGTCTAGAGTTGGACTGGTTCCTAATATGGTCGTAAGGGATCAGGTCCACATTCTGGTGGTGGACTGGTTCCTGATGTGGTTGTAAGGGGATCAGGTCTACAGTCTGGTGGTTGACTGGTTCCAAATGTGGTCGTACGGGATCAGGTCTACAGTTTGGTGATGGATCAGGTCTACAGTCTGATGTTGGACCTGTTCCTGAAGTGGTTGTACGGGGATCAGGTCTACAGTCTGGTGGTGGATAAGGTCTACAGTCTGGTGGTGGACCGGTTCCTGATGTGGTTGTAAGGGGATCAGGTCTTCAGTCTGGTGGTGGATCAGGTTACTGATGTGGTCGTAGGGGATCAGGTCTACAGTCTGGTGGTGGACTGGTTCCTGATGTGGTCGTAGGGGATCAGGTCTGTAGTCTGGTGGTGGATCAGGTCTACAGTCTGGTGGTGGACTGGTTCCTAATGTGGTCGTAGGGGATCAGGTCTTCAGTCTGGTGGTGGACCGGTTCCTGATGTGGTTTTAAGGGGATCAGTTCTTCAGTCTGGTGGTGGATCAGGTTACTGATGTCGTCGTAGGGGATCAGGTCTACAGTCTGGTTGTGGATCAGGTCTGCAGTCTGGTGGTGGATCAGGTTACTGATGTCGTCGTAGGGGATCAGGTCTACAGTCTGGTGGTGGACTGGTTACTGATGTGGTCATAGGTGATCAGGTCTTCAGTCTGGTGGTGGACTGGTTCCAAATGTGGTCGTACGGGATCAGGTCTACAGTTTGGTGATGGATCAGGTCTACAGTCTGGTGGTGGATCAGGTCTACAGTCTAGAGTTGGACTGGTTCCTAATATGGTCGTAAGGGATCAGGTCCACATTCTGGTGGTGGACTGGTTCCTGATGTGGTTGTAAGGGGATCAGGTCTACAGTCTGGTTGTGGATCAGGTCTGCAGCCTGGTGGTGGATCAGGTTACTGATGTCGTCGTAGGGGATCAGGTCGTCAGTCTGGTGGTTGACTGGTTCCAAATGTGGTCGTACGGGATCAGGTCTACAGTTTGGTGATGGATCAGGTCTACAGTCTGATGTTGGACCTGTTCCTGATGTGGTTGTACGGGGATCAGGTCTACAGTCTGGTGGTGGATAAGGTCTACAGTCTGGTGGTGGACCTGTTCCTGATGTGGTTGTACGGGGATCAGGTCTACAGTCTGGTGGTGGATCAGGTCTACAGTCTGGTGGTGGATAAGGTCTACAGTCTGGTGGTGGACCTGTTCCTGATGTGGTTGTACGGGGATCAGGTCTACAGTCTGGTGATGGATCAGGTCTACAGTCTGATGTTGGACCTGTTCCTGATGTGGTTGTACGGGGATCAGGTCTACAGTCTGGTGGTGGATAAGGTCTACAGTCTGGTGGTGGACCGGTTCCTGATGTGGTTGTAAGGGGATCAGGTCTTCGGTCTGGTGTTGGATCATGTCTACAGTCTGGTGGTGGACCGGTTCCGGATGTGGTCGTAGGGGATCAGGTCTACAGTCTGGCGGTGGTCTGGTTCCTGATGTGGTCGTACGGGATCAGGTGTACAGCCTAGCGTTAGACTGATTCCTGATGTGGTCATAGGGGATCAGGTCTACAGTCTGGTGGTGGATCAGGTCTACAGTCCGGTGGTGGACTGGTTCCTAATGTGGTCGTATGGGATCAGGTCCACATTCTGGTGGTGGACTGGTTCCTAATGTGGAGGTAGGGGATCAGGTCTACAGTCTGGTGGTGGACTGGTTCCTGATGTGGTAATAGGTGATCAGGTCTTCAGTCTGGTGGTGGACTGGTTCCAAATGTGGTCGTACGGGATCAGGTCTACAGTCTGGTGGTGGATTAGGTCTACAGTGTGGTGGTGGACTGGTTCCTGATGTGGTCGTAGGGGATCAGGTCTACAGTCTGGTGGTGGACTGGTTCCTGATGTGGTCGTACGGGATCAGGTCTACAGTTTGGTGATGGATCACGTCTACAGTCTGGTGGTGGACCGGTTCCGGATGTGGTCGTAGGGGATCAGGTCTACAGTCTGGCGGTGGTCTGGTTCCTGATGTGGTCGTACGGGATCAGGTCTCCAGTCTGGTTCTGGATCAGGTCTAAAGTCTGGTGGTGGACTGGTTCCTGATGTGGTCGTAGGGGATCAGGTCTACAGTCTGGTGGTGGACCGGTTCCTGATGTGGTCGTACGGGATCAGGTCTTCGGTCTGGTGTTGTATCATGTCTACAGTCTGGTGGTGGACCGGTTCCGGATGTGGTCGTAGGGGATCAGGTCTACAGTCTGGCGGTGGTCTGGTTCCTGATGTGGTCGTACGGGATCAGGTCTCCAGTCTGGTTCTGGATCAGGTCTAAAGTCTGGTGGTGGACTGGTTCCTGATGTGGTCGTAGGGGATCAGGTCTACAGTCTGGTGGTGGACTGGTTCCTGATGTGGTCGTACGGGATCAGGTCTACAGTTTGGTGATGGATCACGTCTACAGTCTGGTGGTGGACCGGTTCCGGATGTGGTCGTAGGGGATCAGGTCTTCGGTCTGGTGTTGTATCATGTCTACAGTCTGGTGGTGGACCGGTTCCGGATGTGGTCGTAGGGGATCAGGTCTACAGTCTGGCGGTGGTCTGGTTCCTGATGTGGTCGTACGGGATCAGGTCTCCAGTCTGGTTCTGGATCAGGTCTAAAGTCTGGTGGTGAACTGGTTCATGATGTGGTCGTACGGGATCAGGTGTACAGTCTGGTGGTGGACCGTTTCCTGATGTGGTCCTAGTGGATCAGGTCTACAGTCTGGTGGTGGACCGGTTCCTAATGTGGAGCTAGGGGATCAGGTCTACAGTCTGGTGGTGGACTGGTTCCTGATGTGGTCGTAGGGGATCAGGTCTGTAGTGTGGTGGTGGATCAGGTCTACAGTCTGGTGGTGGACTGGTTCCAAATGTGGTCGTAGGGGATCAGGTCTTCAGTCTGGTGGTGGACCGGTTCCTGATGTGGTTTTAAGGGGATCAGGTCTTCAGTCTGGTGGTGGATCAGGTTACTGATGTCGTCGTAGGGGATCAGGTCTACAGTCTGGTCGTGGATCAGGTCTGCAGTCTGGTGGTGGATCAGGTTACTGATGTCGTCGTAGGGGATCAGGTCTACAGTCTGGTGGTGGACTGGTTCCTAATGTGGTCGTACGGGATCAGGTCTACAGTTTGGTGATGGATCAGGTCTACAGTCTGGTGTTGGACCCGTTCCTGATGTGGTTGTACGGGGATCAGGTCTACAGTCTGGTTGTGGATCAGATCTACAGTCTGGTGGTGGACCGGTTCCTGATGTGGTTTTAAGGGGATCAGGTCTTCAGTCTGGTGGTGGATCAGGTTACTGATGTCGTCGTAGGGGATCAGGTTTACAGTCTGGTGGTGGACTGGTTCCCAATGTGGTCGTACGGGATCAGGTCTACAGTTTTGTGATGGATCAGGTCTACAGTCTGGTGTTGGACCCGTTCCTGATGTGGTTGTATGGGGATCAGGTCTACAGTCTGGTGGTGGATCAGATCTACAGTCTGGTGGTGGACCGGTTCCTGATGTGGTTTTAAGGGGATCAGGTCTTCAGTCTGGTGGTGGATCAGGTTACTGATGTCGTCGTAGGGGATCAGGTCTACAGTCTGGTGGTGGACTGGTTACTGATGTGGTCATAGGTGATCAGGTCTTCAGTTTGGTGGTGGATCAGGTCTACAGTCTGGCGTTTGACCTGTTCCTGATGTGGTTGTAAAGGGATCAGGTCTACAGTCTGGTGGTGGACCGGTTCCGGATGTGGTCGTAGGCGATCAGGTCTAACGTCTGGTGGTGGATCAGGCCTACAGTCTTGTGGTGGACCGGTTCCTGATGTGGTCGTAGGGGATCAGGTCTGTAGTCTGGTGGTGGATCAGGTCTACAGTCTGGTGGTGGACTGGTTCCTAATGTGGTCGTAGGGGATCAGGTCTACAGTCTGGTGCCGGATCAGTCCTACAGTCTGGTGGTGGATCAGGTCTACAGTCTGGTGGTGGACTGGTTCCTAATGTGGTCGTAGGGGATCAGGTCTTCAGTCTGGTGGTGGACCGGTTCCTGATGTGGTCGTAGGGGATCAGGTCTTCAGTCTGGTGGTGGACTGGTTCCTGATGTGGTCTGGTCTACAGTCTGGTGGTGGATCAGGTCCACAGCCTGGTGGTGGACCGGTTCCTGATGTGGTCTACAGTCTGGTGGTAACCTGTTTCTCCACCAGTGTAGCCGAAGGTCTGGCACTCCACCCTCCTGTCCAACCTCCCCACCTACTCGTCCCCTCCCTGAAGTCAGCTGGAGGGACTGGAGGGACTGGAGGGTTTGGAGGGACTGGAGGGACTGGAGGGTCTGGAGGGTCTGGAGGGACTGGAGGGACTGGAGGGTTTGGAGGGTTTGGAGGGACTGGAGGGTCTGGAGGGTCTGGAGGGACTGGAGGGACTGGAGGGACTGGAGGGTTTGGAGGGTCTGGAGGGTCTGGAGGGTCTGGAGGGACTGGAGGGACTGGAGGGACTGGAGGGTTTGGAGGGTTTGGAGGGACTGGAGGGACTGGAGGGTCTGGAGGGACTGGAGGGACTGGAGGGACTGGAGGGACTGGAGGGTTTGGAGGGTTTGGAGGGACTGGAGGGACTGGAGGGACTGGAGGGACTGGAGGGTTTGGAGGGACTGGAGGGACTGGAGGGTTTGGAGGGACTGGAGGGACTGGAGGGACTGGAGGGTTTGGAGGGTTTGGAGGGTTTGGAGGGACTGGAGGGACTGGAGGGTTTGGAGGGACTGGAGGGACTGGAGGGACTGGAGGGTTTGGAGGGTTTGGAGGGTTTGGAGGGACTGGAGGGACTGGAGGGACTGGAGGGACTGGAGGGTTTGGAGGGACTGGAGGGACTGGAGGGTTTGGAGGGACTGGAGGGACTGGAGGGACTGGAGGGACTGGAGGGTTTGGAGGGACTGGAGGGACTGGAGGGTTTGGAGGGACTGGAGGGACTGGAGGGACTGGAGGGTTTGGAGGGTTTGGAGGGACTGGAGGGACTGGAGGGTCCCGGCTGTGTGGTGAACCACAGGAACAGCTGGAGGCTGTTTATTAGAAGGGTGCTACCATGCTCACATCTGGTTTACAGGCTTACATTCGTAACAACAGTAGTTGTAGCCTGCTAGAGATGGCCACAAACCTGGAAATATCTTTAGTATTTTCTTCAAACTGGTTCAGTGATACTGGTGATGCTAGCCATACTGGGGATGATAGTTAAACTGGTTCCATCAGAGAAAGAGATCACTTTACAAGATGAGGACTTTCTGACTCACCTGGTAACGTTGGTCTGGTCAATCCTCGATGGGAGAGGTGTCATGGGGGACTCATCAGGTCTGAATACAGGAAACAGCTACGTGTCAGCGTTCAGAGTATTTCCAGACAAGATATTCAGAAGTCGTGACTCACCTGGAGGTCTCAGAAGGTGCTGCATACAGCAGACCAGCAGAGACACCAACCATCACCACCATCATCATCATCATCATCATCACAAGGGTCAGAGATGGAGCCACAGGCTGAACAGACTTCAACTTCTCATCTTTCTCCAACTGGCTGCAACCTGCATTTATACTGGTCTGAGGTCAGGCTGTTTACCCAGCACTGTTTACTGTCCTCTGATGAAGGTCTGAGCGAGGCCTGATGACGCTCTTCTGAAGGTCTGATGGAGGCCAGAAGAAGATGATTTGTCTCACACAGCACAACTTTTGAACTCCGCTATAACTGAAAATCCTCCTGAACATGGAGCCCAGAGATTCTTTCGAAAGAAGAAATGCAACAGATATATGAGCTTTTTTACAAAAAATTTCACACAAAAAGAAAAAGTCTTAATGCTACACAGACAGATAACTAGTCTACATCCGACTACGGTAAATAACTTATGTCATGTTCCAATTTAATATGGGTGATTTAAAATTTTTAAAAGTTAGAGACAGGTCTATAACTGCCAATAAACCGGTCTCTAACCAGCTACAGACCTGTCTCTAACATGCTACAGACCTGTCTCTAACATGCTACAGACCTGTCTCTAACCAGCTAAAAAAACTGTCTCTAACCAGCAACAGACCTGTCTCTAACCAGCTACAGACCTGTCTCTAACCAGCTAAAAAAACTGTCTCTAACCAGCAACAGACCTGTCTCTAACCAGCTAAAAAAACTGTCTCTAACCAGCAACAGACCTGTCTCTAACCAGCTACAGACCTGTCTCTAACCAGCTACAGACCAGTCTCTAACCAGGTACTGACCTGTCTCTAACCAGCTACTGACCTGTCTCTAACCAGCTACAGACCAGTCTCTAACCAGCTACTGACCTGTCTCTAACCAGCTACAGACCTGTCTCTAACCAGCTACAGACCAGTCTCTAACCAGCTACTGACCTGTCTCTAACCAGCTACTGACCTGTCTCTAACCAGCTACAGACCAGTCTCTAACCAGCTACAGACCTGTCTCTAACCAGCTACAGACCAGTCTCTAACCAGCTACAGACCTGTCTCTAACCAGCTACAGACCAGTCTCTAACCAGTTACAGACCTGTCTCTAACCAGCTAAAAAACTGTCTCTTACCAATTACAGACCTGTCTCTAACCAGCTAAAGACCTGTCTCTAACCAGCTACAGACCTGTCTCTAACCAGCTAAAAAACTGTCTCTTACCAGTTACAGATCTGTCTCTAACCAGTTACAGACCTGTCTCTTACCAGTTACAGACCTGTCTCTAACCAGCTAAAAAAACGGTCTCTAACCAGCAACAGACCTGTCTCTAACCAGCTACAGACCTGTCTCAAACCAGCTTAAAAACTGTCTCTTACCAGTTACAGACCTGTCTCTAACCAGCTACAGACCCTTCTCTAACCAGTTACAGACTTGTCTCTAACCAGCTAAAGACCCATCTCTAACCAGCTAAAGACCTGTCTCTAACCAGCTACAGACCTGTCTCTAACCAGCTACAGACCTGTCTCTAACCAATTACAGACCTGTCTCTAACCAGCTTAAAAACTATCTCTTACCAGTTACAGGCCTGTCTCTAACCAGCTACAGACATGTCTCTAACCAATTACAGACCCGTCTCTAACCAGCAACAGACCTGTCTCTAACCAGCTTAAAAACTGTCTCTTACCAGTTACAGGCCTGTCTCTAACCAGCTACAGACATGTCTCTAACCAATTACAGACCTGTCTCTAACCAGCAACAGACCTGTCTCTAACCAGCTACAGACCTGTCTCTAACCAGCTTAAAAACTGTCTCTTACCAGTTACAGGCCTGTCTCTAACCAGCTCAAAAACTGTCTCTAACCAGCTACAGACCTGTCTCTAACCAGCTACAGACCAGTTTCTAACCAGTTACAGAACTGTCTCTAACCAGCCACAGACCTGTCTCTAACCAGCTACAGACCTGTCTCTAACCAATTACAGACCAGTCTCTAACCAGCTACTGACCTGTCTCTAACCAGCTACTGACCTGTCTCTAACCAGCTACAGACCAGTCTCTAACCAGCTACAGACCTGTCTCTAACCAGCTACAGACCTGTCTCTAACCAGCTACTGACCTGTCTCTAACCAGCTACTGACCTGTCTCTAACCAGCTACAGACCAGTCTCTAACCAGCTACAGACCTGTCTCTAACCAGCTACAAAAACTGTCTCTAACCAGCAACAGACCTGTCTCTAACCAGCTACTGACCTGTCTCTAACCAGCTACAGAACTGTCTCTAACCAGCTACAGACCAGTCTCTAACCAGCTACTGACCTGTCTCTAACCAGCTACTGACCTGTCTCTAACCAGCTACAGACCTGTCTCTAACCAGCTACTGACCTGTCTCTAACCAGCTACTGACCTGTCTCTAACCAGCTACAGACCAGTCTCTAACCAGCTACTGACCTGTCTCTAACCAGCTACAGACCAGTCTCTAACCAGCTAAAAAAACTGTCTCTAAACAGCTAAAGACCTGTCTCTAACCAGCTATAGACCTGTCTCTAACCAGCTACAGACCTGTCTCTAACCAGCTATAGACCTGTCTCTAACCAGCTACAGACCTGTCTCTAACCAGCTAAAAAAACTGTCTCTAACCAGCTAAAGACCTGTCTCTAACCAGCTAAAAAACTGTCTCTTACCAGTTACAGACCTGTCTCTAACCAGCTACAGACCTGTTTCTAACCAGATACAGACCTGTCTCTAACCAGCTAAAAAACTGTCTCTTACCAGTTACAGACCTGTCTCTAACAGCTACCGACCAGTTTCTAATCAGTTACAGACCTGTCTCTAACCAGCTATAGACCTGTCTCTAACCAGCTACAGACCCTTCTCTTACCAGTTAAAGACCTGTCTCTAACCAGCTATAGACCTGTCTCTAACCAGCTAACGACCCTTCTCTAACCAGCTAAAGACCTGTCTCTTACCAGTTACAGATCTGTCTCTTACCAGTTACAGACCTGTCTCTAACCAGCTACAGACCAGTTTCTAACCAGTTACAGACCTGTCTCTAACCAGCTATAGACCTGTCTCTAACAGCTACAGACCAGTTTCTAACCAGTTACAGACCTGTCTCTAACCAGCTATAGACCTGTCTCTAACAGCTACAGACCAGTTTCTAACCAGCTATAGACCTGTCTCTAACAGCTACAGACCAGTTTCTAACCAGTTACAGACCCTTCTCTTACCAGTTACAGACCCTTCTCTTACCAGTTACAGACCTGTCTCTAACCAGCTATAGACCTGTCTCTAACCAGCTACAGACCCTTCTCTAACCAGCTAAAGACCTGTCTCTAACCAGCTACAGACCAGTTTCTAACCAGTTACAGACCTGTCTTTAACCAGTTACAGACCTTTTTCAAACCAGCTACAGACCAGTTTCTAACCAGCTACAGACCAGTTTCTAACCAGCTACATACCTGTCTCTAACCAGCTACAGACCTGTCTCTAACCAATTACAGACCTGTCTCTAACCAGTTACAGACCTGTCTCTAACCAGTTACAGACCTGTCTCTAACCAGCTACAGACCTGTCTCTAACCAATTACAGACCTGTCTCTAACCAGCTACAGAACTGTCTCTAACCAGCCACAGACCTGTCTCTAACCAGCTACAGACCTGTCTCTAACCAGCTACAGAACTGTCTCTAACCAGCTTTAGATCTGTCTCTAACCAGCTATAGATCTGTCTCTAACCAGCTTAAAAACTGTCTCTAACCAGCTACAGACCTGTCTCTAACCAGTTACAGACCTGTCTCTAACCAGCTACTGACCTGTCTCTAACCAGCTACTGACCTGTCTCTAACCAGCTACAGACCTGTCTCTAACATGCTACAGACCTGTCTCTAACCAGCTATAGACCTGTCTCTAACCAGTTACAGACCTGTCTTTAACCAGTTACAGACCTTTTTCTAACCAGATACAGACCAGTTTCTAACCAGCTACAGACCAGTTTCTAACCAGCTACATACCTGTCTCTAACCAGCTACAGACCTGTCTCTAACCAATTACAGACCTGTCTCTAACCAGTTACAGACCTGTCTCTAACCAGCTACAGACCTGTCTCTAACCAATTACAGACCAGTCTCTAACCAGCTACAGAACTGTCTCTAACCAGCCACAGACCTGTCTCTAACCAGCTACAGACCTGTCTCTAACCAATTACAGACCTGTCTCTAACCAGCTACAGAACTGTCTCTAACCAGCTATAGATCTGTCTCTAACCAGCTTAAAAACTGTCTCTAACCAGCTACAGACCTGTCTCTAACCAGTTACAGACCTGTCTCTAACCAGCTACTGACCTGTCTCTAACCAGCTACTGACCTGTCTCTAACCAGCTACAGACCTGTCTCTAACATGCTACAGACCTGTCTCTAACCAGCTACAGACCTGTCTCTAACCAGCTACAGACCCTTCTCTTACCAGTTAAAGACCTGTCTCTAACCAGCTATAGACCTGTCTCTAACCAGCTATAGATCTGTCTCTAACCAGCTTAAAAACTGTCTCTAACCAGCTACAGACCTGTCTCTAACCAGTTACAGACCTGTCTCTAACCAGCTACTGACCTGTCTCTAACCAGCTATAGACCTGTCTCTAACCAGCTACAGACCCTTCTCTTACCAGTTAAAGACCTGTCTCTAACCAGCTATAGACCTGTCTCTAACCAGCTACAGACCCTTCTCTTACCAGCTAAAGACCTGTCTCTAACCAGCTACAGACCTGTCTCTAACCAGCTAAAAAACTGTCTCTTACCAGTTACAGATCTGTCTCTAACCAGTTACAGACCTGTCTCTTACCAGCTATAGACCTGTCTCTAACAGCTACAGACCAGTTTCTAACCAGCTATAGACCTGTTTCTAACAGCTACAGACCAGTTTCTAACCAGTTACAGACCTGTCTCTAACCAGCTATAGACCTGTCTCTAACCAGCTATAGACCTGTCTCTAACAGCTACAGACCAGTTTCTAACCAGCTATAGACCTGTCTCTAACAGCTACAGACCAGTTTCTAACCAGTTACAGACCCTTCTCTTACCAGTTACAGACCTGTCTCTAACCAGCTATAGACCTGTCTCTAACCAGCTACAGACCCTTCTCTAACCAGCTAAAGACCTGTCTCCAACCAGCTACAGACCTGTCTCTAACCAGCTAAAAAACTGTCTCTTACCAGTTACAGATCTGTCTCTAACCAGTTACAGACCTGTCTCTTACCAGTTACAGACCTGTCTCTTACCAGTTACAGACCTGTATCTAACCAGCTACAGACCAGTTTCTAACCAGTTACAGACCTGTCTCTAACCAGCTATAGACCTGTCTCTAACCAGTTACAGACCTGTCTTTAACCAGTTACAGACCTTTTTCTAACCAGCTACAGACCAGTTTCTAACCAGCTACAGACCAGTTTCTAACCAGCTACATACCTGTCTCTAACCAGCTACAGACCTGTCTCTAACCAATTACAGACCTGTCTCTAACCAGTTACAGACCTGTCTCTAACCAGTTACAGACCTGTTTATAACCAGTTACAGAACTGTCTCTATCCAGCCACAGACCTGTCTCTAACCAGCTACAGACCTGTCTCTAACCAATTACAGACCTGTCTCTAACCAGCTACAGAACTGTCTCTAACCAGCTATAGATCTGTCTCTAACCAGCTTAAAAACTGTCTCTAACCAGCTACAGACCTGTCTCTAACCAGTTACAGACCTGTCTCTAACCAGCTACAGACCTGTCTCTAACCAGTTACAGACCTGTCTCTAACCAGCTACTGACCTGTCTCTAACCAGCTACAGACCCGTCTCTAACCAGCTAAAAAAACGGTCTCTAACCAGCAACAGACCTGTCTCTAACCAGCTACAGACCTGTCTCTAACCAGCTAAAAAAACGGTCTCTAACCAGCAACAGACCTGTCTCTAACCAGCTACAGACCTGTCTCTAACCAGCTACAGACCTGTCTCTAACATGCTACAGACCTGTCTCTAACCAGCTACAGACCTGTCTCTAACCAGCTTAAAAACTGTCTCTAACCAGCTACAGACCTGTCTCTAACCAGTTACAGACCTGTCTCTAACCAGCTAAAAAAACGGTCTCTAACATGCAACAGACCTGTTTCTAACCAGCTACAGACCTGTCTCTAACCAGCTACAGACCAGTTTCTACCCAGCCACAGACCTGTTTCTAACCAGCTATAGACCTGTCTCTAACCAGCTACAGACCTGTCTCTTACCAGTTACAGACCCATCTCTAACCAGCTACAGACCAGTTTCTAACCAGTTACAGACCTGTCTCTAACCAGCTATAGACCTGTCTCTAACAGCTACAGACCAGTTTCTAACCAGTTACAGACCTGTCTTTAACCAGTTACAGACCTTTTTCAAACCAGCTACAGACCAGTTTCTAACCAGCTACAGACCAGTTTCTAACCAGCTACATACCTGTCTCTAACCAGCTACAGACCTGTCTCTAACCAATTACAGACCTGTCTCTAACCAGTTACAGACCTGTCTCTAACCAGTTACAGACCTGTCTCTAACCAGCTACAGACCTGTCTCTAACCAATTACAGACCTGTCTCTAACCAGCTACAGAACTGTCTCTAACCAGCCACAGACCTGTCTCTAACCAGCTACAGACCTGTCTCTAACCAGCTACAGAACTGTCTCTAACCAGCTATAGATCTGTCTCTAACCAGCTATAGATCTGTCTCTAACCAGCTTAAAAACTGTCTCTAACCAGCTACAGACCTGTCTCTAACCAGTTACAGACCTGTCTCTAACCAGCTACTGACCTGTCTCTAACCAGCTACTGACCTGTCTCTAACCAGCTACAGACCTGTCTCTAACATGCTACAGACCTGTCTCTAACCAGCTATAGACCTGTCTCTAACCAGTTACAGACCTGTCTTTAACCAGTTACAGACCTTTTTCTAACCAGATACAGACCAGTTTCTAACCAGCTACAGACCAGTTTCTAACCAGCTACATACCTGTCTCTAACCAGCTACAGACCTGTCTCTAACCAATTACAGACCTGTCTCTAACCAGTTACAGACCTGTCTCTAACCAGCTACAGACCTGTCTCTAACCAATTACAGACCAGTCTCTAACCAGCTACAGAACTGTCTCTAACCAGCCACAGACCTGTCTCTAACCAGCTACAGACCTGTCTCTAACCAATTACAGACCTGTCTCTAACCAGCTACAGAACTGTCTCTAACCAGCTATAGATCTGTCTCTAACCAGCTTAAAAACTGTCTCTAACCAGCTACAGACCTGTCTCTAACCAGTTACAGACCTGTCTCTAACCAGCTACAGACCTGTCTCTAACATGCTACAGACCTGTCTCTAACCAGCTACAGAACTGTCTCTAACCAGCTATAGACCTGTCTCTAACCAGCTACAGACCCTTCTCTTACCAGTTAAAGACCTGTCTCTAACCAGCTATAGACCTGTCTCTAACCAGCTACAGACCCTTCTCTTACCAGCTAAAGACCTGTCTCTAACCAGCTACAGACCTGTCTCTAACCAGCTAAAAAACTGTCTCTTACCAGTTACAGATCTGTCTCTAACCAGTTACAGACCTGTCTCTTACCAGCTATAGACCTGTCTCTAACAGCTACAGACCAGTTTCTAACCAGCTATAGACCTGTTTCTAACAGCTACAGACCTGTTTCTAACCAGCTACAGACCTGTCTCTAACCAGCTATAGACCTGTCTCTAACCAGCTATAGACCTGTCTCTAACAGCTACAGACCAGTTTCTAACCAGCTATAGACCTGTCTCTAACAGCTACAGACCAGTTTCTAACCAGTTACAGACCCTTCTCTTACCAGTTACAGACCTGTCTCTAACCAGCTATAGACCTGTCTCTAACCAGCTACAGACCCTTCTCTAACCAGCTAAAGACCTGTCTCTAACCAGCTACAGACCTGTCTCTAACCAGCTAAAAAACTGTCTCTTACCAGTTACAGATCTGTCTCTAACCAGTTACAGACCTGTCTCTTACCAGTTACAGACCTGTCTCTTACCAGTTACAGACCTGTATCTAACCAGCTACAGACCAGTTTCTAACCAGTTACAGACCTGTCTCTAACCAGCTATAGACCTGTCTCTAACCAGTTACAGACCTGTCTTTAACCAGTTACAGACCTGTCTCTAACCAGCTACAGACCTGTCTCTAACCAGCTACTGACCTGTCTCTAACCAGCTACAGACCCGTCTCTAACCAGCTAAAAAAACGGTCTCTAACCAGCAACAGACCTGTCTCTAACCAGCTACAGACCTGTCTCTAACCAGCTAAAAAAACGGTCTCTAACCAGCAACAGACCTGTCTCTAACCAGCTACAGACCTGTCTCTAACCAGCTACAGACCTGTCTCTAACATGCTACAGACCTGTCTCTAACCAGCTACAGACCTGTCTCTAACCAGCTTAAAAACTGTCTCTAACCAGCTACAGACCTGTCTCTAACCAGTTACAGACCTGTCTCTAACCAGCTAAAAAAACGGTCTCTAACATGCAACAGACCTGTTTCTAACCAGCTACAGACCTGTCTCTAACCAGCTAAAAAACTGTCTCTTACCAGTTACAGACCTGTCTCTAACCAGCTACAGACCTGTTTCTAACCAGCTATAGACCTGTCTCTAACCAGCTACAGACCTGTCTCTTACCAGTTACAGACCCATCTCTAACCAGCTACAGACCAGTTTCTAACCAGTTACAGACCTGTCTCTAACCAGCTATAGACCTGTCTCTAACAGCTACAGACCAGTTTCTAACCAGTTACAGACCTGTCTTTAACCAGTTACAGACCTTTTTCAAACCAGCTACAGACCAGTTTCTAACCAGCTACAGACCAGTTTCTAACCAGCTACATACCTGTCTCTAACCAGCTACAGACCTGTCTCTAACCAATTACAGACCTGTCTCTAACCAGTTACAGACCTGTCTCTAACCAGTTACAGACCTGTCTCTAACCAGCTACAGACCTGTCTCTAACCAATTACAGACCTGTCTCTAACCAGCTACAGAACTGTCTCTAACCAGCTACAGACCTGTCTCTAACCAGCTACAGAACTGTCTCTAACCAGCTATAGATCTGTCTCTAACCAGCTATAGATCTGTCTCTAACCAGCTTAAAAACTGTCTCTAACCAGCTACAGACCTCTCTCTAACCAGTTACAGACCTGTCTCTAACCAGCTACTGACCTGTCTCTAACCAGCTACTGACCTGTCTCTAACCAGCTACAGACCTGTCTCTAACATGCTACAGACCTGTCTCTAACCAGCTATAGACCTGTCTCTAACCAGTTACAGACCTGTCTTTAACCAGTTACAGACCTTTTTCTAACCAGATACAGACCAGTTTCTAACCAGCTACAGACCAGTTTCTAACCAGCTACATACCTGTCTCTAACCAGCTACAGACCTGTCTCTAACCAATTACAGACCTGTCTCTAACCAGTTACAGACCTGTCTCTAACCAGCTACAGACCTGTCTCTAACCAATTACAGACCAGTCTCTAACCAGCTACAGAACTGTTTCTAACCAGCCACAGACCTGTCTCTAACCAGCTACAGACCTGTCTCTAACCAATTACAGACCTGTCTCTAACCAGCTACAGAACTGTCTCTAACCAGCTATAGATCTGTCTCTAACCAGCTTAAAAACTGTCTCTAACCAGCTACAGACCTGTCTCTAACCAGCTACTGACCTGTCTCTAACATGCTACAGACCTGTCTCTAACCAGCTACAGAACTGTCTCTAACCAGCTATAGACCTGTCTCTAACCAGCTATAGACCTGTCTCTAACCAGCTATAGACCTGTCTCTAACCAGCTACAGACCCTTCTCTTACCAGTTAAAGACCTGTCTCTAACCAGCTATAGACCTGTCTCTAACCAGCTACAGACCCTTCTCTTACCAGCTAAAGACCTGTCTCTAACCAGCTACAGACCTGTCTCTAACCAGCTAAAAAACTGTCTCTTACCAGTTACAGATCTGTCTCTAACCAGTTACAGACCTGTCTCTTACCAGCTATAGACCTGTCTCTAACAGCTACAGACCAGTTTCTAACCAGCTATAGACCTGTTTCTAACAGCTACAGACCTGTTTCTAACCAGCTACAGACCTGTCTCTAACCAGCTATAGACCTGTCTCTAACCAGCTATAGACCTGTCTCTAACAGCTACAGACCAGTTTCTAACCAGCTATAGACCTGTCTCTAACAGCTACAGACCAGTTTCTAACCAGTTACAGACCCTTCTCTTACCAGTTACAGACCTGTCTCTAACCAGCTATAGACCTGTCTCTAACCAGCTACAGACCCTTCTCTAACCAGCTAAAGACCTGTCTCTAACCAGCTACAGACCTGTCTCTAACCAGCTAAAAAACTGTCTCTTACCAGTTACAGATCTGTCTCTAACCAGTTACAGACCTGTCTCTTACCAGTTACAGACCTGTCTCTTACCAGTTACAGACCTGTATCTAACCAGCTACAGACCAGTTTCTAACCAGTTACAGACCTGTCTCTAACCAGCTATAGACCTGTCTCTAACCAGTTACAGACCTGTCTTTAACCAGTTACAGACCTTTTTCTAACCAGCTACAGACCAGTTTCTAACCAGCTACAGACCAGTTTCTAACCAGCTACATACCTGTCTCTAACCAGCTACAGACCTGTCTCTAACCAATTACAGACCTGTCTCTAACCAGTTACAGACCTGTCTCTAACCAGTTACAGACCTGTCTCTAACCAGTTACAGACCTGTCTCTAACCAGTTACAGACCTGTCTCTAACCAGTTACAGACCTGTCTCTAACCAGCTACAGACCTGTCTCTAACCAATTACAGACCTGTCTCTAACCAGCTACAGAACTGTCTCTATCCAGCCACAGACCTGTCTCTAACCAGCTACAGACCTGTCTCTAACCAATTACAGACCTGTCTCTAACCAGCTACAGAACTGTCTCTAACCAGCTATAGATCTGTCTCTAACCAGCTTAAAAACTGTCTCTAACCAGCTACAGACCTGTCTCTAACCAGTTACAGACCTGTCTCTAACCAGCTACAGACCTGTCTCTAACCAGTTACAGACCTGTCTCTAACCAGCTACTGACCTGTCTCTAACCAGCTACAGACCCGTCTCTAACCAGCTAAAAAAACGGTCTCTAACCAGCAACAGACCTGTCTCTAACCAGCTACAGACCTGTCTCTAACCAGCTAAAAAAACGGTCTCTAACCAGCAACAGACCTGTCTCTAACCAGCTACAGACCTGTCTCTAACCAGCTACAGACCTGTCTCTAACATGCTACAGACCTGTCTCTAACCAGCTACAGACCTGTCTCTAACCAGCTTAAAAACTGTCTCTAACCAGCTACAGACCTGTCTCTAACCAGTTACAGACCTGTCTCTAACCAGCTAAAAAAACGGTCTCTAACATGCAACAGACCTGTTTCTAACCAGCTACAGACCTGTCTCTAACCAGCTAAAAAACTGTCTCTTACCAGTTACAGACCTGTCTCTAACCAGCTACAGACCAGTTTCTACCCAGCCACAGACCTGTTTCTAACCAGCTATAGACCTGTCTCTAACCAGCTACAGACCTGTCTCTAACCAGCTAAAGACCCATCTCTAACCAGCTAAAGACCTGTCTCTAACCAGCTACAGACCTGTCTCTAACCAGCTAAAAAACTGTCTTTTGCCAGTTACAGACCTGTCTCTAACCAGCTACAGACCTGTCTCTAACCAATTACAGACCTGTCTCTAACCAGCTAAAAAACTGTCTCTTACCAGTTACAGACCTGTCTCTAACCAGCTACAGACCAGTTTCTAACCAGTTACAGACCTGTCTCTAACCAGCTATAGACCTGTCTCTAACCCGTTACAGACCTGTCTTTAACCAGTTACAGACCTTTTTATAACCAGCAACAGACCAGTTTCTAACCAGCTACAGACCAGTTTCTAACCAGCTACAGACGTGTCTCTAACCAGCTACATACCTGTCTCTAACCAGCTACAGACCTGTCTCTAACCAATTACAGACCTGTCTCTAACCAGTTACAGACCTGTCTCTAACCAGTTACAGACCTGTCTCTAACCAGCTACAGACCTGTCTCTAACCAATTACAGACCTGTCTCTAACCAGCTACAGAACTGTCTCTAACCAGCCACAGACCTGTCTCTAACCAGCTACAGACCTGTCTCTAACCAATTACAGACCTGTCTCTAACCAGCTACAGAACTGTCTCTAACCAGCTATAGATCTGTCTCTAACCAGCTTAAAAACTGTATCTTACCAGCTACAGACCTGTCTCTAACCAGTTACAGACCTGTCTCTAACCAGCTACTGACCTGTCTCTAACCAGCTACAGACCTGTCTCTAACATGCTACAGACCTGTCTCTAACCAGCTTAAAAACTGTCTCTAACCAGCTACAGACCTGTTTCTAACCAGCTACTGACCTGTCTCTAACCAGCTACTGACCTGTCTCTAACCAGCTACAGACCTGTCTCTAACATGCTACAGACCTGTCTCTAACCAGCTCAAAAACTGTCTCTTACCAGTTACAGACCTGTCTCTAACCAGCTAAAAAACTGTCTCTCACCAGTTACAGACCTGTCTCTAACCAGCTATAGACCTGTCTCTAACCAGCTACAGACCTGTCTCTAACCAGTTACAGACTTGTCTCTAACCAGCTAAAGACCCATCTCTAACCAGCTAAAGACCTGTCTCTAACCAGCTACAGACCTGTCTCTAACCAGCTAAAAAACTGTCTTTTGCCAGTTACAGACCTGTCTCTAACCAGCTACAGACCTGTCTCTAACCAATTACAGACCTGTCTCTAACCAGCTAAAAAACTGTCTTTTACCAGTTACAGACCTGTCTCTAACCAGCTACAGACCAGTTTCTAACCAGTTACAGACCTGTCTCTAACCAGCTATAGACCTGTCTCTAACAGCTACAGACCAGTTTCTAACCAGCTACAGACCTGTTTCTAACCAGATACAGACCTGTCTCTAACCAGCTAAAAAACTGTCTCTTACCAGTTACAGACCTGTCTCTAACAGCTACCGACCAGTTTCTAACCAGTTACAGACCTGTCTCTAACCAGCTATAGACCTGTCTCTAACCAGCTACAGACCCTTCTCTTACCAGTTAAAGACCTGTCTCTAACAAGCTATAGACCTGTCTCTAACCAGCTACAGACCCTTCTCTAACCAGCTAAAGACCTGTCTCTAACCAGCTACAGACCTGTCTCTAACCAGCTAAAAAACTGTCTTTTGCCAGTTACAGACCTGTCTCTAACCAGCTACAGACCTGTCTCTAACCAATTACAGACCTGTCTCTAACCAGCTAAAAAACTGTCTCTTACCAGTTACAGACCTGTCTCTAACCAGCTACAGACCAGTTTCTAACCAGCTACAGACCAGTTTCTAACCAGTTACAGACCTGTCTCTAACCAGCTATAGACCTGTCTCTAACAGCTACAGACCTGTCTCTAACCAGCTATAGACCTGTCTCTAACAGCTACAGACCAGTTTCTAACCAGTTACAGACCTGTCTCTAACCAGCTATAGACCTGTCTCTAACCAGCTACAGACCCTTCTCTAACCAGCTAAAGACCTGTCTCTAACCAGCTACAGACCTGTCTCTAACCAGCTAAAAAACTGTCTCTTACCAGTTACAGATCTGTCTCTAACCAGTTACAGACCTGTCTCTTACCAGTTACAGACCTGTCTCTAACCAGCTAAAAAACTGTCTCTTACCAGTTACAGACCTGTCTCTAACCAGTTACAGACCTTTTTCTAACCAGCTACAGACCAGTTTCTAACCAGCTACAGACCAGTTTCTAACCAGCTACATACCTGTCTCTAACCAGTTACAGACCTGTCTCTAACCAGTTACAGACCTGTCTCTAACCAGCTACAGACCTGTCTCTAACCAATTACAGACCTGTCTCTAACCAGCTACAGAACTGTCTCTAACCAGCTATAGATCTGTCTCTAACCAGCTTAAAAACTGTCTCTAACCAGCTACAGACCTGTCTCTAACCAGTTACAGACCTGTCTCTAACCAGCTACTGACCTGTCTCTATCCAGCTACTGACCTGTCTCTAACCAGCTACAGACCTGTCTCTAACATGCTACAGACCTGTCTCTAACCAGCTATAGACCTGTCTCTAACCAGTTACAGACCTGTCTTTAACCAGTTACAGACCTTTTTCTAACCAGCTACAGACCAGTTTCTAACCAGCTACAGACCAGTTTCTAACCAGCTACATACCTGTCTCTAACCAGCTACAGACCTGTCTCTAACCAATTACAGACCTGTCTCTAACCAGTTACAGACCTGTCTCTAACCAGTTACAGACCTGTCTCTAACCAGCTACAGACCTGTCTCTAACCAATTACAGACCTGTCTCTAACCAGCTACAGAACTGTCTCTAACCAGCCACAGACCTGTCTCTAACCAGCTACAGACCTGTCTCTAACCAATTACAGACCTGTCTCTAACCAGCTACAGAACTGTCTCTAACCAGCTATAGACCTGTCTCTAACCAGCTTAAAAACTGTCTCTAACCAGCTACAGACCTGTCTCTAACCAGTTACAGACCTGTCTCTAACCAGCTACTGACCTGTCTCTAACCAGCTACTGACCTGTCTCTAACCAGCTAGAGACCTGTCTCTAACATGCTACAGACCTGTCTCTAACCAGCTTAAAAACTGTCTCTAACCAGCTACAGACCTGTCTCTAACCAGTTACAGACCTGTCTCTAACCAGCTACTGACCTGTCTCTAACCAGCTACTGACCTGTCTCTAACCAGCTACAGACCTGTCTCTAACCAGATACAGACCTGTCTCTAACCAGCTAAAAAACTGTCTCTTACCAGTTACAGACCTGTCTCTAACAGCTACCGACCAGTTTCTAACCAGTTACAGACCTGTCTCTAACCAGCTACAGACCCTTCTCTTACCAGTTAAAGACCTGTCTCTAACAGCTACAGACCAGTTTCTAACCAGTTACAGACCTGTCTCTAACCAGCTATAGACCTGTCTCTAACAGCTACAGACCTGTCTCTAACCAGCTATAGACCTGTCTCTAACAGCTACAGACCAGTTTCTAACCAGTTACAGACCTGTCTCTAACCAGCTATAGACCTGTCTCTAACCAGCTACAGACCCTTCTCTAACCAGCTAAAGACCTGTCTCTAACCAGCTACAGACCTGTCTCTAACCAGCTAAAAAACTGTCTCTTACCAGTTACAGATCTGTCTCTAACCAGTTACAGACCTGTCTCTTACCAGTTACAGACCTGTCTCTAACCAGCTAAAAAACTGTCTCTTACCAGTTACAGACCTGTCTCTAACCAGTTACAGACCTTTTTCTAACCAGCTACAGACCAGTTTCTAACCAGCTACAGACCAGTTTCTAACCAGCTACATACCTGTCTCTAACCAGTTACAGACCTGTCTCTAACCAGTTACAGACCTGTCTCTAACCAGTTACAGACCTGTCTCTAACCAGCTACAGACCTGTCTCTAACCAATTACAGACCTGTCTCTAACCAGCTATAGATCTGTCTCTAACCAGCTTAAAAACTGTCTCTAACCAGCTACAGACCTGTCTCTAACCAGTTACAGACCTGTCTCTAACCAGCTACTGACCTGTCTCTAACCAGCTACTGACCTGTCTCTAACCAGCTACAGACCTTTCTCTAACCAGATACAGACCTGTCTCTAACCAGCTAAAAAACTGTCTCTTACCAGTTACAGACCTGTCTCTAACAGCTACCGACCAGTTTCTAACCAGTTACAGACCTGTCTCTAACCAGCTATAGACCTGTCTCTAACCAGCTACAGACCCTTCTCTTACCAGTTAAAGACCTGTCTCTAACCAGCTATAGACCTGTCTCTAACCAGCTACAGACCCTTCTCTTACCAGCTAAAGACCTGTCTCTAACCAGCTACAGACCTGTCTCTAACCAGCTAAAAAACTGTCTCTTACCAGTTACAGATCTGTCTCTAACCAGTTACAGACCTGTCTCTTACCAGCTATAGACCTGTCTCTAACAGCTACAGACCAGTTTCTAACCAGCTATAGACCTGTTTCTAACAGCTACAGACCAGTTTCTAACCAGTTACAGACCTGTCTCTAACCAGCTATAGACCTGTCTCTAACCAGCTATAGACCTGTCTCTAACAGCTACAGACCAGTTTCTAACCAGCTATAGACCTGTCTCTAACAGCTACAGACCAGTTTCTAACCAGTTACAGACCCTTCTCTTACCAGTTACAGACCTGTCTCTAACCAGCTATAGACCTGTCTCTAACCAGCTACAGACCCTTCTCTAACCAGCTAAAGACCTGTCTCTAACCAGCTACAGACCTGTCTCTAACCAGCTAAAAAACTGTCTCTTACCAGTTACAGATCTGTCTCTAACCAGTTACAGACCCGTCTCTAACCAGTTACAGACCTGTCTCTTACCAGTTACAGACCTGTCTCTTACCAGTTACAGACCTGTCTCTTACCAGTTACAGACCTGTATCTAACCAGCTACAGACCAGTTTCTAACCAGTTACAGACCTGTCTCTAACCAGCTATAGACCTGTCTCTAACCAGTTACAGACCTGTCTTTAACCAGTTACAGACCTTTTTCTAACCAGCTACAGACCAGTTTCTAACCAGCTACAGACCAGTTTCTAACCAGCTACATACCTGTCTCTAACCAGCTACAGACCTGTCTCTAACCAATTACAGACCTGTCTCTAACCAGTTACAGACCTGTCTCTAACCAGTTACAGACCTGTCTCTAACCAGCTACAGACCTGTCTCTAACCAATTACAGACCTGTCTCTAACCAGCTACAGAACTGTCTCTATCCAGCCACAGACCTGTCTCTAACCAGCTACAGACCTGTCTCTAACCAATTACAGACCTGTCTCTAACCAGCTACAGAACTGTCTCTAACCAGCTATAGATCTGTCTCTAACCAGCTTAAAAACTGTCTCTAACCAGCTACAGACCTGTCTCTAACCAGTTACAGACCTGTCTCTAACCAGCTACAGACCTGTCTCTAACCAGTTACAGACCTGTCTCTAACCAGCTACTGACCTGTCTCTAACCAGCTACAGACCCGTCTCTAACCAGCTAAAAAAACGGTCTCTAACCAGCAACAGACCTGTCTCTAACCAGCTACAGACCTGTCTCTAACCAGCTAAAAAAACGGTCTCTAACCAGCAACAGACCTGTCTCTAACCAGCTACAGACCTGTCTCTAACCAGCTACAGACCTGTCTCTAACATGCTACAGACCTGTCTCTAACCAGCTACAGACCTGTCTCTAACCAGCTTAAAAACTGTCTCTAACCAGCTACAGACCTGTCTCTAACCAGTTACAGACCTGTCTCTAACCAGCTAAAAAAACGGTCTCTAACATGCAACAGACCTGTTTCTAACCAGCTACAGACCTGTCTCTAACCAGCTAAAAAACTGTCTCTTACCAGTTACAGACCTGTCTCTAACCAGCTACAGACCAGTTTCTACCCAGCCACAGACCTGTTTCTAACCAGCTATAGACCTGTCTCTAACCAGCTACAGACCTGTCTCTAACCAGCTAAAGACCCATCTCTAACCAGCTAAAGACCTGTCTCTAACCAGCTACAGACCTGTCTCTAACCAGCTAAAAAACTGTCTTTTGCCAGTTACAGACCTGTCTCTAACCAGCTACAGACCTGTCTCTAACCAATTACAGACCTGTCTCTAACCAGCTAAAAAACTGTCTCTTACCAGTTACAGACCTGTCTCTAACCAGCTACAGACCAGTTTCTAACCAGTTACAGACCTGTCTCTAACCAGCTATAGACCTGTCTCTAACCCGTTACAGACCTGTCTTTAACCAGTTACAGACCTTTTTATAACCAGCAACAGACCAGTTTCTAACCAGCTACAGACCAGTTTCTAACCAGCTACAGACGTGTCTCTAACCAGCTACATACCTGTCTCTAACCAGCTACAGACCTGTCTCTAACCAATTACAGACCTGTCTCTAACCAGTTACAGACCTGTCTCTAACCAGTTACAGACCTGTCTCTAACCAGCTACAGACCTGTCTCTAACCAATTACAGACCTGTCTCTAACCAGCTACAGAACTGTCTCTAACCAGCCACAGACCTGTCTCTAACCAGCTACAGACCTGTCTCTAACCAATTACAGACCTGTCTCTAACCAGCTACAGAACTGTCTCTAACCAGCTATAGATCTGTCTCTAACCAGCTTAAAAACTGTATCTAACCAGCTACAGACCTGTCTCTAACCAGTTACAGACCTGTCTCTAACCAGCTACTGACCTGTCTCTAACCAGCTACAGACCTGTCTCTAACATGCTACAGACCTGTCTCTAACCAGCTTAAAAACTGTCTCTAACCAGCACCAGACCTGTTTCTAACCAGCTACAGACCTGTCTCTAACCAGCTCAAAAACTGTCTCTTACCAGTTACAGACCTGTCTCTAACCAGCTAAAAAACTGTCTCTCACCAGTTACAGACCTGTCTCTAACCAGCTATAGACCTGTCTCTAACCAGCTACAGACCTGTCTCTAACCAGTTACAGACTTGTCTCTAACCAGCTAAAGACCCATCTCTAACCAGCTAAAGACCTGTCTCTAACCAGCTACAGACCTGTCTCTAACCAGCTAAAAAACTGTCTTTTGCCAGTTACAGACATGTCTCTAACCAGCTACAGACCTGTCTCTAACCAATTACAGACCTGTCTCTAACCAGCTAAAAAACTGTCTTTTACCAGTTACAGACCTGTCTCTAACCAGCTACAGACCAGTTTCTAACCAGTTACAGACCTGTCTCTAACCAGCTATAGACCTGTCTCTAACCAGCTACAGACCAGTTTCTAACCAGCTACAGACCTGTTTCTAACCAGATACAGACCTGTCTCTAACCAGCTAAAAAACTGTCTCTTACCAGTTACAGACCTGTCTCTAACAGCTACCGACCAGTTTCTAACCAGTTACAGACCTGTCTCTAACCAGCTATAGACCTGTCTCTAACCAGCTACAGACCCTTCTCTTACCAGTTAAAGACCTGTCTCTAACAAGCTATAGACCTGTCTCTAACCAGCTACAGACCCTTCTCTAACCAGCTAAAGACCTGTCTCTAACCAGCTACAGACCTGTCTCTAACCAGCTAAAAAACTGTCTTTTGCCAGTTACAGACCTGTCTCTAACCAGCTACAGACCTGTCTCTAACCAATTACAGACCTGTCTCTAACCAGCTAAAAAACTGTCTCTTACCAGTTACAGACCTGTCTCTAACCAGCTACAGACCAGTTTCTAACCAGCTACAGACCAGTTTCTAACCAGTTACAGACCTGTCTCTAACCAGCTATAGACCTGTCTCTAACAGCTACAGACCTGTCTCTAACCAGCTATAGACCTGTCTCTAACAGCTACAGACCAGTTTCTAACCAGTTACAGACCTGTCTCTAACCAGCTATAGACCTGTCTCTAACCAGCTACAGACCCTTCTCTAACCAGCTAAAGACCTGTCTCTAACCAGCTACAGACCTGTCTCTAACCAGCTAAAAAACTGTCTCTTACCAGTTACAGATCTGTCTCTAACCAGTTACAGACCTGTCTCTTACCAGTTACAGACCTGTCTCTAACCAGCTAAAAAACTGTCTCTTACCAGTTACAGACCTGTCTCTAACCAGTTACAGACCTTTTTCTAACCAGCTACAGACCAGTTTCTAACCAGCTACAGACCAGTTTCTAACCAGCTACATACCTGTCTCTAACCAGTTACAGACCTGTCTCTAACCAGTTACAGACCTGTCTCTAACCAGTTACAGACCTGTCTCTAACCAGCTAAAGACCTGTCTCTAACCAATTACAGACCTGTCTCTAACCAGCTACAGAACTGTCTCTAACCAGCCACAGACCTGTCTCTAACCAGCTACAGACCTGTCTCTAACCAATTACAGACCTGTCTCTAACCAGCTACAGAACTGTCTCTAACCAGCTATAGATCTGTCTCTAACCAGCTTAAAAACTGTCTCTAACCAGCTACAGACCTGTCTCTAACCAGTTACAGACCTGTCTCTAACCAGCTACTGACCTGTCTCTATCCAGCTACTGACCTGTCTCTAACCAGCTATAGACCTGTCTCTAACCAGTTACAGACCTGTCTTTAACCAGTTACAGACCTTTTTCTAACCAGCTACAGACCAGTTTCTAACCAGCTACAGACCAGTTTCTAACCAGCTACATACCTGTCTCTAACCAGCTACAGACCTGTCTCTAACCAATTACAGACCTGTCTCTAACCAGTTACAGACCTGTCTCTAACCAGTTACAGACCTGTCTCTAACCAGCTACAGACCTGTCTCTAACCAATTACAGACCTGTCTCTAACCAGCTACAGAACTGTCTCTAACCAGCCACAGACCTGTCTCTAACCAGCTACAGACCTGTCTCTAACCAATTACAGACCTGTCTCTAACCAGCTACAGAACTGTCTCTAACCAGCTATAGACCTGTCTCTAACCAGCTTAAAAACTGTCTCTAACCAGCTACAGACCTGTCTCTAACCAGTTACAGACCTGTCTCTAACCAGCTACTGACCTGTCTCTAACCAGCTACTGACCTGTCTCTAACCAGCTAGAGACCTGTCTCTAACATGCTACAGACCTGTCTCTAACCAGCTTAAAAACTGTCTCTAACCAGCTACAGACCTGTCTCTAACCAGTTACAGACCTGTCTCTAACCAGCTACTGACCTGTCTCTAACCAGCTACTGACCTGTCTCTAACCAGCTACAGACCTGTCTCTAACCAGATACAGACCTGTCTCTAACCAGCTAAAAAACTGTCTCTTACCAGTTACAGACCTGTCTCTAACAGCTACCGACCAGTTTCTAACCAGTTACAGACCTGTCTCTAACCAGCTATAGACCTGTCTCTAACCAGCTACAGACCCTTCTCTTACCAGTTAAAGACCTGTCTCTAACCAGCTATAGACCTGTCTCAAACCAGCTACAGACCTGTCTCTATCCAGCTACAGACCTGTCTCAAACCAGCTACAGACCCTTCTCTAACCAGCTACAGACCTGTCTCTAACCAGCTAAAAAACTGTCTCTAACCATTTACAGACCTGTCTCTAACCAGTGAAAGATCAGACTCTAACCAGTTACAGAGCTGTCTCTAACCAGCTACAGACCTGTCTCTAACCAGCTAAAAAACTGTCTCTAACCATTTACAGACCTGTCTCTAACCTGCTACAGACGTGTCACTAACCAGTTACAGACCTGTCTCTAACCAGCTAAAAAACTGTCTCTAACCAGCGACAGACCTGTCTCTAACCAGCTAAAAAACTGTCTCTAACCAGCTACAGACCTGTCTCTAACCAGCTACAGACCTGTCTCTAACCAGCTACAGACCTGTCTCTAACCAGTTACAGACCTGTTTGTAACTAGCTACAGACCTGTCTCTAACCAGCTACAGACCTGTTTCTAACCAGTTAAAGACCTCTCTCTAACCAGCTACAGACCCGTCTCTAACCAGCTACAGACCCGTCTCTAACCAGCTACAAACTTGTCTCTAACCAGTTACAGACCTGTCTCTAACCAGCTACAGACCTGTCTCTAACCAGCTACAGACCCGTCTCTAACCAGCTACAGACCTGTCTCTCACCAGTTACAGACCTGTCTCTAACCAGCTAAAAACTGTCTCCAACCAGTTACAAACCTGTCTCTAACCAGCTACAGACCTGTCTCTAACCAGCTACAGACCTGTCTCTTACCAGCTACAGATGTGTCACTAACCAGTTACAGACCTGTCTCTAACCAGCTAAAAAACTGTCTCTAACCAGTTACAGACCTGTCTCTAACCAGCTAAAAAACTGTCTCTAACCAGCTAAAGTCCTGTCTCTAACCAGCTACAGACCTGTCTCTAACCAGCTAAAAAACTGTCTCTAACCAGTTACAGACCTGTCTCTAACCAGTGAAAGATCAGTCTCTAACCAGTTACAGACCTGTCTCTAACCAGCTACAGACCTGTCTCAAACCAGCTACAGACCTGTCTCTAACCAGTTACAGACCTGTCTCTAACCAGTTACAGACCTGTCTCTAACCAGCTGCAGACCTGTCTCTAACCAGCTAAAAAACTGTCTCTAACCAGCAACAGACCTGTCTCTAACCAGCTAAAAAACTGTCTCTAACCAGCTACAGACCTGTCTCTAACCAGCTACAGACCTGTCTCTAACCAGCGACAGACCTGTCTCTAACCAGCTAAAAAACTGTCTCTAACCAGCTACAGACCTGTCTCTAACCAGCTACAGACCGGTCTCTAACCAGTTACAGACCTGTCTCTAACCAGTTAGAGATCAGTCTCTAACCAGTTACAGAGCTATCTCTAACCAGCTACAGACCTGTCTCTCACCAGCTACAGACCTGTCTCTAACCAGCTACAGACCTGTTTCTAACCAGTTAAAGACCTCTCTCTAACCAGCTACAGACCCGTCTCTAACCGGCTACAGACCTGTCTCTAACCAGCTAAAAAACTGTCTCTTACCAGTTACAGACCTTTCTCTAACCAGCTACAGACCCGTCTCTAACCAGCTACAAACTTGTCTCTAACCAGTTACAGACCTGTCTCTAACCAGCTACAGACCTGTCTCTAACCAGCTACAGACCCGTCTCTAACCAGCTACAGACCTGTCTCTCACCAGTTACAGACCTGTCTCTAGCCAGCTAAAAACTGTCTCCAACC
Source organism: Telmatherina bonti (assembly GCF_933228915.1). Classification (NCBI taxonomy): domain Eukaryota; kingdom Metazoa; phylum Chordata; class Actinopteri; order Atheriniformes; family Telmatherinidae; genus Telmatherina; species Telmatherina bonti. The sequence goes on from NC_136632.1 coordinate 31,972,252, forward strand.
AGTTACAAACCTGTTTCTAACCTGCAACATACTTGTCTCTAACCAGTTACAGATCTGTCTCTAACCAGCTACAGACCTGTCTCTCACCAGCTACAGACGTGTCACTAACCAGTTACAGACCTGTCTCTAACCAGCTAAAAAACTGTCTCTAACCAGTTACAGACCTGTCTCTAACCAGCTAAAAACCTGTCTCTAACCAGCTACAGTCCTGTTTCTAACCAGCTACAGACCTGTCTCTAACCAGCTAAAAAACTGTCTCTAACCAGTTACAGACCTGTCTCTAACCAGCTACAGACCTGTTTCAAACCAGTTACAGACCTGTCTCTAACCAGTTACAGACCTGTCTCTAACCAGCTGCAGACCTGTCTCTAACCAGCTAAAAAACTGTCTCAAACCAGCTACAGACCTGTCTTTAACCAGCTACAGACCCGTCTCTAACCAGTTACAGACCTGTCTCTAACCAGTGAAAGATCAGTCTCTAACCAGCTGCAGACCCGTCTCTAACCAGTTACAGACCTGTCTCTAACCAGTAAAAGATCAGTCTCTAACCAGTGAAAGATCAGTCTCTCACCAGCTACAGACCTGTCTCTAACCAGTTACAGACCTGTCTCTAACCAGTTAAAGATCAGTCTCTAACCAGTTACAGAGCTATCTCTAACCAGCTACAGACCTGTCTCTCACCAGCTACAGACCTGTCTCCAACCACTTACAGACCTGTCTCTAACCAGCTAAAAAACTGTCTCAAACCAGCTACAGACCTGTCTCTAACCTGCTACAGACCCGTCTCTAACCAGCTAAAAAACTTTCTCTAACCAGCTACAGACGTGCCTCTAACCTGCTACATATTTGTTTCTAACCAGCTACAGACCTGTCTCTAACCAGCTACAGACGTGTCACTAACCAGTTACAGACCTGTCTCTAACCAGCTAAAAAACTGTCACTAACCAGTTACAGACCTGTCTCTAACCAGTGAAAGATCAGTCTCTAATCAGTTACAGACCTGTCTCTAACCAGCTACAGACCCGTCTCTAACCAGCTACAGACCTGTCTCTAACCAGTTACAGACCTGTCTCTAACCAGTTACAGACCTGTCTCTAACCAGTTACAGACCTGTCTCAAACCAGCTACAGACCTGTCTCAAACCAGCTACAGACCTGTCTCTAACCAGCTACAGACCTGTCTCTCACCAGCGACAGACCTGTCTCTAACCAGCTACAGACCCGTCTCTAACCAGTGAAAGATCAGACTCTAACCAGTTACAGAGCTGTCTCTAACCAGCTACAGACCTGTCTCTCACCAGCGACAGACCTGTCTCTAACCAGCTACAGACCTGTCTCTAACCAGCTAAAAAACTGTCTCTAACCATTTACAGACCTGTCTCTAACCTGCTACAGACGTGTCACTAACCAGTTACAGACCTGTCTCTAACCAGCTAAAAAACTGTCTCTAACCAGCGACAGACCTGTCTCTAACCAGCTAAAAAACTGTCTCTAACCAGCTACAGACCTGTCTCTAACCAGCTACAGACCTGTCTCTAACCAGCTACAGACCTGTCTCTAACCAGTTACAGACCTGTTTGTAACTAGCTACAGACCTGTCTCTAACCAGCTACAGACCTGTTTCTAACCAGTTAAAGACCTCTCTCTAACCAGCTACAGACCCGTCTCTAACCAGCTACAAACTTGTCTCTAACCAGTTACAGACCTGTCTCTAACCAGCTACAGACCTGTCTCTAACCAGCTACAGACCCGTCTCTAACCAGCTACAGACCTGTCTCTCACCAGTTACAGACCTGTTTCTAACCAGCTAAAAACTGTCTCCAACCAGTTACAAACCTGTCTCTAACCAGCTACAGACCTGTCTCTAACCAGCTACAGACCTGTCTCTTACCAGCTACAGACGTGTCACTAACCAGTTACAGACCTGTCTCTAACCAGCTAAAAAACTGTCTCTAACCAGTTACAGACCTGTCTCTAACCAGCTAAAAAACTGTCTCTAACCAGCTAAAGTCCTGTCTCTAACCAGCTACAGACCTGTCTCTAACCAGTGAAAGATCAGTCTCTAACCAGCTACAGACCTGTCTCAAACCAGCTACAGACCTGTCTCAAACCAGTTACAGACCTGTCTCTAACCAGCTACAGACCTGTCTCAAACCAGCTACAGACCTGTCTCTAACCAGTTACAGACCTGTCTCTAACCAGCTGCAGACCTGTCTCTAACCAGCTAAAAAACTGTCTCTAACCAGCTACAGACCTGTCTCTAACCAGCTACAGACCTGTCTCTAACCAGCGACAGACCTGTCTCTAACCAGCTAAAAAACTGTCTCTAACCAGCTACAGACCTGTCTCTAACCAGCTACAGACCCGTCTCTAACCAGTTACAGACCTGTCTCTAACCAGTTAAAGATCAGTCTCTAACCAGTTACAGAGCTATCTCTAACCAGCTACAGACCTGTCTCAAACCAGTTACAGACCTGTTTGTAACTAGCTACAGACCTGTCTCTAACCAGCTACAGACCTGTTTCTAACCAGTTAAAGACCTCTCTCTAACCAGCTACAGACCCGTCTCTAACCGGCTACAGACCTGTCTCTAACCAGCTAAAAAACTGTCTCTAACCAGCTAAAAAACTGTCTCTTACCAGTTACAGACCTTTCTCTAACCAGCTACAGACCCGTCTCTAACCAGCTACAAACTTGTCTCTAACCAGTTACAGACCTGTCTCTAACCAGCTACAGACCTGTCTCTAACCAGCTACAAACCCGTCTCTAACCAGCTACAAACCTGTCTCTCACCAGTTACAGACCTGTCTCTAGCCAGCTAAAAACTGTCTCCAACCAGTTACAAACCTGTTTCTAACCTGCAACATACTTGTCTCTAACCAGTTACAGATCTGTCTCTAACCAGCTACAGACCTGTCTCTCACCAGCTACAGACGTGTCACTAACCAGTTACAGACCTGTCTCTAACCAGCTAAAAAACTGTCTCTAACCAGTTACAGACCTGTCTCTAACCAGCTAAAAACCTGTCTCTAACCAGCTACAGTCCTGTCTCTAACCAGCTACAGACCTGTCTCTAACCAGCTAAAAAAGTGTCTCTAACCAGTTACAGACCTGTCTCTAACAAGCTACAGACCTGTTTCAAACCAGTTACAGACCTATCTCTAACCAGCTGCAGACCTGTCTCTAACCAGCTAAAAAACTGTCTCAAACCAGCTACAGACCTGTCTTTAACCAGCTACAGACCCGTCTCTAACCAGTTACAGACCTGTCTCTAACCAGTGAAAGATCAGTCTCTAACCAGCTGCAGACCTGTCTCTAACCAGCTAAAAAACTGTCTCTAACTAGCGACAGACCTGTCTCTAACCAGTTACAGACCTGTCTCTAACCAGTAAAAGATCAGTCTCTAACCAGTGAAAGATCAGTCTCTCACCAGCTACAGACCTGTCTCTAACCAGCTACAGACCCGTCTCTAACCAGTTACAGACCTGTCTGTAACCAGTTAAAGATCAGTCTCTAACCAGTTACAGAGCTATCTCTAACCAGCTACAGACCTGTCTCCAACCTGCTAAAAAACTGCCTCAAACCAGCTACAGACCTGTCTCTAACCTGCTACAGACCCGTCTCTAACCAGCTAAAAAAACTTTCTCTAACCAGCTACAGACGTGCCTCTAACCTGCTACATACTTGTCTCTAACCAGCTACAGACCTGTCTCTAACCAGCTACAGACGTGTCACTAACCAGTTACAGACCTGTCTCTAACCAGCTAAAAAACTGTCACTAACCAGTTACAGACCTGTCTCTAACCAGTGAAAGATCAGTCTCTAACCAGTTACAGACCTGTCTCTAACCAGCTACAGACCTGTCTCAAACCAGCTACAGACCTGTCTCTAACCAGCTAAAAAAAACTGTCTCTAACCAGTTACAGACCTGTCTCTAACCAGTGAAAGATCAGTCTCTAACCAGTTACAGACCTGTCTCTAACCAGCTACAGACCTGTCTCAAACCAGCTACAGACCTGTCTCTAACCAGCTACAGACGTGTCACTAACCAGTTACAGACCTGTCTCTAACCAGTGAAAGATCAGTCTCTAACCAGTTACAGACCTGTCTCTAACCAGCTACAGACCTGTCTCAAACCAGCTACAGACCTGTCTCTAACCAGCTAAAAAAACTGTCACTAACCAGTTACAGACCTGTCTCTAACCAGTGAAAGATCAGTCTCTCACCAGCTACAGACCTGTCTCTAACCAGCTACAGACCTGTCTCTAACCAGTTACAGACCTGTCTCTAACCAGTGAAAGATCAGTCTCTTACCAGTTACAGACCTTTCTCTAACCAGCTACAGACCCGTCTCTAACCAGCTACAAACTTGTCTCTAACCAGTTACAGACCTGTCTCTAACCAGCTACAGACCTGTCTCTAACCAGCTACAGACCCGTCTTTAACCAGCTACAGACCTGTCTCTCACCAGTTACAGACCTGTCTCTAACCAGCTAAAAACAGTCTCCAACCAGTTACAAACCTGTTTCTAACCTGCAACATACATGTCTCTAACCAGCTACAGACGTGTCACTAACCAGTTACAGACCTGTCTCTAACCAGCTAAAAAACTGTCTCTAACCAGTTACAGACCTGTCTCTAACCAGCTAAAAACCTGTCTCTAACCAGCTACAGTCCTGTCTCTAACCAGCTACAGACCTGTCTCTAACCAGCTAAAAAACTGTCTCTAACCAGTTACAGACCTGTCTCTAACCAGCTACAGACCTGTTTCAAACCAGTTACAGACCTGTCTCTAACCAGTTACAGACCTGTCTCTAACCAGCTACAGACCCGTCTCTAACCAGTTACAGACCTGTCTCTAACCAGCTACAGACCTGTCTCTAACCAGCTACAGACCCGTCTTTAACCAGCTACAGACCTGTCTCTCACCAGTTACAGACCTGTCTCTAACCAGCTAAAAACTGTCTCCAACCAGTTACAAACCTGTTTCTAACCTGCAACATACTTGTCTCTAACCAGCTACAGACGTGTCACTAACCAGTTACAGACCTGTCTCTAACCAGCTAAAAAACTTTCTCTAACCAGTTACAGACCTGTCTCTAACCAGCTAAAAACCTGTCTCTAACCAGCTACAGTCCTGTCTCTAACCAGCTACAGACCTGTCTCTAACCAGCTAAAAAACTGTCTCTAACCAGTTACAGACCTGTCTCTAACCAGCTACAGACTTGTTTCAAACCAGTTACAGACCTGTCTCTAACCAGTTACAGACCTGTCTCTAACCAGCTGCAGACCTGTCTCTAACCAGCTAAAAAACTGTCTCAAACCAGCTACAGACCTGTCTTTAACCAGCTACAGACCCGTCTCTAACCAGTTACAGACATGTCTCTAACCAGTGAGAGATCAGTCTCTAACCAGTGAAAGATCAGTCTCTCACCAGCTACAGACCTGTCTCTAACCAGCTACAGACCCGTATCTAACCAGTTACAGACCTGTCTCTACCCAGTTAAAGATCAGTCTCAAACCAGCTACAGACCTGTCTCTAACCAGCTACAGACCTGTCTCTCACCAGTTACAGACCTGTCTCTAACCAGCTAAAAACTGTCTCCAACCAGTTACAAACCTGTTTCTAACCTGCAACATACTTGTCTCTAACCAGCTACAGACGTGTCACTAACCAGTTACAGACCTGTCTCTAACCAGCTAAAAAACTTTCTCTAACCAGTTACAGACCTGTCTCTAACCAGCTAAAAACCTGTCTCTAACCAGCTACAGTCCTGTCTCTAACCAGCTACAGACCTGTCTCTAACCAGCTAAAAAACTGTCTCTAACCAGTTACAGACCTGTCTCTAACCAGCTACAGACTTGTTTCAAACCAGTTACAGACCTGTCTCTAACCAGTTACAGACCTGTCTCTAACCAGCTGCAGACCTGTCTCTAACCAGCTAAAAAACTGTCTCAAACCAGCTACAGACCTGTCTTTAACCAGCTACAGACCCGTCTCTAACCAGTTACAGACATGTCTCTAACCAGTGAAAGATCAGTCTCTAACCAGTGAAAGATCAGTCTCTCACCAGCTACAGACCCGTATCTAACCAGTTACAGACCTGTCTCTACCCAGTTAAAGATCAGTCTCAAACCAGCTACAGACCTGTCTCTAACCAGCTAAAAAACTGTCACTAACCAGTTACAGACCTGTCTCTAACCAGCTAAAAAACTGTCACTAACCAGTTACAGACCTGTCTCTAACCAGTGAAAGATCAGTCTCTAACCAGTTACAGACCTGTCTCTAACCAGCTACAGACCTGTCTCAAACCAGCTACAGACCTGTCTCTCACAAGCTACAGACCTGTCTCTAACCAGCTACAGACCTGTCTGTCACAAGCTACAGACCTGTCTCAAACCAGCTACAGACCTGTCTCCAACCTGCTAAAAAACTGTCTCAAACATGCTACAGACCCGTCTCTAACCAGCTAAAAAACTGTCACTAACCAGTTACAGACCTGTCTCTAACCAGCTAAAAAACTGTCACTAACCAGTTACAGACCTGTCTCTAACCAGTGAAAGATCAGTCTCTAACCAGTTACAGACCTGTCTCTAACCAGCTACAGACCTGTCTCAAACCAGCTACAGACCTGTCTCTAACCAGCTAAAAAAACTGTCTCTAACCAGTTACAGACCTGTCTCTAACCAGTTACAGATCAGTCTCTCACCAGCTACAGACCTGTCTCTAACCAGCTACAGACCTGTCTCTTACCAGTTACAGACCTGTCTCTAACCAGTGAAAGATCAGTCTCTAACCAGTTACAGACCTGTCTCAAACCAGCTACAGACCTGTCTCAAACCAGCTACAGACCTGTCTCAAACCAGCTACAGACCTGTCTCTAACCAGCTACAGACGTGTCACTAACCAGTTACAGACCTGTCTCTAACCAGCTAAAAAACTGTCTCTAACCACTTACAGACCTGTCTAACCAGCTACAGACCTGTCTCTAACCAACTACAGACCTGTCTCTAACCATATTCAGACTTCTCTCTAACCAGCTACAGACCTGTCTCTAACCAGCTACAGACGTGTCACTAACCAGTTACAGACCTGTCTCTAACCAGGAACAGACCTGTCTCTAACCAGTTACAGACCTGTCTATGACCAGTTAAAGACCTCTCTCTAACCAACAACAGACCAGTCTCTAACCAGCTACAGACCTGTCTCTAACCAGTTACAGACCTGTCTCTAACCAGCTACAGACCCGTCTCTAACCAGTGAAAGATCAGTCTCTAACCAGTTACAGAGCTGTCTCTAACCAGCGACAGACCTGTCTCTAACCATTTACAGACCTGTCTCTAACCAGTGAAAGATCAGTCTCTAACCAGTTACAGACCTGTCTCTAACCAGCTACAGACCTGTCTCTAACCAGCTAAAAAACTCTCTAACCAGCGACAGACCTGTCTCTAACCAGCTACAGACCCGTCTCTAACCAGCTAAAAAACTGTCTCTAACCATTTACAGACCTGTCTCTAACCAGCGACAGACCTCTCTCTAACCAGCTACAGACCTGTCTCTAACCAGCTAAAAAACTGTCTCTAACCATTTACAGACCTGTCTCTAACCAGTAAAAGATCAGTCTCTTACCAGTTACAGAGCTGTCTCTAACCAGTTACAGACCTGTCTCTAACCAGTGAAAGATCAGTCTCTAACCAGTTACAGAGCTGTCTCTAACCAGCTACAGACCTGTCTCTAACCAGCGACAGACCTGTCTCTAACCAGCTAAAAAACTGTCACTAACCAGTTACAGACCTGTCTCTAACCAGCTAAAAAACTGTCACTAACCAGTTACAGACCTGTCTCTAACCAGTGAAAGATCAGTCTCTAACCAGTTACAGACCTGTCTCTAACCAGCTACAGACCTGTCTCAAACCAGCTACAGACCTGTCTCTCACAAGCTACAGACCTGTCTCTAACCAGCTACAGACCTGTCTCTCACAAGCTACAGACCTGTCTCAAACCAGCTACAGACCTGTCTCCAACCTGCTAAAAAACTGTCTCAAACATGCTACAGACCCGTCTCTAACCAGCTAAAAAACTGTCACTAACCAGTTACAGACCTGTCTCTAACCAGCTAAAAAACTGTCACTAACCAGTTACAGACCTGTCTCTAACCAGTGAAAGATCAGTCTCTAACCAGTTACAGACCTGTCTCTAACCAGCTACAGACCTGTCTCAAACCAGCTACAGACCTGTCTCTCACAAGCTACAGACCTGTCTCTAACCAGCTACAGACCTGTCTGTCACAAGCTACAGACCTGTCTCAAACCAGCTACAGACCTGTCTCCAACCTGCTAAAAAACTGTCTCAAACATGCTACAGACCCGTCTCTAACCAGCTAAAAAACTGTCACTAACCAGTTACAGACCTGTCTCTAACCAGCTAAAAAACTGTCACTAACCAGTTACAGACCTGTCTCTAACCAGTGAAAGATCAGTCTCTAACCAGTTACAGACCTGTCTCTAACCAGCTACAGACCTGTCTCAAACCAGCTACAGACCTGTCTCTAACCAGCTAAAAAAACTGTCTCTAACCAGTTACAGACCTGTCTCTAACCAGTTACAGATCAGTCTCTCACCAGCTACAGACCTGTCTCTAACCAGCTACAGACCTGTCTCTTACCAGTTACAGACCTGTCTCTAACCAGTGAAAGATCAGTCTCTAACCAGTTACAGACCTGTCTCAAACCAGCTACAGACCTGTCTCAAACCAGCTACAGACCTGTCTCAAACCAGCTACAGACCTGTCTCTAACCAGCTACAGACGTGTCACTAACCAGTTACAGACCTGTCTCTAACCAGCTAAAAAACTGTCTCTAACCACTTACAGACCTGTCTAACCAGCTACAGACCTGTCTCTAACCAACTACAGACCTGTCTCTAACCATATTCAGACTTCTCTCTAACCAGCTACAGACCTGTCTCTAACCAGCTACAGACGTGTCACTAACCAGTTACAGACCTGTCTCTAACCAGGAACAGACCTGTCTCTAACCAGTTACAGACCTGTCTATGACCAGTTAAAGACCTCTCTCTAACCAACAACAGACCAGTCTCTAACCAGCTACAGACCTGTCTCTAACCAGTTACAGACCTGTCTCTAACCAGCTACAGACCCGTCTCTAACCAGTGAAAGATCAGTCTCTAACCAGTTACAGAGCTGTCTCTAACCAGCGACAGACCTGTCTCTAACCATTTACAGACCTGTCTCTAACCAGTGAAAGATCAGTCTCTAACCAGTTACAGACCTGTCTCTAACCAGCTACAGACCTGTCTCTAACCAGCTAAAAAACTCTCTAACCAGCGACAGACCTGTCTCTAACCAGCTACAGACCCGTCTCTAACCAGCTAAAAAACTGTCTCTAACCATTTACAGACCTGTCTCTAACCAGCGACAGACCTCTCTCTAACCAGCTACAGACCTGTCTCTAACCAGCTAAAAAACTGTCTCTAACCATTTACAGACCTGTCTCTAACCAGTAAAAGATCAGTCTCTTACCAGTTACAGAGCTGTCTCTAACCAGTTACAGACCTGTCTCTAACCAGTGAAAGATCAGTCTCTAACCAGTTACAGAGCTGTCTCTAACCAGCTACAGACCTGTCTCTAACCAGCGACAGACCTGTCTCTAACCAGCTAAAAAACTGTCTCTAACCATTTACAGACCTGTCTCTAACCAGTGAAAGATCAGTCTCTAACCAGTTACAGACCTGTCTCTAACCAGCTACAGACCTGTCTCTAACCAGCGACAGACCTGTCTCTAACCAGCTAAAAAACTGTCTCTAACCATTTACAGACCTGTCTCTAACCAGTGAAAGATCAGTCTCTAACCAGTTACAGACCTGTCTCTAACCAGTTACAGACCTGTCTCTAACCAGCTACAGACCTGTCTCTAACCAGCTAAAAAACTGTCTCTAACCATTTACAGACCTGTCTCTAACCAGTGAAAGATCAGTCTCTAACCAGTTACAGACCTGTCTCTAACCAGCTACAGACCTGTCTCTAACCAGCTAAAAAACTGTCTCTAACCAGCGACAGACCTGTCTCTAACCAGTGAAAGATCAGTCTCTAACCAGTTACAGACCTGTCTCTAACCAGCGACAGACCTCTCTCTAACCAGCTACAGACCTGTCTCTAACCAGCTAAAAAACTGTCTCTAACCATTTACAGACCTGTCTCTAACCAGTGAAAGATCAGTCTCTAACCAGTTACAGACCTGTCTCTAACCAACTACAGACCTGTCTCTAACCAGCTGCAGACCTGTCTCTAACCAGCTAAAAAACTGTCTCTAACCAGCGACAGACCTGTCTCTAACCAGCTACAGACCCGTCTCTAACCAGTTACAGACCTGTCTCTAACCAGTAAAATATCAGTCTCTAACCAGTGAAAGATCAGTCTCTCACCAGCTACAGACCTGTCTCTAACCAGTTACAGACCTGTCTCTAACCAGTTAAAGATCAATCTCTAACCAGTTACAGACCTATCTCTCACCAGTAAAATATCAGTCTCTAACCAGTGAAAGATCAGTCTCTCACCAGCTACAGACGTGTCACTAACCAGTTACAGACCTGTCTCTAACCAGCTAAAAAACTGTCACTAACCAGTTACAGACCTGTCTCTAACCAGTGAAAGATCAGTCTCTAACCAGTTACAGACCTGTCTCAAACCAGCTACAGACCTGTCTCTAACCAGCTAAAAAAAACTGTCTCTAACCAGTTACAGACCTGTCTCTAACCAGTTACAGACCCGTCTCTAACCAGTGAAAGATCAGTCTCTAACCAGTTACAGACCTGTCTCTAACCAGCTACAGACCTGTCTCTCACCAGCGACAGACCTGTCTCTAACCAGCTACAGACCTGTCTCTCACCAGCTAAAAAACTGTCTCTAACCAGCTACAGACCTGTCTCTAACCAGTTACAGAGCTGTTTCTAGCCAGCTACAGACCTGTCTCTCACCAGCTACAGACCTGTCTCTAACCAGTTACAGACCTGTCTCTAACCAGTGAAAGATCAGTCTCTAACCAGTTACAGAGCTGTCTCTAACCAGCTACAGACCTGTCTCTAACCAGCTACAGACCTGTCTCTAACCAGCTAAAAAAAACTGTCTCTAACCAGTTACAGACCTGTCTCTAACCAGCTAAAAACCTGTCTCTAACCAGCTACAGTCCTGTCTCTAACCAGCTACAGACCTGTCTCTAACCAGCTAAAAAAATTGTCTCTAACCAGTGAAAGATCAGTCTCTAACCAGTTACAGAGCTGTCTCTAACCAGCTACAGACCTGTCTCAAACCAGCTACAGACCTGTCTCTAACCAGCTAAAAAAACTGTCTCTAACCAGTTACAGACCTGTCTCTAACCAGTGAAAGATCAGTCTCTAACCAGTTACAGACCTGTCTCTCACCAGCTACAGACCCGTCTCTAACCAGTGAAAGATCAGTCTCTAACCAGTTACAGAGCTGTCTCTAACCAGCTACAGACCTGTCTCTCACCAGCGACAGACCTGTCTCTAACCAGCTACAGACCTGTCTCTAACCAGCTACAGACCTGTCTCTAACCAGCTACAGACCTGTCTCTCACCAGCGACAGACCTGTCTCTAACCAGCTACAGACCTGTCTCTCACCAGCTAAAAAACTGTCTCTAACCAGCTACAGACCTGTCTCTAACCAGTTACAGAGCTGTTTCTAGCCAGCTACAGACCTGTCTCTCACCAGCTACAGACCTGTCTCTAACCAGTTACAGACCTGTCTCTAACCAGTGAAAGATCAGTCTCTAACCAGTTACAGAGCTGTCTCTAACCAGCTACAGACCTGTCTCTAACCAGCTACAGACCTGTCTCTAACCAGCTAAAAAAAACTGTCTCTAACCAGTTACAGACCTGTCTCTAACCAGCTAAAAACCTGTCTCTAACCAGCTACAGTCCTGTCTCTAACCAGCTAAAAAAAACTGTCTCTAACCAGTGAAAGATCAGTCTCTAACCAGTTACAGAGCTGTCTCTAACCAGCTACAGACCTGTCTCAAACCAGCTACAGACCTGTCTCTAACCAGCTAAAAAAACTGTCTCTAACCAGTTACAGACCTGTCTCTAACCAGTGAAAGATCAGTCTCTAACCAGTTACAGACCTGTCTCAAACCAGCTACAGACCTGTCTCTAACCAGCTACAGACCTGTCTCAAACCAGCTACAGACCTGTTTCAAACCAGCTACAGACCTGTCTCTCACCAGCTACAGACCCGTCTCTAACCAGTGAAAGATCAGTCTCTAACCAGTTACAGAGCTGTCTCTAACCAGCTACAGACCTGTCTCTAACCAGCTAAAAAACTGTCTCTAACCAGCTACAGACCTGTCTCAAACCAGCTACAGACCTGTTTCAAACCAGCTACAGACCCGTCTCTAACCAGTGAAAGATCAGTCTCTAACCAGTTACAGAGCTGTCTCTAACCAGCTGCAGACCTGTCTCTAACCAGCTAAAAAAAACTGTCTCTAACCAGCTACAGACCTGTCTTTAACCAGCTACAGACCCGTCTCTAACCAGTTACAGACCTGTCTCTAACCAGCTGCAGACCGGTCTCTAACCAGCTAAAAAACTGTCTCTAACCAGCTGCAGACCTGTCTCTAACCAGCTAAAAAACTGTCTCTAACCAGCGACAGACCTGTCTCTAACCAGCTACAGACCTGTCTCTAACCAGTAAAAGATCAGTCTCTAACCAGTGAAAGATCAGTCTCTCACCAGCTACAGACCCGTCTCTAACCAGTTACAGACCTGTCTCTAACCAGTTAAAGATCAGTCTCTAACCAGTTACAGAGCTATCTCTAACCAGCTACAGACCTGTCTCAAACCAGCTACAGACCTGTCTCTAACCAGCTAAAAAACTGTGTGTAACCAGTTACAGACCTGTCTCTAACCAGTTAAAGATCAGTCTCTAACCAGCTAAAAAACTGTCTCAAACCAGCTAAAAAACTTTCTCTAACCAGCTACAGACGTGCCTCTGACCTTCTACATACTTGTCTCTAACCAGCTACAGACCTGTCTCTAACCAGCTAAAAAACTGTCACTAACCAGTTACAGACCTGTCTCTAACCAGTGAAAGATCAGTCTCTAACCAGTTACAGACCTGTCTCTAACCAGCTACAGACCCTTCTCTAACCAGTTACAGACCTGTCTCTAACCAGCTACAGACCTGTCTCAAACCAGCTACAGACCTGTCTCTAACCAGCTAAAAAAAACAGTCTCTAACCAGTTACAGACCTGTCTCTAACCAGTGAAAGATCAGTCTCTAACCAGCTACAGACCTGTCTCAAACCAGCTACAGACCTGTCTCTAACCAGTTACAGACCTGTCTCTAACCAGTGAAAGATCAGTCTCAAACCAGCTACAGACCTGTCTCTAACCAGCTACAGACCCTTCTCTAACCAGTTACAGACCTGTCTCTAACCAGCTACAGACCTGTCTCAAACCAGCTACAGACCTGTCTCTAACCAGCTAAAAAAAACTGTCTCTAACCAGTTACAGACCTGTCTCTAACCAGTGAAAGATCAGTCTCTAACCAGCTACAGACCTGTCTCAAACCAGCTACAGACCTGTCTCAAACCAGCTACAGACCTGTCTCTAACCAGTTACAGACCTGTCTCTAACCAGTGAAAGATCAGTCTCAAACCAGCTACAGACCTGTCTCAAACCAGCTACAGACCTGTCTCTAACCAGCTAAAAAAACTGTCTCTAACCAGTTACAGACCTGTCTCTAACCAGTGAAAGATCAGTCTCTAACCAGTTACAGACCTGTCTCTAACCAGCTACAGACCTGTCTCAAACCAGCTACAGACCTGTCTCTCACAAACTACAGACCCGTCTCTAACCAGTGAAAGATCAGTCTCTAACCAGTTACAGACCTGTCTCTAACCAGCTACAGACCTGTCTCTAACCAGCTACAGACCTGTCTCTAACCAGTGAAAGATCAGTCTCTAACCAGTTACAGAGCTGTCTCTAACCAGCTACAGACCTGTCTCTAACCAGCTACAGACCTGTCTCAAACCAGTTACAGACCTGTCTCAAACCAGTTACAGACCTGTCTCAAACCAGTTACAGACCTGTCTCTAACCAGTTACAGACCTGTCTCGAACCAGCTACAGACCCGTCTCTAACCAGTGAAAGATCAGTCTCTAACCAGTTACAGAGCTGTCTCTAACCAGCTACAGACCTGTCTCTAACCAGCTACAGACCTGTCTCAAACCAGTTACAGACCTGTCTCAAACCAGTTACAGACCTGTCTCTAACCAGTTACAGACCTGTCTCTAACCAGCTGCAGACCTGTCTCTAACCAGCTAAAAAACTGTCTCTAACCAGCTACGGACCTGTCTTTAACCAGCTACATACCCGTCTCTAACCAGTTACAGACCTGTCTCTAACCAGTGAAAGATCAGTCTCTAACCAGTTACAGAGCTGTCTCTAACCAGTTACAGACCTGTCTCTAACCAGTGAAAGATCAGTCTCTAACCAGTTACAGATCTGTCTCTCACCAGCTACACACCCGTCTCTAACCAGCTAAAAAACTGTCTCTAACCAGTTACAGACCTGTCTCTAACCAGCTACAGACCTGTCTCTAACCAGCTAAAAAAAAACTGTCTCTAACCAGCTACACACCTGTCTCTAACCAGCTGCAGACCTGTCTCTAACCAGCGACAGACCTGTCTCTAACCAGTTACAGACCTGTCTCTAACCAGCTAAAAAAAACTGTCTCTACCCAGCTACACACCTGTCTCTAACCAGCTGCAGACCCGTCTCTAACCAGCTAAAAAACTGACTCTAACCAGCGACAGACCTGTCTCTAACCAGCTACAGACCCGTCTCTAACCAGTTACAGACCTGTCTCTAACCAGTAAAAGATCAGTCTCTAACCAGTGAAAGATCAGTCTCTCACCAGCTACAGACCTGTCTCTAACTAGCTACAGACCTGTCTCTCACCAGCTACAGACCTGTCTCTAACCAATTACAGACCTGTCTCTAACCAGCTAAAAAACTGACTCTAACCAGCGACAGACCTGTCTCTAACCAGCTACAGACCCGTCTCTAACCAGTTACAGACCTGTCTCTAACCAGTAAAAGATCAGTCTCTAACCAGTGAAAGATCAGTCTCTCACCAGCTACAGACCTGTCTCTAACTAGCTACAGACCTGTCTCTCACCAGCTACAGACCAGTTTCTAACCAGTTACAGACCTGTCTCTAACCAGCTATAGACCTGTCTCTAACGGCTACAGACCAGTTTCTAACCAGTTACAGACCTGTCTCTAACCAGCTATAGACCTGTCTCTAACAGCTACAGACCTGTCTCTAACCAGCTATAGACCTGTTTCTAACCAGATACAGACCTGTCTCTAACCAGCTATAGACCTGTCTCTAACCAGCTACAGACCCTTCTCTAACCAGCTAAAGACCTGTCTCTAACCAGCTACAGACCTGTCTCTAACCAGCTAAAAAACTGTCTCTTACCAGTTACAGATCTGTCTCTAACCAGTTACAGACCTGTCTCTTACCAGTTACAGACCTGTCTCTAACCAGTTATAGACCTTTTTCTAACCAGCTACAGACCAGTTTCTAACCAGCTACAGACCAGTTTCTAACCAGCTACATACCTGTCTCTAACCAGCTAAAAAACTGTCTCTTACCAGTTACAGATCTGTCTCTAACCAGCTAAAAAACTGTCTCTTACCAGTTACAGACCTGTCTCTAACCAGTTACAGACCTTTTTCTAACCAGCTACAGACCAGTTTCTAACCAGCTACAGACCAGTTTCTAACCAGCTACATACCTGTCTCTAACCAGCTACAGACCTGTCTCTAACCAATTACAGACCTGTCTCTAACCAGTTACAGACCTGTCTCTAACAAGTTACAGACCTGTCTCTAACCAGCTACAGACCTGTCTCTAACCAATTACAGACCTGTCTCTAACCAGCTACAGAACTGTCTCTAACCAGCCACAGACCTGTCTCTAACCAGCTACAGACCTGTCTCTAACCAATTACAGACCTGTCTCTAACCAGCTATAGATCTGTCTCTAACCAGCTTAAAAACTGTCTCTAACCAGCTACAGACCTGTCTCTAACCAGTTACAGACCTGTCTCTAACCAGCTACTGACCTGTCTCTATCCAGCTACTGACCTGTCTCTAACCAGCTATAGACCTGTCTCTAACCAGTTACAGACCTGTCTTTAACCAGTTACAGACCTTTTTCTAACCAGCTACAGACCAGTTTCTAACCAGCTACAGACCAGTTTCTAACCAGCTACATACCTGTCTCTAACCAGCTACAGACCTGTCTCTAACCAATTACAGACCTGTCTCTAACCAGTTACAGACCTGTCTCTAACCAGTTACAGACCTGTCTCTAACCAGCTACAGACCTGTCTCTAACCAATTACAGACCTGTCTCTAACCAGCTACAGAACTGTCTCTAACCAGCCACAGACCTGTCTCTAACCAGCTACAGACCTGTCTCTAACCAATTACAGACCTGTCTCTAACCAGCTACAGAACTGTCTCTAACCAGCTATAGACCTGTCTCTAACCAGCTTAAAAACTGTCTCTAACCAGCTACAGACCTGTCTCTAACCAGTTACAGACCTGTCTCTAACCAGCTACTGACCTGTCTCTAACCAGCTACTGACCTGTCTCTAACCAGCTACAGACCTGTCTCTAACATGCTACAGACCTGTCTCTAACCAGCTACAGAACTGTCTCTAACCAGCTATAGATCTGTCTCTAACCAGCTTAAAAACTGTCTCTAACCAGCTACAGACCTGTCTCTAACCAGTTACAGACCTGTCTCTAACCAGCTACTGACCTGTCTCTAACCAGCTACTGACCTGTCTCTAACCAGCTACAGACCTGTCTCTAACCAGATACAGACCTGTCTCTAACCAGCTAAAAAACTGTCTCTTACCAGTTACAGACCTGTCTCTAACAGCTACCGACCAGTTTCTAACCAGTTACAGACCTGTCTCTAACCAGCTATAGACCTGTCTCTAACCAGCTACAGACCCTTCTCTTACCAGTTAAAGACCTGTCTCTAACCAGCTATAGACCTGTCTCAAACCAGCTACAGACCCTTCTCTAACCAGCTAAAGACCTGTCTCTATCCAGCTACAGACCTGTCTCTAACCAGTGAAAGATCAGTCTCTAACCTGCTACATATTTGTTTCTAACCAGTTACAGAGCTGTCTCTAACCAGCTACAGACCTGTCTCTCACCAGCTACAGACCTGTCTCTAACCAGTGAAAGATCAGTCTCTAACCAGCTACAGACCTTTCTCTCACCAGCTACAGACCTGTCTCTAACCAGTTACAGACCTGTCTCTAACCAGCTACAGACCTGTCTCTAACCAGCTACAGACCTGTCTCTAACCAGCTAAAAAACTGTCTCTAACCAGCTACAGACCTGTCTCTAACCAGCTACAGACCTGTCTCTAACCAGCTAAAAAACTGTCTCTAACCAGCTACAGACCTGTCTCTAACCAGCTACAGACCTGTCTCTAACCAGCTAAAAAACTGTCTCTAACCAGCTACAGACCTGTCTCAAACCAGTTACAGACCTGTCTCTAACCAGTTACAGACCTGTCTCTAACCAGCTGCAGACCTGTCTCTAACCAGCTAAAAAACTGTCTCTAACCAGCTACAGACCTGTCTTTAACCAGCTACAGACCCGTCTCTAACCAGTTAAAGACCTGTCTCTAACCAGTGAAAGATCAGTCTCTAACCAGTTACAGAGCTGTCTCTAACCAGCTACAGACCTGTCTCTCACCAGCTACACACCTGTCTCTAACCAGCTGCAGACCTGTCTCTAACCAGCTAAAAAACTGTCTCTAACCAGCGACAGACCTGTCTCTAACCAGTTACAGACCTGTCTCTAACCAGTAAAAGATCAGTCTCTAACCAGTGAAAGATCAGTCTCTCACCAGCTACAGACCTGTCTCTAACCAGTTACAGACCTGTCTCTAACCAGTTACAGACCTGTCTCTAACCAGTTAAAGATCAGTCTCTAACCAGTTACAGAGCTATCTCTAACCAGCTACAGACCTGTCTCTCACCAGCTACAGACCTGTCTCCAACCACTTACAGACCTGTCTCTAACCAGCTAAAAAACTGTCTCAAACCAGCTACAGACCTGTCTCTAACCTGCTACAGACCCGTCTCTAACCAGCTAAAAAACTTTCTCTAACCAGCTACAGACGTGCCTCTAACCTGCTACATATTTGTTTCTAACCAGCTACAGACCTGTCTCTAACCAGCTACAGACGTGTCACTAACCAGTTACAGACCTGTCTCTAACCAGCTAAAAAACTGTCACTAACCAGTTACAGACCTGTCTCTAACCAGTGAAAGATCAGTCTCTAACCAGTTACAGACCTGTCTCTAACCAGCTACAGACCCGTCTCTAACCAGCTACAGACCTGTCTCTAACCAGTTACAGACCTGTCTCAAACCAGCTACAGACCTGTCTCAAACCAGCTACAGACCTGTCTCTAACCAGCTACAGACCTGTCTCTCACCAGCGACAGACCTGTCTCTAACCAGCTACAGACCCGTCTCTAACCAGTGAAAGATCAGACTCTAACCAGTTACAGAGCTGTCTCTAACCAGCTACAGACCTGTCTCTCACCAGCGACAGACCTGTCTCAAACCAGCTACAGACCTGTCTCTAACCAGCTAAAAAAACTGTCTCTAACCAGTTACAGACCTGTCTCTAACCAGTGAAAGATCAGTCTCTAACCAGTTACAGACCTGTCTCTAACCAGCTACAGACCTGTCTCAAACCAGCTACAGACCTGTCTCTCACAAACTACAGACCCGTCTCTAACCAGTGAAAGATCAGTCTCTAACCAGTTACAGACCTGTCTCTAACCAGCTACAGACCTGTCTCTAACCAGCTACAGACCTGTCTCTAACCAGTGAAAGATCAGTCTCTAACCAGTTACAGAGCTGTCTCTAACCAGCTACAGACCTGTCTCTAACCAGCTACAGACCTGTCTCAAACCAGTTACAGACCTGTCTCAAACCAGTTACAGACCTGTCTCAAACCAGTTACAGACCTGTCTCTAACCAGTTACAGACCTGTCTCTAACCAGCTACAGACCCGTCTCTAACCAGTGAAAGATCAGTCTCTAACCAGTTACAGAGCTGTCTCTAACCAGCTACAGACCTGTCTCTAACCAGCTACAGACCTGTCTCAAACCAGTTACAGACCTGTCTCAAACCAGTTACAGACCTGTCTCTAACCAGTTACAGACCTGTCTCTAACCAGCTGCAGACCTGTCTCTAACCAGCTAAAAAACTGTCTCTAACCAGCTACGGACCTGTCTTTAACCAGCTACATACCCGTCTCTAACCAGTTACAGACCTGTCTCTAACCAGTGAAAGATCAGTCTCTAACCAGTTACAGAGCTGTCTCTAACCAGTTACAGACCTGTCTCTAACCAGTGAAAGATCAGTCTCTAACCAGTTACAGATCTGTCTCTCACCAGCTACACACCCGTCTCTAACCAGCTAAAAAACTGTCTCTAACCAGTTACAGACCTGTCTCTAACCAGCTACAGACCTGTCTCTAACCAGCTAAAAAAAAACTGTCTCTAACCAGCTACACACCTGTCTCTAACCAGCTGCAGACCTGTCTCTAACCAGCGACAGACCTGTCTCTAACCAGTTACAGACCTGTCTCTAACCAGCTAAAAAAAACTGTCTCTACCCAGCTACACACCTGTCTCTAACCAGCTGCAGACCCGTCTCTAACCAGCTAAAAAACTGACTCTAACCAGCGACAGACCTGTCTCTAACCAGCTACAGACCCGTCTCTAACCAGTTACAGACCTGTCTCTAACCAGTAAAAGATCAGTCTCTAACCAGTGAAAGATCAGTCTCTCACCAGCTACAGACCTGTCTCTAACTAGCTACAGACCTGTCTCTCACCAGCTACAGACCTGTCTCTAACCAATTACAGACCTGTCTCTAACCAGCTAAAAAACTGTCTCTTACCAGTTACAGACCTGTCTCTAACCAGCTACAGACCAGTTTCTAACCAGTTACAGACCTGTCTCTAACCAGCTATAGACCTGTCTCTAACAGCTACAGACCAGTTTCTAACCAGTTACAGACCTGTCTCTAACCAGCTATAGACCTGTCTCTAACAGCTACAGACCTGTCTCTAACCAGCTATAGACCTGTTTCTAACCAGATACAGACCTGTCTCTAACCAGCTATAGACCTGTCTCTAACCAGCTACAGACCCTTCTCTAACCAGCTAAAGACCTGTCTCTAACCAGCTACAGACCTGTCTCTAACCAGCTAAAAAACTGTCTCTTACCAGTTACAGATCTGTCTCTAACCAGTTACAGACCTGTCTCTTACCAGTTACAGACCTGTCTCTAACCAGTTATAGACCTTTTTCTAACCAGCTACAGACCAGTTTCTAACCAGCTACAGACCAGTTTCTAACCAGCTACATACCTGTCTCTAACCAGCTAAAAAACTGTCTCTTACCAGTTACAGATCTGTCTCTAACCAGCTAAAAAACTGTCTCTTACCAGTTACAGACCTGTCTCTAACCAGTTACAGACCTTTTTCTAACCAGCTACAGACCAGTTTCTAACCAGCTACAGACCAGTTTCTAACCAGCTACATACCTGTCTCTAACCAGCTACAGACCTGTCTCTAACCAATTACAGACCTGTCTCTAACCAGTTACAGACCTGTCTCTAACAAGTTACAGACCTGTCTCTAACCAGCTACAGACCTGTCTCTAACCAATTACAGACCTGTCTCTAACCAGCTACAGAACTGTCTCTAACCAGCCACAGACCTGTCTCTAACCAGCTACAGACCTGTCTCTAACCAATTACAGACCTGTCTCTAACCAGCTATAGATCTGTCTCTAACCAGCTTAAAAACTGTCTCTAACCAGCTACAGACCTGTCTCTAACCAGTTACAGACCTGTCTCTAACCAGCTACTGACCTGTCTCTATCCAGCTACTGACCTGTCTCTAACCAGCTATAGACCTGTCTCTAACCAGTTACAGACCTGTCTTTAACCAGTTACAGACCTTTTTCTAACCAGCTACAGACCAGTTTCTAACCAGCTACAGACCAGTTTCTAACCAGCTACATACCTGTCTCTAACCAGCTACAGACCTGTCTCTAACCAATTACAGACCTGTCTCTAACCAGTTACAGACCTGTCTCTAACCAGTTACAGACCTGTCTCTAACCAGCTACAGACCTGTCTCTAACCAATTACAGACCTGTCTCTAACCAGCTACAGAACTGTCTCTAACCAGCCACAGACCTGTCTCTAACCAGCTACAGACCTGTCTCTAACCAATTACAGACCTGTCTCTAACCAGCTACAGAACTGTCTCTAACCAGCTATAGACCTGTCTCTAACCAGCTTAAAAACTGTCTCTAACCAGCTACAGACCTGTCTCTAACCAGTTACAGACCTGTCTCTAACCAGCTACTGACCTGTCTCTAACCAGCTACTGACCTGTCTCTAACCAGCTACAGACCTGTCTCTAACATGCTACAGACCTGTCTCTAACCAGCTACAGAACTGTCTCTAACCAGCTATAGATCTGTCTCTAACCAGCTTAAAAACTGTCTCTAACCAGCTACAGACCTGTCTCTAACCAGTTACAGACCTGTCTCTAACCAGCTACTGACCTGTCTCTAACCAGCTACTGACCTGTCTCTAACCAGCTACAGACCTGTCTCTAACCAGATACAGACCTGTCTCTAACCAGCTAAAAAACTGTCTCTTACCAGTTACAGACCTGTCTCTAGCAGCTACCGACCAGTTTCTAACCAGTTACAGACCTGTCTCTAACCAGCTATAGACCTGTCTCTAACCAGCTACAGACCCTTCTCTTACCAGTTAAAGACCTGTCTCTAACCAGCTATAGACCTGTCTCAAACCAGCTACAGACCCTTCTCTAACCAGCTAAAGACCTGTCTCTATCCAGCTACAGACCTGTCTCTAACCAGTGAAAGATCAGTCTCTAACCTGCTACATATTTGTTTCTAACCAGTTACAGAGCTGTCTCTAACCAGCTACAGACCTGTCTCTCACCAGCTACAGACCTGTCTCTAACCAGTGAAAGATCAGTCTCTAACCAGCTACAGACCTTTCTCTCACCAGCTACAGACCTGTCTCTAACCAGTTACAGACCTGTCTCTAACCAGCTACAGACCTGTCTCTAACCAGCTACAGACCTGTCTCTAACCAGCTAAAAAACTGTCTCTAACCAGCTACAGACCTGTCTCTAACCAGCTACAGACCTGTCTCTAACCAGCTAAAAAACTGTCTCTAACCAGCTACAGACCTGTCTCTAACCAGCTACAGACCTGTCTCTAACCAGCTAAAAAACTGTCTCTAACCAGCTACAGACCTGTCTCAAACCAGTTACAGACCTGTCTCTAACCAGTTACAGACCTGTCTCTAACCAGCTGCAGACCTGTCTCTAACCAGCTAAAAAACTGTCTCTAACCAGCTACAGACCTGTCTTTAACCAGCTACAGACCCGTCTCTAACCAGTTAAAGACCTGTCTCTAACCAGTGAAAGATCAGTCTCTAACCAGTTACAGAGCTGTCTCTAACCAGCTACAGACCTGTCTCTCACCAGCTACACACCTGTCTCTAACCAGCTGCAGACCTGTCTCTAACCAGCTAAAAAACTGTCTCTAACCAGCGACAGACCTGTCTCTAACCAGTTACAGACCTGTCTCTAACCAGTAAAAGATCAGTCTCTAACCAGTGAAAGATCAGTCTCTCACCAGCTACAGACCTGTCTCTAACCAGTTACAGACCTGTCTCTAACCAGTTACAGACCTGTCTCTAACCAGTTAAAGATCAGTCTCTAACCAGTTACAGAGCTATCTCTAACCAGCTACAGACCTGTCTCTCACCAGCTACAGACCTGTCTCCAACCACTTACAGACCTGTCTCTAACCAGCTAAAAAACTGTCTCAAACCAGCTACAGACCTGTCTCTAACCTGCTACAGACCCGTCTCTAACCAGCTAAAAAACTTTCTCTAACCAGCTACAGACGTGCCTCTAACCTGCTACATATTTGTTTCTAACCAGCTACAGACCTGTCTCTAACCAGCTACAGACGTGTCACTAACCAGTTACAGACCTGTCTCTAACCAGCTAAAAAACTGTCACTAACCAGTTACAGACCTGTCTCTAACCAGTGAAAGATCAGTCTCTAACCAGTTACAGACCTGTCTCTAACCAGCTACAGACCCGTCTCTAACCAGCTACAGACCTGTCTCTAACCAGTTACAGACCTGTCTCAAACCAGCTACAGACCTGTCTCAAACCAGCTACAGACCTGTCTCTAACCAGCTACAGACCTGTCTCTCACCAGCGACAGACCTGTCTCTAACCAGCTACAGACCCGTCTCTAACCAGTGAAAGATCAGACTCTAACCAGTTACAGAGCTGTCTCTAACCAGCTACAGACCTGTCTCTCACCAGCGACAGACCTGTCTCTAACCAGCTACAGACCTGTCTCTAACCAGCTAAAAAACTGTCTCTAACCATTTACAGACCTGTCTCTAACCAGCTACAGACGTGTCACTAACCAGTTACAGACCTGTCTCTAACCAGCTAAAAAACTGTCTCTAACCAGCGACAGACCTGTCTCTAACCAGCTAAAAAACTGTCTCTAACCAGCTACAGACCTGTCTCTAACCAGCTACAGACCTGTCTCTAACCAGCTACAGACCTGTCTCTAACCAGTTACAGACCTGTTTGTAACTAGCTACAGACCTGTCTCTAACCAGCTACAGACCTGTTTCTAACCAGTTAAAGACCTCTCTCTAACCAGCTACAGACCCGTCTCTAACCAGCTACAGACCTGTCTCTAACCAGCTAAAAAACTGTCTCTAACCATTTACAGACCTGTCTCTAACCTGCTACAGACGTGTCACTAACCAGTTACAGACCTGTCTCTAACCAGCTAAAAAACTGTCTCTAACCAGCGACAGACCTGTCTCTAACCAGCTAAAAAACTGTCTCTAACCAGCTACAGACCTGTCTCTAACCAGCTACAGACCTGTCTCTAACCAGCTACAGACCTGTCTCTAACCAGTTACAGACCTGTTTGTAACTAGCTACAGACCTGTCTCTAACCAGCTACAGACCTGTTTCTAACCAGTTAAAGACCTCTCTCTAACCAGCTACAGACCCGTCTCTAACCAGCTACAGACCCGTCTCTAACCAGTTACAGACCTGTCTCTAACCAGCTACAAACTTGTCTCTAACCAGTTACAGACCTGTCTCTAACCAGCTACAGACCTGTCTCTAACCAGCTACAGACCCGTCTCTAACCAGCTACAGACCTGTCTCTCACCAGTTAAGGACCTGTCTCTAACCAGCTAAAAACTGTCTCCAACCAGTTACAAACCTGTCTCTAACCAGCTACAGACCTGTCTCTAACCAGCTACAGACCTGTCTCTTACCAGCTACAGACGTGTCACTAACCAGTTACAGACCTGTCTCTAACCAGCTAAAAAACTGTCTCTAACCAGTTACAGACCTGTCTCTAACCAGCTAAAAAACTGTCTCTAACCAGCTAAAGTCCTGTCTCTAACCAGCTACAGACCTGTCTCTAACCAGCTAAAAAACTGTCTCTAACCAGTTACAGACCTGTCTCTAACCAGTGAAAGATCAGTCTCTAACCAGTTACAGACCTGTCTCTAACCAGCTACAGACCTGTCTCAAACCAGCTACAGACCTGTCTCTAACCAGTTACAGACCTGTCTCTAACCAGTTACAGACCTGTCTCTAACCAGCTGCAGACCTGTCTCTAACCAGCTAAAAAACTGTCTCTAACCAGCAACAGACCTGTCTCTAACCAGCTAAAAAACTGTCTCTAACCAGCTACAGACCTGTCTCTAACCAGCTACAGACCTGTCTCTAACCAGCGACAGACCTGTCTCTAACCAGCTAAAAAACTGTCTCTAACCAGCTACAGACCTGTCTCTAACCAGCTACAGACCCGTCTCTAACCAGTTACAGACCTGTCTCTAACCAGTTAGAGATCAGTCTCTAACCAGTTACAGAGCTATCTCTAACCAGCTACAGACCTGTCTCTCACCAGCTACAGACCTGTCTCAAACCAGTTACAGACCTGTTTGTAACTAGCTACAGACCTGTCTCTAACCAGCTACAGACCTGTTTCTAACCAGTTAAAGACCTCTCTCTAACCAGCTACAGACCCGTCTCTAACCGGCTACAGACCTGTCTCTAACCAGCTAAAAAACTGTCTCTTACCAGTTACAGACCTTTCTCTAACCAGCTACAGACCCGTCTCTAACCAGCTACAAACTTGTCTCTAACCAGTTACAGACCTGTCTCTAACCAGCTACAGACCTGTCTCTAACCAGCTACAGACCCGTCTCTAACCAGCTACAGACCTGTCTCTCACAAGTTACAGACCTGTCTCTAGCCAGCTAAAAACTGTCTCCAACCAGTTACAAACCTGTTTCTAACCTGCAACATACTTGTCTCTAACCAGTTACAGACCTGTCTCTCACCAGCTACAGACGTGTCACTAACCAGTTACAGACCTGTCTCTAACCAGCTAAAAAACTGTCTCTAACCAGTTACAGACCTGTCTCTAACCAGCTACAGATCTGTCTCTAACCAGCTACAGACCTGTCTCTAACCAGCTAAAAAACTGTCTCTAACCAGTTACAGACCTGTCTCTAACCAGCTACAGACCTGTTTCAAACCAGTTACAGACCTGTCTCTAACCAGTTACAGACCTGTCTCTAACCAGCTGCAGACCTGTCTCTAACCAGCTAAAAAACTGTCTCAAACCAGCTACAGACCTGTCTTTAAGCAGCTACAGACCCGTCTCTAACCAGTTACAGACCTGTCTCTAACCAGTGAAAGATCAGTCTCTAACCAGCTGCAGACCTGTCTCTAACCAGTTACAGACCTGTCTCTAACCAGTAAAAGATCAGTCTCTAACCAGTGAAAGATCAGTCTCTCACCAGCTACAGACCTGTCTCTAACCAGTTACAGACCTGTCTCTAACCAGTTACAGACCTGTCTCTAACCAGTTAAAGATCAGTCTCTAACCAGTTACAGAGCTATCTCTAACCAGCTAAAAAACTGTCTCAAACCAGCTACAGACCTGTCTCTAACCTGCTACAGACCCGTCTCTAACCAGCTAAAAAACTTTCTCTAACCAGCTACAGACGTGCCTCTAACCTGCTACATATTTGTGTCTAACCAGCTACAGACCTGTCTCTAACCAGCTACAGACGTGTCACTAACCAGTTACAGACCTGTCTCTAACCAGCTAAAAAACTGTCACTAACCAGTTACAGACCTGTCTCTAACCAGTGAAAGATCAGTCTCTAACCAGTTACAGACCTGTCTCTAACCAGCTACAGACCCGTCTCTAACCAGCTACAGACCTGTCTCTAACCAGTTACAGACCTGTCTCTAACCAGTTACAGACCTGTCTCTAACCAGTTAAAGACCTGTCTCAAACCAGCTACAGACCTGTCTCTAACCAGCGACAGACCTGTATCTAACCAGCTACAGACCCGTCTCTAACCAGTGAAAGATCAGACTCTAACCAGTTACAGAGCTGTCTCTAACCAGCTACAGACCTGTCTCTCACCAGCGACAGACCTGTCTCTAACCAGCTACAGACCTGTCTCTAACCAGCTAAAAAACTGTCTCTAACCATTTACAGACCTGTCTCTAACCTGCTACAGACGTGTCACTAACCAGTTACAGACCTGTCTCTAACCAGCTAAAAAACTGTCTCTAACCAGCGACAGACCTGTCTCTAACCAGCTAAAAAACTGTCACTAACCAGTTACAGACCTGTCTCTAACCAGCTAAAAAACTGTCTCTAACCAGTTACAGACCTGTCTCTAACCAGCTACAGACCTGTTTCAAACCAGTTACAGACCTGTCTCTAACCAGCTAAAAACCTGTCTCTAACCAGCTACAGTCCTGTCTCTAACCAGCTACAGACCTGTCTCTAACCAGCTAAAAAACTGTCTCTAACCAGTTACAGACCTGTCTCTAACCAGCTACAGACCTGTTTCAAACCAGTTACAGACCTGTCTCTAACCAGTTACAGACCTGTCTCTAACCAGCTGCAGACCTGTCTCTAACCAGCTAAAAAACTGTCTCAAACCAGCTACAGACCTGTCTTTAACCAGCTACAGACCCGTCTCTAACCAGTTACAGACCTGTCTCTAACCAGTGAAAGATCAGTCTCTAACCAGCTGCAGACCTGTCTCTAACCAGTTACAGACCTGTCTCTAACCAGTAAAAGATCAGTCTCTAACCAGTGAAAGATCAGTCTCTCACCAGCTACAGACCTGTCTCTAACCAGTTACAGACCTGTCTCTAACCAGTTACAGACCTGTCTCTAACCAGTTAAAGATCAGTCTCTAACCAGTTACAGAGCTATCTCTAACCAGCTACAGACCTGTCTCTCACCAGCTACAGACCTGTCTCCAACCACTTACAGACCTGTCTCTAACCAGCTAAAAAACTGTCTCAAACCAGCTACAGACGTGCCTCTAACCTGCTACATATTTGTTTCTAACCAGCTACAGACGTGTCACTAACCAGTTACAGACCTGTCTCTAACCAGCTAAAAAACTGTCACTAACCAGTTACAGACCTGTCTCTAACCAGTGAAAGATCAGTCTCTAACCAGTTACAGACCTGTCTCTAACCAGCTACAGACCCGTCTCTAACCAGCTACAGACCTGTCTCTAACCAGTTACAGACCTGTCTCTAACCAGTTACAGACCTGTCTCTAACCAGTTACAGACCTGTCTCAAACCAGCTACAGACCTGTCTCAAACCAGCTACAGACCTGTCTCTAACCAGCTACAGACCTGTCTCTCACCAGCGACAGACCTGTCTCTAACCAGCTACAGACCCGTCTCTAACCAGTGAAAGATCAGACTCTAACCAGTTACAGAGCTGTCTCTAACCAGCTACAGACCTGTCTCTCACCAGCGACAGACCTGTCTCTAACCAGCTACAGACCTGTCTCTAACCAGCTAAAGACCTGTCTCTAACCATTTACAGACCTGTCTCTAACCTGCTACAGACGTGTCACTAACCAGTTACAGACCTGTCTCTAACCAGCTAAAAAACTGTCTCTAACCAGCGACAGACCTGTCTCTAACCAGCTAAAAAACTGTCTCTAACCAGCTACAGACCTGTCTCTAACCAGCTACAGACCTGTCTCTAACCAGCTACAGACCTGTCTCTAACCAGTTACAGACCTGTTTGTAACTAGCTACAGACCTGTCTCTAACCAGCTACAGACCTGTTTCTAACCAGTTAAAGACCTCTCTCTAACCAGCTACAGACCCGTCTCTAACCAGCTACAGACCCGTCTCTAACCAGCTACAAACTTGTCTCTAACCAGTTACAGACCTGTCTCTAACCAGCTACAGACCCGTCTCTAACCAGCTACAGACCTGTCTCTCACCAGTTACAGACCTGTCTCTAACCAGCTAAAAACTGTCTCCAACCAGTTACAAACCTGTCTCTAACCAGCTACAGACCTGTCTCTAACCAGCTACAGACCTGTCTCTTACCAGCTACAGACGTGTCACTAACCAGTTACAGACCTGTCTCTAACCAGCTAAAAAACTGTCTCTAACCAGTTACAGACCTGTCTCTAACCAGCTAAAAAACTGTCTCTAACCAGCTAAAGTCCTGTCTCTAACCAGCTACAGACCTGTCTCTAACCAGCTAAAAAACTGTCTCAAACCAGCTACAGACCTGTCTCTAACCTGCTACAGACCCGTCTCTAACCAGCTAAAAAACTTTCTCTAACCAGCTACAGACGTGCCTCTAACCTGCTACATATTTGTTTCTAACCAGCTACAGACCTGTCTCTAACCAGCTAAAGACGTGTCACTAACCAGTTACAGACCTGTCTCTAACCAGTGAAAGATCAGTCTCTAACCAGTTACAGACCTGTCTCTAACCAGCTACAGACCCGTCTCTAACCAGCTACAGACCTGTCTCTAACCAGTTACAGACCAGTCTCTAACCAGCTACAGACCTGTCTCTAACCAGTTACAGAGCTGTCTCTAACCAGCTACAGACCTGTCTCTCACCAGCGACAGACCTGTCTCTAACCAGCTACAGACCTGTCTCAAACAAGCTACAGACCTGTCTCAAACCAGCTACAGACCTGTCTCTAACCAGCTACAGACCTGTCTCTCACCAGCTACAGACCTGTCTCAAACCAGCTACAGACCTGTCTCTAACCAGTTACAGAGCTGTCTCTAACCAGCTACAGACCTGTCTCTCACCAGCGACAGACCTGTCTCTAACCAGCTACAGACCTGTCTCTAACCAGCTAAAAAACTGTCTCTAACCATTTACAGACCTGTCTCTAACCTGCTACAGACGTGTCACTAACCAGTTACAGACCTGTCTCTAACCAGCTAAAAAACTGTCTCTAACCAGCGACAGACCTGTCTCTAACCAGCTAAAAAACTGTCTCTAACCAGCTACAGACCTGTCTCTAACCAGCTACAGACCTGTCTCTAACCAGTTACAGACCTGTTTGTAACTAGCTACAGACCTGTCTCTAACCAGCTACAGACCTGTTTCTAACCAGTTAAAGACCTCTCTCTAACCAGCTACAGACCCGTCTCTAACCAGCTACAGACCCGTCTCTAACCAGCTACAAACTTGTCTCTAACCAGTTACAGACCTGTCTCTAACCAGCTACAGACCTGACTCTAACCAGCTACAGACCCGTCTCTAACCAGCTACAGACCTGTCTCTCACCAGTTACAGACCTGTCTCTAACCAGCTAAAAACTGTCTCCAACCAGTTACAAACCTGTCTCTAACCAGCTACAGACCTGTCTCTAACCAGCTACAGACCTGTCTCTTACCAACTACAGACGTGTCACTAACCAGTTACAGACCTGTCTCTAACCAGCTAAAAAACTGTCTCTAACCAGTTACAGACCTGTCTCTAACCAGCTAAAAAACTGTCTCTAACCAGCTAAAGTCCTGTCTCTAACCAGCTACAGACCTGTCTCTAACCAGCTAAAAAACTGTCTCTAACCAGTTACAGACCTGTCTCTAACCAGTGAAAGATCAGTCTCTAACCAGTTACAGACCTGTCTCAAACCAGCTGCAGACCTGTCTCTAACCAGCTAAAAAACTGTCTCTAACCAGCAACAGACCTGTCTCTAACCAGCTAAAAAACTGTCTCTAACCAGCTACAGACCTGTCTCTAACCAGCTACAGACCTGTCTCTAACCAGCGACAGACCTGTCTCTAACCAGCTAAAAAACTGTCTCTAACCAGCTACAGACCTGTCTCTAACCAGCTACAGACCCGTCTCTAACCAGTTACAGACCTGTCTCTAACCAGTTAAAGATCAGTCTCTAACCAGTTACAGAGCTATCTCTAACCAGCTACAGACCTGTCTCTCACCAGCTACAGACCTGTCTCAAACCAGTTACAGACCTGTTTGTAACTAGCTACAGACCTGTCTCTAACCAGCTACAGACCTGTTTCTAACCAGTTAAAGACCTCTCTCTAACCAGCTACAGACCCGTCTCTAACCGGCTACAGACCTGTCTCTAACCAGCTAAAAAACTGTCTCTAACCAGCTAAAAAACTGTCTCTTACCAGTTACAGACCTTTCTCTAACCAGCTACAGACCCGTCTCTAACCAGCTACAAACTTGTCTCTAACCAGTTACAGACCTGTCTCTAACCAGCTACAGACCTGTCTCTAACCAGCTACAGACCCGTCTCTAACCAGCTACAGACCTGTCTCTCACCAGTTACAGACCTGTCTCTAGCCAGCTAAAAACTGTCTCCAACCAGTTACAAACCTGTTTCTAACCTGCAACATACTTGTCTCTAACCAGTTACAGATCTGTCTCTAACCAGCTACAGACCTGTCTCTCACCAGCTACAGACGTGTCACTAACCAGTTACAGACCTGTCTCTAACCAGTTACAGATCTGTCTCTAACCAGTTACAGACCTGTCTCTAACCAGTTACAGACCTGTCTCAAACAAGCTACAGACCTGTCTCAAACCAGCTACAGACCTGTCTCTAACCAGCTACAGACCTGTCTCTCACCAGCTACAGACCTGTCTCAAACCAGCTACAGACCTGTCTCTAACCAGTTACAGAGCTGTCTCTAACAAGCTACAGACCTGTCTCAAACCAGCTACAGACCTGTCTCTAACCAGCTACAGACCTGTCTCTCACCAGCTACAGACCTGTCTCAAACCAGCTACAGACCTGTCTCTAACCAGTTACAGAGCTGTCTCTAACCAGCTACAGACCTGTCTCTCACCAGCGACAGACCTGTCTCTAACCAGCTACAGACCTGTCTCTAACCAGCTAAAAAACTGTCTCTAACCATTTACAGACCTGTCTCTAACCTGCTACAGACGTGTCACTAACCAGTTACAGACCTGTCTCTAACCAGCTAAAAAACTGTCTCTAACCAGCGACAGACCTGTCTCTAACCAGCTAAAAAACTGTCTCTAACCAGCTACAGACCTGTCTCTAACCAGCTACAGACCTGTCTCTAACCAGTTACAGACCTGTTTGTAACTAGCTACAGACCTGTCTCTAACCAGCTACAGACCTGTTTCTAACCAGTTAAAGACCTCTCTCTAACCAGCTACAGACCCGTCTCTAACCAGCTACAGACCCGTCTCTAACCAGCTACAAACATGTCTCTAACCAGTTACAGACCTGTCTCTAACCAGCTACAGACCTGTCTCTAACCAGCTACAGACCCGTCTCTAACCAGCTACAGACCTGTCTCTCACCAGTTACAGACCTGTCTCTAACCAGCTAAAAACTGTCTCCAACCAGTTACAAACCTGTCTCTAACCAGCTACAGACCTGTCTCTAACCAGCTACAGACCTGTCTCTTACCAGCTACAGACGTGTCACTAACCAGTTACAGACCTGTCTCTAACCAGCTAAAAAACTGTCTCTAACCAGTTACAGACCTGTCTCTAACCAGCTAAAAAACTGTCTCTAACCAGCTAAAGTCCTGTCTCTAACCAGCTACAGACCTGTCTCTAACCAGCTAAAAAACTGTCTCTAACCAGTTACAGACCTGTCTCTAACCAGTGAAAGATCAGTCTCTAACCAGTTACAGACCTGTCTCAAACCAGCTGCAGACCTGTCTCTAACCAGCTAAAAAACTGTCTCTAACCAGCAACAGACCTGTCTCTAACCAGCTAAAAAACTGTCTCTAACCAGCTACAGACCTGTCTCTAACCAGCTACAGACCTGTCTCTAACCAGCGACAGACCTGTCTCTAACCAGCTAAAAAACTGTCTCTAACCAGCTACAGACCTGTCTCTAACCAGCTACAGACCCGTCTCTAACCAGTTACAGACCTGTCTCTAACCAGTTAAAGATCAGTCTCTAACCAGTTACAGAGCTATCTCTAACCAGCTACAGACCTGTCTCTCACCAGCTACAGACCTGTTTCTAACCAGTTAAAGACCTCTCTCTAACCAGCTACAGACCCGTCTCTAACCGGCTACAGACCTGTCTCTAACCAGCTAAAAAACTGTCTCTAACCAGCTAAAAAACTGTCTCTTACCAGTTACAGACCTTTCTCTAACCAGCTACAGACCCGTCTCTAACCAGCTACAAACTTGTCTCTAACCAGTTACAGACCTGTCTCTAACCAGCTACAGACCTGTCTCTAACCAGCTACAGACCCGTCTCTAACCAGCTACAGACCTGTCTCTAGCCAGCTAAAAACTGTCTCCAACCAGTTACAAACCTGTTTCTAACCTGCAACATACTTGTCTCTAACCAGTTACAGATCTGTCTCTAACCAGCTACAGACCTGTCTCTCACCAGCTACAGACGTGTCACTAACCAGTTACAGACCTGTCTCTAACCAGCTAAAAAACTGTCTCTAACCAGTTACAGACCTGTCTCTAACCAGCTAAAAACCTGTCTCTAACCAGCTACAGTCCTGTCTCTAACCAGCTACAGACCTGTCTCTAACCAGCTAAAAAAGTGTCTCTAACCAGTTACAGACCTGTCTCTAACCAGCTACAGACCTGTTTCAAACCAGTTACAGACCTGTCTCTAACCAGTTACAGACCTGTCTCTAACCAGCTGCAGACCTGTCTCTAACCAGCTAAAAAACTGTCTCAAACCAGCTACAGACCTGTCTTTAACCAGCTACAGACCCGTCTCTAACCAGTTACAGACCTGTCTCTAACCAGTTACAGACCTGTCTCTAACCAGCTAAAAAACTGTCTCTAACCAGCTACAGACCTGTCTTTAACCAGCTACAGACCCGTCTCTAACCAGTGAAAGATCAGTCTCTAACCAGCTGCAGACCTGTCTCTAACCAGCTAAAAAACTGTCTCTAACCAGCGACAGACCTGTCTCTAACCAGTTACAGACCTGTCTCTAACCAGTTACAGACCTGTCTCTAACCAGTAAAAGATCAGTCTCTAACCAGTGAAAGATCAGTCTCTCACCAGCTACAGACCTGTCTCTAACCAGCTACAGACCCGTCTCTAACCAGTTACAGATCTGTCTCTAACCAGTTAAAGATCAGTCTCTAACCAGTTACAGAGCTATCTCTAACCAGCTACAGACCTGTCTCTCACAAGCTACAGACCTGTCTCAAACCAGCTACAGACCTGTCTCCAACCTGCTAAAAAACTGCCTCAAACCAGCTACAGACCTGTCTCTAACCAGCTAAAAAAAACTTTCTCTAACCAGCTACAGACGTGCCTCTAACCTGCTACAGACCCGTCTCTAACCAGCTAAAAAAACTTTCTCTAACCAGCTACAGACCCGTCTCTAACCAGCTAAAAAAACTTTCTCTAACCAGCTACAGACGTGCCTCTAACCTGCTACAGACCCGTCTCTAACCAGCTAAAAAAACTTTCTCTAACCTGCTACAGACCCGTCTCTAACCAGCTAAAAAAACTTTCTCTAACCAGCTACAGACGTGCCTCTAACCTGCTACATACTTGTCTCTAACCAGCTACAGACCTGTCTCTAACCAGCTACAGACGTGTCACTAACCAGTTACAGACCTGTCTCTAACCAGTGAAAGATCAGTCTCTAACCAGTTACAGACCTGTCTCAAACCAGCTACAGACCTGTCTCTAACCAGCTAAAAAAACTGTCACTAACCAGTTACAGACCTGTCTCTAACCAGTGAAAGATCAGTCTCTCACCAGCTACAGACCTGTCTCTAACCAGCTACAGACCTGTCTCTAACCAGTTACAGACCTGTCTCTAACCAGTGAAAGATCAGTCTCTTACCAGTTACAGACCTTTCTCTAACCAGTTACAGACCTGTCTCAAACCAGCTGCAGACCTGTCTCTAACCAGCTAAAAAACTGTCTCTAACCAGCAACAGACCTGTCTCTAACCAGCTAAAAAACTGTCTCTAACCAGCTACAGACCTGTCTCTAACCAGCTACAGACCTGTCTCTAACCAGCGACAGACCTGTCTCTAACCAGCTAAAAAACTGTCTCTAACCAGCTACAGACCTGTCTCTAACCAGCTACAGACCCGTCTCTAACCAGTTACAGACCTGTCTCTAACCAGTTAAAGATCAGTCTCTAACCAGTTACAGAGCTATCTCTAACCAGCTACAGACCTGTCTCTCACCAGCTACAGACCTGTTTCTAACCAGTTAAAGACCTCTCTCTAACCAGCTACAGACCCGTCTCTAACCGGCTACAGACCTGTCTCTAACCAGCTAAAAAACTGTCTCTAACCAGCTAAAAAACTGTCTCTTACCAGTTACAGACCTTTCTCTAACCAGCTACAGACCCGTCTCTAACCAGCTACAAACTTGTCTCTAACCAGTTACAGACCTGTCTCTAACCAGCTACAGACCTGTCTCTAACCAGCTACAGACCCGTCTCTAACCAGCTACAGACCTGTCTCTAGCCAGCTAAAAACTGTCTCCAACCAGTTACAAACCTGTTTCTAACCTGCAACATACTTGTCTCTAACCAGTTACAGATCTGTCTCTAACCAGCTACAGACCTGTCTCTCACCAGCTACAGACGTGTCACTAACCAGTTACAGACCTGTCTCTAACCAGCTAAAAAACTGTCTCTAACCAGTTACAGACCTGTCTCTAACCAGCTAAAAACCTGTCTCTAACCAGCTACAGTCCTGTCTCTAACCAGCTACAGACCTGTCTCTAACCAGCTAAAAAAGTGTCTCTAACCAGTTACAGACCTGTCTCTAACCAGCTACAGACCTGTTTCAAACCAGTTACAGACCTGTCTCTAACCAGCTGCAGACCTGTCTCTAACCAGCTAAAAAACTGTCTCAAACCAGCTACAGACCTGTCTTTAACCAGCTACAGACCCGTCTCTAACCAGTTACAGACCTGTCTCTAACCAGTTACAGACCTGTCTCTAACCAGCTAAAAAACTGTCTCTAACCAGCTACAGACCTGTCTTTAACCAGCTACAGACCCGTCTCTAACCAGTGAAAGATCAGTCTCTAACCAGCTGCAGACCTGTCTCTAACCAGCTAAAAAACTGTCTCTAACCAGCGACAGACCTGTCTCTAACCAGTTACAGACCTGTCTCTAACCAGTTACAGACCTGTCTCTAACCAGTAAAAGATCAGTCTCTAACCAGTGAAAGATCAGTCTCTCACCAGCTACAGACCTGTCTCTAACCAGCTACAGACCCGTCTCTAACCAGTTACAGATCTGTCTCTAACCAGTTAAAGATCAGTCTCTAACCAGTTACAGAGCTATCTCTAACCAGCTACAGACCTGTCTCTCACAAGCTACAGACCTGTCTCAAACCAGCTACAGACCTGTCTCCAACCTGCTAAAAAACTGCCTCAAACCAGCTACAGACCTGTCTCTAACCAGCTAAAAAAAACTTTCTCTAACCAGCTACAGACGTGCCTCTAACCTGCTACAGACCCGTCTCTAACCAGCTAAAAAAACTTTCTCTAACCAGCTACAGACCCGTCTCTAACCAGCTAAAAAAACTTTCTCTAACCAGCTACAGACGTGCCTCTAACCTGCTACAGACCCGTCTCTAACCAGCTAAAAAAACTTTCTCTAACCTGCTACAGACCCGTCTCTAACCAGCTAAAAAAACTTTCTCTAACCAGCTACAGACGTGCCTCTAACCTGCTACATACTTGTCTCTAACCAGCTACAGACCTGTCTCTAACCAGCTACAGACGTGTCACTAACCAGTTACAGACCTGTCTCTAACCAGTGAAAGATCAGTCTCTAACCAGTTACAGACCTGTCTCAAACCAGCTACAGACCTGTCTCTAACCAGCTAAAAAAACTGTCACTAACCAGTTACAGACCTGTCTCTAACCAGTGAAAGATCAGTCTCTCACCAGCTACAGACCTGTCTCTAACCAGCTACAGACCTGTCTCTAACCAGTTACAGACCTGTCTCTAACCAGTGAAAGATCAGTCTCTTACCAGTTACAGACCTTTCTCTAACCAGCTACAGACCCGTCTCTAACCAGCTACAAACTTGTCTCTAACCAGTTACAGACCTGTCTCTAACCAGCTACAGACCTGTCTCTAACCAGCTACAGACCCGTCTTTAACCAGCTACAGACCTGTCTCTCACCAGTTACAGACCTGTCTCTCACCAGCTACAGACCTGTCTCAAACCAGTTACAGACCTGTTTGTAACTAGCTACAGACCTGTCTCTAACCAGCTACAGACCTGTTTCTAACCAGTTAAAGACCTCTCTCTAACCAGCTACAGACCCGTCTCTAACCGGCTACAGACCTGTCTCTAACCAGCTAAAAAACTGTCTCTAACCAGCTAAAAAACTGTCTCTTACCAGTTACAGACCTTTCTCTAACCAGCTACAGACCCGTCTCTAACCAGCTACAAACTTGTCTCTAACCAGTTACAGACCTGTCTCTAACCAGCTACAGACCTGTCTCTAACCAGCTACAGACCCGTCTCTAACCAGCTACAGACCTGTCTCTCACCAGTTACAGACCTGTCTCTAGCCAGCTAAAAACTGTCTCCAACCAGTTACAAACCTGTTTCTAACCTGCAACATACTTGTCTCTAACCAGTTACAGATCTGTCTCTAACCAGCTACAGACCTGTCTCTCACCAGCTACAGACGTGTCACTAACCAGTTACAGACCTGTCTCTAACCAGTTACAGATCTGTCTCTAACCAGTTACAGACCTGTCTCTAACCAGTTACAGACCTGTCTCAAACAAGCTACAGACCTGTCTCAAACCAGCTACAGACCTGTCTCTAACCAGCTACAGACCTGTCTCTCACCAGCTACAGACCTGTCTCAAACCAGCTACAGACCTGTCTCTAACCAGTTACAGAGCTGTCTCTAACCAGCTACAGACCTGTCTCTCACCAGCGACAGACCTGTCTCTAACCAGCTACAGACCTGTCTCTAACCAGCTAAAAAACTGTCTCTAACCATTTACAGACCTGTCTCTAACCTGCTACAGACGTGTCACTAACCAGTTACAGACCTGTCTCTAACCAGCTAAAAAACTGTCTCTAACCAGCGACAGACCTGTCTCTAACCAGCTAAAAAACTGTCTCTAACCAGCTACAGACCTGTCTCTAACCAGCTACAGACCTGTCTCTAACCAGTTACAGACCTGTTTGTAACTAGCTACAGACCTGTCTCTAACCAGCTACAGACCTGTTTCTAACCAGTTAAAGACCTCTCTCTAACCAGCTACAGACCCGTCTCTAACCAGCTACAGACCCGTCTCTAACCAGCTACAAACTTGTCTCTAACCAGTTACAGACCTGTCTCTAACCAGCTACAGACCTGTCTCTAACCAGCTACAGACCCGTCTCTAACCAGCTACAGACCTGTCTCTCACCAGTTACAGACCTGTCTCTAACCAGCTAAAAACTGTCTCCAACCAGTTACAAACCTGTCTCTAACCAGCTACAGACCTGTCTCTAACCAGCTACAGACCTGTCTCTTACCAGCTACAGACGTGTCACTAACCAGTTACAGACCTGTCTCTAACCAGCTAAAAAACTGTCTCTAACCAGTTACAGACCTGTCTCTAACCAGCTAAAAAACTGTCTCTAACCAGCTAAAGTCCTGTCTCTAACCAGCTACAGACCTGTCTCTAACCAGCTAAAAAACTGTCTCTAACCAGTTACAGACCTGTCTCTAACCAGTGAAAGATCAGTCTCTAACCAGTTACAGACCTGTCTCAAACCAGCTGCAGACCTGTCTCTAACCAGCTAAAAAACTGTCTCTAACCAGCAACAGACCTGTCTCTAACCAGCTAAAAAACTGTCTCTAACCAGCTACAGACCTGTCTCTAACCAGCTACAGACCTGTCTCTAACCAGCGACAGACCTGTCTCTAACCAGCTAAAAAACTGTCTCTAACCAGCTACAGACCTGTCTCTAACCAGCTACAGACCCGTCTCTAACCAGTTACAGACCTGTCTCTAACCAGTTAAAGATCAGTCTCTAACCAGTTACAGAGCTATCTCTAACCAGCTACAGACCTGTCTCTCACCAGCTACAGACCTGTTTCTAACCAGTTAAAGACCTCTCTCTAACCAGCTACAGACCCGTCTCTAACCGGCTACAGACCTGTCTCTAACCAGCTAAAAAACTGTCTCTAACCAGCTAAAAAACTGTCTCTTACCAGTTACAGACCTTTCTCTAACCAGCTACAGACCCGTCTCTAACCAGCTACAAACTTGTCTCTAACCAGTTACAGACCTGTCTCTAACCAGCTACAGACCTGTCTCTAACCAGCTACAGACCCGTCTCTAACCAGCTACAGACCTGTCTCTCACCAGTTACAGACCTGTCTCTAGCCAGCTAAAAACTGTCTCCAACCAGTTACAAACCTGTTTCTAACCTGCAACATACTTGTCTCTAACCAGTTACAGATCTGTCTCTAACCAGCTACAGACCTGTCTCTCACCAGCTACAGACGTGTCACTAACCAGTTACAGACCTGTCTCTAACCAGCTAAAAAACTGTCTCTAACCAGTTACAGACCTGTCTCTAACCAGCTAAAAACCTGTCTCTAACCAGCTACAGTCCTGTCTCTAACCAGCTACAGACCTGTCTCTAACCAGCTAAAAAAGTGTCTCTAACCAGTTACAGACCTGTCTCTAACCAGCTACAGACCTGTTTCAAACCAGTTACAGACCTGTCTCTAACCAGTTACAGACCTGTCTCTAACCAGCTGCAGACCTGTCTCTAACCAGCTAAAAAACTGTCTCAAACCAGCTACAGACCTGTCTTTAACCAGCTACAGACCCGTCTCTAACCTGTTACAGACCTGTCTCTAACCAGTTACAGACCTGTCTCTAACCAGCTAAAAAACTGTCTCTAACCAGCTACAGACCTGTCTTTAACCAGCTACAGACCCGTCTCTAACCAGTGAAAGATCAGTCTCTAACCAGCTGCAGACCTGTCTCTAACCAGCTAAAAAACTGTCTCTAACCAGCGACAGACCTGTCTCTAACCAGTTACAGACCTGTCTCTAACCAGTTACAGACCTGTCTCTAACCAGTAAAAGATCAGTCTCTAACCAGTGAAAGATCAGTCTCTCACCAGCTACAGACCTGTCTCTAACCAGCTACAGACCCGTCTCTAACCAGTTACAGATCTGTCTCTAACCAGTTAAAGATCAGTCTCTAACCAGTTACAGAGCTATCTCTAACCAGCTACAGACCTGTCTCTCACAAGCTACAGACCTGTCTCAAACCAGCTACAGACCTGTCTCCAACCTGCTAAAAAACTGCCTCAAACCAGCTACAGACCTGTCTCTAACCAGCTAAAAAAAACTTTCTCTAACCAGCTACAGACGTGCCTCTAACCTGCTACAGACCCGTCTCTAACCAGCTAAAAAAACTTTCTCTAACCAGCTACAGACCCGTCTCTAACCAGCTAAAAAAACTTTCTCTAACCAGCTACAGACGTGCCTCTAACCTGCTACAGACCCGTCTCTAACCAGCTAAAAAAACTTTCTCTAACCTGCTACAGACCCGTCTCTAACCAGCTAAAAAAACTTTCTCTAACCAGCTACAGACGTGCCTCTAACCTGCTACATACTTGTCTCTAACCAGCTACAGACCTGTCTCTAACCAGTTACAGACCTGTCTCTAACCAGTGAAAGATCAGTCTCTTACCAGTTACAGACCTTTCTCTAACCAGCTACAGACCCGTCTCTAACCAGCTACAAACTTGTCTCTAACCAGTTACAGACCTGTCTCTAACCAGCTACAGACCTGTCTCTAACCAGCTACAGACCCGTCTTTAACCAGCTACAGACCTGTCTCTCACCAGTTACAGACCTGTCTCTAACCAGCTAAAAACTGTCTCCAACCAGTTACAAACCTGTTTCTAACCTGCAACATACTTGTCTCTAACCAGCTACAGACGTGTCACTAACCAGTTACAGACCTGTCTCTAACCAGCTAAAAAACTGTCTCTAACCAGTTACAGACCTGTCTCTAACCAGCTAAAAACCTGTCTCTAACCAGCTACAGTCCTGTCTCTAACCAGCTACAGACCTGTCTCTAACCAGCTAAAAAACTGTCTCTAACCAGTTACAGACCTGTCTCTAACCAGCTACAGACCTGTTTCAAACCAGTTACAGACCTGTCTCTAACCAGTTACAGACCTGTCTCTAACCAGCTACAGACCCGTCTCTAACCAGTTACAGACCTGTCTCTAACCAGCTACAGACCTGTCTCTAACCAGCTACAGACCCGTCTTTAACCAGCTACAGACCTGTCTCTCACCAGTTACAGACCTGTCTCTAACCAGCTAAAAACTGTCTCCAACCAGTTACAAACCTGTTTCTAACCTGCAACATACTTGTCTCTAACCAGCTACAGACGTGTCACTAACCAGTTACAGACCTGTCTCTAACCAGCTAAAAAACTGTCTCTAACCAGCTACAGTCCTGTCTCTAACCAGCTACAGACCTGTCTCTAACCAGCTAAAAAACTGTCTCTAACCAGTTACAGACCTGTCTCTAACCAGCTACAGACCTGTTTCAAACCAGTTACAGACCTGTCTCTAACCAGTTACAGACCTGTCTCTAACCAGCTGCAGACCTGTCTCTAACCAGCTAAAAAACTGTCTCAAACCAGCTACAGACCTGTCTTTAACCAGCTACAGACCCGTCTCTAACCAGTTACAGACCTGTCTCTAACCAGTGAAAGATCAGTCTCTAACCAGCTACAGAACTGTCTCTAACCAGCTGCAGACCTGTCTCTAACCAGCTAAAAAACTGTCTCTAACCAGCGACAGACCTGTCTCTAACCAGCTACAGACCTGTCTCTAACCAGTTACAGACATGTCTCTAACCAGTGAAAGATCAGTCTCTAACCAGTGAAAGATCAGTCTCTAACCAGCTACAGACCTGTCTCTCACAAGCTACAGACCTGTCTCCAACCTGCTAAAAAACTGTCTCAAACCAGCTACAGACCTGTCTCCAACCTGCTAAAAAACTGTCTCAAACCAGCTACAGACCCGTCTCTAACCAGCTAAAAAACTTTCTCTAACCAGCTACAGACGTGCCTCTAACCTGCTACATACTTGTCTCTAACCAGCTACAGACCTGTCTCTAACCAGCTACAGACGTGTCACTAACCAGTTACAGACCTGTCTCTAACCAGCTAAAAAACTGTCACTAACCAGTTACAGACCTGTCTCTAACCAGAGAAAGATCAGTCTCTAACCAGTTACAGACCTGTCTCTAACCAGCTACAGACCTGTCTCAAACCAGCTACAGACCTGTCTCTAACCAGCTAAAAAAACTGTCTCTAACCAGTTACAGACCTGTCTCAAACCAGCTACAGACCTGTCTCAAACCAGCTACAGACCTGTCTCAAACCAGCTACAGACCTGTCTCTAACCAGCTACAGACGTGTCACTAACCAGCGACAGACCTGTCTCTATCCAGCTACAGACCTGTCTCTAACCAGCTAAAAAACTCTCTCTAACCATTTACAGACCTGTCTCTAACCAGTGAAAGATCAGTCTCTAACCAGTTACAGACCTGTCTCTAACCAGCGACAGACCTCTCTCTAACCAGCTACAGACCTGTCTCTAACCAGCTAAAAAACTGTCTCTAACCATTTACAGACCTGTCTCTTACCAGTGAAAGATCAGTCTCTAACCAGTTACAGACCTGTCTCTAACCAGCTACAGACCTGTCTCAAACCAGCTATAGACCTGTCTCAAACCAGCTACAGACCTGTCTCAAACCAGCTACAGACCTGTCTTTAACCAGCTACAGACCCGTCTCTAACCAGTTACAGACCTGTCTCTAACCAGTGAAAGATCAGTCTCTAACCAGCTACAGAACTGTCTCTAACCAGCTGCAGACCTGTCTCTAACCAGCTAAAAAACTGTCTCTAACCAGCGACAGACCTGTCTCTAACCAGTTACAGACATGTCTCTAACCAGTGAAAGATCAGTCTCTAACCAGTGAAAGATCAGTCTCTAACCAGCTACAGACCCGTATCTAACCAGTTACAGACCTGTCTCTAACCAGTTAAAGATCAGTCTCTAACCAGCTACAGACCTGTCTCTCACAAGCTACAGACCTGTCTCCAACCTGCTAAAAAACTGTCTCAAACCAGCTACAGACCTGTCTCCAACCTGCTAAAAAACTGTCTCAAACCAGCTACAGACCCGTCTCTAACCAGCTAAAAAACTTTCTCTAACCAGCTACAGACGTGCCTCTAACCTGCTACATACTTGTCTCTAACCAGCTATAGACCTGTCTCTAACCAGCTAAAAAACTGTCACTAACCAGTTACAGACCTGTCTCTAACCAGTGAAAGATCAGTCTCTAACCAGTTACAGACCTGTCTCTAACCAGCTACAGACCTGTCTCAAACCAGCTACAGACCTGTCTCTAACCAGCTAAAAAAACTGTCTCTAACCAGTTACAGACCTGTCTCTAACCAGTGAAAGATCAGTCTCTCACCAGCTACAGACCTGTCTCTAACCAGCTACAGACCTGTCTCTTACCAGTTACAGACCTGTCTCTAACCAGTGAAAGATCAGTCTCTAACCAGTTACAGACCTGTCTCAAACCAGCTACAGACCTGTCTCAAACCAGCTACAGACCTGTCTCAAACCAGCTACAGACCTGTCTCTAACCAGCTACAGACGTGTCACTAACCAGTTACAGACCTGTCTCTAACCAGCTAAAAAACTGTCTCTAACCACTTACAGACCTGTCTAACCAGCTACAGAC
Organism: Telmatherina bonti; assembly: GCF_933228915.1. NCBI lineage: Eukaryota > Metazoa > Chordata > Actinopteri > Atheriniformes > Telmatherinidae > Telmatherina > Telmatherina bonti. The sequence continues at coordinate 32,015,603 of NC_136632.1, forward strand.
CTGTCTCTAACCAACTACAGACCTGTCTCTAACCAGCTACAGACCTGTCTCTAACCAACTACAGACCTGTCTCTAACCAGCTTCAGACTTCTCTCTAACCAGCTACAGACCTGTCTCTAACCAGCTACAGAAGTGTCACTAACCAGTTACAGACCTGTCTCTAACCAGGAACTGACCTGTCTCTAACCAGTTACAGACCTGTCTATAACCAGTTAAAGACCTCTCTCTAACCAACAACAGACCAGTCTCTAACCAGCTACAGACCTGTCTCTAACCAGTTACAGACCTGTCTCTAACCAGCTACAGACCCGTCTCTAACCAGTGAAAGATCAGTCTCTAACCAGTTACAGAGCTGTCTCTAACCAGCTACAGACCTGTCTCTAACCAGCGACAGACCTGTCTCTAACCAGCTACAGACCTGTCTCTAACCAGCTAAAAAACTGTCTCTAACCATTTACAGACCTGTCTCTAACCAGTGAAAGATCAGTCTCTAACCAGTTACAGACCTGTCTCTAACCAGCTACAGACCTGTCTCTAACCAGCTAAAAAACTGTCTATAACCAGCGACAGACCTGTCTCTAACCAGCTACAGACCTGTCTCTAACCAGCTAAAAAACTGTCTCTAACCATTTACAGACCTGTCTCTAACCAGTAAAAGATCAGTCTCTTACCAGTTACAGAGCTGTCTCTAACCAGTTACAGACCTGTCTCTAACCAGTGAAAGATCAGTCTCTAACCAGTTACAGAGCTGTCTCTAACCAGCTACAGACCTGTCTCTAACCAGCGACAGACCTGTCTCTAACCAGCTACAGACCTGTCTCTAACCAGCTAAAAAACTGTCTCTAACCATTTACAGACCTGTCTCTAACCAGTGAAAGATCAGTCTCTACCCAGTTACAGACCTGTCTCTAACCAGCTACAGACCTGTCTCTAACCAACTAAAAAACTGTCTCTAACCAGCGACAGACCTGTCTCTATCCAGCTACAGACCTGTCTCTAACCAGCTAAAAAACTCTCTCTAACCATTTACAGACCTGTCTCTAACCAGTGAAAGATCAGTCTCTAACCAGTTACAGACCTGTCTCTAACCAGCTACAGACCTGTCTCTCACCAGCTAAAAAACTGTCTCTAACCATTTACAGACCTGTCTCTAACCAGTGAAAGATCAGTCTCTAACCAGTTACAGACCTGTCTCTAACCAGTGAAAGATCAGTCTCTAACCAGTTACAGACCTGTCTCTAACCAGCGACAGACCTCTCTCTAACCAGCTACAGACCTGTCTCTAACCAGCTAAAAAACTGTCTCTAACCAGTTACAGACCTGTCTCTAACCAACTACAGACCTGTCTCTAACCAGTTACAGACCTGTCTCTAACCAGTTACAGACCTGTCTCTAACCAGCTGCAGACCTGTCTCTAACCAGCTAAAAAACTGTCTCTAACCAGCGACAGACCTGTCTCTAACCAGCTACAGACCCGTCTCTAACCAGTTACAGACCTGTCTCTAACCAGTAAAATATCAGTCTCTAACCAGTGAAAGATCAGTCTCTCACCAGCTACAGACCTGTCTCTAACCAGCTACAGACCCGTCTCTAACCAGTTACAGACCTGTCTCTAACCAGTTAAAGATCAATCTCTAACCAGTTACAGACCTATCTCTAACCAGCTACAGACCTGTCTCTCACCAGCTACAGACCTGTCTCAAACCAGCTACAGACCTGTCTCTAACCAGCTAAAAAACTGTCTCAAACCAGCTACAGACCTGTATCTAACCTGCTACAGACCTGTCTCTAACCAGCTAAAAAACTTTCTCTAACCAGCTACAGACGTGCCTCTAACCTGCTACATACTTGTCTCTAACCAGCTACAGACCTGTCTCTAACCAGCTACAGACGTGTCACTAACCAGTTACAGACCTGTCTCTAACCAGCTAAAAAACTGTCTCTAACCATTTACAGACCTGTCTCTTACCAGTGAAAGATCAGTCTCTAACCAGTTACAGACCTGTCTCTAACCAGCTACAGACCTGTCTCAAACCAGCTATAGACCTGTCTCAAACCAGCTACAGACCTGTCTCAAACCAGCTACAGACCTGTCTTTAACCAGCTACAGACCCGTCTCTAACCAGTTACAGACCTGTCTCTAACCAGTGAAAGATCAGTCTCTAACCAGCTACAGAACTGTCTCTAACCAGCTGCAGACCTGTCTCTAACCAGCTAAAAAACTGTCTCTAACCAGCGACAGACCTGTCTCTAACCAGCTACAGACCTGTCTCTAACCAGTTACAGACATGTCTCTAACCAGTGAAAGATCAGTCTCTAACCAGTAAAAGATCAGTCTCTCACCAGCTACAGACCTGTCTCTAACCAGCTACAGACCCGTATCTAACCAGTTACAGACCTGTCTCTAACCAGTTAAAGATCAGTCTCTAACCAGCTACAGACCTGTCTCTCACAAGCTACAGACCTGTCTCCAACCTGCTAAAAAACTGTCTCAAACCAGCTACAGACCTGTCTCCAACCTGCTAAAAAACTGTCTCAAACCAGCTACAGACCTGTCTCTAACCAGCTAAAAAACTTTCTCTAACCAGCTACAGACGTGCCTCTAACCTGCTACATACTTGTCTCTAACCAGCTACAGACCTGTCTCTAACCAGCTACAGACGTGTCACTAACCAGTTACAGACCTGTCTCTAACCAGCTAAAAAACTGTCACTAACCAGTTACAGACCTGTCTCTAACCAGTGAAAGATCAGTCTCTAACCAGTTACAGACCTGTCTCTAACCAGCTACAGACCTGTCTCAAACCAGCTACAGACCTGTCTCTAACCAGCTAAAAAAACTGTCTCTAACCAGTTACAGACCTGTCTCTAACCAGTGAAAGATCAGTCTCTCACCAGCTACAGACCTGTCTCTTACCAGTTACAGACCTGTCTCTAACCAGTGAAAGATCAGTCTCTAACCAGTTACAGACTTGTCTCAAACCAGCTACAGACCTGTCTCTAACCAGCGACAGACCTGTCTCTAACCAGCTACAGACCTGTCTCTAACCAGCTAAAAAACTGTCTCTAACCATTTACAGACCTGTCTCTAACCAGTGAAAGATCAGTCTCTACCCAGTTACAGACCTGTCTCTAACCAGCTACAGACCTGTCTCTAACCAGCTAAAAAACTGTCTCTAACCAGCGACAGACCTGTCTCTATCCAGCTACAGACCTGTCTCTAACCAGCTAAAAAACTCTCTCTAACCATTTACAGACCTGTCTCTAACCAGTGAAAGATCAGTCTCTAACCAGTTACAGACCTGTCTCTAACCAGCTACAGACCTGTCTCTCACCAGCTAAAAAACTGTCTCTAACCATTTACAGACCTGTCTCTAACCAGTGAAAGATCAGTCTCTAACCAGTTACAGACCTGTCTCTAACCAGTGAAAGATCAGTCTCTAACCAGTTACAGACCTGTCTCTAACCAGCGACAGACCTCTCTCTAACCAGCTACAGACCTGTCTCTAACCAGCTAAAAAACTGTCTCTAACCAGTTACAGACCTGTCTCTAACCAACTACAGACCTGTCTCTAACCAGTTACAGACCTGTCTCTAACCAGTTACAGACCTGTCTCTAACCAGCTGCAGACCTGTCTCTAACCAGCTAAAAAACTGTCTCTAACCAGCGACAGACCTGTCTCTAACCAGCTACAGACCCGTCTCTAACCAGTTACAGACCTGTCTCTAACCAGTAAAATATCAGTCTCTAACCAGTGAAAGATCAGTCTCTCACCAGCTACAGACCTGTCTCTAACCAGCTACAGACCCGTCTCTAACCAGTTACAGACCTGTCTCTAACCAGTTAAAGATCAATCTCTAACCAGTTACAGACCTATCTCTAACCAGCTACAGACCTGTCTCTCACCAGCTACAGACCTGTCTCAAACCAGCTACAGACCTGTCTCTAACCAGCTAAAAAACTGTCTCAAACCAGCTACAGACCTGTATCTAACCTGCTACAGACCTGTCTCTAACCAGCTAAAAAACTTTCTCTAACCAGCTACAGACGTGCCTCTAACCTGCTACATACTTGTCTCTAACCAGCTACAGACCTGTCTCTAACCAGCTACAGACGTGTCACTAACCAGTTACAGACCTGTCTCTAACCAGCTAAAAAACTGTCTCTAACCATTTACAGACCTGTCTCTTACCAGTGAAAGATCAGTCTCTAACCAGTTACAGACCTGTCTCTAACCAGCTACAGACCTGTCTCAAACCAGCTATAGACCTGTCTCAAACCAGCTACAGACCTGTCTCAAACCAGCTACAGACCTGTCTTTAACCAGCTACAGACCCGTCTCTAACCAGTTACAGACCTGTCTCTAACCAGTGAAAGATCAGTCTCTAACCAGCTACAGAACTGTCTCTAACCAGCTGCAGACCTGTCTCTAACCAGCTAAAAAACTGTCTCTAACCAGCGACAGACCTGTCTCTAACCAGCTACAGACCTGTCTCTAACCAGTTACAGACATGTCTCTAACCAGTGAAAGATCAGTCTCTAACCAGTAAAAGATCAGTCTCTCACCAGCTACAGACCTGTCTCTAACCAGCTACAGACCCGTATCTAACCAGTTACAGACCTGTCTCTAACCAGTTAAAGATCAGTCTCTAACCAGCTACAGACCTGTCTCTCACAAGCTACAGACCTGTCTCCAACCTGCTAAAAAACTGTCTCAAACCAGCTACAGACCTGTCTCCAACCTGCTAAAAAACTGTCTCAAACCAGCTACAGACCCGTCTCTAACCAGCTAAAAAACTTTCTCTAACCAGCTACAGACGTGCCTCTAACCTGCTACATACTTGTCTCTAACCAGCTACAGACCTGTCTCTAACCAGCTACAGACGTGTCACTAACCAGTTACAGACCTGTCTCTAACCAGCTAAAAAACTGTCACTAACCAGTTACAGACCTGTCTCTAACCAGTGAAAGATCAGTCTCTAACCAGTTACAGACCTGTCTCTAACCAGCTACAGACCTGTCTCAAACCAGCTACAGACCTGTCTCTAACCAGCTAAAAAAACTGTCTCTAACCAGTTACAGACCTGTCTCTAACCAGTGAAAGATCAGTCTCTCACCAGCTACAGACCTGTCTCTAACCAGCTACAGACCTGTCTCTTACCAGTTACAGACCTGTCTCTAACCAGTGAAAGATCAGTCTCTAACCAGTTACAGACCTGTCTCAAACCAGCTACAGACCTGTCTCAAACCAGCTACAGACCTGTCTCAAACCAGCTACAGACCTGTCTCTAACCAGCTACAGACGTGTCACTAACCAGTTACAGACCTGTCTCTAACCAGCTAAAAAACTGTCTCTAACCACTTACAGACCTGTCTAACCAGCTACAGACCTGTCTCTAACCAACTACAGACCTGTCTCTAACCAGCTTCAGACTTCTCTCTAACCAGCTACAGACCTGTCTCTAACCAGCTACAGAAGTGTCACTAACCAGTTACAGACCTGTCTCTAACCAGGAACAGACCTGTCTCTAACCAGTTACAGACCTGTCTATAACCAGTTAAAGACCTCTCTCTAACCAATAACAGACCAGTCTCTAACCAGCTACAGACCTGTCTCTAACCAGTTACAGACCTGTCTCTAACCAGCTACAGACCCGTCTCTAACCAGTGAAAGATCAGTCTCTAACCAGTTACAGAGCTGTCTCTCACCAGCGACAGACCTGTCTCTAACCAGCTACAGACCTGTCTCTAACCAGCTAAAAAACTGTCTCTAACCATTTACAGACCTGTCTCTAACCAGTGAAAGATCAGTCTCTAACCAGTTACAGACCTGTCTCTAACCAGCTAAAGACCTGTCTCAAACCAACTACAGACCTGTCTCTAACCAGTGAAAGATCAGTCTCTTACCAGTTACAGAGCTGTCTCTAACCAGTTAAAGACCTGTCTCTAACCAGTGAAAGATCAGTCTCTAACCAGTTACAGAGCTGTCTCTAACCAGCTACAGACCTGTCTCTAACCAGCGACAGACCTGTCTCTAACCAGCTACAGACCTGTCTCTAACCAGCTAAAAAACTGTCTCTAACCATTTACAGACCTGTCTCTAACCAGTGAAAGATCAGTCTCTAACCAGTTACAGACCTGTCTCTAACCAGCTACAGACCTGTCTCTAACCAGCTAAAAAACTGTCTATAACCAGCGACAGACCTGTCTCTAACCAGCTACAGACCTGTCTCTAACCAGCTAAAAAACTGTCTCTAACCATTTACAGACCTGTCTCTAACCAGTAAAAGATCAGTCTCTTACCAGTTACAGAGCTGTCTCTAACCAGTTACAGACCTGTCTCTAACCAGTGAAAGATCAGTCTCTAACCAGTTACAGAGCTGTCTCTAACCAGCTACAGACCTGTCTCTAACCAGCGACAGACCTGTCTCTAACCAGCTACAGACCTGTCTCTAACCAGCTAAAAAACTGTCTCTAACCATTTACAGACCTGTCTCTAACCAGTGAAAGATCAGTCTCTAACCAGTTACAGACCTGTCTCTAACCAGCTACAGACCTGTCTCTAACCAGCTAAAAAACTGTCTCTAACCAGCGACAGACCTGTCTCTATCCAGCTACAGACCTGTCTCTAACCAGCTAAAAAACTCTCTCTAACCATTTACAGACATGTCTCTAACCAGTGAAAGATCAGTCTCTAACCAGTTACAGACCTGTCTCTAACCAGCGACAGACCTCTCTCTAACCAGCTACAGACCTGTCTCTAACCAGCTAAAAAACTGTCTCTAACCATTTACAGACCTGTCTCTAACCAGTGAAAGATCAGTCTCTAACCAGTTACAGACCTGTCTCTAACCAGTGAAAGATCAGTCTCTAACCAGTTACAGACCTGTCTCTAACCAGCGACAGACCTCTCTCTAACCAGCTACAGACCTGTCTCTAACCAGCTAAAAAACTGTCTCTAACCAGTTACAGACCTGTCTCTAACCAACTACAGACCTGTCTCTAACCAGTTACAGACCTGTCTCTAACCAGTTACAGACCTGTCTCTAACCAGCTGCAGACCTGTCTCTAACCAGCTAAAAAACTGTCTCTAACCAGCGACAGACCTGTCTCTAACCAGCTACAGACCCGTCTCTAACCAGTTACAGACCTGTCTCTAACCAGTAAAATATCAGTCTCTAACCAGTGAAAGATCAGTCTCTCACCAGCTACAGACCTGTCTCTAACCAGCTACAGACCCGTCTCTAACCAGTTACAGACCTGTCTCTAACCAGTTAAAGATCAATCTCTAACCAGTTACAGACCTATCTCTAACCAGCTACAGACCTGTCTCTCACCAGCTACAGACCTGTCTCAAACCAGCTACAGACCTGTCTCTAACCAGCTAAAAAACTGTCTCAAACCAGCTACAGACCTGTATCTAACCTGCTACAGACCTGTCTCTAACCAGCTAAAAAACTTTCTCTAACCAGCTACAGACGTGCCTCTAACCTGCTACATACTTGTCTCTAACCAGCTACAGACCTGTCTCTAACCAGCTACAGACGTGTCACTAACCAGTTACAGACCTGTCTCTAACCAGCTAAAAAACTGTCTCTAACCATTTACAGACCTGTCTCTTACCAGTGAAAGATCAGTCTCTAACCAGTTACAGACCTGTCTCTAACCAGCTACAGACCTGTCTCAAACCAGCTATAGACCTGTCTCAAACCAGCTACAGACCTGTCTCAAACCAGCTACAGACCTGTCTTTAACCAGCTACAGACCCGTCTCTAACCAGTTAAAGACCTGTCTCTAACCAGTGAAAGATCAGTCTCTAACCAGCTAAAAAACTGTCACTAACCAGTTACAGACCTGTCTCTAACCAGTGAAAGATCAGTCTCTAACCAGTTACAGACCTGTCTCTAACCAGCTACAGACCTGTCTCAAACCAGCTACAGACCTGTCTCTAACCAGCTAAAAAAAACTGTCTCTAACCAGTTACAGACCTGTCTCTAACCAGTGAAAGATCAGTCTCAAACCAGCTACAGACCTGTCTCTAACCAGTTACAGACCCGTCTCTAACCAGTGAAAGATCAGTCTCTAACCAGTTACAGACCTGTCTCTAACCAGCTACAGACCTGTCTCTCACCAGCGACAGACCTGTCTCTAACCAGCTACAGACCTGTCTCTCACCAGCGAAAAAACTGTCTCTAACCAGCTACAGACCTGTCTCTAACCAGTGAAAGATCAGTCTCTAACCAGTTACAGAGCTGTCTCTAACCAGCTACAGACCTGTCTCTCACCAGCTACAGACCTGTCTCTAACCAGTTACAGACCTGTCTCTAACCAGTGAAAGATCAGTCTCTAACCAGTTACAGAGCTGTCTCTAACCAGCTACAGACCTGTCTCTAACCAGTTACAGACCTGTCTCTAACCAGCTAAAAAAAACTGTCTCTAACCAGTTACAGACCTGTCTCTAACCAGCTAAAAACCTGTCTCTAACCAGCTACAGTCCTGTCTCTAACCAGCTACAGACCTGTCTCTAACCAGCTAAAAAAAACTGTCTCTAACCAGTGAAAGATCAGTCTCTAACCAGTTACAGACCTGTCTCTAACCAGCTACAGACCTGTCTCTCACCAGCGACAGACCTGTCTCTAACCAGCTACAGACCTGTCTCTCACCAGCGAAAAAACTGTCTCTAACCAGCTACAGACCTGTCTCTAACCAGTGAAAGATCAGTCTCTAACCAGTTACAGAGCTGTCTCTAACCAGCTACAGACCTGTCTCTCACCAGCGACAGACCTGTCTCTAACCAGCTACAGACCTGTCTCTCACCAGCGAAAAAACTGTCTCTAACCAGCTACAGACCTGTCTCTAACCAGTGAAAGATCAGTCTCTAACCAGTTACAGAGCTGTCTCTAACCAGCTACAGACCTGTCTCTCACCAGCTACAGACCTGTCTCTAACCAGTTACAGACCTGTCTCTAACCAGTGAAAGATCAGTCTCTAACCAGTTACAGAGCTGTCTCTAACCAGCTACAGACCTGTCTCTAACCAGCTAAAAAAAACTGTCTCTAACCAGTGAAAGATCAGTCTCTAACCAGTTACAGAGCTGTCTCTAACCAGCTACAGACCTGTCTCTAACCAGCTACAGACCTGTCTCTAACCAGCTAAAAAAAACTGTCTCTAACCAGTTACAGACCTGTCTCTAACCAGCTAAAAACCTGTCTCTAACCAGCTACAGTCCTGTCTCTAACCAGCTACAGACCTGTCTCTAACCAGCTAAAAAAAACTGTCTCTAACCAGTGAAAGATCAGTCTCTAACCAGCTACAGACCTGTCTCAAACCAGCTACAGACCTGTCTCAAACCAGCTACAGACCCGTCTCTAACCAGTGAAAGATCAGTCTCTAACCAGTTACAGAGCTGTCTCTAACCAGCTACAGACCTGTCTCTAACCAGCTACAGACCTGTCTCTAACCAGTTACAGACCTGTCTCTAACCAGTTACAGACCTGTCTCTAACCAGCTGCAGACCTGTCTCTAACCAGCTAAAAAAAACTGTCTCTAACCAGTTACAGACCTGTCTCTAACCAGTGAAAGATCAGTCTCTAACCAGTTACAGACCTGTCTCTAACCAGCTACAGACCTGTCTCAAACCAGTTACAGACCTGTCTCTAACCAGTTACAGACCTGTCTCTAACCAGCTGCAGACCTGTCTCTAACCAGCTAAAAAAAACTGTCTCTAACCAGCTACAGACCTGTCTTTAACCAGCTACAGACCCGTCTCTAACCAGTTACAGACCTGTCTCTAACCAGTGAAAGATCAGTCTCTAACCAGTTACAGACCTGTCTCTAACCAGCTGCAGACCGGTCTCTAACCAGCTAAAAAACTGTCTCTAACCAGCTGCAGACCTGTCTCTAACCAGCTAAAAAACTGTCTCTAACCAGCGACAGACCTGTCTCTAACCAGCTACAGACCTGTCTCTAACCAGTAAAAGATCAGTCTCTAACCAGTGAAAGATCAGTCTCTCACCAGCTACAGACCTGTCTCTAACCAGTTACAGACCAGTCTCTCACCAGCTACAGACCCGTCTCTAACCAGTTACAGACCTGTCTCTAACCAGTTAAAGATCAGTCTCTAACCAGTTACAGAGCTATCTCTAACCAGCTACAGACCTGTCTCAAACCAGCTACAGACCTGTCTCTAACCAGCTAAAAAACTGTGTCTAACCAGTTACAGACCTGTCTCTAACCAGTTAAAGATCAGTCTCTAACCAGCTACAGACCTGTCTCAAACCAGCTACAGACCTGTCTCCAACCACTTACAGACCTGTCTCTAACCAGCTAAAAAACTGTCTCAAACCAGCTAAAAAACTTTCTCTAACCAGCTACAGACGTGCCTCTGACCTTCTACATACTTGTCTCTAACCAGCTACAGACCTGTCTCTAACCAGCTAAAAAACTGTCACTAACCAGTTACAGACCTGTCTCTAACCAGTGAAAGATCAGTCTCTAACCAGTTACAGACCTGTCTCTAACCAGCTACAGACCCTTCTCTAACCAGTTACAGACCTGTCTCTAACCAGCTACAGACCTGTCTCAAACCAGCTACAGACCTGTCTCTAACCAGCTAAAAAAAACTGTCTCTAACCAGTTACAGACCTGTCTCTAACCAGTGAAAGATCAGTCTTAAACCAGCTACAGACCTGTCTCAAACCAGCTACAGACCTGTCTCTTACCAGCTACAGACCTGTCTCAAACCAGCTACAGACCTGTCTCTAACCAGCTAAAAAAACTGTCTCTAACCAGTTACACACCTGTCTCTAACCAGCTACAGACCTGTCTCTAACCAGTTACACACCTGTCTCTAACCAGTTACAGACCTGTCTCTAACCAGTGAAAGATCAGTCTCTAACCAGCTACAGACCTGTCTCTCACCAGCTACACACCTGTGTCTAACCAGCTGCAGACCCGTCTCTAACCAGCTAAAAAACTGTCTCTAACCAGCGACAGACCTGTCTCTCACCAGCTACAGACCTGTCTCAAACCAGCTACAGACCCGTCTCTAACCAGTTACAGACCTGTCTCTAACCAGTTAAAGATCAGTCTCTAACCAGTTACAGAGCTATCTCTAACCAGCTACAGACCTGTCTCCAACCACTTACAGACCTGTCTCTAACCAGCTAAAAAACTTTCTCTAACCAGCTACAGACGTGCCTCTAACCTGCTACATACTTGTCTCTAACCAGCTACAGACCTGTCTCTAACCAGCTACAGACGTGTCACTAACCAGTTACAGACCTGTCTCTAACCAGCTAAAAAACTGTCACTAACCAGTTACAGACCTGTCTCTAACCAGTGAAAGATCAGTCTCTAACCAGTTACAGACCTGTCTCTAACCAGCTACAGACCCGTCTCTAACCAGCTAAACAACTGTCTCTAACCAGTTACAGACCTGTCTCTAACCAGTTACAGACCTGTCTCTAACCAGTGAAAGATCAGTCTCTAACCAGCTACAGACCTGTCTCTAACCAGTTACAGACCTGTCTCTAACCAGTGAAAGATCAGTCTCTAACCAGCTACAGACTTGTCTCAAACCAGTTACAGACCTGTCTCTAACCAGTGAAAGATCAGTCTCTAACCAGCTACAGACCTGTCTCAAACCAGCTACAGACCTGTCTCTAACCAGTTACAGACCTGTCTCAAACCAGCTACAGACCTGTTTCAAACCAGCTACAGACCTGTCTCAAACCAGCTACAGACCTGTCTCTCACCAGCGACAGACCTGTCTCTAACCAGCTACAGACCTGTCTCTAACCAGCTACAGACCTGTCTCTAACCAGCTAAAAAAATTGTCTCTAACCAGTTACAGACCTGTCTCTAACCAGCTACAGACCTGTCTCAAACCAACTACAGACCTGTCTCTAACCAGTGAAAGATCAGTCTCTAACCAGTGAAAGAGCTGTCTCTAACCAGCTACAGACCTGTCTCTCACCAGCGACAGACCTGTCTCTAACCAGCTACAGACCTGTCTCTAACCAGCTACAGACCTGTCTCTAACCAGCTAAAAAACTGTCTCTAACCAGCTACAGACCTGTCTCTCACCAGCTACAGACCTGTCTCCAACCACTTACAGACCTGTCTCTAACCAGCTAAAAAACTGTCTCAAACCAGCTACAGACCTGTCTCTAACCTGCTACAGACCCGTCTCTAACCAGCTAAAAAACTTTCTCTAACCAGCTACAGACGTGCCTCTAACCTGCTACATACTTGTCTCTAACCAGCTACAGACGTGTCACTAACCAGTTACAGACCTGTCTCTAACCAGCTAAAAAACTGTCACTAACCAGTTACAGACCTGTCTCTAACCAGTGAAAGATCAGTCTCTAACCAGTTACAGACCTGTCTCTAACCAGTTACAGACCTGTCTCTAACCAGTGAAAGATCAGTCTCTAACCAGCTACAGACCTGTCTCAAACCAGCTACAGACCTGTCTCTAACCAGTTACAGACCTGTCTCTAACCAGTGAAAGATCAGTCTCTAACCAGTTACAGACCCGTCTCAAACCAGCTACAGACCTGTCTCTAACCAGCTACAGACCTGTCTCTCACCAGCGACAGACCTGTCTCTAACCAGCTACAGACCCGTCTCTAACCAGTGAAAGATCAGTCTCTAACCAGTTACAGAGCTGTCTCTAACCAGCTACAGACCTGTCTCTCACCAGCGACAGACCTGTCTCTAACCAGCTACAGACCTGTCTCTAACCAGCTAAAAAACTGTCTCTAACCATTTACAGACCTGTCTCTAACCAGCTACCGACCTGTCTCTCACCAGCTACAGACCTGTCTCTCACCAGCTACAGACCTGTCTCTAACCAGCTACAGACCTGTCTCTCACCAGCTACAGACCTGTCTCTAACCAGTGAAAGATCAGTCTTTAACCAGTTACAGACCTGTCTCTAACCAGCTACAGACCTGTCTCTAACCAGTTACAGACCTGTCTCTAACCAGCTACAGACCCGTCTCTAACCAGCTACAGACCTGTCTCTAACCAGCTACAGACCCGTCTCTCACCAGCTACAGACCTGTCTCTAACCAGCTACAGACCTGTCTCTAACCAGTTACAGACCTGTCTCTAACCAGCTGCAGACCGGTCTCTAACCAGCTAAAAAAACTGTCTCTAACCAGCGACAGACCTATCTCTAACCAGTTACAGACCTGTCTCTAACCAGCTACAGACCTGTCTCAAACCAGCTATAGACCTGTCTCTAACCAGTGAACGATCAGTCTCTAACCAGTTACAGACCTGTCTCTAACCAGCTACAGACCTGTCTCTAACCAGCTAAAAAACTGTCTAACCAGTTACAGACCTGTCTCTAACCAGCTAAAAAACTGTCTCTAACCATCTAAGGACCTGTCTCTAACCAGCTACAGACCTGTCTCTAACCAGCTAAAAAACTGTCTCTAACCAGTTACAGACCTGTCTCTAACCAGTGAAAGATCATTCTCTAACCAGTTACAGACCTGTCTCTAACCAGCTACAGACCTGTCTCAAACCAGCTACAGACCTGTCTCTAACCAGCTACAGACCTGTCTCTAACCAGCGACAGACCTGTCTCTAACCAGCTAAAAAACTGTCTCTAACCAGCTACAGACCTGTCTCTAACCAGTTAAAAATCAGTCTCTAACCAGTTACAGACCTGTCTCTAACCAGCTACAGACCTGTCTCAAACCAGCTACAGACCTGTCTCTAACCAGTTACAGACCTGTCCCTAACCAGCTGCAGACCGGTCTCTAACCAGCTAAAAAAAACTGTCTCTAACCAGCGACAGACCTGTCTCTAACCAGTTACAGACCTGTCTCTAACCAGCTACAGACCCGTCTCTAACCAGTTACAGACCTGTCTCTAACCAGTGAAAGATCAGTCTCTAACCAGTTACAGACCTTCTCTAACCAGCTACAGACCTGTCTCTAACCAGCTACAGACCTTTCTCAAACCAGCTACAGACCTGTCTCTAACCAGTGAAAGATCAGTCTCTAACCAGTGAAAGATCAGTCTCTAACCAGTTACAGACCTGTCTCAAACCAGCTACAGACCCGTCTCTCACCAGCGACAGACCTGTCTCTAACCAGCTACAGACCCGTCTCTAACCAGTGAAAGATCAGTCTCTAACCAGTTACAGAGCTGTCTCTAACCAGCGACAGACCTGTTTCTCACCAGCGACAGACCTGTCTCTAACCAGCTACAGACCCGTCTCTCACCAGCGACAGACCTGTCTCTAACCAGCTACAGACCCGTCTCTAACCAGTGAAAGATCAGTCTCTAACCAGTTACAGAGCTGTCTCTAACCAGCGACAGACCTGTCTCTAACCAGCTACAGTCCTGTCTCTAACCAGCTAAAAAACTGTCTCTAACCATTTACAGACCTGTCTCTAACCAGTGAAAGATCAGTCTCTAACCAGTTACAGACCTGTCTCTAACCAGCTACAGACCTGTCTCAAACCAGCTACAGACCTGTCTCTAACCAGCGACAGACCTGTCTCTAACCAGTTACAGACCTGTCTCTAACCAGCTGCAGACCGGTCTCTAACCAGCTAAAAAACTGTCTCTAACCAGCTACAGACCTGTCTCTAACCAGTTAAAGATCAGTCTCTAACCAGTTACAGACCTGTCTCTAACCAGCTACAGACCTGTCTCTAACCAGCTACAGACCTGTCTCTAACCAGTTACAGACCTGTCTCTAACCACCTGCAGACCGGTCTCTAACCAGCTAAAAAAACTGTCTCTAACCAGCGACAGACCTGTCTCTAACCAGTTACAGACCTGTCTCTAACCAGTTACAGACCTGTCTCTAACCAGCTACAGACCTGTCTCTAACCAGCTAAAAAACTGTCTCTAACCAGTTACAGACCTGTCTCTAACCAGCTAAAAAACTGTCTCTAACCAGCTTAAGACCTGTCTCTAACCAGCTACAGACCTGTCTCTAACCAGCTAAAAAACTGTCTCTAACCAGCGACAGACCTGTCTCTAACCAGCTACAGACCCGTCTCTAACCAGCGACAGACCTGTCTCTAACCAGCTACAGACCCGTCTCTAACCAGTTACAGACCTGTCTATAACCAGTGAAAGATCAGACTCTAACCAGTTACAGACCTGTCTCTAACCAGCTACAGACCTGTCTCTTACCAGCGACAGACCTGTCTCTAACCAGTTACAGACCTGTCTCTAACCAGCTACAGACCTGTCTCAAACCAGCTACAGACCTGTCTCTAACCAGTTACAGACCTGTCTCTAACCAGTTACAGACCTGTCTCTAACCAGTGAAAGATCAGTCTCTAAACAGCTACAGACCTGTCTCAAACCAGCTACAGACCTGTCTCAAACCAGCTACAGACCTGTCTCTAACCAGCTACAGACCTGTCTCTCACCAGCGACAGACCTGTCTCTAACCAGCTACAGACCCGTCTCTAACCAGTGAAAGATCAGTCTCTAACCAGTTACAGAGCTGTCTCTAACCAGCTACAGACCTGTCTCTAACCAGCTAAAAAACTGTCTCTAACCAGTTACAGACCTGTCTCTCACCAGCTACAGACCTGTCTCTAACCAGCTAAAAAACTGTCTCTAACCAGCGACAGACCTATCTCTAACCAGTTACAGACCTGTCTCTAACCAGCTACAGACCTGTCTCAAACCAGCTATAGACCTGTCTCTAACCAGTGAAAGATCAGTCTCTAACCAGTTACAGACCTGTCTCTAACCAGCTACAGACCTGTCTCTAACCAGTTACAGACCTGTCTCTAACCAGCTAAAAAACTGTCTCTAACCAGCGACAGACCTGTCTCTAACCAGCTAAAAAACTGTCTCTAACCAGCTACAGACCTGTCTCTAACCAGCTACAGACCTGTCTCTAACCAGTGAAAGATCATTCTCTAACCAGCTACAGACCTGTCTCTAACCAGCTACAGATCTGTCTCTAACCAGCTACAGACCTGTCTCTAACCAGCTACAGACCTGTCTCTAACCAGTTACAGACCTGTCTCTAACCAGCTGCAGACCGGTCTCTAACCAGCAAAAAAAACTGTCTCTAACCAGCGACAGACCTGTCTCTAACCAGTTACAGACCTGTCTCTAACCAGCTACAGACCTGTCTCAAACCAGCTATAGACCTGTCTCTAACCAGTGAAAGATCAGTCTCTAACCAGTTACAGACCTGTCTCAAACCAGCTATAGACCTGTCTCTAACCAGTTACAGACCGGTCTCTAACCAGTGAAAGATCAGTCTCTAACCAGCTACAGACCTGTCTCTAACCAGCTATAGACCTGTCTCTAACCAGTTACAGACCTGTCTCTAACCAGTGAAAGATCAGTCTCTAACCAGCTACAGACCTGTCTCTAACCAGCTACAGATCTGTCTCTAACCAGCTACAGACCTGTCTCTAACCAGCGACAGACCTGTCTCTAACCAGCTAAAAAACTGTCTCTAACCAGCGACAGACCTGTCTCTAACCAGCTACAGACCCATCTCTAACCAGTTACAGACCTGTCTCTAACCAGTGAAAGATCAGTCTCTAACCAGCTACAGATCTGTCTCTAACCAGCTACAGACCTGTCTCTAACCAGCGACAGACCTGTCTCTAACCATCTAAAAACCTGTCTCTAACCAGCTACAGACCCGTCTCTAACCAGCTACAGACCTGTCTCTAACCAGCTACAGACCCGTCTCTAACCAGTTACAGACCTGTCTCTAACCAGTGAAAGATCAGACTCTAACCAGTTACAGAGCTGTCTCTAACCAGCTACAGACCTGTCTCTAACCAGCGACAGACCTGTCTCTAACCAGTTACAGACCTGTCTCTAACCAGCTACAGACCTGTCTCAAACCAGCTATAGACCTGTCTCTAACCAGTGAAAGATCAGTCTCTAACCAGCTACAGACCTGTCTCAAACCAGCTACAGACCTGTCTCTAACCAGTGACAGACCTGTCTCTAACCAGTGAAAGATCAGTCTCTAACCAGTTACAGACCTGTCTCTAACCAGCTACAGACCTTTCTCAAACCAGCTACAGACCTGTCTCTAACCAGCTAAAAAACTGTCTCTAACCAGTTACAGACCTGTCTCTAACCAGTTACAGACCTGTCTCTAACCAGTGAAAGATCAGTCTCTAACCAGTTACAGAGCTGTCTCTAACCAGCTACAGACCTGTCTCTAACCAGTGAAAGATCAGTCTCTAACCAGTTACAGAGCTGTCTCTAACCAGCGACAGACCTGTCTCTAACCAGCTACAGACCTGTCTCTAACCAGCTAAAAAACTGTCTCTAACCATTTACAGACCTGTCTCTAACCAGCTACAGACCTGTCTCTCACCAGCTACAGACCTGTCTCTAACCAGCTACAGACCTGTCTCTAACCAGCTAAAAAACTGTCTCTAACCATTTAAAGACCTGTCTCTAACCAGTGAAAGATCAGTCTCTAACCAGTTACAGACCTGTCTCTAACCAGCTACAGACCTGTCTCAAACCAGCTACAGACCTGTCTCTAACCAGCTACAGACCTGTCTCTAACCAGCTGCAGACCGGTCTCTAACCAGCTAAAAAACTGTCTCTAACCAGCGACAGACCTGTCTCTAACCAGTTACAGACCTGTCTCTAACCAGCTGCAGACCGGTCTCTAACCAGCTAAAAAACTGTCTCTAACCAGCGACAGACCTGTCTCTAACCAGCTAAAAAACTGTCTCTAACCAGCTACAGACCTGTCTCTAACCAGTTAAAGATCAGTCTCTAACCAGTTACAGACCTGTCTCTAACCAGTTACAGACCTGTCTCTAACCAGCTACAGACCCGTCTCTAACCAGCTACAGACCTGTCTCTAACCAGCTAAAAAACTGTCTCTAACCATTTAAAGACCTGTCTCTAACCAGTGAAAGATCAGTCTCTAACCAGTTACAGACCTGTCTCTAACCAGCTACAGACCTGTCTCAAACCAGCTACAGACCTGTCTCTAACCAGCGACAGACCTGTCTCTAACCAGTTACAGACCTGTCTCTAACCAGCTGCAGACCGGTCTCTAACCAGCTAAAAAACTGTCTCTAACCAGCGACAGACCTGTCTCTAACCAGCTAAAAAACTGTCTCTAACCAGCTACAGACCTGTCTCTAACCAGTTAAAGATCAGTCTCTAACCAGTTACAGACCTGTCTCTAACCAGCTACAGATCTGTCTCTAACCAGCTGCAGACCCGTCTCTAACCAGCTAAAAAACTGTCTCTAACCAGTTACAGACCTGTCTCTAACCAGTTACAGACCTGTCTCTAACCAGTTACAGACCTGTCTCTAACCAGCTACAGACCTGTCTCTAACCAGCTACAGATCTGTCTCTAACCAGCTGCAGACCCGTCTCTAACCATCTAAAAAAACTGTCTCTAACCAGCTACAGACCCGTCTCTAACCAGCTAAAAAACTGTCTCTAACCAGTTACAGACCTGTCTCTAACCAGTTACAGACCTGTCTCTAACCAGTAAAAGATCAGTCTCTAACCAGTAAAAGACCTGTCTCTAACCAGCTACAGACCCGTCTCTAACCAGTTACAGACCTGTCTCTAACCAGTTAAAGATCAATCTCTAACCAGTTACAGAGCTATCTCTAACCAGCTACAGACCTGTCTCTCACCAGCTACAGACCTGTCTCTAACCATTTACAGACCTGTCTCTAACCAGTGAAAGATCAGTCTCTAACCAGTTACAGACCTGTCTCTAACCAGCTACAGACCTGTCTCAAACCAGCTACAGACCTGTCTCTAACCAGCGACAGACCTGTCTCTAACCAGTTACAGACCTGTCTCTAACCAGCTGCAGACCGGTCTCTAACCAGCTAAAAAACTGTCTCTAACCAGCGACAGACCTGTCTCTAACCAGCTAAAAAACTGTCTCTAACCAGCTACAGACCTGTCTCTAACCAGCTACAGACCTGTCTCTAACCAGTTAAAGATCAGTCTCTAACCAGTTACAGACCTGTCTCTAACCAGCTACAGACCTGTCTCTAACCAGCTACAGACCTGTCTCTAACCAGCTGCAGACCGGTCTCTAACCAGCTAAAAAAACTGTCTCTAACCAGCGACAGACCTGTCTCTCACCAGCTACAGACCTGTCTCTAACCAGCTAAAAAACTGTCTCAAACCAGCTATAGACCTGTCTCTAACCAGCTAATAAACTGTCTCTAACCAGCTACAGACCTGTCTCTAACCAGCTACAGACCTGTCTCTAACCAGCTACAGACCTGTCTCTAACCAGCTAAAAAACTGTCTCAAACCAGCTATAGACCTGTCTCTAACCAGCTAAAAAACTGTCTCTAACCAGCTACAGACCTGTCTCTAACCAGCTACAGACCTGTCTCTAACCAGCTACAGACCCGTCTCTAACCAGCTAAAAAACTGTCTCTAACCAGCTACAGACCTGTCTCTAACCAGCTACAGACCTGTCTCTAACCAGCTACAGACCCGTCTCTAACCAGCTAAAAAACTGTCTCTAACCAGTTACAGACCTGTCTCTAACCAGTAAAAGATCAGTCTCTAACCAGTAAAAGATCAGTATCTCACCAGCTACAGACCTGTCTCTAACCAGCTACAGACCTGTCTCTAACCAGCTACAGACCCGTCTCTAACCAGCTAAAAAACTGTCTCTAACCAGTTACAGACCTGTCTCTAACCAGTAAAAGATCAGTCTCTAACCAGTAAAAGATCAGTATCTCACCAGCTACAGACCTGTCTCTCACCAGCTACAGACCTGTCTCAAACCAGCTACAGACCTGTCTCCAACCACTTACAGACCTGTCTCTAACCAGCTAAAAAACTGTCTCAAACCAGCTACAGACCTGTCTCTAAACTGCTACAGACCCGTCTCTAACCAGCTAAAAAACTTTCTCTAACCAGCTACAGACGTGCCTCTAACCTGCTACATACTTGTCTCTAACCAGCTACAGACGTGTCACTAACCAGTTACAGACCTGTCTCTAACCAGCTAAAAAACTGTCACTAACCAGTTACAGACCTGTCTCTAACCAGTGAAAGATCAGTCTCTAACCAGTTACAGACCTGTCACTAACCAGTTACAGACCTGTCTCTAACCAGTGAAAGATCAGTCTCTAACCAGTTACAGACCTGTCTCTAACCAGTTACAGACCTGTCTCTAACCAGTGAAAGATCAGTCTCTAACCAGTTACAGACCTGTCTCAAACCAGCTACAGACCTGTCTCAAACCAGCTACAGACCTGTCTCTAACCAGCTACAGACCTGTCTCTAACCTGCTACAGACCTGTCTCTAACCAGCTAAAAAACTTTCTCTAACCAGCTACAGACGTGCCTCTAACCTGCTACATACTTGTCTCTAACCAGCTACAGACCTGTCTCTAACCAGCTACAGACGTGTCACTAACCAGTTACAGACCTGTCTCTAACCAGCTAAAAAACTGTCTCTAACCATTTACAGACCTGTCTCTTACCAGTGAAAGATCAGTCTCTAACCAGTTACAGACCTGTCTCTAACCAGCTACAGACCTGTCTCAAACCAGCTATAGACCTGTCTCAAACCAGCTACAGACCTGTCTCAAACCAGCTACAGACCTGTCTTTAACCAGCTACAGACCCGTCTCTAACCAGTTACAGACCTGTCTCTAACCAGTGAAAGATCAGTCTCTAACCAGCTACCGAACTGTCTCTAACCAGCTGCAGACCTGTCTCTAACCAGCTAAAAAACTGTCTCTAACCAGCGACAGACCTGTCTCTAACCAGCTACAGACCTGTCTCTAACCAGTTACAGACATGTCTCTAACCAGTGAAAGATCAGTCTCTAACCAGTAAAAGATCAGTCTCTCACCAGCTACAGACCTGTCTCTAACCAGCTACAGACCCGTATCTAACCAGTTACAGACCTGTCTCTAACCAGTTAAAGATCAGTCTCTAACCAGCTACAGACCTGTCTCTCACAAGCTACAGACCTGTCTCCAACCTGCTAAAAAACTGTCTCAAACCAGCTACAGACCTGTCTCCAACCTGCTAAAAAACTGTCTCAAACCAGCTACAGACCCGTCTCTAACCAGCTAAAAAACTTTCTCTAACCAGCTACAGACGTGCCTCTAACCTGCTACATACTTGTCTCTAACCAGCTACAGACCTGTCTCTAACCAGCTACAGACGTGTCACTAACCAGTTACAGACCTGTCTCTAACCAGCTAAAAAACTGTCACTAACCAGTTACAGACCTGTCTCTAACCAGTAAAAGATCAGTCTCTAACCAGTTACAGACCTGTCTCTAACCAGCTACAGACCTGTCTCAAACCAGCTACAGACCTGTCTCTAACCAGCTAAAAAAACTGTCTCTAACCAGTTACAGACCTGTCTCTAACCAGTGAAAGATCAGTCTCTCACCAGCTACAGACCTGTCTCTAACCAGTTACAGACCTGTCTCTAACCAGTGAAAGATCAGTCTCTAACCAGTTACAGACCTGTCTCAAACCAGCTACAGACCTGTCTCAAACCAGCTACAGACCTGTCTCAAACCAGCTACAGACCTGTCTCTAACCAGCTACAGACGTGTCACTAACCAGTTACAGACCTGTCTCTAACCAGCTAAAAAACTGTCTCTAACCACTTACAGACCTGTCTAACCAGCTACAGACCTGTCTCTAACCAACTACAGACCTGTCTCTAACCAGCTTCAGACTTCTCTCTAACCAGCTACAGACCTGTCTCTAACCAGCTACAGAAGTGTCACTAACCAGTTACAGACCTGTCTCTAACCAGGAACAGACCTGTCTCTAACCAGTTACAGACCTGTCTATAACCAGTTAAAGACCTCTCTCTAACCAACAACAGACCAGTCTCTAACCAGCTACAGACCTGTCTCTAACCAGTTACAGACCTGTCTCTAACCAGCTACAGACCCGTCTCTAACCAGTGAAAGATCAGTCTCTAACCAGTTACAGAGCTGTCTCTCACCAGCGACAGACCTGTCTCTAACCAGCTACAGACCTGTCTCTAACCAGCTAAAAAACTGTCTCTAACCATTTACAGACCTGTCTCTAACCAGTGAAAGATCAGTCTCTAACCAGTTACAGACCTGTCTCTAACCAGCTAAAGACCTGTCTCAAACCAACTACAGACCTGTCTCTAACCAGTGAAAGATCAGTCTCTTACCAGTTACAGAGCTGTCTCTAACCAGTTAAAGACCTGTCTCTAACCAGTGAAAGATCAGTCTCTAACCAGTTACAGAGCTGTCTCTAACCAGCTACAGACCTGTCTCTAACCAGCGACAGACCTGTCTCTAACCAGCTACAGACCTGTCTCTAACCAGCTAAAAAACTGTCTCTAACCATTTACAGACCTGTCTCTAACCAGTGAAAGATCAGTCTCTAACCAGTTACAGACCTGTCTCTAACCAGCTACAGACCTGTCTCTAACCAGCTAAAAAACTGTCTATAACCAGCGACAGACCTGTCTCTAACCAGCTACAGACCTGTCTCTAACCAGCTAAAAAACTGTCTCTAACCATTTACAGACCTGTCTCTAACCAGTAAAAGATCAGTCTCTTACCAGTTACAGAGCTGTCTCTAACCAGTTACAGACCTGTCTCTAACCAGTGAAAGATCAGTCTCTAACCAGTTACAGAGCTGTCTCTAACCAGCTACAGACCTGTCTCTAACCAGCGACAGACCTGTCTCTAACCAGCTACAGACCTGTCTCTAACCAGCTACAGACCTGTCTCTAACCAGCTAAAAAACTGTCTCTAACCAGCGACAGACCTGTCTCTAACCAGCTACAGACCTGTCTCTAACCAGCTAAAAAACTGTCTCTAACCATTTACAGACCTGTCTCTAACCAGTAAAAGATCAGTCTCTTACCAGTTACAGAGCTGTCTCTAACCAGTTACAGACCTGTCTCTAACCAGTGAAAGATCAGTCTCTAACCAGTTACAGAGCTGTCTCTAACCAGCTACAGACCTGTCTCTAACCAGCGACAGACCTGTCTCTAACCAGCTACAGACCTGTCTCTAACCAGCTACAGACCTGTCTCTAACCAGCTAAAAAACTGTCTCTATCCAGCTACAGACCTGTCTCTAACCAGCTAAAAAACTCTCTCTAACCATTTACAGACCTGTCTCTAACCAGTGAAAGATCAGTCTCTAACCAGTTACAGACCTGTCTCTAACCAGCTACAGACCTGTCTCTAACCAGCTAAAAAACTGTCTATAACCAGCGACAGACCTGTCTCTAACCAGCTACAGACCTGTCTCTAACCAGCTAAAAAACTGTCTCTAACCATTTACAGACCTGTCTCTAACCAGTAAAAGATCAGTCTCTTACCAGTTACAGAGCTGTCTCTAACCAGTTACAGACCTGTCTCTAACCAGTGAAAGATCAGTCTCTAACCAGTTACAGAGCTGTCTCTAACCAGCTACAGACCTGTCTCTAACCAGCGACAGACCTGTCTCTAACCAGCTACAGACCTGTCTCTAACCAGCTACAGACCTGTCTCTAACCAGCTAAAAAACTGTCTCTATCCAGCTACAGACCTGTCTCTAACCAGCTAAAAAACTCTCTCTAACCATTTACAGACCTGTCTCTAACCAGTGAAAGATCAGTCTCTAACCAGTTACAGACCTGTCTCTAACCAGCGACAGACCTCTCTCTAACCAGCTACAGACCTGTCTCTAACCAGCTAAAAAACTGTCTCTAACCATTTACAGACCTGTCTCTAACCAGTGAAAGATCAGTCTCTAACCAGTTACAGACCTGTCTCTAACCAGTGAAAGATCAGTCTCTAACCAGTTACAGACCTGTCTCTAACCAGCGACAGACCTCTCTCTAACCAGCTACAGACCTGTCTCTAACCAGCTAAAAAACTGTCTCTAACCAGTTACAGACCTGTCTCTAACCAACTACAGACCTGTCTCTAACCAGTTACAGACCTGTCTCTAACCAGTTACAGACCTGTCTCTAACCAGCTGCAGACCTGTCTCTAACCAGCTAAAAAACTGTCTCTAACCAGCGACAGACCTGTCTCTAACCAGCTACAGACCCGTCTCTAACCAGTTACAGACCTGTCTCTAACCAGTAAAATATCAGTCTCTAACCAGTGAAAGATCAGTCTCTCACCAGCTACAGACCTGTCTCTAACCAGCTACAGACCCGTCTCTAACCAGTTACAGACCTGTCTCTAACCAGTTAAAGATCAATCTCTAACCAGTTACAGACCTATCTCTAACCAGCTACAGACCTGTCTCTCACCAGCTACAGACCTGTCTCAAACCAGCTACAGACCTGTCTCAAACCAGCTAAAAAACTTTCTCTAACCAGCTACAGACGTGCCTCTAACCTGCTACATACTTGTCTCTAACCAGCTACAGACCTGTCTCTAACCAGCTACAGACGTGTCACTAACCAGTTACAGACCTGTCTCTAACCAGCTAAAAAACTGTCTCTAACCATTTACAGACCTGTCTCTTACCAGTGAAAGATCAGTCTCTAACCAGTTACAGACCTGTCTCTAACCAGCTACAGACCTGTCTCAAACCAGCTATAGACCTGTCTCAAACCAGCTACAGACCTGTCTCAAACCAGCTACAGACCTGTCTTTAACCAGCTACAGACCCGTCTCTAACCAGTTAAAGACCTGTCTCTAACCAGTGAAAGATCAGTCTCTAACCAGCTAAAAAACTGTCACTAACCAGTTACAGACCTGTCTCTAACCAGTGAAAGATCAGTCTCTAACCAGTTACAGACCTGTCTCTAACCAGCTACAGACCTGTCTCAAACCAGCTACAGACCTGTCTCTAACCAGCTAAAAAAAACTGTCTCTAACCAGTTACAGACCTGTCTCTAACCAGTGAAAGATCAGTCTCAAACCAGCTACAGACCTGTCTCTAACCAGTTACAGACCCGTCTCTAACCAGTGAAAGATCAGTCTCTAACCAGTTACAGACCTGTCTCTAACCAGCTACAGACCTGTCTCTAACCAGCTACAGACCTGTCTCTCACCAGCGAAAAAACTGTCTCTAACCAGCTACAGACCTGTCTCTAACCAGTGAAAGATCAGTCTCTAACCAGTTACAGAGCTGTCTCTAACCAGCTACAGACCTGTCTCTCACCAGCTACAGACCTGTCTCTAACCAGTTACAGACCTGTCTCTAACCAGTGAAAGATCAGTCTCTAACCAGTTACAGAGCTGTCTCTAACCAGCTACAGACCTGTCTCTAACCAGCTACAGACCTGTCTCTAACCAGCTAAAAAAAACTGTCTCTAACCAGTTACAGACCTGTCTCTAACCAGCTAAAAACCTGTCTCTAACCAGCTACAGTCCTGTCTCTAACCAGCTACAGACCTGTCTCTAACCAGCTAAAAAAAACTGTCTCTAACCAGTGAAAGATCAGTCTCTAACCAGTTACAGACCTGTCTCTAACCAGCTACAGACCTGTCTCTCACCAGCGACAGACCTGTCTCTAACCAGCTACAGACCTGTCTCTCACCAGCGAAAAAACTGTCTCTAACCAGCTACAGACCTGTCTCTAACCAGTGAAAGATCAGTCTCTAACCAGTTACAGAGCTGTCTCTAACCAGCTACAGACCTGTCTCTCACCAGCGACAGACCTGTCTCTAACCAGCTACAGACCTGTCTCTCACCAGCGAAAAAACTGTCTCTAACCAGCTACAGACCTGTCTCTAACCAGTGAAAGATCAGTCTCTAACCAGTTACAGAGCTGTCTCTAACCAGCTACAGACCTGTCTCTCACCAGCTACAGACCTGTCTCTAACCAGTTACAGACCTGTCTCTAACCAGTGAAAGATCAGTCTCTAACCAGTTACAGAGCTGTCTCTAACCAGCTACAGACCTGTCTCTAACCAGCTAAAAAAAACTGTCTCTAACCAGTGAAAGATCAGTCTCTAACCAGTTACAGAGCTGTCTCTAACCAGCTACAGACCTGTCTCTAACCAGCTACAGACCTGTCTCTAACCAGCTAAAAAAAACTGTCTCTAACCAGTTACAGACCTGTCTCTAACCAGCTAAAAACCTGTCTCTAACCAGCTACAGTCCTGTCTCTAACCAGCTACAGACCTGTCTCTAACCAGCTAAAAAAAACTGTCTCTAACCAGTGAAAGATCAGTCTCTAACCAGCTACAGACCTGTCTCAAACCAGCTACAGACCTGTCTCAAACCAGCTACAGACCCGTCTCTAACCAGTGAAAGATCAGTCTCTAACCAGTTACAGAGCTGTCTCTAACCAGCTACAGACCTGTCTCTAACCAGCTACAGACCTGTCTCTAACCAGTTACAGACCTGTCTCTAACCAGCTGCAGACCTGT
The DNA here is from genome assembly GCF_933228915.1 of Telmatherina bonti. Taxonomy (NCBI): domain Eukaryota; kingdom Metazoa; phylum Chordata; class Actinopteri; order Atheriniformes; family Telmatherinidae; genus Telmatherina; species Telmatherina bonti. The sequence continues at coordinate 32,041,932 of NC_136632.1, forward strand.
CTCTAACCAGCTAAAAAAAACTGTCTCTAACCAGCTACAGACCTGTCTTTAACCAGCTACAGACCCGTCTCTAACCAGTTACAGACCTGTCTCTAACCAGTGAAAGATCAGTCTCTAACCAGTTACAGACCTGTCTCTAACCAGCTACAGACCTGTCTCAAACCAGTTACAGACCTGTCTCTAACCAGTTACAGACCTGTCTCTAACCAGCTGCAGACCTGTCTCTAACCAGCTAAAAAAAACTGTCTCTAACCAGCTACAGACCTGTCTTTAACCAGCTACAGACCCGTCTCTAACCAGTTACAGACCTGTCTCTAACCAGTGAAAGATCAGTCTCTAACCAGTTACAGACCTGTCTCTAACCAGCTGCAGACCGGTCTCTAACCAGCTAAAAAACTGTCTCTAACCAGCTGCAGACCTGTCTCTAACCAGCTAAAAAACTGTCTCTAACCAGCGACAGACCTGTCTCTAACCAGCTACAGACCTGTCTCTAACCAGTAAAAGATCAGTCTCTAACCAGTGAAAGATCAGTCTCTCACCAGCTACAGACCTGTCTCTAACCAGTTACAGACCAGTCTCTCACCAGCTACAGACCCGTCTCTAACCAGTTACAGACCTGTCTCTAACCAGTTAAAGATCAGTCTCTAACCAGTTACAGAGCTATCTCTAACCAGCTACAGACCTGTCTCAAACCAGCTACAGACCTGTCTCTAACCAGCTAAAAACCTGTGTCTAACCAGTTACAGACCTGTCTCTAACCAGTTAAAGATCAGTCTCTAACCAGCTACAGACCTGTCTCCAACCACTTACAGACCTGTCTCTAACCAGCTAAAAAACTGTCTCAAACCAGCTAAAAAACTTTCTCTAACCAGCTACAGACGTGCCTCTGACCTTCTACATACTTGTCTCTAACCAGCTACAGACCTGTCTCTAACCAGCTAAAAAACTGTCACTAACCAGTTACAGACCTGTCTCTAACCAGTGAAAGATCAGTCTCTAACCAGTTACAGACCTGTCTCTAACCAGCTACAGACCCTTCTCTAACCAGTTACAGACCTGTCTCTAACCAGCTACAGACCTGTCTCAAACCAGCTACAGACCTGTCTCTAACCAGCTAAAAAAAACTGTCTCTAACCAGTTACAGACCTGTCTCTAACCAGTGAAAGATCAGTCTTAAACCAGCTACAGACCTGTCTCAAACCAGCTACAGACCTGTCTCTTACCAGCTACAGACCTGTCTCAAACCAGCTACAGACCTGTCTCTAACCAGCGACAGACCTGTCTCTAACCAGCTACAGACCTGTCTCTAACCAGTAAAAGATCAGTCTCTAACCAGTGAAAGATCAGTCTCTCACCAGCTACAGACCTGTCTCTAACCAGTTACAGACCAGTCTCTCACCAGCTACAGACCCGTCTCTAACCAGTTACAGACCTGTCTCTAACCAGTTAAAGATCAGTCTCTAACCAGTTACAGAGCTATCTCTAACCAGCTACAGACCTGTCTCAAACCAGCTACAGACCTGTCTCTAACCAGCTAAAAAACTGTGTCTAACCAGTTACAGACCTGTCTCTAACCAGTTAAAGATCAGTCTCTAACCAGCTACAGACCTGTCTCCAACCACTTACAGACCTGTCTCTAACCAGCTAAAAAACTGTCTCAAACCAGCTAAAAAACTTTCTCTAACCAGCTACAGACGTGCCTCTGACCTTCTACATACTTGTCTCTAACCAGCTACAGACCTGTCTCTAACCAGCTAAAAAACTGTCACTAACCAGTTACAGACCTGTCTCTAACCAGTGAAAGATCAGTCTCTAACCAGTTACAGACCTGTCTCTAACCAGCTACAGACCCTTCTCTAACCAGTTACAGACCTGTCTCTAACCAGCTACAGACCTGTCTCAAACCAGCTACAGACCTGTCTCTAACCAGCTAAAAAAAACTGTCTCTAACCAGTTACAGACCTGTCTCTAACCAGTGAAAGATCAGTCTTAAACCAGCTACAGACCTGTCTCAAACCAGCTACAGACCTGTCTCTTACCAGCTACAGACCTGTCTCAAACCAGCTACAGACCTGTCTCTAACCAGCTAAAAAAACTGTCTCTAACCAGTTACACACCTGTCTCTAACCAGCTACAGACCTGTCTCTAACCAGTTACACACCTGTCTCTAACCAGTTACAGACCTGTCTCTAACCAGTGAAAGATCAGTCTCTAACCATTTACAGAGCTGTCTCTAACCAGCTACAGACCTGTCTCTCACCAGCTACACACCTGTGTCTAACCAGCTGCAGACCCGTCTCTAACCAGCTAAAAAACTGTCTCTAACCAGCGACAGACCCGTCTCTAACCAGTTACAGACCTGTCTCTAACCAGTTAAAGATCAGTCTCTAACCAGTTACAGAGCTATCTCTCACCAGCTACAGACCTGTCTCCAACCACTTACAGACCTGTCTCTAACCAGCTAAAAAACTTTCTCTAACCAGCTACAGACGTGCCTCTAACCTGCTACATACTTGTCTCTAACCAGCTACAGACCTGTGTCTAACCAGCTACAGACGTGTCACTAACCAGTTACAGACCTGTCTCTAACACGCTAAAAAACTGTCACTAACCAGTTACAGAGCTGTCTCTAACCAGCTACAGACCTGTGTCTAACCAGCTGCAGACCTGTCTCTAACCAGCTAAAAAACTGTCTCTAACCAGCGACAGACCTGTCTCTCACCAGCTACAGACCTGTCTCAAACCAGCTACAGACCCGTCTCTAACCAGTTACAGACCTGTCTCTAACCAGTTAAAGATCAGTCTCTAACCAGTTACAGAGCTATCTCTAACCAGCTACAGACCTGTCTCCAACCACTTACAGACCTGTCTCTAACCAGCTAAAAAACTTTCTCTAACCAGCTACAGACGTGCCTCTAACCTGCTACATACTTGTCTCTAACCAGCTACAGACCTGTCTCTAACCAGCTACAGACGTGTCACTAACCAGTTACAGACCTGTCTCTAACCAGCTAAAAAACTGTCACTAACCAGTTACAGACCTGTCTCTAACCAGTGAAAGATCAGTCTCTAACCAGTTACAGACCTGTCTCTAACCAGCTACAGACCCGTCTCTAACCAGCTAAACAACTGTCTCTAACCAGTTACAGACCTGTCTCTAACCAGTTACAGACCTGTCTCTAACCAGTGAAAGATCAGTCTCTAACCAGCTACAGACCTGTCTCTAACCAGTTACAGACCTGTCTCTAACCAGTGAAAGATCAGTCTCTAACCAGCTACAGACTTGTCTCAAACCAGTTACAGACCTGTCTCTAACCAGTGAAAGATCAGTCTCTAACCAGCTACAGACCTGTCTCAAACCAGCTACAGACCTGTCTCTAACCAGTTACAGACCTGTCTCAAACCAGCTACAGACCTGTCTCAAACCAGCTACAGACCTGTCTCAAACCAGCTACAGACCTGTCTCTCACCAGCGACAGACCTGTCTCTAACCAGCTACAGACCCGTCTCTAACCAGTGAAAGATCAGTCTCTAACCAGTTACAGAGCTGTCTCTAACCAGCTACAGACCTGTCTCTCACCAGCGACAGACCTGTCTCTAACCAGCTACAGACCTGTCTCTAACCAGCTACAGACCTGTCTCTAACCAGCTAAAAAAATAGTCTCTAACCAGTTACAGACCTGTCTCTAACCAGCTACAGACCTGTCTCAAACCAACTACAGACCTGTCTCTAACCAGTGAAAGATCAGTCTCTAACCAGTGAAAGAGCTGTCTCTAACCAGCTACAGACCTGTCTCTCACCAGCGACAGACCTGTCTCTAACCAGCTACAGACCTGTCTCTAACCAGCTACAGACCTGTCTCTAACCAGCTAAAAAACTGTCTCTAACCAGCTACAGACCTGTCTCTCACCAGCTACAGACCTGTCTCCAACCACTTACAGACCTGTCTCTAACCAGCTAAAAAACTGTCTCAAACCAGCTACAGACCTGTCTCTAACCTGCTACAGACCCGTCTCTAACCAGCTAAAAAACTTTCTCTAACCAGCTACAGACGTGCCTCTAACCTGCTACATACTTGTCTCTAACCAGCTACAGACGTGTCACTAACCAGTTACAGACCTGTCTCTAACCAGCTAAAAAACTGTCACTAACCAGTTACAGACCTGTCTCTAACCAGTGAAAGATCAGTCTCTAACCAGTTACAGACCTGTCTCTAACCAGTTACAGACCTGTCTCTAACCAGTGAAAGATCAGTCTCTAACCAGCTACAGACCTGTCTCAAACCAGCTACAGACCTGTCTCTAACCAGTTACAGACCTGTCTCTAACCAGTGAAAGATCAGTCTCTAACCAGTTACAGACCCGTCTCAAACCAGCTACAGACCTGTCTCTAACCAGCTACAGACCTGTCTCTCACCAGCGACAGACCTGTCTCTAACCAGCTACAGACCCGTCTCTAACCAGTGAAAGATCAGTCTCTAACCAGTTACAGAGCTGTCTCTAACCAGCTACAGACCTGTCTCTCACCAGCGACAGACCTGTCTCTAACCAGCTACAGACCTGTCTCTAACCAGCTAAAAAACTGTCTCTAACCATTTACAGACCTGTCTCTAACCAGCTACCGACCTGTCTCTCACCAGCTACAGACCTGTCTCTCACCAGCTACAGACCTGTCTCAAACCAGCTACAGACCTGTCTCTAACCAGTGAAAGATCAGTCTTTAACCAGTTACAGACCTGTCTCTAACCAGCTACAGACCTGTCTCTAACCAGTTACAGACCTGTCTCTAACCAGCTACAGACCCGTCTCTAACCAGCTACAGACCTGTCTCTAACCAGCTACAGACCCGTCTCTCACCAGCTACAGACCTGTCTCTAACCAGCTACAGACCTGTCTCTAACCAGTTACAGACCTGTCTCTAACCAGCTGCAGACCGGTCTCTAACCAGCTAAAAAAACTGTCTCTAACCAGCGACAGACCTATCTCTAACCAGTTACAGACCTGTCTCTAACCAGCTACAGACCTGTCTCAAACCAGCTATAGACCTGTCTCTAACCAGTGAACGATCAGTCTCTAACCAGTTACAGACCTGTCTCTAACCAGCTACAGACCTGTCTCTAACCAGCTAAAAAACTGTCTAACCAGTTACAGACCTGTCTCTAACCAGCTAAAAAACTGTCTCTAACCAGCTAAGGACCTGTCTCTAACCAGCTACAGACCTGTCTCTAACCAGCTAAAAAACTGTCTAACCAGTTACAGACCTGTCTCTAACCAGCTAAAAAACTGTCTCTAACCAGCTAAAAAACTGTCTCTAACCAGTTACAGACCTGTCTCTAACCAGTGAAAGATCATTCTCTAACCAGTTACAGACCTGTCTCTAACCAGCTACAGACCTGTCTCAAACCAGCTACAGACCTGTCTCTAACCAGCTACAGACCTGTCTCTAACCAGCGACAGACCTGTCTCTAACCAGCTAAAAAACTGTCTCTAACCAGCTACAGACCTGTCTCTAACCAGTTAAAAATCAGTCTCTAACCAGTTACAGACCTGTCTCTAACCAGCTACAGACCTGTCTCAAACCAGCTACAGACCTGTCTCTAACCAGTTACAGACCTGTCTCTAACCAGCTGCAGACCGGTCTCTAACCAGCTAAAAAAAACTGTCTCTAACCAGCGACAGACCTGTCTCTAACCAGTTACAGACCTGTCTCTAACCAGCTACAGACCCGTCTCTAACCAGTTACAGACCTGTCTCTAACCAGTGAAAGATCAGTCTCTAACCAGTTACAGACCTGTCTCTAACCAGCTACAGACCTTTCTCAAACCAGCTACAGACCTGTCTCTAACCAGTGAAAGATCAGTCTCTAACCAGTGAAAGATCAGTCTCTAACCAGTTACAGACCTGTCTCAAACCAGCTACAGACCCGTCTCTCACCAGCGACAGACCTGTCTCTAACCAGCTACAGACCCGTCTCTAACCAGTGAAAGATCAGTCTCTAACCAGTTACAGAGCTGTCTCTAACCAGCGACAGACCTGTTTCTCACCAGCGACAGACCTGTCTCTAACCAGCTACAGACCCGTCTCTCACCAGCGACAGACCTGTCTCTAACCAGCTACAGACCCGTCTTTAACCAGTGAAAGATCAGTCTCTAACCAGTTACAGAGCTGTCTCTAACCAGCGACAGACCTGTCTCTAACCAGCTACAGTCCTGTCTCTAACCAGCTAAAAAACTGTCTCTAACCATTTACAGACCTGTCTCTAACCAGTGAAAGATCAGTCTCTAACCAGTTACAGACCTGTCTCTAACCAGCTACAGACCTGTCTCAAACCAGCTACAGACCTGTCTCTAACCAGCGACAGACCTGTCTCTAACCAGTTACAGACCTGTCTCTAACCAGCTGCAGACCGGTCTCTAACCAGCTAAAAAACTGTCTCTAACCAGCTACAGACCTGTCTCTAACCAGTTAAAGATCAGTCTCTAACCAGTTACAGACCTGTCTCTAACCAGCTACAGACCTGTCTCTAACCAGCTACAGACCTGTCTCTAACCAGTTACAGACCTGTCTCTAACCACCTGCAGACCGGTCTCTAACCAGCTAAAAAAACTGTCTCTAACCAGCGACAGACCTGTCTCTAACCAGTTACAGACCTGTCTCTAACCAGTTACAGACCTGTCTCTAACCAGCTACAGACCTGTCTCTAACCAGCTAAAAAACTGTCTCTAACCAGTTACAGACCTGTCTCTAACCAGCTAAAAAACTGTCTCTAACCAGCTTAAGACCTGTCTCTAACCAGCTACAGACCTGTCTCTAACCAGCTAAAAAACTGTCTCTAACCAGCGACAGACCTGTCTCTAACCAGCTACAGACCCGTCTCTAACCAGCGACAGACCTGTCTCTAACCAGCTACAGACCCGTCTCTAACCAGTTACAGACCTGTCTATAACCAGTGAAAGATCAGACTCTAACCAGTTACAGACCTGTCTCTAACCAGCTACAGACCTGTCTCTTACCAGCGACAGACCTGTCTCTAACCAGTTACAGACCTGTCTCTAACCAGCTACAGACCTGTCTCAAACCAGCTACAGACCTGTCTCTAACCAGTTACAGACCTGTCTCTAACCAGTTACAGACCTGTCTCTAACCAGTGAAAGATCAGTCTCTAAACAGCTACAGACCTGTCTCAAACCAGCTACAGACCTGTCTCAAACCAGCTACAGACCTGTCTCTAACCAGCTACAGACCTGTCTCTCACCAGCGACAGACCTGTCTCTAACCAGCTACAGACCCGTCTCTAACCAGTGAAAGATCAGTCTCTAACCAGTTACAGAGCTGTCTCTAACCAGCTACAGACCTGTCTCTAACCAGCTAAAAAACTGTCTCTAACCATTTACAGACCTGTCTCTAACCAGCTACAGACCTGTCTCTCACCAGCTACAGACCTGTCTCTCACCAGCTACAGACCTGTCTCTAACCAGCTACAGACCTGTCTCTCACCAGCTACAGACCTGTCTCTAACCAGCTAAAAAACTGTCTCTAACCAGCGACAGACCTATCTCTAACCAGTTACAGACCTGTCTCTAACCAGCTACAGACCTGTCTCAAACCAGCTATAGACCTGTCTCTAACCAGTGAAAGATCAGTCTCTAACCAGTTACAGACCTGTCTCTAACCAGCTACAGACCTGTCTCTAACCAGTTACAGACCTGTCTCTAACCAGCTAAAAAACTGTCTCTAACCAGCGACAGACCTGTCTCTAACCAGCTAAAAAACTGTCTCTAACCAGCTACAGACCTGTCTCTAACCAGCTACAGACCTGTCTCTAACCAGTGAAAGATCATTCTCTAACCAGCTACAGACCTGTCTCTAACCAGCTACAGATCTGTCTCTAACCAGCTACAGACCTGTCTCTAACCAGCTACAGACCTGTCTCTAACCAGTTACAGACCTGTCTCTAACCAGCTGCAGACCGGTCTCTAACCAGCAAAAAAAACTGTCTCTAACCAGCGACAGACCTGTCTCTAACCAGTTACAGACCTGTCTCTAACCAGCTACAGACCTGTCTCAAACCAGCTATAGACCTGTCTCTAACCAGTGAAAGATCAGTCTCTAACCAGTTACAGACCTGTCTCAAACCAGCTATAGACCTGTCTCTAACCAGTTACAGACCGGTCTCTAACCAGTGAAAGATCAGTCTCTAACCAGCTACAGACCTGTCTCTAACCAGCTATAGACCTGTCTCTAACCAGTTACAGACCTGTCTCTAACCAGTGAAAGATCAGTCTCTAACCAGCTACAGACCTGTCTCTAACCAGCTACAGATCTGTCTCTAACCAGCTACAGACCTGTCTCTAACCAGCGACAGACCTGTCTCTAACCAGCTAAAAAACTGTCTCTAACCAGCGACAGACCTGTCTCTAACCAGCTACAGACCCATCTCTAACCAGTTACAGACCTGTCTCTAACCAGTGAAAGATCAGTCTCTAACCAGCTACAGATCTGTCTCTAACCAGCTACAGACCTGTCTCTAACCAGCGACAGACCTGTCTCTAACCATCTAAAAACCTGTCTCTAACCAGCTACAGACCCGTCTCTAACCAGCTACAGACCTGTCTCTAACCAGTGAAAGATCAGACTCTAACCAGTTACAGAGCTGTCTCTAACCAGCTACAGACCTGTCTCTAACCAGCGACAGACCTGTCTCTAACCAGTTACAGACCTGTCTCTAACCAGCTACAGACCTGTCTCAAACCAGCTATAGACCTGTCTCTAACCAGTGAAAGATCAGTCTCTAACCAGCTACAGACCTGTCTCAAACCAGCTACAGACCTGTCTCTAACCAGTGACAGACCTGTCTCTAACCAGTGAAAGATCAGTCTCTAACCAGTTACAGACCTGTCTCTAACCAGCTACAGACCTTTCTCAAACCAGCTACAGACCTGTCTCTAACCAGCTAAAAAACTGTCTCTAACCAGTTACAGACCTGTCTCTAACCAGTTACAGACCTGTCTCTAACCAGTGAAAGATCAGTCTCTAACCAGTTACAGAGCTGTCTCTAACCAGCTACAGACCTGTCTCTAACCAGTGAAAGATCAGTCTCTAACCAGTTACAGAGCTGTCTCTAACCAGCGACAGACCTGTCTCTAACCAGCTACAGACCTGTCTCTAACCAGCTAAAAAACTGTCTCTAACCATTTACAGACCTGTCTCTAACCAGCTACAGACCTGTCTCTCACCAGCTACAGACCTGTCTCTAACCAGCTACAGACCTGTCTCTAACCAGCTAAAAAACTGTCTCTAACCATTTAAAGACCTGTCTCTAACCAGTGAAAGATCAGTCTCTAACCAGTTACAGACCTGTCTCTAACCAGCTACAGACCTGTCTCAAACCAGCTACAGACCTGTCTCTAACCAGCGACAGACCTGTCTCTAACCAGTTACAGACCTGTCTCTAACCAGCTGCAGACCGGTCTCTAACCAGCTAAAAAACTGTCTCTAACCAGCGACAGACCTGTCTCTAACCAGCTAAAAAACTGTCTCTAACCAGCTACAGACCTGTCTCTAACCAGCTACAGACCTGTCTCTAACCAGTTAAAGATCAGTCTCTAACCAGTTACAGACCTGTCTCTAACCAGCTACAGACCTGTCTCTAACCAGCTACAGATCTGTCTCTAACCAGCTGCAGACCCGTCTCTAACCAGCTAAAAAACTGTCTCTAACCAGTTACAGACCTGTCTCTAACCAGTTACAGACCTGTCTCTAACCAGCTACAGACCTGTCTCTAACCAGCTACAGACCTGTCTCTAACCAGCTGCAGACCCGTCTCTAACCATCTAAAAAAACTGTCTCTAACCAGCTACAGACCCGTCTCTAACCAGCTAAAAAACTGTCTCTAACCAGTTACAGACCTGTCTCTAACCAGTTACAGACCTGTCTCTAACCAGTAAAAGATCAGTCTCTAACCAGTAAAAGACCTGTCTCTAACCAGCTACAGACCCGTCTCTAACCAGTTACAGACCTGTCTCTAACCAGTTAAAGATCAATCTCTAACCAGTTACAGAGCTATCTCTAACCAGCTACAGACCTGTCTCTCACCAGCTACAGACCTGTCTCTAACCATTTACAGACCTGTCTCTAACCAGTGAAAGATCAGTCTCTAACCAGTTACAGACCTGTCTCTAACCAGCTACAGACCTGTCTCAAACCAGCTACAGACCTGTCTCTAACCAGCGACAGACCTGTCTCTAACCAGTTACAGACCTGTCTCTAACCAGCTGCAGACCGGTCTCTAACCAGCTAAAAAACTGTCTCTAACCAGCGACAGACCTGTCTCTAACCAGCTAAAAAACTGTCTCTAACCAGCTACAGACCTGTCTCTAACCAGCTACAGATCTGTCTCTAACCAGTTAAAGATCAGTCTCTAACCAGTTACAGACCTGTCTCTAACCAGCTACAGACCTGTCTCTAACCAGCTACAGACCTGTCTCTAACCAGCTGCAGACCTGTCTCTAACCAGCTAAAAAAACTGTCTCTAACCAGCGACAGACCTGTCTCTCACCAGCTACAGACCTGTCTCTAACCAGCTAAAAAACTGTCTCAAACCAGCTATAGACCTGTCTCTAACCAGCTAATAAACTGTCTCTAACCAGCTACAGACCTGTCTCTAACCAGCTACAGACCTGTCTCTAACCAGCTACAGACCTGTCTCTAACCAGCTAAAAAACTGTCTCAAACCAGCTATAGACCTGTCTCTAACCAGCTAAAAAACTGTCTCTAACCAGCTACAGACCTGTCTCTAACCAGCTACAGACCTGTCTCTAACCAGCTACAGACCCGTCTCTAACCAGCTAAAAAACTGTCTCTAACCAGTTACAGACCTGTCTCTAACCAGTAAAAGATCAGTCTCTAACCAGTAAAAGATCAGTATCTCACCAGCTACAGACCTGTCTCTAACCAGCTACAGACCCGTCTCTAACCAGTTACAGACCTGTCTCTAACCAGTTAAAGATCAATCTCTAACCAGTTACAGAGCTATCTCTAACCAGCTACAGACCTGTCTCTCACCAGCTACAGACCTGTCTCAAACCAGCTACAGACCTGTCTCCAACCACTTACAGACCTGTCTCTAACCAGCTAAAAAACTGTCTCAAACCAGCTACAGACCTGTCTCTAAACTGCTACAGACCCGTCTCTAACCAGCTAAAAAACTTTCTCTAACCAGCTACAGACGTGCCTCTAACCTGCTACATACTTGTCTCTAACCAGCTACAGACGTGTCACTAACCAGTTACAGACCTGTCTCTAACCAGCTAAAAAACTGTCACTAACCAGTTACAGACCTGTCACTAACCAGTTACAGACCTGTCTCTAACCAGTGAAAGATCAGTCTCTAACCAGTTACAGACCTGTCTCTAACCAGTTACAGACCTGTCTCTAACCAGTGAAAGATCAGTCTCTAACCAGTTACAGACCTGTCTCAAACCAGCTACAGACCTGTCTCAAACCAGCTACAGACCTGTCTCTAACCAGCTACAGACCTGTCTCTCACCAGCGACAGACCTGTCTCTAACCAGCTACAGACCTGTCTCTAACCAGCTAAAAAACTGTCTCTAACCATTTACAGACCTGTCTCTAACCAGCTACCGACCTGTCTCTCACCAGCTACAGACCTGTCTCTCACCAGCTACAGACCTGTCTCTAACCAGCTACAGACCTGTCTCTCACCAGATACAGACCTGTCTCTAACCAGCTAAAAAACTGTCTCTAACCATTTACAGACCTGTCTCTAACCAGTGAAAGATCAGTCTCTAACCAGTTAAAGACCTGTCTCTAACCAGCTACAGACCCGTCTCTAACCAGCTACAGACCTGTCTCTCACCAGCTACAGACCTGTCTCTAACCAGCTAAAAAACTGTCTCAAACCAGTTAAAGATCAGTCTCTAACCAGTTACAGACCTGTCTCTAACCAGCTACAGACCTGTCTCTAACCAGTTACAGACCTGTCTCTAACCAGCTGCAGACCGGTCTCTAACCAGCTAAAAAAACTGGCTCTAACCAGCGACAGACCTATCTCTAACCAGATACAGACCTGTCTCTAACCAGCTACAGACCTGTCTCTAACCAGCTACAGACCTGTCTCTAACCAGCTAAAAAACTGTCTCTAACCAGTGACAGACCTGTCTCTAACCAGTCAAAGATCAGTCTCTAAACAGTTACAGACTTGTCTCTAACCAGCTACAGACCTGTCTCAAACCAGCTACAGACCTTTCTCTAACCAGTTACAGACCTGTCTCTAACCAGTTACAGACCTGTCTCTAACCAGCTGCAGACCTGTCTCAAACCAGCTAAAAAACTGTCTAACCAGTTACAGACCTGTCTCTAACCAGCTAAAAAACAGTCTCTAACCAGTTACAGACCTGTCTCTAACCAGTGAAAGATCAGTCTCTAACCAGTTACAGACCTGTCTCTAACCAGCTACAGACCTGTCTCTAACCAGCTAAAAAACTGTCTCTAACCAGCTACAGACCTGTCTCTAACCAGTTAAAGATCAGTCTCTAACCAGTTACAGACCTGTCTCTAACCAGCTACAGACCTGTCTCAAACCAGCTACAGACCTGTCTCTAACCAGTTACAGACCTGTCTCTAACCAGCTGCAGACCGGTCTCTAACCAGCTAAAAAAACTGTCTCTAACCAGCGACAGACCTGTCTCTAACCAGCGACAGACCTGTCTCTAACCAGTTACAGAGCTGTCTCTAACCAGCTACAGACCTGTCTCTAACCAGCGACAGACCTGTCTCTAACCAGTTACAGAGCTGTCTCTAACCAGCTACAGACCTGTCTCTAACCAGCGACAGACCTGTCTCTAACCAGTTACAGACCTGTCTCTAACCAGCTACAGACCTGTCTCAAACCAGCTATAGACCTGTCTCTAACCAGTGAAAGATCAGTCTCTAACCAGCTACAGACCTGTCTCAAACCAGCTACAGACCTGTCTCAAACCAGTTACAGACCTGTCTCTAACCAGTTAAAGATCAGTCTCTAACCAGTTACAGACCTGTCTCTAACCAGCTACAGACCTGTCTCTAACCAGCTACAGACCTTTCTCAAACCAGCTACAGACCTGTCTCTAACCAGCTAAAAAACTGTCTCTCACCAGCGACAGACCTGTCTCTAACCAGTGAAAGATCAGTCTCTAACCAGCGACAGACCTGTCTCTAACCAGTTACAGACCTGTCTCTAACCAGCTACAGACCTGTCTCAAACCAGCTATAGACCTGTCTCTAACCAGTTACAGACCTGTCTCTAACCAGTGAAAGATCAGTCTCTAACCAGTGAAAAATCAGTCTCTAACCAGTTACAGACCTGTTTCAAACCAGCTACAGACCCGTCTCTCACCAGTGAAAGATCAGTCTCTAACCAGTTACAGAGCTGTCTCTAACCAGCGACAGACCTGTCTCTAACCAGCTACAGACCCTTCTCTAACCAGTGAAAGATCAGTCTCTAACCAGCTACAGACCTGTCTCTCACCAGCGACAGACCGGTCTCTAACCAGTTACACACCTGTCTCTAACCAGTGAAAGATCAGTCTCTAACCAGCTACAGACCTGTCTCTCACCAGCGACAGACCTGTCTCTAACCAGCTACAGACCTGTCTCTAACCAGCTACAGACCTGTCTCTAACCAGTTACAGACCTGTCTCTAACCAGTGAAAAATCAGTCTCTAACCAGTTACAGACCTGTCTCAAACCAGCTACAGACCCGTCTCTCACCAGCGACAGACCTGTCTCTAACCAGCTACAGACCCGTCTCTAACCAGTGAAAGATCAGTCTCTAACCAGTTACAGAGCTGTCTCTAACCAGCGACAGACCTGTCTCTCACCAGCGACAGACCTGTCTCTAACCAGCTACAGTCCTGTCTCTAACCAGCGACAGACCTGTCTCTCACCAGCGACAGACCTGTCTCTAACCATTTACAGACCTGTCTCTAACCAGCTACAGACTTGTCTCTCACCAGCTACAGACCTGTCTCTCACCAGCTACAGACCTGTCTCTAACCAGCTACAGACCTGTCTCTCACCAGCTACAGACCTGTCTCTAACCAGCTAAAAAACTGTCTCTAACCATTTACAGACCTGTCTCTAACCAGTGAAAGATCAGTCTCTAACCAGTTACAGACCTGTCTCTAACCAGCTACAGACCTGTCTCAAACCAGCTACAGACCTGTCTCAAACCAGCGACAGACCTGTCTCTAACCAGTTACAGACCTGTCTCTAACCAGCTGCAGACCGGTCTCTAACCAGCTAAAAAACTGTCTCTAACCAGCTACAGACCTGTCTCTAACCAGTTAAAGATCAGTCTCTAACCAGTTACAGACCTGTCTCTAACCAGCTAAAAAACTGTCTCTAACCATTTACAGACCTGTCTCTAACCAGCTACAGACCTGTCTCTCACCAGCTACAGACCTGTCTCTAACCAGCTACAGACCTGTCTCTCACCAGCTACAGACCTGTCTCTAACCAGCTAAAAAACTGTCTCTAACCAGCGACAGACCTATCTCTAACCAGTTACAGACCTGTCTCTAACCAGCTACAGACCTGTCTCTAACCAGTGAAAGATCAGTCTCTAACCGGTTACAGACCTGTCTCTAACCAGCTACAGACCTGTCTCTAACCAGCTAAAAAAACTGTCTCTAACCAGTTACAGACCTGTCTCTAACCAGCTAAAAAACTGTCTCTAACCAGCTACAGACCTGTCTCTAACCAGCTACAGACCTGTCTCTAACCAGCTACAGACCTGTCTCAAACCAGCTATAGACCTGTCTCTAACCAGTGAAAGATCAGTCTCTAACCAGTTACAGACCTGTCTCTAACCAGCTAAAAAACTGTCTCTAACCAGCTACAGACCTGTCTCTAACCAGTTACAGACCTGTCTCTAACCAGCTACAGACCTGTCTCAAACCAGCTATAGACCTGTCTCTAACCAGTGAAAGATCAGTCTCTAACCAGTTACAGACCTGTCTCTAACCAGCTACAGACCTGTCTCTAACCAGCTAAAGACCTGTCTCTAACCAGCTAAAAAACTGTCTCTAACCACTTACAGACCTGTCTCTAACCAGCTAAAAAACTGTCTCTAACCAGTTACAGACCTGTCTCTAACCAGTGAAAGATCAGTCTCTAACCACTTACAGACCTGTCTCTAACCAGCTACAGACCTGTCTCAAACTAGCTACAGACCTGTCTCTAACCAGCTACAGATCTGTCTCTAACCAGCTACAGACCTGTCTCTAACCAGCGACAGACCTGTCTCTAACCAGCTAAAAAACTGTCTCTAACCAGTTACAGACCTGTCTCTAACCAGTGAAAGATCATTCTCTAACCAGCTACAGACCTGTCTCTAACCAGCTACAGACCTGTCTCTAACCAGTTACAGACCTGTCTCTAACCAGCTGCAGACCGGTCTCTAACCAGCTAAAAAAAACTGTCTCTAACCAGCGACAGACCTGTCTCTAACCAGTTACAGACCTGTCTCTAACCAGCTACAGACCTGTCTCAAACCAGCTATAGACCTGTCTCTAACCAGTGAAAGATCAGTCTCTAACCAGCTACAGACCTGTCTCTAACCAGCTATAGACCTGTCTCTAACCAGTTACAGACCTGTCTCTAACCAGTGAAAGATCAGTCTCTAACCAGCTACAGACCTGTCTCTAACCAGCTACAGATCTGTCTCTAACCAGCTACAGACCTGTCTCTAACCAGCTAAAAAACTGTCTCTAACCAGCGACAGACCTTTCTCTAACCAGCTACAGACCCATCTCTAACCAGTAACAGACCTGTCTCTAACCAGTGAAAGATCAGTCTCTAACCAGCTACAGATCTGTCTCTAACCAGCTACAGACCTGTCTCTAACCAGCGACAGACCTGTCTCTAACCAGCGACAGACCTGTCTCTAACCAGCTACAGACCCGTCTCTAACCAGTTACAGACCTGTCTCTAACCAGTGAAAGATCAGACTCTAACCAGTTACAGAGCTGTCTCTAACCAGCTACAGACCTGTCTCTAACCAGCGACAGACCTGTCTCTAACCAGTTACAGACCTTTCTCTAACCAGCTACAGACCTGTCTCAAACCAGCTATAGACCTGTCTCTAACCAGTGAAAGATCAGTCTCTAACCAGCTACAGACCTGTCTCAAACCAGCTACAGACCTGTCTCTAACCAGTGACAGACCTGTCTCTAACCAGTGAAAGATCAGTCTCTAACCAGTTACAGACCTGTCTCTAACCAGCTACAGACCTTTCTCAAACCAGCTACAGACCTGTCTCTAACCAGCTAAAAAACTGTCTCTAACCAGTTACAGACCTGTCTCTAACCAGTTACAGACCTGTCTCTAACCAGTGAAAGATCAGTCTCTAACCAGTTACAGACCTGTCTCTAACCAGCTACAGACCTTTCTCAAACCAGCTACAGACCTGTCTCTAACCAGCTAAAAAACTGTCTCTAACCAGTTACAGACCTGTCTCTAACCAGTTACAGACCTGTCTCTAACCAGTGAAAGATCAGTCTCTAACCAGCTACAGACCTGTCTCTCACCAGCGACAGACCTGTCTCTAACCAGCTACAGACCTGTCTCTAACCAGCTACAGACCTGTCTCTAACCAGCTATAGACCTGTCTCTAACCAGTTACAGACCTGTCTCTAACCAGTGAAAGATCAGTCTCTAACCAGCTACAGACCTGTCTCTAACCAGCTACAGATCTGTCTCTAACCAGCTACAGACCTGTCTCAAACCAGCGACAGACCTGTCTCTAACCAGCTACAGACCTGTCTCTAACCAGCTACAGACCTGTCTCTAACCAGCTACAGACCTGTCTCTAACCAGCTACAGACCCATCTCTAACCAGTAACAGACCTGTCTCTAACCAGTGAAAGATCAGTCTCTAACCAGCTACAGATCTGTCTCTAACCAGCGACAGACCTGTCTCTAACCATCTAAAAAACTGTCTCTAACCAGCGACAGACCTGTCTCTAACCAGCTACAGACCCGTCTCTAACCAGCGACAGACCTGTCTCTAACCAGCTACAGACCCGTCTCTAACCAGTTACAGAGCTGTCTCTAACCAGCTACAGACCTGTCTCTAACCAGCGAAAGACCTGTCTCTAACCAGTTACAGACCTGTCTCTAACCAGCTACAGACCTGTCTCAAACCAGCTATAGACCTGTCTCTAACCAGTGAAAGATCAGTCTCTAACCAGCTACAGACCTGTCTCTAACCAGTGACAGACCTGTCTCTAACCAGTGAAAGATCAGTCTCTAACCAGTTACAGACCTGTCTCTAACCAGCTACAGACCTTTCTCAAACCAGCTACAGACCTGTCTCTAACCAGCTAAAAAACTGTCTCTAACCAGTTACAGACCTGTCTCTAACCAGTTACAGACCTGTCTCTAACCAGTGAAAGATCAGTCTCTAACCAGTTACAGAGCTGTCTCTAACCAGCTACAGACCTGTCTCTCACCAGCGACAGACCTGTCTCTAACCAGCTACAGACCTGTCTCTAACCAGTGACAGACCTGTCTCTAACCAGTGAAAGATCAGTCTCTAACCAGTTACAGAGCTGTCTCTAACCAGCTACAGACCTGTCTCTCACCAGCGACAGACCTGTCTCTAACCAGCTACAGACCTGTCTCTAACCAGTGACAGACCTGTCTCTAACCAGTGAAAGATCAGTCTCTAACCAGTTACAGAGCTGTCTCTAACCAGCTACAGACCTGTCTCTCACCAGCGACAGACCTGTCTCTAACCAGCTACAGACCTGTCTCTAACCAGCTAAAAAACTGTCTCTAACCATTTACAGACCTGTCTCTAACCAGCTACAGACCTGTCTCTCACCAGCTACAGACCTGTCTCTAACCAGCGACAGACCTGTCTCTAACCAGCTAAAAAACTGTCTCTAACCAGCTACAGACCTGTCTCTAACCAGCTACAGACCTGTCTCTAACCAGTTAAAGATCAGTCTCTAACCAGTTACAGACCTGTCTCTAACCAGCTACAGACCTGTCTCTAACCAGCTACAGACCTGTCTCTAACCAGCTGCAGACCGGTCTCTAACCAGCTAAAAAAACTGTCTCTAACCAGCGACAGACCTGTCTCTAACCAGCTACAGACCTGTCTCTAACCAGCTAAAAAACTGTCTCAAACCAGCTATAGACCTGTCTCTAACCAGCTAAAAAACTGTCTCTAACCAGCTACAGACCTGTCTCTAACCAGCTACAGACCTGTCTCTAACCAGCTACAGACCTGTCTCTAACCACCTAAAAAACTGTCTCTAACCAGCGACAGACCTGTCTCTAACCAGCTACAGACCCGTCTCTAACCAGCGACAGACCTGTCGCTAACCAGCTACAGACCCGTCTCTAACCAGTTACAGACCTGTCTCTAACCAGTGAAAGATCAGACTCTAACCAGTTACAGAGCTGTCTCTAACCAGCTACAGACCTGTCTCTAACCAGCGACAGACCTGTCTCTAACCAGTTACAGACCTGTCTCTAACCAGCTACAGACCTGTCTCAAACCAGCTACAGACCTGTCTCTATCCAGTTACAGACCTGTCTCTAACCAGTGAAAGATCAGTCTCTAACCAGCTACAGACCTGTCTCTAACCAGTGAAAGATCAGTCTCTAACCAGTTACAGACCTGTCTCTAACCAGCTACAGACCTTTCTCAAACCAGCTACAGACCTGTCTCTAACCAGCTAAAAAACTGTCTCTAACCAGTTACAGACCTGTCTCTAACCAGTTACAGACCTGTCTCTAACCAGTGAAAGATCAGTCTCTAACCAGCTACAGACCTGTCTCTCACCAGCGACAGACCTGCCTCTAACCAGCTACAGACCTGTCTCTAACCAGCTAAAAAACTGTCTCTAACCATTTACAGACCTGTCTCTAACCAGCTACAGACCTGTCTCTAACCAGCTACAGACCTGTCTCTAACCAGCTATAGACCTGTCTCTAACCAGTTACAGACCTGTCTCTAACCAGTGAAAGATCAGTCTCTAACCAGCTACAGACCTGTCTCTAACCAGCTACAGATCTGTCTCTAACCAGCTACAGACCTGTCTCAAACCAGCGACAGACCTGTCTCTAACCAGCTACAGACCTGTCTCTAACCAGCTACAGACCTGTCTCTAACCAGCTACAGACCTGTCTCTAACCAGCTACAGACCCATCTCTAACCAGTAACAGACCTGTCTCTAACCAGTGAAAGATCAGTCTCTAACCAGCTACAGATCTGTCTCTAACCAGCGACAGACCTGTCTCTAACCATCTAAAAAACTGTCTCTAACCAGCGACAGACCTGTCTCTAACCAGCTACAGACCCGTCTCTAACCAGCGACAGACCTGTCTCTAACCAGCTACAGACCCGTCTCTAACCAGTTACAGAGCTGTCTCTAACCAGCTACAGACCTGTCTCTAACCAGCGACAGACCTGTCTCTAACCAGTTACAGACCTGTCTCTAACCAGCTACAGACCTGTCTCAAACCAGCTATAGACCTGTCTCTAACCAGTGAAAGATCAGTCTCTAACCAGCTACAGACCTGTCTCTAACCAGTGACAGACCTGTCTCTAACCAGTGAAAGATCAGTCTCTAACCAGTTACAGACCTGTCTCTAACCAGCTACAGACCTTTCTCAAACCAGCTACAGACCTGTCTCTAACCAGCTAAAAAACTGTCTCTAACCAGTTACAGACCTGTCTCTAACCAGTTACAGACCTGTCTCTAACCAGTGAAAGATCAGTCTCTAACCAGTTACAGAGCTGTCTCTAACCAGCTACAGACCTGTCTCTCACCAGCGACAGACCTGTCTCTAACCAGCTACAGACCTGTCTCTAACCAGTGACAGACCTGTCTCTAACCAGTGAAAGATCAGTCTCTAACCAGTTACAGAGCTGTCTCTAACCAGCTACAGACCTGTCTCTCACCAGCGACAGACCTGTCTCTAACCAGCTACAGACCTGTCTCTAACCAGTGACAGACCTGTCTCTAACCAGTGAAAGATCAGTCTCTAACCAGTTACAGAGCTGTCTCTAACCAGCTACAGACCTGTCTCTCACCAGCGACAGACCTGTCTCTAACCAGCTACAGACCTGTCTCTAACCAGCTAAAAAACTGTCTCTAACCATTTACAGACCTGTCTCTAACCAGCTACAGACCTGTCTCTCACCAGCTACAGACCTGTCTCTAACCAGCGACAGACCTGTCTCTAACCAGCTAAAAAACTGTCTCTAACCAGCTACAGACCTGTCTCTAACCAGCTACAGACCTGTCTCTAACCAGTTAAAGATCAGTCTCTAACCAGTTACAGACCTGTCTCTAACCAGCTACAGACCTGTCTCTAACCAGCTACAGACCTGTCTCTAACCAGCTGCAGACCGGTCTCTAACCAGCTAAAAAAACTGTCTCTAACCAGCGACAGACCTGTCTCTAACCAGCTACAGACCTGTCTCTAACCAGCTAAAAAACTGTCTCAAACCAGCTATAGACCTGTCTCTAACCAGCTAAAAAACTGTCTCTAACCAGCTACAGACCTGTCTCTAACCAGCTACAGACCTGTCTCTAACCAGCTACAGACCTGTCTCTAACCACCTAAAAAACTGTCTCTAACCAGCGACAGACCTGTCTCTAACCAGCTACAGACCCGTCTCTAACCAGCGACAGACCTGTCGCTAACCAGCTACAGACCTGTCTCTAACCAGTGAAAGATCAGACTCTAACCAGTTACAGAGCTGTCTCTAACCAGCTACAGACCTGTCTCTAACCAGCGACAGACCTGTCTCTAACCAGTTACAGACCTGTCTCTAACCAGCTACAGACCTGTCTCAAACCAGCTACAGACCTGTCTCTATCCAGTTACAGACCTGTCTCTAACCAGTGAAAGATCAGTCTCTAACCAGCTACAGACCTGTATCAAACCAGCTACAGACCTGTCTCTAACCAGTTACAGACCTGTCTCTAACCAGTGAAAGATCAGTCTCTAACCAGTTACAGACCTGTCTCTAACCAGCTACAGACCTTTCTCAAACCAGATACAGACCTGTCTCTAACCAGCTAAAAAACTGTCTCTAACCAGTTACAAACCTGTCTCTAACGAGTTACAGACCTGTCTCTAACCAGTGAAAGATCAGTCTCTAACCAGCTACAGACCCGTCTCTAACCAGTTACAGACCTGTCTCTAACCAGTGAAAGATCAGTCTCTAACCAGTGAAAGATCAGTCTCTAACCAGCTACAGACCTGTCTCAAACCAGCTACAGACCTGTCTCTAACCAGTTACAGACCTGTCTCTAACCAGCGACAGACCTGTCTCTAACCAGTTACAGACCTGTCTCTAACCAGCTGCACACCGGTCTCTAACCAGCTACAGACCTGTGTCTAACCAGCTACAGACCTGTCTCTAACCAGCTAAAAAAACTGTCTCTAACCAGCTACACACCTGTCTCTAACCAGCTGCAGACCTGTCTCTAACCAGCTAAAAAACTGTCTCTAACCAGCTACAGACCTGTCTCTAACCAGCTACAGACCTGTCTCTAACCAGTTAAAGATCAGTCTCTAACCAGTTACAGACCTGTCTCTAACCAGCTACAGACCTGTCTCAAACCAGCTACAGACCTGTCTCTAACCAGTTACAGACCTGTCTCTGACCAGCTGCAGACCGGTCTCTAACCAGCTAAAAAAACTGTCTCTAACCAGCGACAGACCTATCTCTAACCAGTTACAGACCTGTCTCTAACCAGCTACAGACCTGTCTCAAACCAGCTACAGACCTGTCTCTAACCAGTTACAGACCTGTCTCTGACCAGCTGCAGACCGGTCTCTAACCAGCTACAGATCTGTCTCTAACCAGCTACAGATCAGTCTCTAACCAGCTAAAAAACTGTCTCTAACCAGTTACAGACCTGTCTCTAACCAGTGAAAGATCATTCTCTAACCAGTTACAGACATGTCTCTAACCAGCTACAGACCTGTCTCAAACCAGCTACAGACCTGTCTCTAACCAGCTACAGATCTGTCTCTAACCAGCTACAGACCTGTCTCTAACCAGCGACAGACCTGTCTCTAACCAGCTAAAAAACTGTCTCTAACCAGCTACAGACCTGTCTCTAACCAGTTAAAGATCAGTCTCTAACCAGTTACAGACCTGTCTCTAACCAGCTACAGACCTGTCTCAAACCAGCTACAGACCTGTCTCTAACCAGCTGCAGACCGGTCTCTAACCAGCTAAAAAAACTGTCTCTAACCAGTTACAGACCTGTCTCTAACCAGCTACAGACCTGTCTCAAACCAGCTACAGACCTGTCTCTAACCAGTGAAAGATCAGTCTCTAACCGGTTACAGACCTGTCTCTAACCAGCTACAGACCTGTCTCAAACCAGTTACAGACCTGTCTCTAACCAGTGAAAGATCAGTCTCTAACCAGCTACAGACCTGTCTCTAACCAGCTACAGATCTGTCTCTAACCAGCTACAGATCTGTCTCTAACCAGCTACAGACCTGTCTCTTACCAGCTACAGACCTGTCTCTAACCAGCTAAAAAACTGTCTCTAACCAGCGACAGACCTGTCTCTAACCAGCTACAGACCCGTCTCTAACCAGTAACAGACCTGTCTCTAACCAGTGAAAGATCAGTCTCTAACCAGCTACAGACCTGTCTCTCACCAGCGACAGACCTGTCTCTAACCAGCTACAGACCCGTCTCTAACCAGTTACAGACCTGTCTCTAACCAGTGAATAATCAGACTCTAACCAGTTACAGAGCTGTCTCTAACCAGCTACAGACCTGTCTCTAACCAGCGACAGACCTGTCTCTAACCAGTTACAGACCTGTCTCTAACCAGCTACAGACCTGTCTCAAACCAGCTATAGACATGTCTCTAACCAGCTACAGACCTGTCTCAAACCAGCTACAGATCTGTCTCTAACCAGCTACAGACCTGTCTCTAACCAGCGACAGACCTGTCTCTAACCAGCTAAAAAACTGTCTCTAACCAGCTACAGACCTGTCTCTAACCAGTTAAAGATCAGTCTCTAACCAGTTACAGACCTGTCTCTAACCAGCTACAGACCTGTCTCAAACCAGCTACAGACCTGTCTCTAACCAGTTACAGACCTGTCTCTAACCAGCTGCAGACCGGTCTCTAACCAGCTAAAAAAACTGTCTCTAACCAGTTACAGACCTGTCTCTAACCAGCTACAGACCTGTCTCAAACCAGCTATAGACCTGTCTCTAACCAGTGAAAGATCAGTCTCTAACCAGTTACAGACCTGTCTCTAACCAGCTACAGACCTGTCTCAAACCAGTTACAGACCTGTCTCTAACCAGTGAAAGATCAGTCTCTAACCAGCTACAGACCTGTCTCTAACCAGCTACAGATCTGTCTCTAACCAGCTACAGATCTGTCTCTAACCAGCTACAGACCTGTCTCTTACCAGCTACAGACCTGTCTCTAACCAGCTAAAAAACTGTCTCTAACCAGCGACAGACCTGTCTCTAACCAGCTACAGACCCGTCTCTAACCAGTAACAGACCTGTCTCTAACCAGTGAAAGATCAGTCTCTAACCAGCTACAGACCTGTCTCTCACCAGCGACAGACCTGTCTCTAACCAGCTACAGACCCGTCTCTAACCAGTTACAGACCTGTCTCTAACCAGTGAATAATCAGACTCTAACCAGTTACAGAGCTGTCTCTAACCAGCTACAGACCTGTCTCTAACCAGCGACAGACCTGTCTCTAACCAGTTACAGACCTGTCTCTAACCAGCTACAGACCTGTCTCAAACCAGTTACAGACCTGTCTCTAACCAGCTAAAAAACTGTCTCTAACCAGTTACAGACCTGTCTCTAACCAGTTACAGACCTGTCTCTAACCAGCTACAGACCTGTCTCTAACCAGCTAAAAAACTGTCTCTAACCAGCGACAGACCTGTCTCTAACCAGCTACAGACCCGTCTCTAACCAGTTACAGACCTGTCTCTAACCAGTTAAAGATCAGTCTCTAACCAGTGAAAGATCAGTCTCTAACCAGTAACAGACCTGTCTCTAACCAGTTAAAGATCAGTCTCTAACCAGTGAAAGATCAGTCTCTAACCAGCTACAGACCTGTCTCAAACCAGCTACAGACCTGTCTCTAACCAGCTAAAAAACTGTCTCTAACCAGTTACAGACCTGTCTCTAACCAGTTACAGACCTGTCTCTAACCAGCTACAGACCTGTCTCTAACCAGTTACAGACCTGTCTCTAACCAGCTAAAAAACTGTCTCAAACCAGTTACAGACCTGTCTCTAACCAGTGAAAGATCAGTCTCTAACCAGCTACAGACCCGTCTCTAACCAGTTACAGACCTGTCTCTAACCAGTTAAAGATCAGTCTCTAACCAGTTACAGACCTGTCTCTAACCAGCTACAGACCTGTCTCAAACCAGCTACAGATCTGTCTCTAACCAGCTACAGACCTGTCTCTTACCAGCTACAGACCTGTCTCTAACCAGCTAAAAAACTGTCTCTAACCAGCGACAGACCTGTCTCTAACCAGCTACAGACCCGTCTCTAACCAGTAACAGACCTGTCTCTAACCAGTGAAAGATCAGTCTCTAACCAGCTACAGACCTGTCTCTCACCAGTAACAGACCTGTCTCTAACCAGTGAAAGATCAGTCTTTAACCAGCTACAGACCCGTCTCTGACCAGTTACAGACCTGTCTCTAACCAGTTACAGACCTGTCTCTAACCAGCTACAGACCTGTCTCAAACCAGTGAAAGATCAGTCTCTAACCAGCTACAGACCTGTCTCAAACCAGCTACAGACCTGTCTCTAACCAGTTACAGACCTGTCTCTAACCAGTAAAAGATCAGTCTCTAACCAGTTACAGACCTGTCTCTAACCAGCTACAGACCTGTCTCAAACCAGCTACAGACCTGTCTCTAACCAGCTAAAAAACTGTCTCTAACCAGTTACAGACCTGTCTCTAACCAGCGACAGACCTGTCTCTAACCAGTTACAGACCTGTCTCTAACCAGCTGCACACCGGTCTCTAACCAGCTACAGACCTGTGTCTAACCAGCTACAGACCTGTCTCTAACCAGCTAAAAAAACTGTCTCTAACCAGCTACACACCTGTCTCTAACCAGCTGCAGACCTGTCTCTAACCAGCTAAAAAACTGTCTCTAACCAGCTACAGACCTGTCTCTAACCAGCTACAGACCTGTCTCTAACCAGTTAAAGATCAGTCTCTAACCAGTTACAGACCTGTCTCTAACCAGCTACAGACCTGTCTCAAACCAGCTACAGACCTGTCTCTAACCAGTTACAGACCTGTCTCTGACCAGCTGCAGACCGGTCTCTAACCAGCTAAAAAAACTGTCTCTAACCAGCGACAGACCTATCTCTAACCAGTTACAGACCTGTCTCTAACCAGCTACAGACCTGTCTCAAACCAGCTACAGACCTGTCTCTAACCAGTTACAGACCTGTCTCTGACCAGCTGCAGACCGGTCTCTAACCAGCTACAGATCTGTCTCTAACCAGCTACAGATCAGTCTCTAACCAGCTAAAAAACTGTCTCTAACCAGTTACAGACCTGTCTCTAACCAGTGAAAGATCATTCTCTAACCAGTTACAGACATGTCTCTAACCAGCTACAGACCTGTCTCAAACCAGCTACAGACCTGTCTCTAACCAGCTACAGATCTGTCTCTAACCAGCTACAGACCTGTCTCTAACCAGCGACAGACCTGTCTCTAACCAGCTAAAAAACTGTCTCTAACCAGCTACAGACCTGTCTCTAACCAGTTAAAGATCAGTCTCTAACCAGTTACAGACCTGTCTCTAACCAGCTACAGACCTGTCTCAAACCAGCTACAGACCAGTCTCTAACCAGTGAAAGATCAGTCTCTAACCGGTTACAGACATGTCTCTAACCAGCTACAGACCTGTCTCAAACCAGCTACAGACCTGTCTCTAACCAGCTACAGATCTGTCTCTAACCAGCTACAGACCTGTCTCTAACCAGCGACAGACCTGTCTCTAACCAGCTAAAAAACTGTCTCTAACCAGCTGCAGACCGGTCTCTAACCAGCTAAAAAAACTGTCTCTAACCAGTTACAGACCTGTCTCTAACCAGCTACAGACCTGTCTCAAACCAGCTACAGACCTGTCTCTAACCAGTGAAAGATCAGTCTCTAACCGGTTACAGACCTGTCTCTAACCAGCTACAGACCTGTCTCAAACCAGTTACAGACCTGTCTCTAACCAGTGAAAGATCAGTCTCTAACCAGCTACAGACCTGTCTCTAACCAGCTACAGATCTGTCTCTAACCAGCTACAGATCTGTCTCTAACCAGCTACAGACCTGTCTCTAACCAGCTAAAAAACTGTCTCTAACCAGCGACAGACCTGTCTCTAACCAGCTACAGACCCGTCTCTAACCAGTAACAGACCTGTCTCTAACCAGTGAAAGATCAGTCTCTAACCAGCTACAGACCTGTCTCTCACCAGCGACAGACCTGTCTCTAACCAGCTACAGACCCGTCTCTAACCAGTTACAGACCTGTCTCTAACCAGTGAATAATCAGACTCTAACCAGTTACAGAGCTGTCTCTAACCAGCTACAGACCTGTCTCTAACCAGCGACAGACCTGTCTCTAACCAGTTACAGACCTGTCTCTAACCAGCTACAGACCTGTCTCAAACCAGCTATAGACATGTCTCTAACCAGCTACAGACCTGTCTCAAACCAGCTACAGATCTGTCTCTAACCAGCTACAGACCTGTCTCTAACCAGCGACAGACCTGTCTCTAACCAGCTAAAAAACTGTCTCTAACCAGCTACAGACCTGTCTCTAACCAGTTAAAGATCAGTCTCTAACCAGTTACAGACCTGTCTCTAACCAGCTACAGACCTGTCTCAAACCAGCTACAGACCTGTCTCTAACCAGTTACAGACCTGTCTCTAACCAGCTGCAGACCGGTCTCTAACCAGCTAAAAAAACTGTCTCTAACCAGTTACAGACCTGTCTCTAACCAGCTACAGACCTGTCTCAAACCAGCTATAGACCTGTCTCTAACCAGTGAAAGATCAGTCTCTAACCAGTTACAGACCTGTCTCTAACCAGCTACAGACCTGTCTCAAACCAGTTACAGACCTGTCTCTAACCAGTGAAAGATCAGTCTCTAACCAGCTACAGACCTGTCTCTAACCAGCTACAGATCTGTCTCTAACCAGCTACAGATCTGTCTCTAACCAGCTACAGACCTGTCTCTTACCAGCTACAGACCTGTCTCTAACCAGCTAAAAAACTGTCTCTAACCAGCGACAGACCTGTCTCTAACCAGCTACAGACCCGTCTCTAACCAGTAACAGACCTGTCTCTAACCAGTGAAAGATCAGTCTCTAACCAGCTACAGACCTG
Source organism: Telmatherina bonti (assembly GCF_933228915.1). Classification (NCBI taxonomy): domain Eukaryota; kingdom Metazoa; phylum Chordata; class Actinopteri; order Atheriniformes; family Telmatherinidae; genus Telmatherina; species Telmatherina bonti. The sequence goes on from NC_136632.1 coordinate 32,069,391, forward strand.
TCTCTCACCAGCGACAGACCTGTCTCTAACCAGCTACAGACCCGTCTCTAACCAGTTACAGACCTGTCTCTAACCAGTGAATAATCAGACTCTAACCAGTTACAGAGCTGTCTCTAACCAGCTACAGACCTGTCTCTAACCAGCGACAGACCTGTCTCTAACCAGTTACAGACCTGTCTCTAACCAGCTACAGACCTGTCTCAAACCAGTTACAGACCTGTCTCTAACCAGCTAAAAAACTGTCTCTAACCAGTTACAGACCTGTCTCTAACCAGTTACAGACCTGTCTCTAACCAGCTACAGACCTGTCTCTAACCAGCTAAAAAACTGTCTCTAACCAGCGACAGACCTGTCTCTAACCAGCTACAGACCCGTCTCTAACCAGTTACAGACCTGTCTCTAACCAGTTAAAGATCAGTCTCTAACCAGTGAAAGATCAGTCTCTAACCAGTAACAGACCTGTCTCTAACCAGTTAAAGATCAGTCTCTAACCAGTGAAAGATCAGTCTCTAACCAGCTACAGACCTGTCTCAAACCAGCTACAGACCTGTCTCTAACCAGCTAAAAAACTGTCTCTAACCAGTTACAGACCTGTCTCTAACCAGTTACAGACCTGTCTCTAACCAGCTACAGACCTGTCTCTAACCAGTTACAGACCTGTCTCTAACCAGCTAAAAAACTGTCTCAAACCAGTTACAGACCTGTCTCTAACCAGTGAAAGATCAGTCTCTAACCAGCTACAGACCCGTCTCTAACCAGTTACAGACCTGTCTCTAACCAGTTAAAGATCAGTCTCTAACCAGTTACAGACCTGTCTCTAACCAGCTACAGACCTGTCTCAAACCAGCTACAGATCTGTCTCTAACCAGCTACAGACCTGTCTCTTACCAGCTACAGACCTGTCTCTAACCAGCTAAAAAACTGTCTCTAACCAGCGACAGACCTGTCTCTAACCAGCTACAGACCCGTCTCTAACCAGTAACAGACCTGTCTCTAACCAGTGAAAGATCAGTCTCTAACCAGCTACAGACCTGTCTCTCACCAGTAACAGACCTGTCTCTAACCAGTGAAAGATCAGTCTTTAACCAGCTACAGACCCGTCTCTGACCAGTTACAGACCTGTCTCTAACCAGTTACAGACCTGTCTCTAACCAGCTACAGACCTGTCTCAAACCAGTGAAAGATCAGTCTCTAACCAGCTACAGACCTGTCTCAAACCAGCTACAGACCTGTCTCTAACCAGTTACAGACCTGTCTCTAACCAGTAAAAGATCAGTCTCTAACCAGTTACAGACCTGTCTCTAACCAGCTACAGACCTGTCTCAAACCAGCTACAGACCTGTCTCTAACCAGCTAAAAAACTGTCTCTAACCAGTTACAGACCTGTCTCTAACCAGTTACAGACCTGTCTCTAACCAGCTACAGACCTGTCTCTAACCAGCTAAAAAACTGTCTCTAACCAGCGATAGACCTGTCTCTAACCAGCTACAGACCTGTCTCAAACCAGCTACAGACCTGTCTCTAACCAGCTAAAAAACTGTCTCTAACCAGTTACAGACCTGTCTCTAACCAGTGAAAGATCAGTCTCTAACCAGCTACAGACCTGTCTCAAACCAGCTACAGACCTGTCTCTAACCAGTTACAGACCTGTCTCTAACCAGCTAAAAAACTGTCTCTTACCAGTTACAGACCTGTCTCTAACCAGTGAAAGATCAGTATCTAACCAGCTACAGACCTGTCTCTAACCAGTTACAGACCTGTCTCAAACCAGCTACAGACCTGTCTCAAACCAGCTACAGACCTGTCTCTAACCAGCTAAAAAACTGTCTCTAACCAGTTACAGACCTGTCTCTAACCAGTGAAAGATCAGTGTCTAACCAGTTACAGACCTGTCTCTAACCAGCTACAGACCTGTCTCAAACCAGCTACAGACCTGTCTCTAACCAGCTAAAAAACTGTCTCTTACCAGTTACAGACCTGTCTCTAACCAGTGAAAGATCAGTCTCTAACCAGCTACAGACCTGTCTCTAACCAGTTACAGACCTGTCTCTAACCAGTGAAAGATCAGTCTCTAACCAGTTACAGACCTGTCTCTAACCAGTTACAGACCTGTCTCAAACCAGCTACAGACCTGTCTCTAACCAGTTACATACCTGTCTCTAACCAGTTACAGACCTGTCTCTAACCAGCTGCAGAACTGTCTCTAACCAGCTACAGACCTGTCTCTAACCAGCGACAGACCTGTCTCTAACCAGCTAAAAAACTGTCTCTAACCAGTTACAGACCTGTCTCTAACCAGCTAAAAAACTGTCTCTAACCAGCTACAGACCTGTCTCTAACCAGCTACAGACCTGTCTCTAACCAGTTACAGACCTGTCTCTAACCAGTGAAAGATCATTCTCTAACCAGTTACAGACCTGTCTCTAACCAGTTACAGACCTGTCTCTAACCAGCTACAGACCCGTCTCTAACCAGCTACAGACCTGTCTCAAACCAGCTAAAAAACTGTCTCTAACCAGCTACAGACCCGTCTCTAACCAGCTACAGACCTGTCTCAAACCAGCTACAGACCTGTCTCTAACCAGCTACAGATCTGTCTCTAACAAGCTACAGACCTGTCTCTAACCAGCTAAAAAACTGTCTCTAACCAGCTACAGACCTGTCTCTAACCAGCTACAGACCTGTCTCTAACCAGTTAAAGATCAGTCTCTAACCAGTTACAGACCTGTCTCTTACCAGCTACAGACCTGTCTCAAACCAGCTACAGACCTGTCTCTAACCAGTTACAGACCTGTCTCTAACCAGTGAAAGATCATTCTCAAACCAGCTAAAAAACTGTCTCTAACCAGTTACAGACCTGTCTCTAACCAGCTAAAAAACTGTCTCTAACCAGCTACAGACCTGTCTCTAACCAGCGACAGACCTGTCTCTAACCAGCTAAAAAACTGTCTCTAACCAGCGACAGACCTGTCTCTAACCAGCTACAGACCTGTCTCTAACCAGTTACAGACCTGTCTCTAACCAGCTACAGACCTGTCTCTAACCAGCTACAGACCTGTCTCTAACCAGTTACAGACCTGTCTCTAACCAGCTGCAGACCGGTCTCTAACCAGCTAAAAAAAACTGTCTCTAACCAGCGACAGACCTGTCTCTAACCAGTTACAGACCTGTCTCTAACCAGCTATAGACCTGTATCTAACCACTTAAAGACCTGTCTCTAACCAGTGAAAGATCAGTCTATAACCAGCTACAGACCTGTCTCTAACCAGCTACAGATCTGTCTCTAACCAGCTACAGACCTGTCTCAAACAAGCTACAGACCTGTCTCTAACCAGTTACAGACCTGTCTCTAACCAGCTGCAGACCGGTCTCTAACCAGCTAAAAAAACTGTCTCTAACCAGCGACAGACCTGTCTCTAACCAGTTACAGACCTGTCACTAACCAGCTAAAAAAAACTGTCTCTAACCAGCTACAGATCTGTCTCTAACCAGCTACAGACCTGTCTCTAACCAGCTACAGATCTGTCTCTAACCAGCTACAGACCTGTCTCAAACAAGCTACAGACCTGTCTCTAACCAGTTACAGACCTGTCTCTAACCAGCTGCAGACCGGTCTCTAACCAGCTAAAAAAACTGTCTCTAACCAGCGACAGACCTGTCTCTAACCAGTTACAGACCTGTCACTAACCAGCTAAAAAAAACTGTCTCTAACCAGCTACAGACCTGTCTCTAACCAGCTACAGACCTGTCTCTAACCAGTTAAAGATCAGTCTCTAACCAGTTACAGACCTGTCTCTAACCAGCTACAGACCTGTCTCAAACAAGCTACAGACCTGTCTCTAACCAGTTACAGACCTGTCTCTAACCAGCTATAGACCTGTCTCTAACCAGTTACAGACCTGTCTCTAACCAGCTACAGACCTGTCTCAAACCAGCTATAGACCTGTCTCTAACCAGTTACAGACCTGTCTCTAACCAGTAAAAGATCAGTCTCTAACCAGCGACAGACCTGTCTCTAACCAGCTAAAAAACTGTCTCTAACCAGCGACAGACCTGTCTCTAACCAGCTACAGACCCGTCTCTAACCAGTAACAGACCTGTCTCTAACCAGTGAAAGATCAGTCTCTAACCAGCTACAGACCTGTCTCTCACCAGCTACAGACCTGTCTCTAACCAGCTACAGACCTGTCTCTCACCAGCTACAGACCTGTCTCAAACCAGCTACAGACCTGTCTCCAACCACTTACAGACCTGTCTCTAACCAGCTAAAAAACTGTCACTAAACAGTTACAGACCTGTCTCTAACCAGTGAAAGATCAGTCTCTAACCAGTTACAGACCTGTCTCTAACCAGTTACAGACCTGTCTCTAACCAGTGAAAGATCATTCTCTAACCAGCTAAAAAACTGTCTCTAACCAGTTACAGACCTGTCTCTAACCAGCTAAAAAACTGTCTCTAACCAGCTACAGACCTGTCTCTAACCAGCTACAGACCTGTCTCTAACCAGCTAAAAAACTGTCTCTAACCAGTTACAGACCTGTCTCTAACCAGCTACAGACCTGTCTCTAACCAGCGACAGACCTGTCTCTAACCAGCTAAAAAACTGTCTCTAACCAGCGACAGACCTGTCTCTAACCAGCTACAGACCTGTCTCTAACCAGTTACAGACCTGTCTCTAACCAGCTACAGACCTGTCTCTAACCAGCTACAGACCTGTCTCTAACCAGTTACAGACCTGTCTCTAACCAGCTGCAGACCGGTCTCTAACCAGCTAAAAAAAACTGTCTCTAACCAGCGACAGACCTGTCTCTAACCAGTTACAGACCTGTCTCTAACCAGCTATAGTCCTGTATCTAACCACTTACAGACCTGTCTCTAACCAGTGAAAGATCAGTCTATAACCAGCTACAGATCTGTCTCTAACCAGCTACAGACCTGTCTCAAACAAGCTACAGACCTGTCTCTAACCAGTTACAGACCTGTCTCTAACCAGCTGCAGACCGGTCTCTAACCAGCTAAAAAAATGTCTCTAACCAGCGACAGACCTGTCTCTAACCAGTTACAGACCTGTCACTAACCAGCTAAAAAAAACTGTCTCTAACCAGCTACAGACCTGTCTCTAACCAGTTAAAGATCAGTCTCTAACCAGTTACAGACCTGTCTCTAACCAGCTACAGACCTGTCTCAAACAAGCTACAGACCTGTCTCTAACCAGTTACAGACCTGTCTCTAACCAGCTGCAGACCGGTCTCTAACCAGCTAAAAAAACTGTCTCTAACCAGCGACAGACCTGTCTCTAACCAGTTACAGACCTGTCTCTAACCAGCTACAGACCTGTTTCAAACCAGCTATAGACCTGTCTCTAACCAGTTACAGACCTGTCTCTAACCAGCTACAGACCTGTCTCAAACCAGCTATAGACCTGTCTCTAACCAGTTACAGACCTGTCTATAACCAGTAAAAGATCAGTCTCTAACCAGCGACAGACCTGTCTCTAACCAGCTAAAAAACTGTCTCTAACCAGCGACAGACCTGTCTCTAACCAGCTACAGACCCGTCTCTAACCAGTAACAGACCTGTCTCTAACCAGTGAAAGATCAGTCTCTAACCAGCTACAGACCTGTCTCTCACCAGCTACAGACCTGTCTCTAACCAGCTACAGACCTGTCTCTCACCAGCTACAGACCTGTCTCAAACCAGCTACAGACCTGTCTCCAACCACTTACAGACCTGTCTCTAATCAGCTAAAAAACTGTCTCTAACCAGCTTCAGACCTGTCTCTAACCAGCTACAGACCTGTCTCTAACCAGTTACAGACCTGTCTCTAACCAGCTGCAGACCGGTCTCTAACCAGCTAAAAAAAACTGTCTCTAACCAGCGACAGACCTGTCTCTAACCAGTTACAGACCTGTCTCTAACCAGCTATAGACCTGTATCTAACCACTTACAGACCTGTCTCTAACCAGTGAAAGATCAGTCTATAACCAGCTACAGATCTGTCTCTAACCAGCTACAGACCTGTCTCAAACAAGCTACAGACCTGTCTCTAACCAGTTACAGACCTGTCTCTAACCAGCTGCAGACCGGTCTCTAACCAGCTAAAAAAATGTCTCTAACCAGCGACAGACCTGTCTCTAACCAGTTACAGACCTGTCACTAACCAGCTAAAAAAAACTGTCTCTAACCAGCTACAGACCTGTCTCTAACCAGCTACAGACCTGTCTCTAACCAGTTAAAGATCAGTCTCTAACCAGTTACAGACCTGTCTCTAACCAGCTACAGACCTGTCTCAAACAAGCTACAGACCTGTCTCTAACCAGTTACAGACCTGTCTCTAACCAGCTGCAGACCGGTCTCTAACCAGCTAAAAAAACTGTTTCTAACCAGCGACAGACCTGTCTCTAACCAGTTACAGACCTGTCTCTAACCAGCTACAGACCTGTTTCAAACCAGCTATAGACCTGTCTCTAACCAGTTACAGACCTGTCTCTAACCAGCTACAGACCTGTCTCAAACCAGCTATAGACCTGTCTCTAACCAGTTACAGACCTGTCTATAACCAGTAAAAGATCAGTCTCTAACCAGCGACAGACCTGTCTCTAACCAGCTAAAAAACTGTCTCTAACCAGCGACAGACCTGTCTCTAACCAGCTACAGACCCGTCTCTAACCAGTAACAGACCTGTCTCTAACCAGTGAAAGATCAGTCTCTAACCAGCTACAGACCTGTCTCTCACCAGCTACAGACCTGTCTCTAACCAGCTACAGACCTGTCTCTAACCAGCTACAGACCTGTCTCTCACCAGCTACAGACCTGTCTCAAACCAGCTACAGACCTGTCTCCAACCACTTACAGACCTGTCTCTAATCAGCTAAAAAACTGTCTCTAACCAGCTTCAGACCTGTCTCTAACCAGCTAAAAAACTGTCTCTAACCAGCTACAGACCTGTCTCTAACCAGCTACAGACCTGTCTCTAACCAGTTAAAGATCAGTCTCTAACCAGTTACAGACCTGTCTCTTACCAGCTACAGACCTGTCTCAAACCAGCTACAGACCTGTCTCTAACCAGTTACAGACCTGTCTCTAACCAGCTGCAGACCGGTCTCTAACCAGCTAAAAAAACTGTCTCTAACCAGCGACAGACCTGTCTCTAACCAGTTACAGACCTGTCTCTAACCAGTGAAAGATCATTCTCTAACCAGCTAAAAAACTGTCTCTAACCAGTTACAGACCTGTCTCTAACCAGCTAAAAAACTGTCTCTAACCAGCTACAGACCTGTCTCTAACCAGCTACAGACCTGTCTCTAACCAGCTAAAAAACTGTCTCTAACCAGTTACAGACCTGTCTCAAACCAGCTACAGACCTGTCTCTAACCAGTGAAAGATCAGTCTCTAATCAGTTACAGACCTGTCTCTAACCAGCTACAGACCCGTCTCTAACCAGCTACAGACCTGTCTCTAACCAGTTACAGACCTGTCTCTAACCAGCTACAGATCTGTCTCTAACCAGCTACAGACCTGTCTCTAACCAGCTACAGACCTGTCTCTAACCAGTTACAGACATGTCTCTAACCAGCTACAGACCTGTCTCTAACCAGCTACAGACCTGTCTCTAACCAGTTACAGACCTATCTCTAACCAGCTGCAGACCGGTCTCTAACCAGCTAAAAAAAACTGTCTCTAACCAGCGACAGACCTGTCTCTAACCACTTACAGACCTGTCTCTAACCAGTGAAAGATCAGTCTATAACCAGCTACAGACCTGTCTCTAACCAGCTACAGCTCTGTCTCTAACCAGCTACAGACCTGTCTCTAACCAGCTATAGACCTGTATCTAACCACTTACAGACCTGTCTCTAACCAGTGAAAGATCAGTCTATAACCAGCTACAGACCTGTCTCTAACCAGCTACAGACCTGTCTCTAACCAGTTACAGACCTGTCTCTAACCAGCTGCAGACCGGTCTCTAACCAGCTAAAAAAACTGTCTCTAACCAGCGACAGACCTGTCTCTAACCAGTTACAGACCTGTCACTAACCAGCTAAAAAAAACTGTCTCTAACCAGCTACAGATCTGTCTCTAACCAGCTACAGACCTGTCTCTAACCAGCGACAGACCTGTCACTAACCAGCTAAAAAAAACTGTCTCTAACCAGCTACAGACCTGTCTCTAACCAGCTACAGATCTGTCTCTAACCAGTTAAAGATCAGTCTCTAACCAGTTACAGACCTGTCTCTAACCAGCTACAGACCTGTCTCAAACAAGCTACAGACCTGTCTCTAACCAGTTACAGACCTGTCTCTAACCAGCTGCAGACCGGTCTCTAACCAGCTAAAAAAACTGTCTCTAACCAGCGACAGACCTGTCTCTAACCAGTTACAGACCTGTCTCTAACCAGCTACAGACCTGTTTATAACCAGCTATAGACCTGTCTCTAACCAGTTACAGACCTGTCTCTAACCAGCTACAGACCTGTCTCAAACCAGCTATAGACCTGTCTCTAACCAGTTACAGACCTGTCTCTAACCAGTAAAAGATCAGTCTCTAACCAGCGACAGACCTGTCTCTAACCAGCTAAAAAACTGTCTCTAACCAGCGACAGACCTGTCTCTAACCAGCTACAGACCCGTCTCTAACCAGTAACAGACCTGTCTCTAACCAGTGAAAGATCAGTCTCTAACCAGCTACAGACCTGTCTCTCACCAGCTACAGACCTGTCTCTAACCAGCTACAGACCTGTCTCTCACCAGCTACAGACCTGTCTCTAACCAGCTACAGACCTGTCTCTAACCAGCTACAGACCTGTCTCTAACCAGCTAAAAAACTGTCTCTAACCAGTTACAGACCTGTCTCAAACCAGCTACAGACCTGTCTCTAACCAGTGAAAGATCAGTCTCTAATCAGTTACAGACCTGTCTCTAACCAGCTACAGACCCGTCTCTAACCAGCTACAGACCTGTCTCTAACCAGTTACAGACCTGTCTCTAACCAGCTACAGATCTGTCTCTAACCAGCTACAGACCTGTCTCTAACCAGCTACAGACCTGTCTCTAACCAGTTACAGACATGTCTCTAACCAGCTACAGACCTGTCTCTAACCAGCTACAGACCTGTCTCTAACCAGTTACAGACCTATCTCTAACCAGCTGCAGACCGGTCTCTAACCAGCTAAAAAAAACTGTCTCTAACCAGCGACAGACCTGTCTCTAACCACTTACAGACCTGTCTCTAACCAGTGAAAGATCAGTCTATAACCAGCTACAGACCTGTCTCTAACCAGCTACAGCTCTGTCTCTAACCAGCTACAGACCTGTCTCTAACCAGCTATAGACCTGTATCTAACCACTTACAGACCTGTCTCTAACCAGTGAAAGATCAGTCTATAACCAGCTACAGACCTGTCTCTAACCAGCTACAGACCTGTCTCTAACCAGTTACAGACCTGTCTCTAACCAGCTGCAGACCGGTCTCTAACCAGCTAAAAAAACTGTCTCTAACCAGCGACAGACCTGTCTCTAACCAGTTACAGACCTGTCACTAACCAGCTAAAAAAAACTGTCTCTAACCAGCTACAGATCTGTCTCTAACCAGCTACAGACCTGTCTCTAACCAGCGACAGACCTGTCACTAACCAGCTAAAAAAAACTGTCTCTAACCAGCTACAGACCTGTCTCTAACCAGCTACAGATCTGTCTCTAACCAGTTAAAGATCAGTCTCTAACCAGTTACAGACCTGTCTCTAACCAGCTACAGACCTGTCTCAAACAAGCTACAGACCTGTCTCTAACCAGTTACAGACCTGTCTCTAACCAGCTGCAGACCGGTCTCTAACCAGCTAAAAAAACTGTCTCTAACCAGCGACAGACCTGTCTCTAACCAGTTACAGACCTGTCTCTAACCAGCTACAGACCTGTTTATAACCAGCTATAGACCTGTCTCTAACCAGTTACAGACCTGTCTCTAACCAGCTACAGACCTGTCTCAAACCAGCTATAGACCTGTCTCTAACCAGTTACAGACCTGTCTCTAACCAGTAAAAGATCAGTCTCTAACCAGCGACAGACCTGTCTCTAACCAGCTAAAAAACTGTCTCTAACCAGCGACAGACCTGTCTCTAACCAGCTACAGACCCGTCTCTAACCAGTAACAGACCTGTCTCTAACCAGTGAAAGATCAGTCTCTAACCAGCTACAGACCTGTCTCTCACCAGCTACAGACCTGTCTCTAACCAGCTACAGACCTGTCTCTCACCAGCTACAGACCTGTCTCTAACCAGCTACAGCTCTGTCTCTAACCAGCTACAGACCTGTCTCTAACCAGCTATAGACCTGTATCTAACCACTTACAGACCTGTCTCTAACCAGTGAAAGATCAGTCTATAACCAGCTACAGACCTGTCTCTAACCAGCTACAGACCTGTCTCTAACCAGTTACAGACCTGTCTCTAACCAGCTGCAGACCGGTCTCTAACCAGCTAAAAAAAACTGTCTCTAACCAGCGACAGACCTGTCTCTAACCAGTTACAGACCTGTCACTAACCAGCTAAAAAAAACTGTCTCTAACCAGCTACAGATCTGTCTCTAACCAGCTACAGACCTGTCTCTAACCAGCGACAGACCTGTCACTAACCAGCTAAAAAAAACTGTCTCTAACCAGCTACAGACCTGTCTCTAACCAGCTACAGATCTGTCTCTAACCAGTTAAAGATCAGTCTCTAACCAGTTACAGACCTGTCTCTAACCAGCTACAGACCTGTCTCAAACAAGCTACAGACCTGTCTCTAACCAGTTACAGACCTGTCTCTAACCAGCTGCAGACCGGTCTCTAACCAGCTAAAAAAACTGTCTCTAACCAGCGACAGACCTGTCTCTAACCAGTTACAGACCTGTCTCTAACCAGCTACAGACCTGTTTATAACCAGCTATAGACCTGTCTCTAACCAGTTACAGACCTGTCTCTAACCAGCTACAGACCTGTCTCAAACCAGCTATAGACCTGTCTCTAACCAGTTACAGACCTGTCTCTAACCAGTAAAAGATCAGTCTCTAACCAGCGACAGACCTGTCTCTAACCAGCTAAAAAACTGTCTCTAACCAGCTACAGACCTGTCTCTCACCAGCTACAGACCTGTCTCTAACCAGCTACAGACCTGTCTCTCACCAGCTACAGACCTGTCTCTAACCAGCTACAGCTCTGTCTCTAACCAGCTACAGACCTGTCTCTAACCAGCTATAGACCTGTATCTAACCACTTACAGACCTGTCTCTAACCAGTGAAAGATCAGTCTATAACCAGCTACAGACCTGTCTCTAACCAGCTACAGACCTGTCTCTAACCAGTTACAGACCTGTCTCTAACCAGCTGCAGACCGGTCTCTAACCAGCTAAAAAAACTGTCTCTAACCAGCGACAGACCTGTCTCTAACCAGTTACAGACCTGTCACTAACCAGCTAAAAAAAACTGTCTCTAACCAGCTACAGATCTGTCTCTAACCAGCTACAGACCTGTCTCTAACCAGCGACAGACCTGTCACTAACCAGCTAAAAAAAACTGTCTCTAACCAGCTACAGACCTGTCTCTAACCAGCTACAGATCTGTCTCTAACCAGTTAAAGATCAGTCTCTAACCAGTTACAGACCTGTCTCTAACCAGCTACAGACCTGTCTCAAACAAGCTACAGACCTGTCTCTAACCAGTTACAGACCTGTCTCTAACCAGCTGCAGACCGGTCTCTAACCAGCTAAAAAAACTGTCTCTAACCAGCGACAGACCTGTCTCTAACCAGTTACAGACCTGTCTCTAACCAGCTACAGACCTGTTTATAACCAGCTATAGACCTGTCTCTAACCAGTTACAGACCTGTCTCTAACCAGCTACAGACCTGTCTCAAACCAGCTATAGACCTGTCTCTAACCAGTTACAGACCTGTCTCTAACCAGTAAAAGATCAGTCTCTAACCAGCGACAGACCTGTCTCTAACCAGCTAAAAAACTGTCTCTAACCAGCGACAGACCTGTCTCTAACCAGCTACAGACCCGTCTCTAACCAGTAACAGACCTGTCTCTAACCAGTGAAAGATCAGTCTCTAACCAGCTACAGACCTGTCTCTCACCAGCTACAGACCTGTCTCTAACCAGCTACAGACCTGTCTCTCACCAGCTACAGACCTGTCTCTAACCAGCTACAGACCTGTCTCTCACCAGCTACAGACCTGTCTCAAACCAGCTACAGACCTGTCTCTAACCAGCTAAAAAACTGTCACTAACCAGTTACAGACCTGTCTCTAACCAGTGAAAGATCAGTCTCTAACCAGTTACAGACCTGTCTCTAACCAGCTACAGACCTGTCTCTAACCAGCTACAGACCTGTCTCTAACCAGCTACAGACCTGTCTCTAACCAGCTAAAAAACTGTCTCTAACCAGTTACAGACCTGTCTCTAACCAGTGAAAGATCAGTCTCTAACCAGCTACAGACCTGTCTCAAACCAGCTACAGACCTGTCTCTAACCAGCTAAAAAACTGTCTCTAACCAGTTACAGACCTGTCTCTAACCAGTGAAAGATCAGTCTCTAACCAGCTACAGACCTGTCTCAAACCAGTGAAAGATCAGTCTCTAACCAGTTACAGACCTGTCTCTAACCAGCTACAGACCTGTCTCAAACCAGCTACAGACCTGTCTCTAACCAGCTAAAAAACTGTCTCTAACCAGTTACAGACCTGTCTCTAACCAGTGAAAGATCAGTCTCTAACCAGCTACAGACCTGTCTCAAACCAGCTACAGACCTGTCTCTAACCAGTTACAGACCTGTCTCAAACCAGCTACAGACCTGTCTCAAAAAAGCTACAGACCTGTCTCTAACCAGTTACAGACCTGTCTCTAACCAGCTACAGACCTGTCTCTAACCAGCGACAGACCTGTCTCTAACCAGCTAAAAAACTGTCTCTAACCAGTTACAGACCTGTCTCTAACCAGCTAAAAAACTGTCTCTAACCAGCTACAAACCTGTCTCAAACCAGCTACAGACCTGTCTCTAACCAGCTAAAAAAGTGTCTCTAACCAGTTACAGACCTGTCTCTAACCAGTGAACGATCATTCTCTAACCAGTTACAGACCTGTCTCTAACCAGCGACAGACCTGTCTCTAACCAGCTAAAAAACTGTCTCTAACCAGTTACAGACCTGTCTCTAACCAGCTACAGACCTGTCTCTAACCAGTTCCAGACCTGTCTCTAACCAGTTAAAGATCAGTCTCTAACGAGTTACAGACCTGTCTCTAACCAGCTACAGACCTGTCTCTAACCAGCTACAGACCTGTCTCTAACCAGCTACAGACCTGTCTCTAACCAGTTAAAGATCAGTCTCTAACGAGTTACAGACCTGTCTCTAACCAGTTACAGACCTGTCTCTAACCAGCTACAGACCTGTCTCAAACCAGCTACAGACCTGTCTCTAACCAGCTAAAAAACTGTCTCTAACCAGTTACAGACCTGTCTCTAACCAGTGAAAGATCAGTCTCTAACCAGCTACAGACCTGTCTCAAACCAGCTACAGACCTGTCTCTAACCAGTTACAGACCTGTCTCTAACCAGTGAAAGATCAGTCTAAAACCAGTTACAGACCTGTCTCTAACCAGTTACAGACCTGTCTCAAACCAGCTACAGACCTGTCTCTAACCAGTTACAGACCTGTCTCTAACCAGCTGCAGACCTGTCTCTAACCAGCTACAGACCTGTCTCTAACCAGCGACAGACCTGTCTCTAACCAGCTAAAAAACTGTCTCTAACGAGTTACAGACCTGTCTCTAACCAGCTACAGACCTGTCTCTAACCAGCTACAGACCTGTCTCTAACCAGTTACAGACCTGTCTCTAACCAGCTGCAGACCTGTCTCTAACCAGCTAAAAAACTGTCACTAACCAGTTACAGACCTGTCTCCAACCAGTGAAAGATCAGTCTCTAACCAGCTACAGACCTGTCTCAAACCAGCTACAGACCTGTCTCTAACCAGTTACAGACCTGTCTCAAACCAGCTACAGACCTGTCTCTAACCAGTTACAGACCTGTCTCTAACCAGTGAAAGATCAGTGTCTAACCAGTTACAGACCTGTCTCTAACCAGCTACAGACCTGTCTCAAACCAGCTACAGACCTGTCTCTAACCAGCTAAAAAACTGTCTCTAACCAGTTACAGACCTGTCTCTAACCAGTTACAGACCTGTCTCTAACCAGTGAAAGATCAGTCTCTAACCAGCTACAGACCTGTCTCAAACCAGCTACAGACCTGTCTCTAACCAGTTACTGACCTGTCTCTAACCAGTGAAAGATCAGTCTCTAACCAGTTACAGACCTGTCTCTAACCAGTTACAGACCTGTCTCAAACCAGCTACAGACCTGTCTCTAACCAGTTACAGACTTGTCTCTAACCAGTTACAGACCTGTCTCTAACCAGCTACAGACCTGTCTCTAACCAGCTACACACCTGTTTCTAACTAGCTACAGACCTGTCTCTAACCAGCTACAGACCCGTCTCTAACCGGCTACAGACCTGTCTCTAACCAGCTAAAAAACTGTCTCTTACCAGTTACAGACCTTTATCTAACCAGCTACAGACCCGTCTCTAACCCGCTACACACGTGTCACTAACCAGTTACAGACCTGTCTCTAACCAGCTAAAAAACAGTCTCTAACCAGTTACAGACCTGTCTCTAACCAGCTAAAAAAAACTGTCTCTAACCAGCTACAGACCTGTCTCTAACCAGCTACAGACCTGTCTCTAACCAGCTAAAAAACTGTCTCTAACCAGTGACAGACCTGTCTCTAACCAGTCAAAGATCAGTCTCTAAACAGTTACAGACCTGTCTCTAACCAGCTACAGACCTGTCTCAAACCAGCTACAGACCTTTCTCTAACCAGTTACAGACCTGTCTCTAACCAGTTACAGACCTGTCTCTAACCAGCTACAGACCTGTCTCTAACCAGCTAAAAAACTGTCTCTAACCAGTGACAGACCTGTCTCTAACCAGTCAAAGATCAGTCTCTAAACAGTTACAGACCTGTCTCTAACCAGCTACAGACCTGTCTCAAACCAGCTACAGACCTTTCTCTAACCAGTTACAGACCTGTCTCTAACCAGCGACAGACCTGTCTCTAACCAGCTAAAAAACTGTCTCTAACCAGTTACAGACCTGTCTCTAACCAGCTAAAAAACTGTCTCTAACCAGCTACAGACCTGTCTCTAACCAGCTACAGACCTGTCTCTAACCAGCTAAAAAACTGTCTCTAACCAGTTACAGACCTGTCTCTAACCAGTGAAAGATCATTCTCTAACCAGTTACAGACCTGTCTCTAACCAGCTACAGACCTGTCTCAAACCAGCTACAGACCTGTCTCTAACCAGCTACAGATCTGTCTCTAACCAGCGACAGACCTGTCTCAAACCAGCTACAGCCCTGTCTCTAACCAGCTGCAGACCTGTCTCTAACCAGCTGCAGACCGGTCTCTAACCAGTTACAGACCTGTCTCTAACCAGTGAAAGATCAGTCTCTAACCAGCTACAGACCTGTCTCTAACCAGCTACAGACCTGTCTCTAACCAGCTACAGACCTGTCTCTCACCAGCTACAGACCTGTCTCTAACCAGTTACAGACCTGTCTCTAACCAGCTACAGACCTGTCTCTCACCAGCTACAGACCTGTCTCTAACCAGTTACAGACCTGTCTCTAACCAGTTACAAACCTGTCTCTAACCAGCTGCAGACCTGTCTCTCACCAGCTACAGACCTGTCTCTAACCAGCTACAGACCTGTCTCTCACCAGCTACAGATCTGTCTCAAACCAGCTACAGACCTGTCTCTAACCAGTTACAGACCTGTCTCTAACCAGTGAAAGATCAGTCTCTAACCAGTTAAAGACCTGTCTCTAACCAGTTACAGACCTGTCTCAAACCAGCTACAGACCTGTCTCTAACCAGTTACAGACCTGTCTCTAACCAGTTACAGACCTGTCTCTAACCAGCTAAAAAACTGTCTCTAACCAGTTACAGACCTGTCTCTAACCTGCTACAGACGTGTCACTAACCAGTTACAGACCTGTCTCTAACCAGCTAAAAAACTGTCTCTAACCAGCGACAGACCTGTCTCTAACCAGCTAAAAAACTGTCTCTAACCAGCTACAGATCTGTCTCTAACCAGCTACAGACCTGTCTCTAACCAGCTACAGACCTGTCTCTAACCAGCTACACACCTGTTTCTAACTAGCTACAGACCTGTCTCTAACCAGCTAAAAAACTGTCTCTTACCAGTTACAGACCTTTATCTAACCAGCTACAGACCCGTCTCTAACCAGCTAAAAACAGTCTCCAACCAGTTACAAACCTTTCTCTAACCTGCTACATACTTGTCTCTAACCAGCTACAGACCTGTCTCTAACCCGCTACACACGTGTCACTAACCAGTTACAGACCTGTCTCTAACCAGCTAAAAAACAGTCACTAACCAGTTACAGACCTGTCTCTAACCAGCTAAAAAAAACTGTCTCTAACCAGCTACAGACCTGTCTCTAACCAGCTAAAAAACTGTCTCTAACCAGTGACAGACCTGTCTCTAACCAGTCAAAGATCAGTCTCTAAACAGTTACAGACCTGTCTCTAACCAGCTACAGACCTGTCTCAAACCAGCTACAGACCGTTCTCTAACCAGTTACAGACCTGTCTCTAACCAGTTACAGACCTGTCTCTAACCAGCTGCAGACCTGTCTCAAACCAGCTAAAAAATTGTCTCGAACCAGCAACAGACCTGTCTCTAACCAGCTAAAAAACTGTCTCTAACCAGCTACAGACCTGTCTCTAACCAGCTACAGACCTGTCTCTAACCAGCGACAGACCTGTCTCTAACCAGCTAAAAAACTGTCTCTAACCAGCTACAGACCTGTCTCTAACCAGTTACAGACCTGTCTCTAACCAGCTAAAAAACTGTCTCTAACCAGCTACAGACCTGTCTCTAACCAGCGACAGACCTGTCTATAACCAGCTAAAAAACTGTCTCTAACCAGTTACAGACCTGTCTCTAACCAGTGAAAGATCATTCTCTAACCAGTTACAGACCTGTCTCTAACCAGCTACAGACCTGTCTCAAACCAGCTACAGACCTGTCTCTAACCAGCTGCAGACCTGTCTCTAACCAGCTGCAGACATGTCTCTAACCAGTTACAGACCTGTCTCTAACCAGTGAAAGAGCAGTCTCTAACCAGCTACAGACCTGTCTCAAACCAGCTACAGACCTGTCTCTAACCAGCTAAAGACCTGTCTCTAACCAGCTGCAGACCTGTCTCTAACCAGCTGCAGACCGGTCTCTAACCAGCTAAAGACCTGTCTCTAATCAGCTACAGACCTGTCTCTAACCAGCTAAAGACCTGTCTCTAACCAGCTGCAGACCTGTCTCTAACCAGCTACAGACCTGTCTCTAACCAGCTAAAGACCTGTCTCTAATCAGCTACAGATCTGTCTCTAACCAGCGACAGACCTGTCTCAAACCAGCTACAGCCCTGTCTCTAACCAGCTGCAGACCTGTCTCTAACCAGCTGCAGACCGGTCTCTAACCAGTTACAGACCTGTCTCTAACCAGTGAAAGAGCAGTCTCTAACCAGCTACAGACCTGTCTCAAACCAGCTACAGACCTGTCTCTAACCAGCTAAAGACCTGTCTCTAACCAGCTACAGACCTGTCTCTAACCAGTTACAGACGTGTCTCTAACCAGCTACAGACCTGTCTCTCACCAGCTACAGACCTGTCTCTAACCAGTTACAGACCTGTCTCTAACCAGTTACAAACCTGTCTCTAACCAGCTGCAGACCTGTCTCTCACCAGCTACAGACCTGTCTCTAACCAGCTACAGACCTGTCTCTCACCAGCTACAGACCTGTTTCTAACCAGTTACAGACCTGTCTCTAACCAGCTGCAGACCGGTCTCTAACCAGCTATAAAACTGTCTCTAACCAGCGACAGACCTGTCTCTAACCAGCTACAGACCCGTCACTAACCAGTTAAAGACCTGTCTCTAACCAGTGAAAGATCAGTCTCTAACCAGTTACAGACCTGTCTCTAACCAGCTACAGACCTGTCTCTCACCAGCTACAGACCTGTCACTAACCAGCTACAGACCTGTCTCTCACCAGCTACAGACCTGTCTCTAACCAGCTACAGACCTGTCTCTAACCAGCTACAGACCTGTCTCTCACCAGCTACAGACCTGTCTCTAACCAGTTACAGACCTGTCTCTCACCAGCTACAGACCTGTCTCTAACCAGTTACAGACCTGTCTCTCACCAGTAACAGAGCTGTGTCTAACCAGCTACAGACCTGTCTCTCACCAGCTACAGACCCGTCTCTAACCAGCTAAAAACTGTCTCTAACCAGCTACAGACCCGTCACTAACCAGTTAAAGACCTGTCTCTAACCAGTGAAAGATCAGTCTCTAACCAGTTACAGACCTGTCTCTAACCAGCTACAGACCTGTCTCTAACCAGCTACAGACCTGTCTCTAACCAGCGACAGACCTGTCTCTAACCAGTTACAGACCTGTCTCTCACCAGTAACAGAGCTGTCTCTAACCAGCTACAGACCTGTCTCTGACCAGTTACAGACCTGTCTCTAACCAGCTAAAAACTGTCTCCAACCAGTTACAAACCTGTCTCTAACCAGCTAAAAGACTGTCTCTAACCAGTTACAGACCTGTCTCTAACCAGCTAAAAAACTGTCTCTAACCAGCTACAGACCTGTCTCTAACCAGCTAAAAGACTGTCTCTAACCAGTTACAGACCTGTCTCTTACCAGCTAAAGACCTGTCTCTAACCAGCTAAAAAACTGTCTCTAACCAGCTACAGACCTGTCTCTAACCAGCTAAAAAACTGTCTCTAACCAGCTACAGACCTGTCTCTTACCAGCTAAAGACCTGTCTCTAACCAGCTAAAAAACTGTCTCTAACCAGCTACAGACCTGTCTCTAACCAGCTAAAAAACTGTCTCTAACCAGTTACAAACCTGTCTCTAACCTGCTACATACTTGTCTCAAACCAGCTACAGACCTGTCTCTAACCAGCTAAAAAACTGTCTCTAACCAGCTACAGACCTGTCTATAACCAGTTACAGACCTGTTTCTAACTAGCTACAGACCTGTCTCTAACCAGCTACAGACCCGTTTCTAACCAGCTACAGACCTGTCTCTAACCAGCTAAAAAACTGTCTCTTACCAGCTACAGACCTGTCTCTAACCAGCTACAGATGTGTCAGTAACCAGCTAAAAGACTGTCTCTAACCAGTTACAGACCTGTTTCTAACCAGCTACAGACCTTTCTCTAACCAGCTACAGACCTGTCTCTAACCAGTTACAAACCTGTCTCGCACCAGTTACAGACCTGTCTCTAACCAGCTAAAAAACTGTCTCTTACCAGCTACAGACCTGTCTCTAACCAGCTACAGACGTGTCTCTAACCAGCTACAGATGTGTCACTAACCAGCTAAAAGACTGTCTCTAACCAGTTACAGACCTTTCTCTAACCAGCTAAACAACTGTCTAACCAGCAACAGACCAGTCTCTAACCAGCTACAGACCCGTCTCTAACCAGCTACAAACCTGTCTCTAACCAGTTACAGACCTGTCTCTAACCAGCTAATAAAAAAAACTGTCTCTAACCAACACCAGACCACTCTCAAACCAGCTATAGACCTGTCTCTAACCAGTTACAGACCTGTCTCTAACCAGTTACAGACCTGTCTCTAACCAGCTAAAAACTGTCTCCAACCAGTTACAGACCTGTCTCTAACCAGCTATAAACTGTCTCCAACCAGTTACAGACCTGTCTCTAACCAGCTACAGACGTGTCACTAACCAGTTACAGACCTGTCTCTAACGAGCAGCAGACCTGTCTCTCACCAGCTACAGACCTGTCTCTAACCAGCTACAGACCTGTCTCTCACCAGCTACAGACCTGTTTCTAACCAGTTACAGACCTGTCTCTAACCAGCTGCAGACCGGTCTCTAACCAGCTATAAAACTGTCTCTAACCAGCGACAGACCTGTCTCTAACCAGCTACAGACCCGTCACTAACCAGTTAAAGACCTGTCTCTAACCATTGAAAGATCAGTCTCTAACCAGTTACAGACCTGTCTCTAACCAGCTACAGACCTGTCTCTCACCAGCTACAGACCTGTCACTAACCAGCTACAGACCTGTCTCTCACCAGCTACAGACCTGTCTCTAACCAGCTACAGACCTGTCTCTAACCAGCTACAGACCTGTCTCTCACCAGCTACAGACCTGTCTCTAACCAGTTACAGACCTGTCTCTCACCAGCTACAGACCTGTCTCTAACCAGTTACAGACCTGTCTCTCACCAGTAACAGAGCTGTGTCTAACCAGCTACAGACCTGTCTCTCACCAGCTACAGACCCGTCTCTAACCAGCTAAAAACTGTCTCTAACCAGCTACAGACCCGTCACTAACCAGTTAAAGACCTGTCTCTAACCAGTGAAAGATCAGTCTCTAACCAGTTACAGACCTGTCTCTAACCAGCTACAGACCTGTCTCTAACCAGCTACAGACCTGTCTCTAACCAGCGACAGACCTGCCTCTAACCAGTTACAGACCTGTCTCTCACCAGTAACAGAGCTGTCTCTAACCAGCTACAGACCTGTCTCTGACCAGTTACAGACCTGTCTCTAACCAGCTAAAAACTGTCTCCAACCAGTTACAAACCTGTCTCTAACCAGCTAAAAGACTGTCTCTAACCAGTTACAGACCTGTCTCTAACCAGCTAAAAAACTGTCTCTAACCAGCTACAGACCTGTCTCTAACCAGCTAAAAGACTGTCTCTAACCAGTTACAGACCTGTCTCTTACCAGCTAAAGACCTGTCTCTAACCAGCTAAAAAACTGTCTCTAACCAGCTACAGACCTGTCTCTAACCAGCTAAAAAACTGTCTCTAACCAGCTACAGACCTGTCTCTTACCAGCTAAAGACCTGTCTCTAACCAGCTAAAAAACTGTCTCTAACCAGCTACAGACCTGTCTCTAACCAGCTAAAAAACTGTCTCTAACCAGTTACAAACCTGTCTCTAACCTGCTACATACTTGTCTCAAACCAGCTACAGACCTGTCTCTAACCAGCTAAAAAACTGTCTCTAACCAGCTACAGACCTGTCTATAACCAGTTACAGACCTGTTTCTAACTAGCTACAGACCTGTCTCTAACCAGCTACAGACCCGTTTCTAACCAGCTACAGACCTGTCTCTAACCAGCTAAAAAACTGTCTCTTACCAGCTACAGACCTGTCTCTAACCAGCTACAGATGTGTCAGTAACCAGCTAAAAGACTGTCTCTAACCAGTTACAGACCTGTTTCTAACCAGCTACAGACCTTTCTCTAACCAGCTACAGACCTGTCTCTAACCAGTTACAAACCTGTCTCGCACCAGTTACAGACCTGTCTCTAACCAGCTAAAAAACTGTCTCTTACCAGCTACAGACCTGTCTCTAACCAGCTACAGACGTGTCTCTAACCAGCTACAGATGTGTCACTAACCAGCTAAAAGACTGTCTCTAACCAGTTACAGACCTTTCTCTAACCAGCTAAACAACTGTCTAACCAGCAACAGACCAGTCTCTAACCAGCTACAGACCCGTCTCTAACCAGCTACAAACCTGTCTCTAACCAGTTACAGACCTGTCTCTAACCAGCTAATAAAAAAAACTGTCTCTAACCAACACCAGACCACTCTCAAACCAGCTATAGACCTGTCTCTAACCAGTTACAGACCTGTCTCTAACCAGTTACAGACCTGTCTCTAACCAGCTAAAAACTGTCTCCAACCAGTTACAGACCTGTCTCTAACCAGCTATAAACTGTCTCCAACCAGTTACAGACCTGTCTCTAACCAGCTACAGACGTGTCACTAACCAGTTACAGACCTGTCTCTAACGAGCAGCAGACCTGTCTCTAACCAGCTACAGACCCGTCTCTTACCAGTTACAGACCTGTCTCTAACCAGCTAAAAAACTGTCTATAACCAGGAACAGACCTGTCTCTCACCAGTTACAGACCTGTCTCTAACCAGCTAAGAAACTGTCTCTAACCAGTTACAGACCTGTCTCTAACCAGTTACAGACCTGTCTCTAAGCAGATACAGACCTGTCTCTAACCAGCTACAGACCTGTCTCTAACCAGCTACAGACATTTCTATAACCAGTTACAGACCTGTTTCTAACTAGCTACAGACCCGTCTCTAACCAGCTACAGACCTGTCTCTAACCAACTAAAAAACTGTCTCTAACCTGCTACAGACTTGTCTCTAACCAGCTACAGACCTGTCACTAACCAGCTAAAAGACTGTCTCTAACCAGTTACAGACCTTTCTCTAACCAGCTAAAAAACTGTCTCTAACCAGCTACAGACCTGTCTCTAACCAGCTACAGACCTGTCTCTAACCAGTTAAAGATCAGTCTCTAACCAGTTACAGACCTGTCTCAAACCAGCTACAGACCTGTCTCTAACCAGCTACAGACCTTTCTCTAACCAGTTACAGACCTGTCTCTAACCAGCGACAGACCTGTCTCTAACCAGCTAAAAAACTGTCTCTAACCAGTTACAGACCTGTCTCTAACCAGCTAAAAAACTGTCTCTAACCAGCTACAGACCTGTCTCTAACCAGCTACAGACCTCTCTCTAACCAGCTAAAAAACTGTCTCTAACCAGTTACAGACCTGTCTCTAACCAGTGAAAGATCATTCTCTAACCAGTTACAGACCTGTCTCTAACCAGGTACAGACCTGTCTCTAACCAGCTACAGACCTGTCTCAAACCAGCTATAGACCTGTCTCTAACCAGTGAAAGATCAGTCTCTAACCAGTTACAGACCTGTCTCTAACCAGCTACAGACCTGTCTCAAACCAGCTATAGACCTGTCTCTAACCAGTTACAGACCTGTCTCTAACCAGCTGCAGACCGGTCTCTAACCAGTAACAGACCTGTCTCTAACCAGTGAAAGATCAGTCTCTAACCAGTTACAGAGCTGTCTCTAACCAGCTACAGACCTGTCTCAAACCAGCTACAGACCTGTCTCTAACCCGCTAAAAAACTGTCACTAACCAGTTACAGACCTGTCTCTAACCAGCTACAGACCTGTCTCAAACCAGCTACAGACCTGTCTCTAACCAGCTAAAAAACTGTCTCTAACCAGTTACAGACCTGTCTCTAACCAGTGAAAGATCAGTCTCTAACCAGTTACAGACCTGTCTCTAACCAGCTACAGACCTGTCTCTAACCAGTTACAGACCTGTCTCTAACCAGTGAAAGATCAGTCTCTAACCAGTTACAGACCTGTCTCAAACCAGCTACAGACCTGTCTCAAACCAGCTACAGACCTGTCTCTAACCAGTTACAGACCTGTCTCTAACCAGTTACAGACCTGTCTCTAACCAGCTGCAGACCTGTCTCTAACCAGCTAAAAAACTGTCTCTAACCAGCGACAGACCTGTCTCTAACCAGCTAAAAAACTGTCTCTAACCAACTACAGACCTGTCTCTAACCAGCTAAAGACCTGTCTCTAACCAGCTACAGACCTGTCTCTAACCAGCTAAAAAACTGTCTCTAACCAGTTACAGACCTGTCTCTAACCAGTGAAAGATCAGTCTCTAACCAGTTACAGACCTGTCTCTAACCAGCTACAGACCTGTCTCTAACCAGTTACAGACCTGTCTCTAACCAGCTGCAGACCTGTCTCTAACCAGCTAAAAAACTTTCTCTAACCAGCTACAGACGTGCCTCTAACCTGTTACATACTTGTCTCTAACCAGCTACAGACCTGTGTCTAACCTGCTACAGACGTGTCACTAACCAGTTACAGACCTGTCTCTAACCAGTGAAAGATCAGTCTCTAACCAGTTACAGAGCTGTCTCTAACCAGCTACAGACCTGTCTCAAACCAGCTACAGACCTGTCTCTAACCCGCTAAAAAACTGTCACTAACCAGTTACAGACCTGTCTCTAACCAGCTACAGACCTGTCTCAAACCAGCTACAGACCTGTCTCTAACCAGCTAAAAAACTGTCTCTAACCAGTTACAGACCTGTCTCTAACCAGTGAAAGATCAGTCTCTAACCAGTTACAGACCTGTCTCTAACCAGCTACAGACCTGTCTCTAACCAGTTACAGACCTGTCTCTAACCAGTGAAAGATCAGTCTCTAACCAGTTACAGACCTGTCTCTAACCAGCTACAGACCTGTCTCAAACCAGCTACAGACCTGTCTCAAACCAGCTACAGACCTGTCTCTAACCAGTTACAGACCTGTCTCTAACCAGTTACAGACCTGTCTCTAACCAGCTGCAGACCTGTCTCTAACCAGCTAAAAAACTGTCTCTAACCAGCGACAGACCTGTCTCTAACCAGCTAAAAAACTGTCTCTAACCAACTACAGACCTGTCTCTAACCAGCTAAAGACCTGTCTCTAACCAGCTACAGACCTGTCTCTAACCAGCTAAAAAACTGTCTCTAACCAGTTACAGACCTGTCTCTAACCAGTGAAAGATCAGTCTCTAACCAGTTACAGACCTGTCTCTAACCAGCTACAGACCTGTCTCTAACCAGTTACAGACCTGTCTCTAACCAGCTGCAGACCTGTCTCTAACCAGCTAAAAAACTTTCTCTAACCAGCTACAGACGTGCCTCTAACCTGCTACATACTTGTCTCTAACCAGCTACAGACCTGTGTCTAACCTGCTACAGACGTGTCACTAACCAGTTACAGACCTGTCTCTAACCAGCTAAAAAACTGTCTCTAACCAGCGACAGACCTGTCTCTAACCAGCTAAAAAACTGTCTCTAACCAGCTTCAGACCTGTCTCTAACCAGCTACAGACCTGTCTCAAACCAGCTACAGACCTGTCTCTAACCAGTTACAGACCTGTCTCTAACCAGCTGCAGACCTGTCTCTAACCAGCTAAAAAACTTTCTCTAACCAGCTACAGACGTGCCTCTAACCTGCTACATACTTGTCTCTAACCAGCTACAGACCTGTCTCTAACCAGTTACAGACCTGTTTCTAACCAGCTAAAAAACTGTCTCTAACCAGTTACAGACCTGTCTCAAACCAACTACAGACCTGTCTCTAACCAGTTACAGACCTGTCTCTAACCAGTTACAGACCTGTCTCTAACCAGCTGCAGACCTGTCTCTAACCAGCTAAAAAACTTTCTCTAACCAGCTACAGACGTGCCTCTAACCTGCTACATACTTGTCTCTAACCAGCTACAGACCTGTCTCTAACCAGTTACAGACCTGTTTCTAACCAGCTAAAAAACTGTCTCTAACCTGTTACAGACCTGTCTCAAACCAACTACAGACCTGTCTCTAACCAGTTACAGACCTGTCTCTAACCAGTTACAGACAGGTTTCTAACTAGCTACAGACCTGTCTCTAACCAGCTACAGACCTGTCTCTAACCAGCTAAAAAACTGTCTCTAACCAGCTAAAAAACTGTCTCTTACCAGTTACAGACCTTTATCTAACCAGCTACAGACCCGTCTCTAACCAGCTACAAACTTGTCTCTAACCAGTTACAGACCTGTCTCTAACCAGCTACAGACCTGTCTCTAACCAGCTACAGACCCGTCTCTAACCAGCTACAGACCTGTCTCTCACCAGTTACAGACCTGTCTCCAACCAGTTACAAACCTGTCTCTAACCAGCTACACACGTGTCACTAACCAGTTACAGACCTGTCTCTAACCAGCTAAAAAACTGTCTCTAACCAGTTACAGACCTGTCTCTAACCAGCTAAAAAAACTGTCTCTAACCAGCTACAGACCTGTCTCTAACCAGCTACAGACCTGTCTCTAATCAGCTAAAAAACTGTCTCTAACCAGCGACAGACCTGTCTCTAACCAGCTACAGACCCGTCTCTAACCAGCTACAGACCTGTCTCTCACCAGTTACAGACCTGTCTCCAACCAGTTAGAAACCTGTCTCTAACCTGCTACATACTTGTCTCTAACCAGCTACAGACCTGTCTCTAACCAGCTACACACGTGTCACTAACCAGTTACAGACCTGTCTCTAACCAGCTAAAAAACTGTCTCTAACCAGTTACAGACCTGTCTCTAACCAGCTAAAAAAACTGTCTCTAACCAGCTACAGACCTGTCTCTAACCAGCTACAGACCTGTCTCTAATCAGCTAAAAAACTGTCTCTAACCAGCGACAGACCTGTCTCTAACCAGCTAAAAAACTGTCTCTAACCAGCTACAGACCTGTCTCTAACCAGCTACAGACCTGTCTCTAACCAGTTACAGACCTGTTTCTAACTAGCTACAGACCTGTCTCAAACCAACTACAGACCTGTCTCTAACCAGTTACAGACCTGTCTCTAACCAGTTACAGACCTGTCTCTAACCAGCTGCAGACCTGTCTCTAACCAGCTAAAAAACTTTCTCTAACCAGCTACAGACGTGCCTCTAACCTGCTACATACTTGTCTCTAACCAGCTACAGACCTGTCTCTAACCAGTTACAGACCTGTTTCTAACCAGCTAAAAAACTGTCTCTTACCAGTTACAGACCTTTATCTAACCAGCTACAGACCCGTCTCTAACCAGCTACAAACTTGTCTCTAACCAGTTACATACCTGTCTCTAACCAGCTACAGACCTGTCTCTAACCAGTTACAGACCTGTCTCTCACCAGTTAGAGACCTGTCTCTAACCAGCTACAGACCTGTCTCTAACCAGCTAAAAAACTGTCTCTAACCAGTGACAGACCTGTCTCTAACCAGCTACAGACCTGTCTCAAACCAGCTACAGACCTGTCTCTAACCAGTTACAGACCTGTCTCTAACCAGTTACAGACCTGTCTCTAACCAGCTGAAGACCTGTCTCTAAACAGCTTAAAAACTGTCTCTAACCAGTTACAGACCTGTCTCTAACCAGCTACAGACCGGTCTCTAACCAGCTAAAAAAAACTGTCTCTAACCAGCAACAGACCTGTCTCTAACCAGCTAAAAAACTGTCTCTAACCAGCTACAGACCTGTCTCTAACCAGCTACAGACCTGTCTCTAACCAGCTAAAAAACTGTCTCTAACCAGTTACAGACCTGTCTCTAACCAGCTAAAAAACTGTCTCTAACCAGCTACAGACCTGTCTCAAACCAGCTACAGACCTGTCTCTAACCAGTTACAGACCTGTCTCTAACCAGCTGCAGACCTGTCTCTAACCAGCTAAAAAAACTGTCTCTAACCAGCGACAGACCTGTCTCTAACCAGTTACAGACCTGTCTCTAACCAGCTACAGACCTGTCTCAAACCAGCTATAGACCTGTCTCTACCAGTGAAAGATCAGTCTCTAACCAGTTACAGACCTGTCTCTAACCAGCTACAGACCTGTCTCAAACCAGCTAGAGACCTGTCTCTAACCAGTTACAGACCTGTCTCTAACCAGCTACAGACCTGTCTCAAACCAGCTACAGACCTGTCTCTAACCAGCTAAAAAACTGTCTCTAACCAGTTACAGACCTGTCTCTAACCAGTGAAAGATCAGTCTCTAACCAGCTACAGACCTGTCTCAAACCAGCTACAGACCTGTCTCTAACCAGTTACAGACCTGTCTCAAACCAGCTACAGACCTGTCTCAAAAAAGCTACAGACCTGTCTCTAACCAGTTACAGACCTGTCTCTAACCAGCTACAGACCTGTCTCTAACCAGCGACAGACCTGTC
This sequence comes from Telmatherina bonti, assembly GCF_933228915.1. Classification (NCBI taxonomy): domain Eukaryota; kingdom Metazoa; phylum Chordata; class Actinopteri; order Atheriniformes; family Telmatherinidae; genus Telmatherina; species Telmatherina bonti. The sequence goes on from NC_136632.1 coordinate 32,097,144, forward strand.
TCTAACCAGCTAAAAAACTGTCTCTAACCAGTTACAGACCTGTCTCTAACCAGCTAAAAAACTGTCTCTAACCAGCTACAAACCTGTCTCTAACCAGCTACAGACCTGTCTCTAACCAGCTAAAAAAGTGTCTCTAACCAGTTACAGACCTGTCTCTAACCAGTGAAAGATCATTCTCTAACCAGTTACAGACCTGTCTCTAACCAGCGACAGACCTGTCTCTAACCAGCTAAAAAACTGTCTCTAACCAGCTACAGACCTGTCTCTAACCAGCTACAGACCTGTCTCTAACCAGTTAAAGATCAGTCTCTAACGAGTTACAGACCTGTCTCTAACCAGCTACAGACCTGTCTCTAACCAGCTACAGACCTGTCTCCAACCACTTACAGACCTGTCTCTAACCAGCTAAAAAACTGTCACTAACCAGTTACAGACCTGTCTCCAACCAGTGAAAGATCAGTCTCTAACCAGTTACAGACCTGTCTCTAACCAGCTACAGACCTGTCTCTAACCAGCTAAAAAACTGTCTCTAACCAGTTACAGACCTGTCTCTAACCAGTGAAAGATCAGTCTCTAACCAGCTACAGACCTGTCTCAAACCAGCTACAGACCTGTCTCTAACCAGTTACAGACCTGTCTCAAACCAGCTACAGACCTGTCTCTAACCAGCTACAGACCTGTCTCTAACCAGTTACAGACCTGTCTCTAACCAGCTGCAGACCGGTCTCTAACCAGCTAAAAAAAACTGTCTCTAACCAGCTACAGACCTGTCTCTAACCAGTTACAGGCCTGTCTCTAACCAGCTACAGACCTGTCTCAAACCAGCTATAGACCTGTCTCTAACCAGTGAAAGATCAGTCTCTAACCAGTTACAGACCTGTCTCTAACCAGCTACAGACCTGTCTCAAACCAGCTATAGACCTGTCTCTAACCAGTTACAGACCTGTCTCTAACCAGCTACTTTCCCGTCTCTAACCAGTAACAGACCTGTCTCTAACCAGTGAAAGATCAGTCTCTAACCAGCTACAGACCTGTCTCAAACCAGCTACAGACCTGTCTCTAACCAGCTAAAAAACTGTCACTAACCAGTTACAGACCTGTCTCCAACCAGTGAAAGATCAGTCTCTAACCAGCTACAGACCTGTCTCAAACCAGCTACAGACCTGTCTCTAACCAGTTACAGACCTGTCTCTAACCAGTGAAAGATCAGTGTCTAACCAGTTACAGACCTGTCTCTAACCAGCTACAGACCTGTCTCAAACCAGCTACAGACCTGTCTCTAACCAGCTAAAAAACTGTCTCTAACCAGTTACAGACCTGTCTCTAACCAGTGAAAGATCAGTCTCTAACCAGCTACAGACCTGTCTCAAACCAGCTACAGACCTGTCTCTAACCAGTTACAGACCTGTCTCTAACCAGTGAAAGATCAGTCTCTAACCAGTTACAGACCTGTCTCTAACCAGTTACAGACCTGTCTCAAACCAGCTACAGACCTGTCTCTAACCAGTTACAGACCTGTCTCTAACCAGTTACAGACCTGTCTCTAACCAGCTACAGACCTGTCTCTAACCAGCGACAGACCTGTCTCTAACCAGCTAAAAAACTGTCTCTAACCAGTTACAGACCTGTCTCTAACCTGCTACAGACGTGTCACTAACCAGTTACAGACCTGTCTCTAACCAGCTAAAAAACTGTCTCTAACCAGCTACAGATCTGTCTCTAACCAGCTACAGACCTGTCTCTAACCAGCTACAGACCTGTCTCTAACCAGCTACACACCTGTTTCTAACTAGCTACAGACCTGTCTCTAACCAGCTACAGACCCGTCTCTAACCGGCTACAGACCTGTCTCTAACCAGCTAAAAAACTGTCTCTTACCAGTTACAGACCTTTATCTAACCTGCTACAGACCTGTCTCTAACCAGCTAAAAAACTGTCTCTAACCAGTGACAGACCTGTCTCTAACCAGTCAAAGATCAGTCTCTAAACAGTTACAGACCTGTCTCTAACCAGCTACAGACCTGTCTCAAACCAGCTACAGACCTTTCTCTAACCAGTTACAGACCTGTCTCTAACCAGTTACAGACCTGTCTCTAACCAGCTACAGACCTGTCTCTAACCAGCTACAGACCTGTCTCTAACCAGCTAAAAAACTGTCTCTAACCAGTGACAGACCTGTCTCTAACCAGTCAAAGATCAGTCTCTAAACAGTTACAGACCTGTCTCTAACCAGCTACAGACCTGTCTCAAACCAGCTACAGACCTTTCTCTAACCAGTTACAGACCTGTCTCTAACCAGCAACAGACCTGTCTCTAACCAGCTAAGAAACTGTCTCTAACCAGCTACAGACCTGTCTCTAACCAGCTACAGACCTGTCTCAAACCAGCGACAGACCTGTCTCTAACCAGCTAAAAAACTGTCTCTAACCAGTTACAGACCTGTCTCTAACCAGCTAAAAAACTGTCTCTAACCAGCTACAGACCTGTCTCTAACCAGCTACAGACCTGTCTCTAACCAGCTAAAAAACTGTCTCTAACCAGTTACAGACCTGTCTCTAACCAGTGAAAGATCATTCTCTAACCAGTTACAGACCTGTCTCTAACCAGCTACAGACCTGTCTCAAACCAGCTACAGACCTGTCTCTAACCAGCTACAGATCTGTCTCTAACCAGCGACAGACCTGTCTCAAACCAGCTACAGCCCTGTCTCTAACCAGCTGCAGACCTGTCTCTAACCAGCTGCAGACCGGTCTCTAACCAGTTACAGACCTGTCTCTAACCAGTGAAAGATCAGTCTCTAACCAGCTACAGACCTGTCTCTAACCAGCTACAGACCTGTCTCTAACCAGCTACAGACCTGTCTCTCACCAGCTACAGACCTGTCTCTAACCAGTTACAGACCTGTCTCTAACCAGCTACAGACCTGTCTCTCACCAGCTACAGACCTGTCTCTAACCAGTTACAGACCTGTCTCTAACCAGTTACAAACCTGTCTCTAACCAGCTGCAGACCTGTCTCTCACCAGCTACAGACCTGTCTATAACCAGCTACAGACCTGTCTCTAACCAGTTACAGACCTGTCTCTAACCAGTGAAAGATCAGTCTCTAACCAGTTAAAGACCTGTCTCTAACCAGTTGCAGACCTGTCTCAAACCAGCTACAGACCTGTCTCTAACCAGTTACAGACCTGTCTCTAACCAGTTACAGACCTGTCTCTAACCAGCTGCAGACCTGTCTCTAACCAGCTACAGACCTGTCTCTAACCAGCGACAGACCTGTCTCTAACCAGCTAAAAAACTGTCTCTAACCAGTTACAGACCTGTCTCTAACCTGCTACAGACGTGTCACTAACCAGTTACAGACCTGTCTCTAACCAGCTAAAAAACTGTCTCTAACCAGCGACAGACCTGTCTCTAACCAGCTAAAAAACTGTCTCTAACCAGCTACAGATCTGTCTCTAACCAGCTACAGACCTGTCTCTAACCAGCTACAGACCTGTCTCTAACCAGCTACACACCTGTTTCTAACTAGCTACAGACCTGTCTCTAACCAGCTAAAAAACTATCTCTTACCAGTTACAGACCTTTATCTAACCAGCTACAGACCCGTCTCTAACCAGCTAAAAACAGTCTCCAACCAGTTACAAACCTTTCTCTAACCTGCTACATACTTGTCTCTAACCAGCTACAGACCTGTCTCTAACCCGCTACACACGTGTCACTAACCAGTTACAGACCTGTCTCTAACCAGCTAAAAAACAGTCTCTAACCAGTTACAGACCTGTCTCTAACCAGCTAAAAAAAACTGTCTCTAACCAGCTACAGACCTGTCTCTAACCAGCTACAGACCTGTCTCTAACCAGCTAAAAAACTGTCTCTAACCAGTGACAGACCTGTCTCTAACCAGCTACAGACCTGTCTCAAACCAGCTACAGACCTTTCTCTAACCAGTTACAGACCTGTCTCTAACCAGTTACAGACCTGTCTCAAACCAGCTACAGACCTTTCTCTAACCAGTTACAGACCTGTCTCTAACCAGTTACAGACCTGTCTCTAACCAGCTGCAGACCTGTCTCTACCAGTGAAAGATCAGTCTCTAACCAGTTACAGACCTGTCTCTAACCAGCTACAGACCTGTCTCAAACCAGCTAGAGACCTGTCTCTAACCAGTTACAGACCTGTCTCTAACCAGCTACAGACCTGTCTCAAACCAGCTACAGACCTGTCTCTAACCAGCTAAAAAACTGTCTCTAACCAGCTACAGACCTGTCTCAAACCAGCTATAGACCTGTCTCTACCAGTGAAAGATCAGTCTCTAACCAGTTACAGACCTGTCTCTAACCAGCTACAGACCTGTCTCAAACCAGCTAGAGACCTGTCTCTAACCAGTTACAGACCTGTCTCTAACCAGCTACAGACCTGTCTCAAACCAGCTACAGACCTGTCTCTAACCAGCTAAAAAACTGTCTCTAACCAGTTACAGACCTGTCTCTAACCAGTGAAAGATCAGTCTCTAACCAGCTACAGACCTGTCTCAAACCAGCTACAGACCTGTCTCTAACCAGTTACAGACCTGTCTCAAACCAGCTACAGACCTGTCTCAAAAAAGCTACAGACCTGTCTCTAACCAGTTACAGACCTGTCTCTAACCAGCTACAGACCTGTCTCTAACCAGCGACAGACCTGTCTCTAACCAGCTAAAAAACTGTCTCTAACCAGTTACAGACCTGTGTCTAACCAGCTAAAAAACTGTCTCTAACCAGCTACAAACCTGTCTCTAACCAGCTACAGACCTGTCTCTAACCAGCTAAAAAAGTGTCTCTAACCAGTTACAGACCTGTCTCTAACCAGTGAAAGATCATTCTCTAACCAGTTACAGACCTGTCTCTAACCAGCGACAGACCTGTCTCTAACCAGCTAAAAAACTGTCTCTAACCAGCTACAGACCTGTCTCTAACCAGCTACAGACCTGTCTCTAACCAGTTAAAGATCAGTCTCTAACGAGTTACAGACCTGTCTCTAACCAGCTACAGACCTGTCTCTAACCAGCTACAGACCTGTCTCCAACCACTTACAGACCTGTCTCTAACCAGCTAAAAAACTGTCACTAACCAGTTACAGACCTGTCTCCAACCAGTGAAAGATCAGTCTCTAACCAGTTACAGACCTGTCTCTAACCAGCTACAGACCTGTCTCTAACCAGCTAAAAAACTGTCTCTAACCAGTTACAGACCTGTCTCTAACCAGTGAAAGATCAGTCTCTAACCAGCTACAGACCTGTCTCAAACCAGCTACAGACCTGTCTCTAACCAGTTACAGACCTGTCTCAAACCAGCTACAGACCTGTCTCTAACCAGCTACAGACCTGTCTCTAACCAGTTACAGACCTGTCTCTAACCAGCTGCAGACCGGTCTCTAACCAGCTAAAAAAAACTGTCTCTAACCAGCTACAGACCTGTCTCTAACCAGTTACAGGCCTGTCTCTAACCAGCTACAGACCTGTCTCAAACCAGCTATAGACCTGTCTCTAACCAGTGAAAGATCAGTCTCTAACCAGTTACAGACCTGTCTCTAACCAGCTACAGACCTGTCTCAAACCAGCTATAGACCTGTCTCTAACCAGTTACAGACCTGTCTCTAACCAGCTACTTTCCCGTCTCTAACCAGTAACAGACCTGTCTCTAACCAGTGAAAGATCAGTCTCTAACCAGCTACAGACCTGTCTCAAACCAGCTACAGACCTGTCTCTAACCAGCTAAAAAACTGTCACTAACCAGTTACAGACCTGTCTCCAACCAGTGAAAGATCAGTCTCTAACCAGCTACAGACCTGTCTCAAACCAGCTACAGACCTGTCTCTAACCAGTTACAGACCTGTCTCTAACCAGTGAAAGATCAGTGTCTAACCAGTTACAGACCTGTCTCTAACCAGCTACAGACCTGTCTCAAACCAGCTACAGACCTGTCTCTAACCAGCTAAAAAACTGTCTCTAACCAGTTACAGACCTGTCTCTAACCAGTGAAAGATCAGTCTCTAACCAGCTACAGACCTGTCTCAAACCAGCTACAGACCTGTCTCTAACCAGTTACAGACCTGTCTCTAACCAGTGAAAGATCAGTCTCTAACCAGTTACAGACCTGTCTCTAACCAGTTACAGACCTGTCTCAAACCAGCTACAGACCTGTCTCTAACCAGTTACAGACCTGTCTCTAACCAGTTACAGACCTGTCTCTAACCAGCTACAGACCTGTCTCTAACCAGCGACAGACCTGTCTCTAACCAGCTAAAAAACTGTCTCTAACCAGTTACAGACCTGTCTCTAACCTGCTACAGACGTGTCACTAACCAGTTACAGACCTGTCTCTAACCAGCTAAAAAACTGTCTCTAACCAGCTACAGATCTGTCTCTAACCAGCTACAGACCTGTCTCTAACCAGCTACAGACCTGTCTCTAACCAGCTACACACCTGTTTCTAACTAGCTACAGACCTGTCTCTAACCAGCTACAGACCCGTCTCTAACCGGCTACAGACCTGTCTCTAACCAGCTAAAAAACTGTCTCTTACCAGTTACAGACCTTTATCTAACCAGCTACAGACCCGTCTCTAACCCGCTACACACGTGTCACTAACCAGTTACAGACCTGTCTCTAACCAGCTAAAAAACAGTCTCTAACCAGTTACAGACCTGTCTCTAACCAGCTAAAAAAAACTGTCTCTAACCAGCTACAGACCTGTCTCTAACCAGCTACACACGTGTCACTAACCAGTTACAGACCTGTCTCTAACCAGCTAAAAAACAGTCTCTAACCAGTTACAGACCTGTCTCTAACCAGCTAAAAAAAACTGTCTCTAACCAGCTACAGACCTGTCTCTAACCAGCTACAGACCTGTCTCTAACCAGCTAAAAAACTGTCTCTAACCAGTGACAGACCTGTCTCTAACCAGTCAAAGATCAGTCTCTAAACAGTTACAGACCTGTCTCTAACCAGCTACAGACCTGTCTCAAACCAGCTACAGACCTGTCTCTAACCAGTTACAGACCTGTCTCTAACCAGCTACAGACCTGTCTCTAACCAGCTACAGACCTGTCTCAAACCAGCTACAGACCTTTCTCTAACCAGTTACAGACCTGTCTCTAACCAGCAACAGACCTGTCTCTAACCAGCTACAGACCTGTCTCAAACCAGCGACAGACCTGTCTCTAACCAGCTAAAAAACTGTCTCTAACCAGTTACAGACCTGTCTCTAACCAGCTAAAAAACTGTCTCTAACCAGCTACAGACCTGTCTCTAACCAGCTACAGACCTGTCTCTAACCAGCTAAAAAACTGTCTCTAACCAGTTACAGACCTGTCTCTAACCAGCTAAAAAACAGTCTCTAACCAGTTACAGACCTGTCTCTAACCAGCTAAAAAAAACTGTCTCTAACCAGCTACAGACCTGTCTCTAACCAGCTACACACGTGTCACTAACCAGTTACAGACCTGTCTCTAACCAGCTAAAAAACAGTCTCTAACCAGTTACAGACCTGTCTCTAACCAGCTAAAAAAAACTGTCTCTAACCAGCTACAGACCTGTCTCTAACCAGCTACAGACCTGTCTCTAACCAGCTAAAAAACTGTCTCTAACCAGTGACAGACCTGTCTCTAACCAGTCAAAGATCAGTCTCTAAACAGTTACAGACCTGTCTCTAACCAGCTACAGACCTGTCTCAAACCAGCTACAGACCTGTCTCTAACCAGTTACAGACCTGTCTCTAACCAGCTACAGACCTGTCTCTAACCAGCTACAGACCTGTCTCTAACCAGCTAAAAAACTGTCTCTAACCAGTGACAGACCTGTCTCTAACCAGTCAAAGATCAGTCTCTAAACAGTTACAGACCTGTCTCTAACCAGCTACAGACCTGTCTCAAACCAGCTACAGACCTTTCTCTAACCAGTTACAGACCTGTCTCTAACCAGCAACAGACCTGTCTCTAACCAGCTAAGAAACTGTCTCTAACCAGCTACAGACCTGTCTCTAACCAGCTACAGACCTGTCTCAAACCAGCGACAGACCTGTCTCTAACCAGCTAAAAAACTGTCTCTAACCAGTTACAGACCTGTCTCTAACCAGCTAAAAAACTGTCTCTAACCAGCTACAGACCTGTCTCTAACCAGCTACAGACCTGTCTCTAACCAGCTAAAAAACTGTCTCTAACCAGTTACAGACCTGTCTCTAACCAGTGAAAGATCATTCTCTAACCAGTTACAGACCTGTCTCTAACCAGCTACAGACCTGTCTCAAACCAGCTACAGACCTGTCTCTAACCAGCTACAGACCTGTCTCTAACCAGCGACAGACCTGTCTCAAACCAGCTACAGCCCTGTCTCTAACCAGCTGCAGACCTGTCTCTAACCAGCTGCAGACCGGTCTCTAACCAGTTACAGACCTGTCTCTAACCAGTGAAAGATCAGTCTCTAACCAGCTACAGACCTGTCTCTAACCAGCTACAGACCTGTCTCTAACCAGCTACAGACCTATCTCTCACCAGCTACAGACCTGTCTCTAACCAGTTACAGACCTGTCTCTAACCAGCTACAGACCTGTCTCTCACCAGCTACAGACCTGTCTCTAACCAGTTACAGACCTGTCTCTAACCAGTTACAAACCTGTCTCTAACCAGCTGCAGACCTGTCTCTCACCAGCTACAGACCTGTCTATAACCAGCTACAGACCTGTCTCTAACCAGTTACAGACCTGTCTCTAACCAGTGAAAGATCAGTCTCTAACCAGTTAAAGACCTGTCTCTAACCAGTTACAGACCTGTCTCAAACCAGCTACAGACCTGTCTCTAACCAGTTACAGACCTGTCTCTAACCAGTTACAGACCTGTCTCTAACCAGCTGCAGACCTGTCTCTAACCAGCTACAGACCTGTCTCTAACCAGCGACAGACCTGTCTCTAACCAGCTAAAAAACTGTCTCTAACCAGTTACAGACCTGTCTCTAACCTGCTACAGACGTGTCACTAACCAGTTACAGACCTGTCTCTAACCAGCTAAAAAACTGTCTCTAACCAGCGACAGACCTGTCTCTAACCAGCTAAAAAACTGTCTCTAACCAGCTACAGATCTGTCTCTAACCAGCTACAGACCTGTCTCTAACCAGCTACAGACCTGTCTCTAACCAGCTACACACCTGTTTCTAACTAGCTACAGACCTGTCTCTAACCAGCTAAAAAACTGTCTCTTACCAGTTACAGACCTTTATCTAACCAGCTACAGACCCGTCTCTAACCAGCTAAAAACAGTCTCCAACCAGTTACAAACCTTTCTCTAACCTGCTACATACTTGTCTCTAACCAGCTACAGACCTGTCTCTAACCCGCTACACACGTGTCACTAACCAGTTACAGACCTGTCTCTAACCAGCTAAAAAACAGTCTCTAACCAGTTACAGACCTGTCTCTAACCAGCTAAAAAAAACTGTCTCTAACCAGCTACAGACCTGTCTCTAACCAGCTACAGACCTGTCTCTAACCAGCTAAAAAACTGTCTCTAACCAGTGACAGACCTGTCTCTAACCAGCTACAGACCTGTCTCAAACCAGCTACAGACCTTTCTCTAACCAGTTACAGACCTGTCTCTAACCAGTTACAGACCTGTCTCAAACCAGCTACAGACCTTTCTCTAACCAGTTACAGACCTGTCTCTAACCAGTTACAGACCTGTCTCTAACCAGCTGCAGACCTGTCTCAAACCAGCTAAAAAATTGTCTCGAACCAGCAACAGACCTGTCTCTAACCAGCTAAAAAACTGTCTCTAACCAGCTACAGACCTGTCTCTAACCAGCTACAGACCTGTCTCTAACCAGCGACAGACCTGTCTCTAACCAGCTAAAAAACTGTCTCTAACCAGTTACAGACCTGTCTCTAACCAGCTAAAAAACTGTCTCTAACCAGCTACAGACCTGTCTCTAACCAGCTACAGACCTGTCTCTAACCAGCTAAAAAACTGTCTCTAACCAGTTACAGACCTGTCTCTAACCAGTGAAAGATCATTCTCTAACCAGTTACAGACCTGTCTCTAACCAGCTACAGACCTGTCTCAAACCAGCTACAGACCTGTCTCTAATCAGCTACAGATCAGTCTCAAACCAGCTACAGCCCTGTCTCTAACCAGCTGCAGACCTGTCTCTAACCAGCTGCAGACCGGTCTCTAACCAGTTACAGACCTGTCTCTAACCAGTGAAAGAGCAGTCTCTAACCAGCTACAGACCTGTCTCAAACCAGCTACAGACCTGTCTCTAACCAGCTACAGACCTGTCTCTAACCAGCTACAGACCTGTCTCTCACCAGCTACAGACCTGTCTCTAACCAGTTACAGACCTGTCTCTAACCAGCTACAGACCTGTCTCTCACCAGCTACAGACCTGTCTCTAACCAGTTACAGACCTGTCTCTAACCAGTTACAAACCTGTCTCTAACCAGCTGCAGACCTGTCTCTCACCAGCTACAGACCTGTCTCTAACCAGCTACAGACCTGTCTCTCACCAGCTACAGACCTGTCTCTAACCAGTTACAGACCTGTCTCTAACCAGTTACAAACCTGTCTCTAACCAGCTGCAGACCTGTCTCTCACCAGCTACAGACCTGTCTCTAACCAGCTGCAGACCGGTCTCTAACCAGCTATAAAACTGTCTCTAACCAGCGACAGACCTGTCTCTAACCAGCTACAGACCCGTCACTAACCAGTTAAAGACCTGTCTCTAACCAGTGAAAGATCAGTCTCTAACCAGTTACAGACCTGTCTCTAACCAGCTACAGACCTGTCTCTCACCAGCTACAGACCTGTCTCTCACCAGCTACAGACCTGTCTCTAACCAGCTACAGACCTGTCTCTCACCAGCTACAGACCTGTCTCTAACCAGTTACAGACCTGTCTCTCACCAGCTACAGACCTGTCTCTAACCAGTTACAGACCTGTCTCTCACCAGTAACAGAGCTGTGTCTAACCAGCTACAGACCTGTCTCTAACCAGTTACAGACCTGTCTCTCACCAGCTACAGACCTGTCTCTAACCAGTTACAGACCTGTCTCTCACCAGTAACAGAGCTGTGTCTAACCAGCTACAGACCCGTCTCTAGCCAGCTAAAAACTGTCTCCAACCAGTTACAGACCTGTCTCTCACCAGTAACAGAGCTGTCTCTAACCAGCTACAGACCTGTCTCTCACCAGTTACAGACCTGTCTCTAACCAGCTAAAAGCTGTCTCCAACCAGTTACAAACCTGTCTCTAACCAGCTAAAAGACTGTCTCTAACCAGTTACAGACCTGTCTCTAACCAGCTAAAAAACTGTCTCTAACCAGCTACAGACCTGTCTCTAACCAGCTAAGAGACTGTCTCTAACCAGTTACAGACCTGTCTCTTACCAGCTAAAGACCTGTCTCTAACCAGCTAAAAAACTGTCTCTAACCAGCTACAGACCTGTCTCTAACCAGCTAAAAAACTGTCTCTAACCAGCTACAGACCTGTCTCTTACCAGCTAAAGACCTGTCTCTAACCAGCTAAAAAACTGTCTCTAACCAGCTACAGACCTGTCTCTAACCAGCTAAAAAACTGTCTCTAACCAGCTACAGACCTGTCTCTAACCAGCTAAAAAACTGTCTCTAACCAGCTACAGACCTGTCTCTAACCAGCTAAAAAACTGTCTCTAACCAGCTACAGACCTGTCTATAACCAGTTACAGACCTGTTTCTAACTAGCTACAGACCTGTCTCTAACCAGCTACAGACCCGTTTCTAACCAGCTACAGACCTGTCTCTAACCAGCTAAAAAACTGTCTCTTACCAGCTACAGACCTGTCTCTAACCAGCTACAGATGTGTCAGTAACCAGCTAAAAGACTGTCTCTAACCAGTTACAGACCTGTTTCTAACTAGCTACAGACCTTTCTCTAACCAGCTACAGACCTGTCTCTAACCAGTTACAGACCTGTCTCGCACCAGTTACAGACCTGTCTCTAACCAGCTAAAAAACTGTCTCTTACCAGCTACAGACGTGTCTCTAACCAGCTACAGATGTGTCACTAACCAGCTAAAAGACTGTCTCTAACCAGTTACAGACCTTTCTCTAACCAGCTAAACAACTGTCTAACCAGCAACAGACCAGTCTCTAACCAGCTACAGACCCGTCTCTAACCAGCTACAAACCTGTCTCTAACCAGTTACAGACCTGTCTCTAACCAGCTAATAAAAAAAACTGTCTCTAACCAACAACAGACCACTCTCAAACCAGCTATAGACCTGTCTCTAACCAGTTACAGACCTGTCTCTAACCAGCTAAAAACTGTCTCCAACCAGTTACAGACCTGTCTCTAACCAGCTATAAACTGTCTCCAACCAGTTACAGACCTGTCTCTAACCAGCTACAGACGTGTCACTAACCAGTTACAGACCTGTCTCTAACGAGCAGCAGACCTGTCTCTAACCAGCTACAGACCCGTCTCTTACCAGTTACAGACCTGTCTCTAACCAGCTAAAAAACTGTCTATAACCAGGAACAGACCTGTCTCTCACCAGTTACAGACCTGTCTCTAACCAGCTAAGAAACTGTCTCTAACCAGTTACAGACCTGTCTCTAACCAGTTACAGACCTGTCTCTAAGCAGATACAGACCTGTCTCTAACCAGCTACAGACCTGTCTCTAACCAGCTACAGACATTTCTATAACCAGTTACAGACCTGTTTCTAACTAGCTACAGACCCGTCTCTAACCAGCTACAGACCTGTATCTAACCAACTAAAAAACTGTCTCTAACCTGCTACAGACTTGTCTCTAACCAGCTACAGACCTGTCACTAACCAGCTAAAAGACTGTCTCTAACCAGTTACAGACCTTTCTCTAACCAGCTAAAAAACTGTCTCTAACCAGCTACAGACCTGTCTCTAACCAGCTACAGACCTGTCTCTAACCAGTTAAAGATCAGTCTCTAACCAGTTACAGACCTGTCTCAAACCAGCTACAGACCTGTCTCTAACCAGCTAAAAAAACTGTCTCTAACCAGCGACAGACCTGTCTCTAACCAGGTACAGACCTGTCTCTAACCAGCTACAGACCTGTCTCAAACCAGCTATAGACCTGTCTCTAACCAGTTACAGACCTGTCTCTAACCAGCTGCAGACCGGTCTCTAACCAGTAACAGACCTGTCTCTAACCAGTGAAAGATCAGTCTCTAACCAGTTACAGAGCTGTCTCTAACCAGCTACAGACCTGTCTCAAACCAGCTACAGACCTGTCTCTAACCCGCTAAAAAACTGTCACTAACCAGTTACAGACCTGTCTCTAACCAGCTACAGACCTGTCTCAAACCAGCTACAGACCTGTCTCTAACCAGCTAAAAAACTGTCTTTAACCAGTTACAGACCTGTCTCTAACCAGTGAAAGATCAGTCTCTAACCAGCTACAGACCTGTCTCAAACCAGCTACAGACCTGTCTCTAACCAGTTACAGACCTGTCTCTAACCAGTGAAAGATCAGTCTCTAACCAGTTACAGACCTGTCTCAAACCAGCTACAGACCTGTCTCTAACCAGCTACAGACCTGTCTCTAACCAGTTACAGACCTGTCTCTAACCAGTTACAGACCTGTCTCTAACCAGTTACAGACCTGTCTCTAAGCAGATACAGACCTGTCTCTAACCAGCTACAGACCTGTCTCTAACCAGCTACAGACATTTCTATAACCAGTTACAGACCTGTTTCTAACTAGCTACAGACCCGTCTCTAACCAGCTACAGACCTGTATCTAACCAACTAAAAAACTGTCTCTAACCTGCTACAGACTTGTCTCTAACCAGCTACAGACCTGTCACTAACCAGCTAAAAGACTGTCTCTAACCAGTTACAGACCTTTCTCTAACCAGCTAAAAAACTGTCTCTAACCAGCTACAGACCTGTCTCTAACCAGCTACAGACCTGTCTCTAACCAGTTAAAGATCAGTCTCTAACCAGTTACAGACCTGTCTCAAACCAGCTACAGACCTGTCTCTAACCAGCTAAAAAAACTGTCTCTAACCAGCGACAGACCTGTCTCTAACCAGGTACAGACCTGTCTCTAACCAGCTACAGACCTGTCTCAAACCAGCTATAGACCTGTCTGTAACCAGTGAAAGATCAGTCTCTAACCAGTTACAGACCTGTCTCTAACCAGCTACAGACCTGTCTCAAACCAGCTATAGACCTGTCTCTAACCAGTTACAGACCTGTCTCTAACCAGCTGCAGACCGGTCTCTAACCAGTAACAGACCTGTCTCTAACCAGTGAAAGATCAGTCTCTAACCAGTTACAGAGCTGTCTCTAACCAGCTACAGACCTGTCTCAAACCAGCTACAGACCTGTCTCTAACCCGCTAAAAAACTGTCACTAACCAGTTACAGACCTGTCTCTAACCAGCTACAGACCTGTCTCAAACCAGCTACAGACCTGTCTCTAACCAGCTAAAAAACTGTCTTTAACCAGTTACAGACCTGTCTCTAACCAGTGAAAGATCAGTCTCTAACCAGCTACAGACCTGTCTCAAACCAGCTACAGACCTGTCTCTAACCAGTTACAGACCTGTCTCTAACCAGTGAAAGATCAGTCTCTAACCAGTTACAGACCTGTCTCAAACCAGCTACAGACCTGTCTCTAACCAGCTACAGACCTGTCTCTAACCAGTTACAGACCTGTCTCTAACCAGTTACAGACCTGTCTCTAACCAGCTACAGACCTGTCTCTAACCAGTTACAGACCTGTCTCTAACCAGTTACAGACCTGTCTCTAACCAGCTACAGACCTGTCTCAAACCAGCTACAGACCTGTCTCTAACCAGTTACAGACCTGTCTCTAACCAGTTACAGACCTGTCTCTAACCAGCTGCAGACCTGTCTCTAACCAGCTAAAAAACTGTCTCTAACCAGCGACAGACCTGTCTCTAACCAGCTAAAAAACTGTCTCTAACCAACTACAGACCTGTCTCTAACCAGCTACAGACCTGTCTCTAACCAGCTACAGACCTGTCTCTAACCAGCTAAAAAACTGTCTCTAACCAGTTACAGACCTGTCTCTAACCAGTGAAAGATCAGTCTCTAACCAGTTACAGACCTGTCTCTAACCAGCTACAGACCTGTCTCTAACCAGTTACAGACCTGTCTCTAACCAGCTGCAGACCTGTCTCTAACCAGCTAAAAAACTTTCTCTAGCCAGCTACAGACGTGCCTCTAACCTGCTACATACTTGTCTCTAACCAGCTACAGACCTGTGTCTAACCTGCTACAGACGTGTCACTAACCAGTTACAGACCTGTCTCTAACCAGCTAAAAAACTGTCTCTAACCAGCGACAGACCTGTCTCTAACCAGCTAAAAAACTGTCTCTAACCAGCTTCAGACCTGTCTCTAACCAGCTACAGACCTGTCTCAAACCAGCTACAGACCTGTCTCTAACCAGTTACAGACCTGTCTCTAACCAGCTGCAGACCTGTCTCTAACCAGCTAAAAAACTTTCTCTAACCAGCTACAGACGTGCCTCTAACCTGCTACATACTTGTCTCTAACCAGCTACAGACCTGTCTCTAACCAGTTACAGACCTGTTTCTAACCAGCTAAAAAACTGTCTCTAACCAGTTACAGACCTGTCTCAAACCAACTACAGACCTGTCTCTAACCAGTTACAGACCTGTCTCTAACCAGTTACAGACCTGTCTCTAACCAGCTGCAGACCTGTCTCTAACCAGCTAAAAAACTTTCTCTAACCAGCTACAGACGTGCCTCTAACCTGCTACATACTTGTCTCTAACCAGCTACAGACCTGTCTCTAACCAGTTACAGACCTGTTTCTAACCAGCTAAAAAACTGTCTCTAACCAGTTACAGACCTGTCTCAAACCAACTACAGACCTGTCTCTAACCAGTTACAGACCTGTCTCTAACCAGTTACAGACAGGTTTCTAACTAGCTACAGACCTGTCTCTAACCAGCTACAGACCTGTCTCTAACCGGCTACAGACCTGTCTCTAACCAGCTAAAAAACTGTCTCTTACCAGTTACAGACCTTTATCTAACCAGCTACAGACCCGTCTCTAACCAGCTACAAACTTGTCTCTAACCAGTTACAGACCTGTCTCTAACCAGCTACAGACCTGTCTCTAACCAGCTACAGACCCGTCTCTAACCAGCTACAGACCTGTCTCTCACCAGTTACAGACCTGTCTCCAACCAGTTACAAACCTGTCTCTAACCAGCTACACACGTGTCACTAACCAGTTACAGACCTGTCTCTAACCAGCTAAAAAACTGTCTCTAACCAGTTACAGACCTGTCTCTAACCAGCTAAAAAAAACTGTCTCTAACCAGCTACAGACCTGTCTCTAACCAGCTACAGACCTGTCTCTAATCAGCTAAAAAACTGTCTCTAACCAGCGACAGACCTGTCTCTAACCAGCTACAGACCCGTCTCTAACCAGCTACAGACCTGTCTCTCACCAGTTACAGACCTGTCTCCAACCAGTTACAAACCTGTCTCTAACCTGCTACATACTTGTCTCTAACCAGCTACAGACCTGTCTCTAACCAGCTACAGACCTGTCTCTAACCAGTTACAGACCTGTTTCTAACTAGCTACAGACCTGTCTCAAACCAACTACAGACCTGTCTCTAACCAGTTACAGACCTGTCTCTAACCAGTTACAGACCTGTCTCTAACCAGCTGCAGACCTGTCTCTCACCAGCTAAAAAACTTTCTCTAACCAGCTACAGACGTGCCTCTAACCTGCTACATACTTGTCTCTAACCAGCTACAGACCTGTCTCTAACCAGTTACAGACCTGTTTCTAACCAGCTAAAAAACTGTCTCTTACCAGTTACAGTCCTTTATCTAACCAGCTACAGACCCGTCTCTAACCAGCTACAAACTTGTCTCTAACCAGTTACATACCTGTCTCTAACCAGCTACAGACCTGTCTCTAACCAGTTACAGACCTGTCTCTCACCAGTTAGAGACCTGTCTCTAACCAGCTACAGACCTGTCTCTAACCAGTTACAGACCTGTCTCTAACCAGCTACAGACCTGTCTCAAACCAGCTACAGACCTGTCTCTAACCAGTTACAGACCTGTCTCTAACCAGTTACAGACCTGTCTCTAACCAGCTGCAGACCTGTCTCTAACCAGCTTAAAAACTGTCTCTAACCAGTTACAGACCTGTCTCTAACCAGCTACAGACCGGTCTCTAACCAGCTAAAAAAAACTGTCTCTAACCAACAACAGACCTGTCTCTAACCAGCTAAAAAACTGTCTCTAACCAGCTACAGACCTGTCTCTAACCAGCTACAGACCTGTCTCTAACCAGCTAAAAAACTGTCTCTAACCAGTTACAGACCTGTCTCTAACCAGCTAAAAAACTGTCTCAAACCAGCTACAGACCTGTCTCTAACCAGTTACAGACCTGTCTCTAACCAGCTGCAGACCTGTCTCTAACCAGCTAAAAAAACTGTCTCTAACCAGCGACAGACCTGTCTCTAACCAGTTACAGACCTGTCTCAAACCAGCTACAGACCTGTCTCAAACCAGCTATAGACCTGTCTCTACCAGTGAAAGATCAGTCTCTAACCAGTTACAGACCTGTCTCTAACCAGCTACAGACCTGTCTCAAACCAGCTAGAGACCTGTCTCTAACCAGTTACAGACCTGTCTCTAACCAGCTGCAGACCGGTCTCTAACCAGCTAAAAAACTGTCTCTAACCAGCGACAGACCTGTCTCTAACCAGCTACAGACCCGTCTCTAACCAGTAACAGACCTGTCTCTAACCAGTGAAAGATCATACTCTAACCAGTTACAGAGCTGTCTCAAACCAGCTACAGACCTGTCTCTAACCAGCTACAGACCTGTCACTAACCAGTTACAGACCTGTCTCTAACCAGTGAATGATCAGTCTCTAACCAGTTACAGACCTGTCTCTAACCAGATCCAGACCTGTCTCAAACCAGCTACAGACCTGTCTCTAACCAGTGAAAGATCAGTCTCTAACCAGCTACAGACCTGTCTCTAACCAGCTAAAAAACTGTCTCTAAGCAGTTACACACCTGTCTCTAACCAGTGAAAGATCAGTCTCTAACCAGCTACAGACCTGTCTCAAACCAGCTACAGACCTGTCTCTAACCAGCTACAGACCTGTCTCTAACCAGCTAAAAAACTGTCTCTAAGCAGTTACACACCTGTCTCTAACCAGCTACAGACCTGTCTCAAACCAGCAACAGACCTGTCTCAAACCAGCTACAGACCTGTCTCTAACCAGCTACAGACCTGTCTCTAACCAGCTAAAAAACTGTCTCTAACCAGCGACAGACCTGTCTCTAACCAGTTACAGCCCTGTCTCTAAACAGCTGCAGACCTGTCTCTAACCAGCTGCAGACCGGTCTCTAACCAGCTAAAAAACTCTCTCTAACCAGCGACAGACCTGTCTCTAACCAGCTACAGACCC
Source organism: Telmatherina bonti (assembly GCF_933228915.1). NCBI lineage: Eukaryota > Metazoa > Chordata > Actinopteri > Atheriniformes > Telmatherinidae > Telmatherina > Telmatherina bonti. The sequence goes on from NC_136632.1 coordinate 32,115,638, forward strand.
GTCTCTAACCAGTTACAGACCTGTCTCTAACCAGTGAAAGATCAGTCTCTAACCAGCTACAGACCTGTCTCAAACCAGCTACAGACCTGTCTCTAACCAGCTACAGACCTGTCTCTAACCAGTTACAGACCTGTCTCAAACCAACTACAGACCTGTCTCTAACCAGTAATAGACCTGTCTCTAACCAGTTACAGCCCTGTCTCTAACCAGTTACAGACCGGTCTCTAACCAGTTACAGACCTGTCTCTAACCAGCTACAGACCTGTCTCTCACCAGCTACAGACCGGTCTCTAACCAGTTACAGACCTGTCTCTGACCAGCTGCAGACCTGTCTCTCACCAGCTACAGACCGGTCTCTAACCAGCTACAGACCTGTCTCTCACCAGCTACAGACCGGTCTCTAACCAGTTACAGACCTGTCTCAAACCAACTACAGACCTGTCTCTAACCAGTAATAGACCTGTCTCTAACCAGTTACAGCCCTGTCTCTAACCAGTTACAGACCTGTCTCTAACCAGTTACAGACCTGTCTCTAACCAGCTACAGACCTGTCTCTAACCAGCTACAGACCTGTCTCTAACCAGTTACAGCCCTGTCTCTAACCAGTTACAGACCTGTCTCTAACCAGCTACAGACCTGTCTCTAACCAGCTACAGACCTGTCTCTCACCAGCTACAGACCGGTCTCTAACCAGTTACAGACCTGTCTCTGACCAGCTGCAGACCTGTCTCTCACCAGTTACAGACCTGTCTCTCACCAGTTACAGACCTGTCTCTAACCAGTTACAGACCTGTCTCTAACCAGCTACAGACCTGTCTCTCACCAGCTACAGACCTGTCTCTAACCAGTTACAGACCTGTCTCTAACCAGCTGCAGACCGGTCTCTAACCAGCTAAAAAACTGTCTCTAACCAGCGACAGACCTGTCTCTAACCAGCCACAGACCCGTCTCTAACCAGTTAAAGACCTGTCTCTAACCAGTGAAAGATCAGTCTCTAACCAGCTACAGACCTGTCTCTCACCAGCTACAGACCTGTCTCTAACCAGCTACAGACCTTTCTCTAACCAGCTAAACAACTGTCTAACCAGCAACAGACCAGTCTCTAACCAGCTACAGACCCGTCTCTAACCAGCTACAAACCTGTCTCTAACCAGTTACAGACCTGTCTCTAACCAGCTAATAAAAAAACTGTCTCTAACCAAAAACAGACCAGTCTCTAACCAGCTACAGACCTGTCTCTAACCAGTTACAAACCTGTCTCTAACCAGTTACAGACCTGTCTCTAACCAGCTAATAAAAAAAACTGTCTCTAACCAACAACAGACCACTCTCAAACCAGCTACAGACCTGTCTCTAACCAGTTACAGACCTGTCTCTAACCAGTTACAGACCTGTCTCTAACCAGCTAAAAACTGTCTCCAACCAGTTACAGACCTGTCTCTAACCAGCTAAAAACTGTCTCCAACCAGTTACAGACCTGTCTCTAACCAGCTAAAAACTGTCTCCAACCAGTTACAGACCTGTCTCTAACGAGCAACAGACCTGTCTCTAACCAGCTACAGACCTGTCTCTAACCAGCTAAAAAACTGTCTATAACCAGGAACAGACCTGTCTCTCACCAGTTACAGACCTGTCTCTAACCAGCTAAAAAACTGTCTCTTACCAGCTACAGACCTGTCTCTAACCGGCTACAGACATTTCTATAACCAGTTACAGACCTGTTTCTAACTAGCTACAGACCTTTCTCTAACGAGCTACAGACCTGTCTCTAACCAGTTACAGACCTGTCTCTAACCAACTAAAAAACTGTCTCTAACCTGCTACAGACCTGTCTATAACCAGTTACAGACCTGTTTCTAACTACCTAAAGACCCGTCTCTAACCAGCTACAGACCTGTCACTAACCAGCTAAAAGACTGTCTCTAACCAGTTACAGACCTGTTTCTAACTACCTAAAGACCCGTCCCTAACCAGCTACAGACCTGTCACTAACCAGCTAAACGACTGTCACTAACCAGTTACAGACCTGTCTCTAACCAGCTACAGACCTGTCTCTAACCAGTTACAGACCTGTCTCTCACCAGTTACAGACCTGTCTCTAACCAGTTACAGACCTGTCTCTCACCAGTTACAGACCTGTCTCTAACCAGTTACAGACCTGTCTCTCACCAGCTACTGACCTGTCTCTAACCAGTTACAGACCTGTCTCTAACCAGCTGCAGACCGGTCTCTAACCAGCTACAGACCTGTCTCTAACCAGTTACAGACCTGTCTCTAACCAGCCACAGACCCGTCTCTAACCAGCTAAAAAACTGTCTCTAACCAGCTACAGACCTGTCTCTAACCAGCTACAGACCAGTCTCTAACCAGCTACAGACCCGTCTCTAACCAGCTACACACCTGTCTCTAACCAGTTACAGACCTGTCTCTAACCAGCTAATAAAAAAACTGTCTCTAACCAAAAACAGACCAGTCTCTAACCAGCTACAGACCTGTCTCTAACCAGTTACAAACCTGTCTCTAACCAGTTACAGACCTGTCTCTAACCAGCTACAGATGTGTCACTAACCAGCTAAAAGACTGTCTCTAACCAGTTACAGACCTGTTTCTAACTAGCTACAGACCTTTCTCTAACCAGCTACAGACCTGTCTCTAAGCAGTTACAGACCATTCTCTAACCAGCTAAACAACTGTCTAACCAGCAACAGACCAGTCTCTAACCAGCTATAGACCTGTCTCTAACCAGTTACAGACCTGTCTCTAACCAGCTAATAAAAAAACTGTCTCTAACCAAAAACAGACCAGTCTCTAACCAGCTACAGACCTGTCTCTAACCAGTTACAGACCTGTCTCTAACCAGCTAATAAAAAAACTGTCTCTAACCAAAAACAGACCAGTCTCTAACCAGCTACAGACCTGTCTCTAACCAGTTACAAACCTGTCTCTAACCAGTTACAGACCTGTCTCTAACCAGCTAATAAAAAAAACTGTCTCTAACCAACAACAGACCAGTCTCTAACCAGCTACAAACCTGTCTCTAACCAGTTACAGACCTGTCTCTAACCAGCTAATAAAAAAACTGTCTCTAACCAAAAACAGACCAGTCTCTAACCAGCTACAGACCTGTCTCTAACCAGTTACAAACCTGTCTCTAACCAGTTACAGACCTGTCTCTAACCAGTTACAGACCTGTTTCTAACTACCTAAAGACCCGTCTCTAACCAGCTACAGACCTGTCACTAACCAGCTAAAAGACTATCTCTAACCAGTTACAGACCTGTCTCTAACCAGCTACAGACCTTTCTCTCACCAGCTACAGACCTGTCTCTAACCAGTTACAGACCTGTCTCTCACCAGTTACAGACCTGTCTCTAACCAGTTACAGACCTGTCTCTCACCAGTTACAGACCTGTCTCTAACCAGTAACAGACCTGTCTCTCACCAGCTACAGACCTGTCTCTAACCAGTTACAGACCTGTCTCTAACCAGCTGCAGACCGGTCTCTAACCAGCTAAAAAACTGTCTCTAACCAGCGACAGACCTGTCTCTAACCAGCCACAGACCCGTCTCTAACCAGCTAAAAAACTGTCTCTAACCAGCTACAGACCTGTCTCTAACCAGCTACAGATGTGTCACTAACCAGCTAAAAGACTGTCTCTAACCAGTTACAGACCTGTTTCTCTAACCAGCTAAACAACTGTCTAACCAGCAACAGACCAGTCTCTAACCAGCTACAGACCCGTCTCTAACCAGCTACAAACCTGTCTCTAACCAGTTACAGACCTGTCTCTAACCAGCTAATAAAAAAACTGTCTCTAACCAAAAACAGACCAGTCTCTAACCAGCTACAGACCTGTCTCTAACCAGTTACAAACCTTTCTCTCACCAGCTACAGACCTGTCTCTAACCAGTTACAGACCTGTCTCTAACCAGCTGCAGACCGGTCTCTAACCAGCTAAAAAACTGTCTCTAACCAGCTACAGACCTGTCTCTAACCAGCTACAGATGTGTCTCTAACCAGCTAAAAGACTGTCTCTAACCAGTTACAGACCTGTCTCTAACCAGCTAATAAAAAAACTGTCTCTAACCAAAAACAGACCAGTCTCTAACCAGCTACAGACCTGTCTCTAACCAGTTACAAACCTTTCTCTCACCAGCTACAGACCTGTCTCTAACCAGTTACAGACCTGTCTCTAACCAGCTGCAGACCGGTCTCTAACCAGCTAAAAAACTGTCTCTAACCAGCTACAGACCTGTCTCTAACCAGCTACAGATGTGTCACTAACCAGCTAAAAGACTGTCTCTAACCAGTTACAGACCTGTTTCTAACTAGCTACAGACCTTTCTCTAACCAGCTACAGACCTGTCTCTAAGCAGTTACAGACCTGTCTCTCACCAGTTACAGACCTGTCTCTCACCAGCTACAGACCTGTCTCTAACCAGCTAAAAAACTGTGTCTTATCAGCTACAGACCTGTCTCTAACCAGTTACAGACCTTTCTCTAACCAGCTAAACAACTGTCTAACCCGCAACAGACCAGTCTCTAACCAGCTAAACAACTGTCTAACCCGCAACAGACCAGTCTCTAACCAGCTACAGACCCGTCTCTAACCAGCTACAAACCTGTCTCTAACCAGTTACAGACCTGTCTCTAACCAGCTAATAAAAAAACTGTCTCTAACCAAAAACAGACCAGTCTCTAACCAGCTACAGACCTGTCTCTAACCAGTTACAAACCCGTCTCTAACCAGCTACAGACCTGTCACTAACCAGCTACAGACCTGTCTCTCACCAGCTACAGACCTGTCTCTAACCAGTTACAAACCCGTCTCTAACCAGCTACAGACCTGTCACTAACCAGCTACAGACCTGTCTCTCACCAGCTACAGACCTGTCTCTAACCAGTTACAGACCTGTCTCTAACCAGTAATAGACCTGTCTCTAACCAGTTACAGCCCTGTCTCTAACCAGTTACAGACCTGTCTCTAACCAGTTACAGACCTGTCTCTAACCAGCTACAGACCTGTCTCTAACCAGCTACAGACCTGTCTCTAACCAGTTACAGCCCTGTCTCTAACCAGTTACAGACCTGTCTCTAACCAGCTACAGACCTGTCTCTAACCAGCTACAGACCTGTCTCTCACCAGCTACAGACCGGTCTCTAACCAGTTACAGACCTGTCTCTGACCAGCTGCAGACCTGTCTCTCACCAGTTACAGACCTGTCTCTCACCAGTTACAGACCTGTCTCTAACCAGTTACAGACCTGTCTCTAACCAGCTACAGACCTGTCTCTCACCAGCTACAGACCTGTCTCTAACCAGTTACAGACCTGTCTCTAACCAGCTGCAGACCGGTCTCTAACCAGCTAAAAAACTGTCTCTAACCAGCGACAGACCTGTCTCTAACCAGCCACAGACCCGTCTCTAACCAGTTAAAGACCTGTCTCTAACCAGTGAAAGATCAGTCTCTAACCAGCTACAGACCTGTCTCTCACCAGCTACAGACCTGTCTCTAACCAGCTACAGACCTTTCTCTAACCAGCTAAACAACTGTCTAACCAGCAACAGACCAGTCTCTAACCAGCTACAGACCCGTCTCTAACCAGCTACAAACCTGTCTCTAACCAGTTACAGACCTGTCTCTAACCAGCTAATAAAAAAACTGTCTCTAACCAAAAACAGACCAGTCTCTAACCAGCTACAGACCTGTCTCTAACCAGTTACAAACCTGTCTCTAACCAGTTACAGACCTGTCTCTAACCAGCTAATAAAAAAAACTGTCTCTAACCAACAACAGACCACTCTCAAACCAGCTACAGACCTGTCTCTAACCAGTTACAGACCTGTCTCTAACCAGTTACAGACCTGTCTCTAACCAGCTAAAAACTGTCTCCAACCAGTTACAGACCTGTCTCTAACCAGCTAAAAACTGTCTCCAACCAGTTACAGACCTGTCTCTAACCAGCTAAAAACTGTCTCCAACCAGTTACAGACCTGTCTCTAACGAGCAACAGACCTGTCTCTAACCAGCTACAGACCTGTCTCTAACCAGCTAAAAAACTGTCTATAACCAGGAACAGACCTGTCTCTCACCAGTTACAGACCTGTCTCTAACCAGCTAAAAAACTGTCTCTAACCAGTTACAGACCTGTCTCTAACCAGTTACAGACCTGTCTCTAACCAGCTACAGACCTGTCTCTAACCAGCTACAGACATTTCTATAACCAGTTACAGACCTGTTTCTAACTAGCTACAGACCCGTCTCTAACCAGCTACAGACCTGTCTCTAACCAGCTAAAAAACTGTCTCTTACCAGCTACAGACCTGTCTCTAACCGGCTACAGACATTTCTATAACCAGTTACAGACCTGTTTCTAACTAGCTACAGACCTTTCTCTAACGAGCTACAGACCTGTCTCTAACCAGTTACAGACCTGTCTCTAACCAACTAAAAAACTGTCTCTAACCTGCTACAGACCTGTCTATAACCAGTTACAGACCTGTTTCTAACTACCTAAAGACCCGTCTCTAACCAGCTACAGACCTGTCACTAACCAGCTAAAAGACTGTCTCTAACCAGTTACAGACCTGTTTCTAACTACCTAAAGACCCGTCCCTAACCAGCTACAGACCTGTCACTAACCAGCTAAACGACTGTCACTAACCAGTTACAGACCTGTCTCTAACCAGCTACAGACCTGTCTCTAACCAGTTACAGACCTGTCTCTCACCAGTTACAGACCTGTCTCTAACCAGTTACAGACCTGTCTCTCACCAGTTACAGACCTGTCTCTAACCAGTTACAGACCTGTCTCTCACCAGCTACTGACCTGTCTCTAACCAGTTACAGACCTGTCTCTAACCAGCTGCAGACCGGTCTCTAACCAGCTACAGACCTGTCTCTAACCAGTTACAGACCTGTCTCTAACCAGCCACAGACCCGTCTCTAACCAGCTAAAAAACTGTCTCTAACCAGCTACAGACCTGTCTCTAACCAGCTACAGATGTGTCACTAACCAGCTAAAAGACTGTCTCTAACCAGTTACAGACCTTTCTCTAACCAGCTAAACAACTGTCTAACCAGCAACAGACCAGTCTCTAACCAGCTACAGACCAGTCTCTAACCAGCTACAGACCCGTCTCTAACCAGCTACACACCTGTCTCTAACCAGTTACAGACCTGTCTCTAACCAGCTAATAAAAAAACTGTCTCTAACCAAAAACAGACCAGTCTCTAACCAGCTACAGACCTGTCTCTAACCAGTTACAAACCTGTCTCTAACCAGTTACAGACCTGTCTCTAACCAGCTACAGATGTGTCACTAACCAGCTAAAAGACTGTCTCTAACCAGTTACAGACCTGTTTCTAACTAGCTACAGACCTTTCTCTAACCAGCTACAGACCTGTCTCTAAGCAGTTACAGACCATTCTCTAACCAGCTAAACAACTGTCTAACCAGCAACAGACCAGTCTCTAACCAGCTATAGACCTGTCTCTAACCAGTTACAGACCTGTCTCTAACCAGCTAATAAAAAAACTGTCTCTAACCAAAAACAGACCAGTCTCTAACCAGCTACAGACCTGTCTCTAACCAGTTACAGACCTGTCTCTAACCAGCTAATAAAAAAACTGTCTCTAACCAAAAACAGACCAGTCTCTAACCAGCTACAGACCTGTCTCTAACCAGTTACAAACCTGTCTCTAACCAGTTACAGACCTGTCTCTAACCAGCTAATAAAAAAAACTGTCTCTAACCAACAACAGACCAGTCTCTAACCAGCTACAAACCTGTCTCTAACCAGTTACAGACCTGTCTCTAACCAGCTAATAAAAAAACTGTCTCTAACCAAAAACAGACCAGTCTCTAACCAGCTACAGACCTGTCTCTAACCAGTTACAAACCTGTCTCTAACCAGTTACAGACCTGTCTCTAACCAGTTACAGACCTGTTTCTAACTACCTAAAGACCCGTCTCTAACCAGCTACAGACCTGTCACTAACCAGCTAAAAGACTATCTCTAACCAGTTACAGACCTGTCTCTAACCAGCTACAGACCTTTCTCTCACCAGCTACAGACCTGTCTCTAACCAGTTACAGACCTGTCTCTCACCAGTTACAGACCTGTCTCTAACCAGTTACAGACCTGTCTCTCACCAGTTACAGACCTGTCTCTAACCAGTAACAGACCTGTCTCTCACCAGCTACAGACCTGTCTCTAACCAGTTACAGACCTGTCTCTAACCAGCTGCAGACCGGTCTCTAACCAGCTAAAAAACTGTCTCTAACCAGCGACAGACCTGTCTCTAACCAGCCACAGACCCGTCTCTAACCAGCTAAAAAACTGTCTCTAACCAGCTACAGACCTGTCTCTAACCAGCTACAGATGTGTCACTAACCAGCTAAAAGACTGTCTCTAACCAGTTACAGACCTTTCTCTAACCAGCTAAACAACTGTCTAACCAGCAACAGACCAGTCTCTAACCAGCTACAGACCCGTCTCTAACCAGCTACAAACCTGTCTCTAACCAGTTACAGACCTGTCTCTAACCAGCTAATAAAAAAACTGTCTCTAACCAAAAACAGACCAGTCTCTAACCAGCTACAGACCTGTCTCTAACCAGTTACAAACCTTTCTCTCACCAGCTACAGACCTGTCTCTAACCAGTTACAGACCTGTCTCTAACCAGCTACAGACCGGTCTCTAACCAGCTAAAAAACTGTCTCTAACCAGCTACAGACCTGTCTCTAACCAGCTACAGATGTGTCTCTAACCAGCTAAAAGACTGTCTCTAACCAGTTACAGACCTGTCTCTAACCAGCTAATAAAAAAACTGTCTCTAACCAAAAACAGACCAGTCTCTAACCAGCTACAGACCTGTCTCTAACCAGTTACAAACCTTTCTCTCACCAGCTACAGACCTGTCTCTAACCAGTTACAGACCTGTCTCTAACCAGCTGCAGACCGGTCTCTAACCAGCTAAAAAACTGTCTCTAACCAGCTACAGACCTGTCTCTAACCAGCTACAGATGTGTCACTAACCAGCTAAAAGACTGTCTCTAACCAGTTACAGACCTGTTTCTAACTAGCTACAGACCTTTCTCTAACCAGCTACAGACCTGTCTCTAAGCAGTTACAGACCTGTCTCTCACCAGTTACAGACCTGTCTCTCACCAGCTACAGACCTGTCTCTAACCAGCTAAAAAACTGTGTCTTATCAGCTACAGACCTGTCTCTAACCAGTTACAGACCTTTCTCTAACCAGCTAAACAACTGTCTAACCCGCAACAGACCAGTCTCTAACCAGCTAAACAACTGTCTAACCCGCAACAGACCAGTCTCTAACCAGCTACAGACCCGTCTCTAACCAGCTACAAACCTGTCTCTAACCAGTTACAGACCTGTCTCTAACCAGCTAATAAAAAAACTGTCTCTAACCAAAAACAGACCAGTCTCTAACCAGCTACAGACCTGTCTCTAACCAGTTACAAACCCGTCTCTAACCAGCTACAGACCTGTCACTAACCAGCTACAGACCTGTCTCTCACCAGCTACAGACCTGTCTCTAACCAGTTACAGACCTGTCTCTCACCAGTTACAGACCTGTCTCTAACCAGTTACAGACCTGTCTCTCACCAGTTACAGACCTGTCTCTAACCAGTTACAGACCTGTCTCTCACCAGCTACAGACCTGTCTCTAACCAGTTACAGACCTGTCTCTAACCAGCTGCAGACCGGTCTCTAACCAGCTAAAAAACTGTCTCTAACCACCCACATACCCGTCTCTAACCAGCTAAAAAACTGTCTCTAACCAGCTACAGATGTGTCACTAACCAGCTAAAAGACTGTCTCTAACCAGTTACAGACCTTTCTCTAACCAGCTATACAACTGTCTAACCAGCAACAGACCAGTCTCTAACCAGCTACAGACCCGTCTATAACCAGCTACAAACCTGTCTCTAACCAGTTACAGACCTGTCTCTAACCAGCTAATGAAAAAACTGTCTCTAACCAAAAACAGACCAGTCTCTAACCAGCTACAGACCTGTCTCTAACCAGTTACAAACCTGTCTCTAACCAGTTACAGACCTGTCTCTAACCAGCTAATAAAAAAACTGTCTCTAACCAACAACAGACCACTCTCAAACCAGCTATAGACCTGTCTCGAACCAGTTACAGACCTGTCTCATACCAGTTACAGACCTGTCTCATACCAGTTACAGACCTGTCTCATACCAGTTACAGACCTCTCTCTAACCAGTTACAGACCTGTCTCTAACCAGCTAAAAACTGTCTCCAACCAGTTACAGACCTGTCTCTAACCAGCTACAGACGTGTCACTAACCAGCTACAGACCTGTCTCTAACCAGCTAAATAACTGTCTCTAACCAGTTACAGACCTGTCTCTAACCAGCTAAATAACTGTCTCTAACCAGTTACAGACCTGTCTCTAACCAGTTACAGACCTGTCTCTAACCAGCTACAGACCTGTCTCTAACCAGCTAAAAAACTGTCTCTTACCAGTTACAGACCTGTCTCTAACCAGCTAAATAACTGTCTCTAACCAGCTACAGACATTTCTATAACCAGTTACAGACCTGTTTCTAACTAGCTACAGACCCGTCTCTAACCAGCTACAGACCTGTCTCTAACCAGCTAAAAAACTGTCTCTTACCAGCTACAGACCTGTCTCTAACCGGCTACAGACATTTCTATAACCAGTTACAGACCTGTTTCTAACTAGCTACAGACCTTTCTCTAACGAGCTACAGACCTGTCTCTAACCAGTTACAGACCTGTCTCTCACCAGTTACATACCTGTCTCTAACCAACTAAAAAAGTGTCTCTAACCTGCTACAGACTTGTCTCTAACCAGCTACAGACCTGTCTATAACCAGTTACAGACCTGTTTCTAACTAGCTAAAGACCCGTCTCTAACCAGCTACAGACCTGTCTCTAACCAGTTACAGACCTGTCTCTCACCAGCTAAAAGACTGTCTCTAACCAGTTACAGACCTGTCTCTAACCAGCTAAAAAACTGTCTCTAACCAGCTACAGACCTGTCTCTAACCAGTTAAAAGACTGTCTCTAACCAGTTACAGACCTGTCTCTAACCAGTGAAAGATCAGTCTCTAACCAGTTACAGACCTGTCTCTAACCAGCTACAGACCTGTCTCTAACCAGCTACAGACCTGTCTCTCACCAGCTACAGACCTGTCTCTCACCAGCTACAGACCTGTCTCTAACCAGCTACAGACCTGTCTCTAACCAGTTACAGACCTGTCTCTCACCAGCTAAAAGACTGTCTCTAACCAGTTACAGACCTGTCTCTAACCAGCTAAAAAACTGTCTCTAACCAGCTACAGACCTGTCTCTAACCAGTTAAAAGACTGTCTCTAACCAGTTACAGACCTGTCTCTAACCAGCTAAAAAACTGTCTCTAACCAGCTACAGACCTGTCTCTAACCAGCTAAAAAACTGTCTCTAACCAGCTACAGACCCATCTCTAACCAGCTACAGACCTGTCTCTAACCAGCTAAAAACTGTCTCCAACCAGTTACAAACCTGTCTCTAACCTGCTACATACTTGTCTCTAACCAGCTACAGACCTGTCTCTAACCAGCTACAGACCTGTCTATAACCAGTTACAGACCTGTTTCTAACTAGCTACAGACCTGTCTCTAACCAGCTACAGACCCGTTTCTAACCAGCTACTGACCTGTCTCTAACCAGCTAAAAAAACTGTCTCTAACCAGCGACAGACCTGTCTCTAACCAGCCACAGACCCGTCTCTAACCAGTTAAAGACCTGTCTCTAACCAGTTACAGACCTGTCTCTAACCAGCTACAGACCTGTCTCTCACCAGCTACAGACCTGTCTCTAACCAGTTACAGACCTGTCTCTAACCAGCTGCAGACCGGTCTCTAACCAGCTACAGACCTGTCTCTCATCAGCTACAGACCCGTCTCTAACCAGCTGCAGACCTGTCTCTCACCAGTTACAGACCTGTCTCTAACCAGCTAAAAAACTGTCTCTTACCAGCTACAGACCTGTCTCTAACCGGCTACGGACATTTCTATAACCAGTTACAGACCTGTTTCTAACTAGCTACAGACCTTTCTCTAACGAGCTACAGACCTGTCTCTAACCAGTTACAGACCTGTCTCTCACCAGTTACATACCTGTCTCTAACCAACTAAAAAACTGTCTCTAACCAGCTAAAAAACTGTCTCTAACCAGCGACAGACCTGTGTCTAACCAGCTACAGACCCGTCTCTAACCAGTTACAGACCCATCTCTAACCAGTCACAGACCTGTCTCTAACCAGTGAAAGATCAGTCTCTAACCAGTTACAGACCTGTCTCTAACCAGCTACAGACCTGTCTCAAACCAGCTACAGACCTGTCTCTAACCAGTTAAAGGACCTGTCTCTAACCAGTTACAGACCTGTCTCTAACCAGCTAAAAAAAACTGTCTCTAACCAGCTACACACCTGTCTCTAACCAGCTGCAGACCGGTCTCTAACCAGCTAAAAAACTGTCTCTCACCAGTGACAGACCTGTCTCTAACCAGCTACAGACCCGTCTCTAACCAGTTACAGACCTGTCTCTAACCAGTGAAAGATCAGTCTCTAACCAGTTACAGACCTGTCTCTAACCAGCTAAAAAACTGTCTCTAACCAGCTACAGACCCGTCTCTAACCAGTTACAGACCTGTCTCTAACCAGCTACAGACCTGTCTCAAACCAGCTACAGACCTGTCTCTAACCAGCTACAGATGTGTCACTAACCAGCTATAGACCTGTCTCTAACCAGTTACAGACCTGTCTCTAACCAGCTACAAACTGTCTCCAACCAGTTAGAGACCTGTCTCTAACCAGCTACAGACGTGTCACTAACCAGCTACAGACCTGTCTCTAACCAGCTAAAAAACTGTCTCTAACCAGTTACAGACCTGTCTCTAACCAGTTACAGACCTGTCTCTAACCAGCTACAGACCTGTCTCTAACCAGCTACAGACATTTCTATAACCAGTTACAGACCTGTTTCTAACTAGCTACAGACCCGTCTCTAACCAGCTACAGACCTGTCTCTAACCAGCTAAAAAACTGTCTCTTACCAGCTACAGACCTGTCTCTAACCGGCTACAGACATTTCTATAACCAGTTACAGACCTGTTTCTAACTAGCTACAGACCTTTCTCTAACGAGCTACAGACCTGTCTCTAACCAGTTACAGACCTGTCTCTCACCAGTTACATACCTGTCTCTAACCAACTAAAAAACTGTCTCTAACCTGCTACAGACTTGTCTCTAACCAGCTACAGACCTGTCTATAACCAGTTACAGACCTGTTTCTAACTAGCTAAAGACCCGTCTCTAACCAGCTACAGACCTGTCACTAACCAGCTAAAAGACTGTCTCTAACCAGTTACAGACCTGTCTCTAACCAGCTACAGACCTGTCTCTCACCAGCTACAGACCTGTCTCTAACCAGTTACAGACCTGTCTCTAACCAGTTACAGACCTGTCTCTAACCAGCTGCAGACCTGTCTCTCACCAGCTACAGACCTGTCTCTAACCAGCTGCAGACCTGTCTCTCACCAGCTACAGACCTGTCTCTAACCAGCTACAGACCTGTCTCTAACCAGCTACAGACCTGTCTCTCACCAGCTACAGACCTGTCTCTAACCAGTTACAGACCTGTCTCTAACCAGCTACAGACCTGTCTCTAACCAGCTACAGACATTTCTATAACCAGTTACAGACCTGTTTCTAACTAGCTACAGACCCGTCTCTAACCAGCTGCAGACCCGTCTCTAACCAGCTACAGACCTGTCTCTAACCAGCTAAAAAACTGTCTCTTACCAGCTACAGACATTTCTATAACCAGTTACAGACCTGTTTCTAACTAGCTACAGACCTTTCTCTAACGAGCTACAGACCTGTCTCTAACCAGTTACAGACCTGTCTCTCACCAGTTACAGACCTGTCTCTAACCAACTAAAAAACTGTCTCTAACCTGCTACGGACTTGTCTCTAACCAGCTACAGACCTGTCTATAACCAGTTACAGACCTGTTTCTAACTAGCTAAAGACCCGTCTCTAACCAGCTACAGACCTGTCACCAACCAGCTAAAAGACTGTCTGTAACCAGTTACAGACCTTTCTCTAACCAGCTAAAAAACTGTCTCTAACCAGCAACAGACCTGTCTCAAACCAGCTACAGACCTGTCTCTAACCAGTTACATACCTGTCTCTCACCAGTTACAGACCTTTCTCTAACCAGCTACAGACCCGTCTCTAACCAGTTACAGACCTGTCTCTCACCAGCTAAAATACTGTCTCTAACCAACAACAGACCAGTCTCTAACCAGCTACAGACCCGTCTCTAACCAGCTACAGACCTGTCTCTATCCAGCCAAAAAACTGTCTCTAACCAGCTACAGACCTGTCTCTAACCAGTTACAGACCTGTCTCTATCCAGCCAAAAAACTGTCTCTAACCAGCTACAGACCTGTCTCTAACCAGCTACAGACCTGTCTCTAACCCCTTACAGACCTGTCTCTAACCAGCTAAAAAACTGTCTCTAACCAGCGACAGACCTGTGTCTAACCAGCTACAGACCCGTCTCTAACCAGTTACAGACCCATCTCTAACCAGTCACAGACCTGTCTCTAACCAGTGAAAGATCAGTCTCTAACCAGTTACAGACCTGTCTCTAACCAGCTACAGACCTGTCTCAAACCAGCTACAGACCTGTCTCTAACCAGTTAAAGGACCTGTCTCTAACCAGTTACAGACCTGTCTCTAACCAGCTAAAAAAAACTGTCTCTAACCAGCTACACACCTGTCTCTAACCAGCTACAGACCCGTCTCTAACCAGTTACAGACCTGTCTCTAACCAGTGAAAGATCAGTCTCTAACCAGTTACAGACCTGTCTCTAACCAGCTAAAAAACTGTCTCTAACCAGCTACAGACCCGTCTCTAACCAGTTACAGACCTGTCTCTAACCAGTGAAAGATCAGTCTCCAACCACTTACAGACCTGTCTCTAACCAGCTAAAAAACTGTCTCTAACTAGCTACAGACCTGTCTCTAACCAGCTACAGATGTGTCACTAACCAGCTAAAGACCTGTCTCTAACCAGTTACAGACCTGTCTCTAACCGGCTAAAAAACTGTCTCTAACTAGCTACAGACCTGTCTCTAACCAGCTACAGATGTGTCACTAACCAGCTACAGACCTGTCTATAACCAGTTTCAGACCTGTTTCTAATCAGCTAAAAAACTGTCTCTAACCAGTTACAGACCTGTCTCTCACCAGTTACAGACCTGTCTCTAACCAGCTAAAAACTGTCTCCAACCAGTTAGAGACCTGTCTCTAACCAGCTACAGACGTGTCACTAACCAGCTACAGACCTGTCTCTAACCAGCTAAAAAACTGTCTCTAACCAGTTACAGACCTGTCTCTAACCAGTTACAGACCTGTCTCTAACCAGCTACAGACCTGTCTCTAACCAGCTACAGACATTTCTATAACCAGTTACAGACCTGTTTCTAACTAGCTACAGACCCGTCTCTAACCAGCTACAGACCTGTCTCTAACCAGCTAAAAAACTGTCTCTTACCAGCTACAGACCTGTCTCTAACCGGCTACGGACATTTCTATAACCAGTTACAGACCTGTTTCTAACTAGCTACAGACCTTTCTCTAACGAGCTACAGACCTGTCTCTAACCAGTTACAGACCTGTCTCTCACCAGTTACATACCTGTCTCTAACCAACTAAAAAACTGTCTCTAACCAGCTAAAAAACTGTCTCTAACCAGCGACAGACCTGTGTCTAACCAGCTACAGACCCGTCTCTAACCAGTTACAGACCCATCTCTAACCAGTCACAGACCTGTCTCTAACCAGTGAAAGATCAGTCTCTAACCAGTTACAGACCTGTCTCTAACCAGCTACAGACCTGTCTCAAACCAGCTACAGACCTGTCTCTAACCAGTTAAAGGACCTGTCTCTAACCAGTTACAGACCTGTCTCTAACCAGCTAAAAAAAACTGTCTCTAACCAGCTACACACCTGTCTCTAACCAGCTGCAGACCGGTCTCTAACCAGCTAAAAAACTGTCTCTCACCAGTGACAGACCTGTCTCTAACCAGCTACAGACCCGTCTCTAACCAGTTACAGACCTGTCTCTAACCAGTGAAAGATCAGTCTCTAACCAGTTACAGACCTGTCTCTAACCAGCTAAAAAACTGTCTCTAACCAGCTACAGACCCGTCTCTAACCAGTTACAGACCTGTCTCTAACCAGTGAAAGATCAGTCTCCAACCACTTACAGACCTGTCTCTAACCAGCTAAAAAACTGTCTCTAACTAGCTACAGACCTGTCTCTAACCAGCTACAGATGTGTCACTAACCAGCTAAAGACCTGTCTCTAACCAGTTACAGACCTGTCTCTAACCAGCTAAAAAACTGTCTCTAACTAGCTACAGACCTGTCTCTAACCAGCTACAGATGTGTCACTAACCAGCTACAGACCTGTCTATAACCAGTTTCAGACCTGTTTCTAATCAGCTAAAAAACTGTCTCTAACCAACAACAGACCACTCTCAAACCAGCTATAGACCTGTCTCTAACCAGTTACAGACCTGTCTCTAACCAGTTACAGACCTGTCTCTAACCAGCTAAAAACTGTCTCCAACCAGTTAGAGACCTGTCTCTAACCAGCTACAGACGTGTCACTAACCAGCTACAGACCTGTCTCTAACCAGCTAAAAAACTGTCTCTAACCAGTTACAGACCTGTCTCTAACCAGTTACAGACCTGTCTCTAACCAGCTACAGACCTGTCTCTAACCAGCTACAGACATTTCTATAACCAGTTACAGACCTGTTTCTAACTAGCTACAGACCCGTCTCTAACCAGCTACAGACCTGTCTCTAACCAGCTAAAAAACTGTCTCTTACCAGCTACAGACCTGTCTCTAACCGGCTACAGACATTTCTATAACCAGTTACAGACCTGTTTCTAACTAGCTACAGACCTTTCTCTAACGAGCTACAGACCTGTCTCTAACCAGTTACAGACCTGTCTCTCACCAGTTACATACCTGTCTCTAACCAACTAAAAAACTGTCTCTAACCTGCTACAGACTTGTCTCTAACCAGCTACAGACCTGTCTATAACCAGTTACAGACCTGTTTCTAACTAGCTAAAGACCCGTCTCTAACCAGCTACAGACCTGTCACTAACCAGCTAAAAGACTGTCTCTAACCAGTTACAGACCTGTCTCTAACCAGCTACAGACCTGTCTCTCACCAGCTACAGACCTGTCTCTAACCAGTTACAGACCTGTCTCTAACCAGTTACAGACCTGTCTCTAACCAGCTGCAGACCTGTCTCTCACCAGCTACAGACCTGTCTCTAACCAGTTACAGACCTGTCTCTAACCAGCTACAGACCTGTCTCTAACCAGTTACAGACCTGTCTCTAACCAGTTACAGACCTGTCTCTAACCAGCTACAGACCTGTCTCTCACCAGCTACAGACCTGTCTCTAACCAGTTACAGACCTGTCTCTAACCAGCTGCAGACCGGTCTCTAACCAGCGACAGACCCGTCTCTAACCAGTTAAAGACCTGTCTCTAACCAGTGAAAGATCAGTCTCTAACCAGTTACAGACCTGTCTCTAACCAGCTACAGACCTGTCTCTAACCAGCTACAGACCTGTCTCTCACCAGCTACAGACCTGTCTCTCACCAGCTACAGACCTGTCTCTCACCAGCTACAGACCTGTCTCTAACCAGTTACAGACCTGTCTCTAACCAGTTACAGACCTGTCTCTAACCAGCTAAAAGACTGTCTCTAACCAGTTACAGACCTGTCTCTAACCAGCTAAAAAACTGTCTCTAACCAGCTACAGACCTGTCTCTAACCAGCTAAAAGACTGTCTCTAACCAGCTACAGACCTGTCTCTAACCAGCTAAAAAACTGTCTCTAACCAGCTACAGACCCGTCTCTAACCAGCTACAGACCTGTCTCTAACCAGCTAAAAAACTGTCTCTAACCAGCTACAGACCCGTCTCTCACCAGTTACAGACCTGTCTCTAACCAGCTAAAAACTGTCTCCAACCAGTTAAAAACCTGTCTCTAACCTGCTACATACTTGTCTCTAACCAGCTACAGACCTGTCTCTAACCAGCTAAAAAACTGTCTGTAACCAGCTACAGACCTGTCTCTAACCAGCTACAGACCTGTCTCTAACCAGCTACAGATGTGTCACTAACCAGCTAAAAGACTGTCTCTAACCAGTTACAGACCTTTCTCTAACCAGCTAAAAACTGTCTCCAACCAGTTACAAACCTGTCTCTAACCTGCTACATACTTGTCTCTAACCAGCTACAGACCTGTCTCTAACCAGCTAAAAAACTGTCTCTAACCAGCTACAGACCTGTCTATAACCAGTTACAGACCTGTTTCTAACTAGCTACAGACCTGTCTCTAACCAGCTACAGACCCGTTTCTAACCAGCTACAGACCTGTCTCTAACCAGCTAAAAAACTGTCTCTTACCAGCTACAGACCTGTCTCTAACCAGCTACAGACCTGTCTCTAAGCAGTTACAGACCTGTCTCTCACCAGTTACAGACCTGTCTCTAACCAGCTAAAAAAACTGTTTCTTACCAGCTACAGACCTGTCTCTAACCAGCTACAGACCTGTCTCTAACCAGCTACAGATGTGTCACTAACCAGCTAAAAGACTGTCTCTAAGCAGTTACAGACCTTTCTCTAACCAGCTAAACAACTGTCTAACCAGCAACAGACCAGTCTCTAACCAGCTACAGACCCGTCTCTAACCAGCTACAGACCTGTCTCTAACCAGCTACAGACCTGTCTCTCACCAGCTACAGACCTGTCTCTCACCATCTACAGACCTGTCTCTAACCAGTTACAGACCTGTCTCTCACCAGTTACAGAACTGTCTCTAACCAGCTACAGACCTGTCTCTAACCAGCTACAGACCTGTCTCAAACCAGCTACAGACCTGTCTCTAACCAGCTACAGACCTGTCTCTCACCAGTTACAGACCTGTCTCTAACCAGCTAAAAACTGTCTCCAACCAGTTACAAACCTGTCTCTAACCAGCTAAAAGACTGTCTCTAACCAGTTACAGACCTGTCTCTAACCAGCTACAGACCTGTCTCTCACAAGTTACAGACCTGTCTCTAACCAGCTAAAAACTGTCTCCAACCAGTTACAAACCTGTCTCTAACCAGCTAAAAAACTGTCTCTTACCAGCTACAGACCTGTCTCTAACCGGCTACGGACATTTCTATAACCAGTTACAGACCTGTTTCTAACTAGCTACAGACCTTTCTCTAACGAGCTACAGACCTGTCTCTAACCAGTTACAGACCTGTCTCTCACCAGTTACATACCTGTCTCTAACCAACTAAAAAACTGTCTCTAACCAGCTAAAAAACTGTCTCTAACCAGCTACAGACCCGTCTCTAACCAGTTACAGACCCATCTCTAACCAGTCACAGACCTGTCTCTAACCAGTGAAAGATCAGTCTCTAACCAGTTACAGACCTGTCTCTAACCAGCTACAGACCTGTCTCAAACCAGCTACAGACCTGTCTCTAACCAGTTAAAGGACCTGTCTCTAACCAGTTACAGACCTGTCTCTAACCAGCTAAAAAAAACTGTCTCTAACCAGCTACACACCTGTCTCTAACCAGCTGCAGACCGGTCTCTAACCAGCTAAAAAACTGTCTCTCACCAGTGACAGACCTGTCTCTAACCAGCTACAGACCCGTCTCTAACCAGTTACAGACCTGTCTCTAACCAGTGAAAGATCAGTCTCTAACCAGTTACAGACCTGTCTCTAACCAGCTAAAAAACTGTCTCTAACCAGCTACAGACCCGTCTCTAACCAGTTACAGACCTGTCTCTAACCAGTGAAAGATCAGTCTCCAACCACTTACAGACCTGTCTCTAACCAGCTAAAAAACTGTCTCTAACTAGCTACAGACCTGTCTCTAACCAGCTACAGATGTGTCACTAACCAGCTAAAGACCTGTCTCTAACCAGTTACAGACCTGTCTCTAACCAGCTAAAAAACTGTCTCTAACTAGCTACAGACCTGTCTCTAACCAGCTACAGATGTGTCACTAACCAGCTACAGACCTGTCTATAACCAGTTTCAGACCTGTTTCTAATCAGCTAAAAAACTGTCTCTAACCAACAACAGACCACTCTCAAACCAGCTATAGACCTGTCTCTAACCAGTTACAGACCTGTCTCTAACCAGTTACAGACCTGTCTCTAACCAGCTAAAAACTGTCTCCAACCAGTTAGAGACCTGTCTCTAACCAGCTACAGACGTGTCACTAACCAGCTACAGACCTGTCTCTAACCAGCTAAAAAACTGTCTCTAACCAGTTACAGACCTGTCTCTAACCAGTTACAGACCTGTCTCTAACCAGCTACAGACCTGTCTCTAACCAGCTACAGACATTTCTATAACCAGTTACAGACCTGTTTCTAACTAGCTACAGACCCGTCTCTAACCAGCTACAGACCTGTCTCTAACCAGCTAAAAAACTGTCTCTTACCAGCTACAGACCTGTCTCTAACCGGCTACAGACATTTCTATAACCAGTTACAGACCTGTTTCTAACTAGCTACAGACCTTTCTCTAACGAGCTACAGACCTGTCTCTAACCAGTTACAGACCTGTCTCTCACCAGTTACATACCTGTCTCTAACCAACTAAAAAACTGTCTCTAACCTGCTACAGACTTGTCTCTAACCAGCTACAGACCTGTCTATAACCAGTTACAGACCTGTTTCTAACTAGCTAAAGACCCGTCTCTAACCAGCTACAGACCTGTCACTAACCAGCTAAAAGACTGTCTCTAACCAGTTACAGACCTGTCTCTAACCAGCTACAGACCTGTCTCTCACCAGCTACAGACCTGTCTCTAACCAGTTACAGACCTGTCTCTAACCAGTTACAGACCTGTCTCTAACCAGCTGCAGACCTGTCTCTCACCAGCTACAGACCTGTCTCTAACCAGTTACAGACCTGTCTCTAACCAGCTACAGACCTGTCTCTAACCAGTTACAGACCTGTCTCTAACCAGTTACAGACCTGTCTCTAACCAGCTACAGACCTGTCTCTCACCAGCTACAGACCTGTCTCTAACCAGTTACAGACCTGTCTCTAACCAGCTGCAGACCGGTCTCTAACCAGCGACAGACCCGTCTCTAACCAGTTAAAGACCTGTCTCTAACCAGTGAAAGATCAGTCTCTAACCAGTTACAGACCTGTCTCTAACCAGCTACAGACCTGTCTCTAACCAGCTACAGACCTGTCTCTCACCAGCTACAGACCTGTCTCTCACCAGCTACAGACCTGTCTCTAACCAGTTACAGACCTGTCTCTAACCAGTTACAGACCTGTCTCTAACCAGCTAAAAGACTGTCTCTAACCAGTTACAGACCTGTCTCTAACCAGCTAAAAAACTGTCTCTAACCAGCTACAGACCTGTCTCTAACCAGCTAAAAGACTGTCTCTAACCAGCTACAGACCTGTCTCTAACCAGCTAAAAAACTGTCTCTAACCAGCTACAGACCCGTCTCTAACCAGCTACAGACCTGTCTCTAACCAGCTAAAAAACTGTCTCTAACCAGCTACAGACCCGTCTCTCACCAGTTACAGACCTGTCTCTAACCAGCTAAAAACTGTCTCCAACCAGTTAAAAACCTGTCTCTAACCTGCTACATACTTGTCTCTAACCAGCTACAGACCTGTCTCTAACCAGCTAAAAAACTGTCTGTAACCAGCTACAGACCTGTCTCTAACCAGCTACAGACCTGTCTCTAACCAGCTACAGATGTGTCACTAACCAGCTAAAAGACTGTCTCTAACCAGTTACAGACCTTTCTCTAACCAGCTAAAAACTGTCTCCAACCAGTTACAAACCTGTCTCTAACCTGCTACATACTTGTCTCTAACCAGCTACAGACCTGTCTCTAACCAGCTAAAAAACTGTCTCTAACCAGCTACAGACCTGTCTATAACCAGTTACAGACCTGTTTCTAACTAGCTACAGACCTGTCTCTAACCAGCTACAGACCCGTTTCTAACCAGCTACAGACCTGTCTCTAACCAGCTAAAAAACTGTCTCTTACCAGCTACAGACCTGTCTCTAAGCAGTTACAGACCTGTCTCTCACCAGTTACAGACCTGTCTCTAACCAGCTAAAAAAACTGTTTCTTACCAGCTACAGACCTGTCTCTAACCAGCTACAGACCTGTCTCTAACCAGCTACAGATGTGTCACTAACCAGCTAAAAGACTGTCTCTAAGCAGTTACAGACCTTTCTCTAACCAGCTAAACAACTGTCTAACCAGCAACAGACCAGTCTCTAACCAGCTACAGACCCGTCTCTAACCAGCTACAGACCTGTCTCTAACCAGCTACAGACCTGTCTCTCACCAGCTACAGACCTGTCTCTCACCATCTACAGACCTGTCTCTAACCAGTTACAGACCTGTCTCTCACCAGTTACAGAACTGTCTCTAACCAGCTACAGACCTGTCTCTAACCAGCTACAGACCTGTCTCAAACCAGCTACAGACCTGTCTCTAACCAGCTACAGACCTGTCTCTCACCAGTTACAGACCTGTCTCTAACCAGCTAAAAACTGTCTCCAACCAGTTACAAACCTGTCTCTAACCAGCTAAAAGACTGTCTCTAACCAGTTACAGACCTGTCTCTAACCAGCTACAGACCTGTCTCTCACAAGTTACAGACCTGTCTCTAACCAGCTAAAAACTGTCTCCAACCAGTTACAAACCTGTCTCTAACCAGCTAAAAGACTGTCTCTAACCAGTTACAGACCTGTCTCTAACCAGCTAAAAAACTGTCTCTAACAGGCTAAAAGACTGTCTCTAACCAGTTACAGACCTGTCTCTAACCAGCTAAAAAACTGTCTCTAACCAGCTACAGACCTGTCTCTAACCAGCTACAGACCTGTCTCTAACCAGCTAAAAAACTGTCTCTAACCAGCTACAGACCCGTCTCTAACCAGCTACAGACCTGTCTCTAACCAGCTAAAAAACTGTCTCTAACCAGCTAAGGACCCGTCTCTCACCAGTTACAGACCTGTCTCTAACCAGCTAAAAACTGTCTCCAACCAGTTACAAACCTGTCTCTAACCTGCTACATACTTGTCTCTAACCAGCTACAGACCTGTCTCTAACCAGCTAAAAAAACTGTCTCTAACCAGCTACAGACCTGTCTATAACCAGTTACAGACCTGTTTCTAACTAGCTACAGACCTGTCTCTAACCAGCTACAGACCCGTTTCTAACCAGCTACAGACCTGTCTCTAACCAGATAAAAAACTGTCTCTTACCAGCTACAGATGTGTCAGTAACCAGCTAAAAGACTGTCTCTTACCAGTTACAGACCTTTCTCTAACCAGCTACAGACCTGTCTCTAAGCAGTTACAGACCTGTCTCTCACCAGTTACAGACCTGTCTCTAACCAGCAAAAAACTGTCTCTTACCAGCTACAGACCTGTCTCTAACCAGCTACAGACCTGTCTCTAACCAGCTACAGATGTGTCACTAACCAGCTAAAAGACTGTCTCTAACCAGTTACAGACCTTTCTCTAACCAGTTACAGACCTGTCTCTAACCAGCTACAGACCTGTCTCTAACCAGCTACAGACATTTCTATAACCAGTTACAGACCTGTTTCTAACTAGCTACAGACCCGTCTCTAACCAGCTACAGACCTGTCTCTAACCAGCTAAAAAACTGTCTCTTACCAGCTACAGACCTGTCTCTAACCGGCTACGGACATTTCTATAACCAGTTACAGACCTGTTTCTAACTAGCTACAGACCTTTCTCTAACGAGCTACAGACCTGTCTCTAACCAGTTACAGACCTGTCTCTCACCAGTTACATACCTGTCTCTAACCAACTAAAAAACTGTCTCTAACCAGCTAAAAAACTGTCTCTAACCAGCGACAGACCTGTGTCTAACCAGCTACAGACCCGTCTCTAACCAGTTACAGACCCATCTCTAACCAGTCACAGACCTGTCTCTAACCAGTGAAAGATCAGTCTCTAACCAGTTACAGACCTGTCTCTAACCAGCTACAGACCTGTCTCAAACCAGCTACAGACCTGTCTCTAACCAGTTAAAGGACCTGTCTCTAACCAGTTACAGACCTGTCTCTAACCAGCTAAAAAAAACTGTCTCTAACCAACTACACACCTGTCTCTAACCAGCTGCAGACCGGTCTCTAACCAGTTACAGACCTGTCTCTAACCAGTGAAAGATCAGTCTCTAACCAGTTACAGACCTGTCTCTAACCAGCTAAAAAACTGTCTCTAACCAGCTACAGACCCGTCTCTAACCAGTTACAGACCTGTCTCTAACCAGTGAAAGATCAGTCTCCAACCACTTACAGACCTGTCTCTAACCAGCTAAAAAACTGTCTCTAACTAGCTACAGACCTGTCTCTAACCAGCTACAGATGTGTCACTAACCAGCTAAAGACCTGTCTCTAACCAGTTACAGACCTGTCTCTAACCAGCTAAAAAACTGTCTCTAACTAGCTACAGACCTGTCTCTAACCAGCTACAGATGTGTCACTAACCAGCTACAGACCTGTCTATAACCAGTTTCAGACCTGTTTCTAATCAGCTAAAAAACTGTCTCTAACCAACAACAGACCACTCTCAAACCAGCTATAGACCTGTCTCTAACCAGTTACAGACCTGTCTCTAACCAGTTACAGACCTGTCTCTAACCAGCTAAAAACTGTCTCCAACCAGTTAGAGACCTGTCTCTAACCAGCTAGAGACGTGTCACTAACCAGCTACAGACCTGTCTCTAACCAGCTAAAAAACTGTCTCTAACCAGTTACAGACCTGTCTCTAACCAGTTACAGACCTGTCTCTAACCAGCTACAGACCTGTCTCTAACCAGCTACAGACATTTCTATAACCAGTTACAGACCTGTTTCTAACTAGCTACAGACCCGTCTCTAACCAGCTACAGACCTGTCTCTAACCAGCTAAAAAACTGTCTCTTACCAGCTACAGACCTGTCTCTAACCGGCTACAGACATTTCTATAACCAGTTACAGACCGGTTTCTAACTAGCTACAGACCTTTCTCTAACGAGCTACAGACCTGTCTCTAACCAGTTACAGACCTGTCTCTCACCAGTTACATACCTGTCTCTAACCAACTAAAAAACTGTCTCTAACCTGCTACAGACTTGTCTCTAACCAGCTACAGACCTGTCTATAACCAGTTACAGACCTGTTTCTAACTAGCTAAAGACCCGTCTCTAACCAGCTACAGACCTGTCACTAACCAGCTAAAAGACTGTCTCTAACCAGTTACAGACCTGTCTCTAACCAGCTACAGACCTGTCTCTCACCAGCTACAGACCTGTCTCTAACCAGTTACAGACCTGTCTCTAACCAGTTACAGACCTGTCTCTAACCAGCTGCAGACCTGTCTCTCACCAGCTACAGACCTGTCTCTAACCAGTTACAGACCTGTCTCTAACCAGCTACAGACCTGTCTCTAACCAGTTACAGACCTGTCTCTAACCAGTTACAGACCTGTCTCTAACCAGCTACAGACCTGTCTCTCACCAGCTACAGACCTGTCTCTAACCAGTTACAGACCTGTCTCTAACCAGCTGCAGACCGGTCTCTAACCAGCGACAGACCCGTCTCTAACCAGTTAAAGACCTGTCTCTAACCAGTGAAAGATCAGTCTCTAACCAGTTACAGACCTGTCTCTAACCAGCTACAGACCTGTCTCTAACCAGCTACAGACCTGTCTCTCACCAGCTACAGACCTGTCTCTCACCAGCTACAGACCTGTCTCTCACCAGCTACAGACCTGTCTCTAACCAGTTACAGACCTGTCTCTAACCAGTTACAGACCTGTCTCTAACCAGCTAAAAGACTGTCTCTAACCAGTTACAGACCTGTCTCTAACCAGCTAAAAAACTGTCTCTAACCAGCTACAGACCTGTCTCTAACCAGCTAAAAGACTGTCTCTAACCAGCTACAGACCTGTCTCTAACCAGCTAAAAAACTGTCTCTAACCAGCTACAGACCCGTCTCTAACCAGCTACAGACCTGTCTCTAACCAGCTAAAAAACTGTCTCTAACCAGCTACAGACCCGTCTCTCACCAGTTACAGACCTGTCTCTAACCAGCTAAAAACTGTCTCCAACCAGTTAAAAACCTGTCTCTAACCTGCTACATACTTGTCTCTAACCAGCTACAGACCTGTCTCTAACCACCTAAAAAACTGTCTGTAACCAGCTACAGACCTGTCTCTAACCAGCTACAGACCTGTCTCTAACCAGCTACAGATGTGTCACTAACCAGCTAAAAGACTGTCTCTAACCAGTTACAGACCTTTCTCTAACCAGCTAAAAACTGTCTCCAACCAGTTACAAACCTGTCTCTAACCTGCTACATACTTGTCTCTAACCAGCTACAGACCTGTCTCTAACCAGCTAAAAAACTGTCTCTAACCAGCTACAGACCTGTCTATAACCAGTTACAGACCTGTTTCTAACTAGCTACAGACCTGTCTCTAACCAGCTACAGACCCGTTTCTAACCAGCTACAGACCTGTCTCTAACCAGCTAAAAAACTGTCTCTTACCAGCTACAGACCTGTCTCTAAGCAGTTACAGACCTGTCTCTCACCAGTTACAGACCTGTCTCTAACCAGCTAAAAAAAACTGTCTCTTACCAGCTACAGACCTGTCTCTAACCAGCTACAGACCTGTCTCTAACCAGCTACAGATGTGTCACTAACCAGCTAAAAGACTGTCTCTAAGCAGTTACAGACCTTTCTCTAACCAGCTAAACAACTGTCTAACCAGCAACAGACCAGTCTCTAACCAGCTACAGACCCGTCTCTAACCAGCTACAGACCTGTCTCTAACCAGCTACAGACCTGTCTCTCACCAGCTACAGACCTGTCTCTCACCATCTACAGACCTGTCTCTAACCAGTTGCAGACCTGTCTCTCACCAGTTACAGAACTGTCTCTAACCAGCTACAGACCTGTCTCAAACCAGCTACAGACCTGTCTCTAACCAGCTACAGACCTGTCTCTCACCAGTTACAGACCTGTCTCTAACCAGCTAAAAACTGTCTCCAACCAGTTACAAACCTGTCTCTAACCAGCTAAAAGACTGTCTCTAACCAGTTACAGACCTGTCTCTAACCAGCTACAGACCTGTCTCTCACCAGTTACAGACCTGTCTCTAACCAGCTAAAAACTGTCTCCAACCAGTTACAAACCTGTCTCTAACCAGCTAAAAGACTGTCTCTAACCAGTTACAGACCTGTCTCTAACCAGCTAAAAAACTGTCTCTAACAGGCTAAAAGACTGTCTCTAACCAGTTACAGACCTGTCTCTAACCAGCTAAAAAACTGTCTCTAACCAGCTACAGACCTGTCTCTAACCAGCTACAGACCTGTCTCTAACCAGCTAAAAAACTGTCTCTAACCAGCTATAGACCCGTCTCTAACCAGCTACAGACCTGTCTCTAACCAGCTAAAAAACTGTCTCTAACCAGCTAAGGACCCGTCTCTCACCAGTTACAGACCTGTCTCTAACCAGCTAAAAACTGTCTCCAACCAGTTACAAACCTGTCTCTAACCTGCTACATACTTGTCTCTAACCAGCTACAGACCTGTCTCTAACCAGCTAAAAAAACTGTCTCTAACCAGCTACAGACCTGTCTATAACCAGTTACAGACCTGTTTCTAACTAGCTACAGACCTGTCTCTAACCAGCTACAGACCCGTTTCTAACCAGCTACAGACCTGTCTCTAACCAGCTACAGATGTGTCACTAACCAGCTAAAAAACTGTCTCTAACCAGTTACAGACCTTTCTCTAACCAGCTAAAAACTGTCTCCAACCAGTTACAAACCTGTCTCTAACCTGCTACATACTTGTCTCTAACCAGCTACAGACCTGTCTCTAACCAGCTAAAAAACTGTCTCTAACCAGCTACAGACCTGTCTATAACCAGTTACAGACCTGTTTCTAACTAGCTACAGACCTGTCTCTAACCAGCTACAGACCCGTTTCTAACCAGCTACAGACCTGTCTCTAACCAGCTAAAAAACTGTCTCTTACCAGCTACAGACCTGTCTCTAAGCAGTTACAGACCTGTCTCTCACCAGTTACAGACCTGTCTCTAACCAGCTAAAAAAACTGTCTCTTACCAGCTACAGACCTGTCTCTAACCAGCTACAGATGTGTCACTAACCAGCTAAAAGACTGTCTCTAAGCAGTTACAGACCTTTCTCTAACCAGCTAAACAACTGTCTAACCAGCAACAGACCAGTCTCTAACCAGCTACAGACCCGTCTCTAACCAGCTACAAACCTGTCTCTAACCAAAAACAGACCAGTCTCTAACCAGCTACAGACCTGTCTCTAACCAGTTACAAACCTGTCTCTAACCAGTAACAGACCTGTCTCTAACCAGCTAATAAAAAAAC
Organism: Telmatherina bonti; assembly: GCF_933228915.1. Taxonomy (NCBI): domain Eukaryota; kingdom Metazoa; phylum Chordata; class Actinopteri; order Atheriniformes; family Telmatherinidae; genus Telmatherina; species Telmatherina bonti. The sequence continues at coordinate 32,144,231 of NC_136632.1, forward strand.
TGTCTCTAACCAACAACAGACCACTCTCAAACCAGCTATAGACCTGTCTCTAACCAGTTACAGACCTGTCTCTAACCAGCTAAAAACTGTCTCCAACCAGTTACAGACCTGTCTCTAACCAGCTAAAAACTGTCTCCAACCAGTTACAGACCTGTCTCTAACCAGCTACAGACGTGTCACTAACCAGTTACACACCTGTCTCTAACGAGCAACAGACCTGTCTCTAACCAGTTACAGACCTGTCTCTAACCAGCTAAAAAACTGTCTATGACCAGGAACAGACCTGTCTCTCACCAGTTACAGACCTGTCTCTAACCAGCTAAAATACTGTTTCTAACCAGTTACAGACCTGTCTCTAACCAGTTACAGACCTGTCTCTAACCAGCTACAGACCTGTCTCTAACCAGCTACAGACCTGTCTCTAACCAGCTACAGACATTTCTATAACCAGTTACAGACCTGTTTCTAACTAGCTACAGACCCGTCTCTAACCAGCTGCAGACCCGTCTCTAACCAGCTACAGACCTGTCTCTAACCAGCTAAAAAACTGTCTCTTACCACCTACAAACCTGTCTCTAACCAGCTACAGACATTTCTATAACCAGTTACAGACCTGTTTCTAACTAGCTACAGACCTTTCTCTAACGAGCTACAGACCTGTCTCTAACCAGTTACAGACCTGTCTCTCACCAGTTACAGACCTGTCTCTAACCAACTAAAAAACTGTCTCTAACCTGCTACGGACTTGTGTCTAACCAGCTACAGACCTGTCTATAACCAGTTACAGACCTGTTTCTAACTAGCTAAAGACCTGTCTCTAACCAGTTACAGACCTTTCTCTAACCAGCTAAAAAACTGTCTCTAACCAGCAACAGACCTGTCTCAAACCAGCTACAGATGTGTCACTAACCAGCTAAAAGACTGTCTCTAAGCAGTTACAGACCTTTCTCTAACCAGCTAAACAACTGTCTAACCAGCAACAGACCAGTCTCTAACCAGCTACAGACCTGTCTCTATCCAGCCAAAAAACTGTCTCTAACCAGCTACAGACCTGTCTCTAACCAGTTACAGACCTGTCTCTATCCAGCCAAAAAACTGTCTCTAACCAGCTACAGACCTGTCTCTAACCAGCTACAGACCTGTCTCTAACCAGCTAAAAAACTGTCTCTAACCAGCTACAGACCTGTCTATAACCAGTTACAGACCTGTTTCTAACTAGCTACAGACCTGTCTCTAACCAGCTACAGACCCGTTTCTAACCAGCTACAGACCTGTCTCTAACCAGCTGAAAAACTGTCTCTTACCAGCTACAGACCTGTCTCTAACCAGCGACAGACCTGTCTCTAACCAGCTACAGATGTGTCACTAACCAGCTAAAAGACTGTCTCTAAGCAGTTACAGACCTTTCTCTAACCAGCTAAACAACTGTCTAACCAGCAACAGACCAGTCTCTAACCAGCTACAGACCCGTCTCTAACCAGCTACAAACCTGTCTCTAACCAAAAACAGACCAGTCTCTAACCAGCTACAGACCTGTCTCTAACCAGTTACAAACCTGTCTCTAACCAGTAACAGACCTGTCTCTAACCAGCAAATAAAAAAACTGTCTCTAACCAACAACAGACCACTCTCAAACCAGCTATAGACCTGTCTCTAACCAGTTACAGACCTGTCTCTAACCAGTTACAGACCTGTCTCTAACCAGCTAAAAACTGTCTCCAACCAGTTACAGACCTGTCTCTAACCAGCTAAAAACTGTCTCCAACCAGTTACAGACCTGTCTCTAACCAGCTACAGACGTGTCACTAACCAGTTACAGACCTGTCTCTAACCAGCAAAAATACTGTTTCTAACCAGTTACAGACCTGTCTCTAACCAGTTACAGACCTGTCTCTAACCAGCTACAGACCTGTCTCTAACCAGCTAAAAAACTGTCTATGACCAGGAATAGACCTGTCTCTCACCAGTTACAGACCTGTCTCTAACCAGCTAAAATACTGTTTCTAACCAGTTACAGACCTGTCTCTAACCAGTTACAGACCTGTCTCTAACCAGCTACAGACCTGTCTCTAACCAGCTACAGACCTGTCTCTAACCAGCTACAGACATTTCTATAACCAGTTACAGACCTGTTTCTAACTAGCTACAGACCCGTCTCTAACCAGCTGCAGACCCGTCTCTAACCAGCTACAGACCTGTCTCTAACCAGCTAAAAAACTGTCTCTTACCAGCTACAAACCTGTCTCTAACCAGCTACAGACATTTCTATAACCAGTTACAGACCTGTTTCTAACTAGCTACAGACCTTTCTCTAACGAGCTACAGACCTGTCTCTAACCAGTTACAGACCTGTCTCTCACCAGTTACAGACCTGTCTCTAACCAACTAAAAAACTGTCTCTAACCTGCTACGGACTTGTCTCTAACCAGCTACAGACCTGTCTATAACCAGTTACAGACCTGTTTCTAACTAGCTAAAGACCCGTCTCTAACCAGCTACAGACCTTTCAATAACCAGCTAAAAGACTGTCTGTAACCAGTTACAGACCTTTCTCTAACCAGCTAAAAAACTGTCTCTAACCAGCAACAGACCTGTCTCAAACCAGCTACAGACCTGTCTCTAACCAGTTACATACCTGTCTCTCACCAGTTACAGACCTGTCTCTAACCAGTTACAGACCTTTCTCTAACCAGCTACAGACCCGTCTCTAACCAGTGACAGACCTGTCTCTAACCAGCTAAAAAACTGTCTCTAACCAACAACAGACCAGTCTCTAACCAGCTACAGACCCGTCTTTAACCAGCTACAGACCTGTCTCTATCCAGCCAAAAAACTGTCTCTAACCAGCTACAGACCTGTCTCTAACCAGTTACAGACCTGTCTCTATCCAGCCAAAAAACTGTCTCTAACCAGCTACAGACCTGTCTCTAACCAGCTACAGACCTGTCTCTAACCAGCTAAAAAACTGTCTCTAACCAGCGACAGACCTGTCTCTAACCAGCTACAGACCCGTCTTTAACCAGTTACAGACCCATCTCTAACCAGTCACAGACCTGTCTATAACCAGTGAAAGATCAGTCTCTAACCAGTTACAGACCTGTCTCTAACCAGCTACAGACCTGTCTCAAACCAGCTACAGACCTGTCTCTAACCAGTTAAAGGACCTGTCTCTAACCAGTTACAGACCTGTCTCTAACCAGCTAAAAAAAACTGTCTCTAACCAGCTACACACCTGTCTCTAACCAGCTGCAGACCGGTCTCTAACCAGCTAAAAAACTGTCTCTCACCAGTGACAGACCTGTCTCTAACCAGCTACAGACCCGTCTCTAACCAGTTACAGACCTGTCTCTAACCAGTGAAAGATCAGTCTCTAACCAGTTACAGACCTGTCTCTAAGCAGCTAAAAAACTGTCTCTAACTAGCTACAGACCTGTCTCTAACCAGCTAAAAAAAACTGTCTCTAACCAGCTACACACCTGTCTCTAACCAGCTGCAGACCGGTCTCTAACCAGCTAAAAAACTGTCTCTCACCAGTGACAGACCTGTCTCTAACCAGCTACAGACCCGTCTCTAACCAGTTACAGACCTGTCTCTAACCAGTGAAAGATCAGTCTCCAACCACTTACATACCTGTCTCTAAGCAGCTAAAAAACTGTCTCTAACTAGCTACAGACCTGTCTCTAACCAGCTACAGATGTGTCACTAACCAGCTAAAGACCTGTCTCTAACCAGTTACAGACCTGTCTCTAACCAGCTAAAAAACTGTCTCTAACTAGCTACAGACCTGTCTCTAACCAGCTACAGATGTGTCACTAACCAGCTACAGACCTGTCTATAACCAGTTTCAGACCTGTTTCTAATCAGCTAAAAAACTGTCTCTAACCAGCTACAGACCTGTCTCTAACCAGTTACAGACCTGTCTCTAACCAGCTACAGACCTGTCTCTAACCAGTTAAAAGACCTGTCTCTACCCAGCTAAAGAACTGTCTCTAACCAACTAAAAAACTGTCTCTAACCTGCTACGGACTTGTGTCTAACCAGCTACAGACCTGTCTATAACCAGTTACAGACCTGTTTCTAACTAGCTAAAGACCTGTCTCTAACCAGCTACAGACCTGTCAATAACCAGCTAAAAGACTGTCTGTAACCAGTTACAGACCTTTCTCTAACCAGCTAAAAAACTGTCTCTAACCAGCAACAGACCTGTCTCAAACCAGCTACAGATGTGTCACTAACCAGCTAAAAGACTGTCTCTAAGCAGTTACAGACCTTTCTCTAACCAGCTAAACAACTGTCTAACCAGCAACAGACCAGTCTCTAACCAGCTACAGACCTGTCTCTATCCAGCCAAAAAACTGTCTCTAACCAGCTACAGACCTGTCTCTAACCAGTTACAGACCTGTCTCTATCCAGCCAAAAAACTGTCTCTAACCAGCTACAGAACTGTCTCTAACCAGCTACAGACCTGTCTCTAACCAGCTAAAAAACTGTCTCTAACCAGCTACAGACCTGTCTATAACCAGTTACAGACCTGTTTCTAACTAGCTACAGACCTGTCTCTAACCAGCTAAAAAACTGTCTCTAACCAGCTACAGACCTGTCTCTAACCAGCTACAGACCCGTTTCTAACCAGCTACAGACCTGTCTCTAACCAGCTAAAAAACTGTCTCTTACCAGCTACAGACCTGTCTCTAACCAGCTACAGATGTGTCACTAACCAGCTAAAAGACTGTCTCTAAGCAGTTACAGACCTTTCTCTAACCAGCTAAACAACTGTCTAACCAGCAACAGACCAGTCTCTAACCAGCTACAGACCCGTCTCTAACCAGCTACAAACCTGTCTCTAACCAAAAACAGACCAGTCTCTAACCAGCTACAGACCTGTCTCTAACCAGTTACAAACCTGTCTCTAACCAGTAACAGACCTGTCTCTAACCAGCAAATAAAAAAACTGTCTCTAACCAACAACAGACCACTCTCAAACCAGCTATAGACCTGTCTCTAACCAGTTACAGACCTGTCTCTAACCAGTTACAGACCTGTCTCTAACCAGCTAAAAACTGTCTCCAACCAGTTACAGACCTGTCTCTAACCAGCTAAAAACTGTCTCCAACCAGTTACAGACCTGTCTCTAACCAGCTACAGACGTGTCACTAACCAGTTACAGACCTGTCTCTAACCAGCAAAAATACTGTTTCTAACCAGTTACAGACCTGTCTCTAACCAGTTACAGACCTGTCTCTAACCAGCTACAGACCTGTCTCTAACCAGCTAAAAAACTGTCTATGACCAGGAATAGACCTGTCTCTCACCAGTTACAGACCTGTCTCTAACCAGCTAAAATACTGTTTCTAACCAGTTACAGACCTGTCTCCAACCAGTTACAGACCTGTCTCTAACCAGCTACAGACCTGTCTCTAACCAGCTACAGACCTGTCTCTAACCAGCTACAGACATTTCTATAACCAGTTACAGACCTGTTTCTAACTAGCTACAGACCCGTCTCTAACCAGCTGCAGACCCGTCTCTAACCAGCTACAGACCTGTCTCTAACCAGCTAAAAAACTGTCTCTTACCAGCTACAAACCTGTCTCTAACCAGCTACAGACATTTCTATAACCAGTTACAGACCTGTTTCTAACTAGCTACAGACCTTTCTCTAACGAGCTACAGACCTGTCTCTAACCAGTTACAGACCTGTCTCTCACCAGTTACAGACCTGTCTCTAACCAACTAAAAAACTGTCTCTAACCTGCTACGGACTTGTCTCTAACCAGCTACAGACCTGTCTATAACCAGTTACAGACCTGTTTCTAACTAGCTAAAGACCCGTCTCTAACCAGCTACAGACCTTTCTCTAACCAGCTAAAAAACTGTCTCTAACCAGCAACAGACCTGTCTCAAACCAGCTACAGACCTGTCTCTAACCAGTTACATACCTGTCTCTCACCAGTTACAGACCTGTCTCTAACCAGTTACAGACCTGTCTCTAAGCAGCTAAAAAACTGTCTCTAACTAGCTACAGACCTGTCTCTAACCAGTTACAGACCTGTCTCTATCCAGCCAAAAAACTGTCTCTAACCAGCTACAGACCTGTCTCTAACCAGCTACAGACCTGTCTCTAACCAGCTAAAAAACTGTCTCTAACCAGCTAAAAAACTGTCTCTAACCAGCGACAGACCTGTCTCTAACCAGCTACAGACCCGTCTTTAACCAGTTACAGACCCATCTCTAACCAGTCACAGACCTGTCTCTAACCAGTGAAAGATCAGTCTCTAACCAGTTACAGACCTGTCTCTAACCAGCTACAGACCTGTCTCAAACCAGCTACAGACCTGTCTCTAACCAGTTAAAGGACCTGTCTCTAACCAGTTACAGACCTGTCTCTAACCAGCTAAAAAAAACTGTCTCTAACCAGCTACACACCTGTCTCTAACCAGCTGCAGACCGGTCTCTAACCAGCTAAAAAACTGTCTCTCACCAGTGACAGACCTGTCTCTAACCAGCTACAGACCCGTCTCTAACCAGTTACAGACCTGTCTCTAACCAGTGAAAGATCAGTCTCTAACCAGTTACAGACCTGTCTCTAAGCAGCTAAAAAACTGTCTCTAACTAGCTACAGACCTGTCTCTAACCAGCTAAAAAAAACTGTCTCTAACCAGCTACACACCTGTCTCTAACCAGCTGCAGACCGGTCTCTAACCAGCTAAAAAACTGTCTCTCACCAGTGACAGACCTGTCTCTAACCAGCTACAGACCCGTCTCTAACCAGTTACAGACCTGTCTCTAACCAGTGAAAGATCAGTCTCCAACCACTTACAGACCTGTCTCTAAGCAGCTAAAAAACTGTCTCTAACTAGCTACAGACCTGTCTCTAACCAGCTACAGATGTGTCACTAACCAGCTAAAGACCTGTCTCTAACCAGTTACAGACCTGTCTCTAACCAGCTAAAAAACTGTCTCTAACTAGCTACAGACCTGTCTCTAACCAGCTACAGATGTGTCACTAACCAGCTACAGACCTGTCTATAACCAGTTTCAGACCTGTTTCTAATCAGCTAAAAAACTGTCTCTAACCAGCTACAGACCTGTCTCTAACCAGTTACAGACCTGTCTCTAACCAGCTACAGACCTGTCTCTAACCAGTTAAAGGACCTGTCTCTACCCAGCTAAAGAACTGTCTCTAACCAGGAACAGACTCGTCTCTAACCAGTTACAGACCTGTCTATAACCAGCTACAGACGTGTCTCTAACCAGCTATATACCTGTATCTAACCAGCTAACGAACTGTCTCTAACCAGCTACAGACCTGTCTCTGACCAGCTACAGACCCGTCTCTAACCAGCTACAGACCTTTCTCTAACCAGCTACAGACCTGTCTCTCACCAGTTACAGACCTGTCTCAAACCAGCTAAAAAACTGTCTATAACCAGCTACAGACCTGTCTATAACCAGTTACAGACCTGTTTCTAACTACCTACAGACCTGTCTCTAACCAGTTAAAGACCTCTCTCTTACCAGTTACAGACCTGTCTCTAACCAGCTAAAAAACTGTCTCTAACCAGCTACAGACCTGTCTATAAGCAGTTTCAGACCTGTTTCTAACTAGCTACAGACCTGTCTCTAACCAGCTACAGACCTGTCTCTATCCAGCCAAAAAACTGTCTCTAACCAGCTACAGACCTGTCTCTAACCAGTTACAGACCTGTCTCTATCCAGCCAAAAAACTGTCTCTAACCAGCTACAGACCTGTCTCTAACCAGCTACAGACCTGTCTCTAACCAGCTAAAAAACTGTCTCTAACCAGCTAAAAAACTGTCTCTAACCAGCGACAGACCTGTCTCTAACCAGCTACAGACCCGTCTTTAACCAGTTACAGACCCATCTCTAACCAGTCACAGACCTGTCTCTAACCAGTGAAAGATCAGTCTCTAACCAGTTACAGACCTGTCTCTAACCAGCTACAGACCTGTCTCAAACCAGCTACAGACCTGTCTCTAACCAGTTAAAGGACCTGTCTCTAACCAGTTACAGACCTGTCTCTAACCAGCTAAAAAAAACTGTCTCTAACCAGCTACACACCTGTCTCTAACCAGCTGCAGACCGGTCTCTAACCAGCTAAAAAACTGTCTCTCACCAGTGACAGACCTGTCTCTAACCAGCTACAGACCCGTCTCTAACCAGTTACAGACCTGTCTCTAACCAGTGAAAGATCAGTCTCTAACCAGTTACAGACCTGTCTCTAAGCAGCTAAAAAACTGTCTCTAACTAGCTACAGACCTGTCTCTAACCAGCTAAAAAAAACTGTCTCTAACCAGCTACACACCTGTCTCTAACCAGCTGCAGACCGGTCTCTAACCAGCTAAAAAACTGTCTCTCACCAGTGACAGACCTGTCTCTAACCAGCTACAGACCCGTCTCTAACCAGTTACAGACCTGTCTCTAACCAGTGAAAGATCAGTCTCCAACCACTTACAGACCTGTCTCTAAGCAGCTAAAAAACTGTCTCTAACTAGCTACAGACCTGTCTCTAACCAGCTACAGATGTGTCACTAACCAGCTAAAGACCTGTCTCTAACCAGTTACAGACCTGTCTCTAACCAGCTAAAAAACTGTCTCTAACTAGCTACAGACCTGTCTCTAACCAGCTACAGATGTGTCACTAACCAGCTACAGACCTGTCTATAACCAGTTTCAGACCTGTTTCTAATCAGCTAAAAAACTGTCTCTAACCAGCTACAGACCTGTCTCTAACCAGTTACAGACCTGTCTCTAACCAGCTACAGACCTGTCTCTAACCAGTTAAAGGACCTGTCTCTACCCAGCTAAAGAACTGTCTCTAACCAGGAACAGACTCGTCTCTAACCAGTTACAGACCTGTCTATAACCAGCTACAGACGTGTCTCTAACCAGCTATAGACCTGTATCTAACCAGCTAACGAACTGTCTCTAACCAGCTACAGACCTGTCTCTGACCAGCTACAGACCCGTCTCTAACCAGCTACAGACCTTTCTCTAACCAGCTACAGACCTGTCTCTCACCAGTTACAGACCTGTCTCAAACCAGCTAAAAAACTGTCTATAACCAGCTACAGACCTGTCTATAACCAGTTACAGACCTGTTTCTAACTACCTACAGACCTGTCTCTAACCAGTTAAAGACCTCTCTCTTACCAGTTACAGACCTGTCTCTAACCAGCTAAAAAACTGTCTCTAACCAGCTACAGACCTGTCTATAAGCAGTTTCAGACCTGTTTCTAACTAGCTACAGACCTGTCTCTAACCAGCTACAGATGTGTCACTAACCAGCTACAGACCTGTCTATAACCAGTTTCAGACCTGTTTCTAACTAGCTACAGACCTGTCTCTAACCAGCTAAAAAACTGTCTCTAACCAGCGACAGACCTGTCTCTAACCAGCTACAGACCCGTCTCTAACCAGCTACAGACCTGTCTCTCACCAGCTACAGACCTGTCTCTAACCAGCTACAGACGTGTCACTAACCAGTTACAGACCTGTCTCTAACCAGCTACAAAAACTGTCTCTAACCAGATACAGACCTGTCTCTAACCAGCTAAAAGACAGTCTCTAACCAGTTACAGACCTGTCTCTAACCAGCTAAAAAACTGTCTCTAACCAACAACAGACCAGTCTCTAACCAGCTAAAGACCTGTCTCTAATCAGTTACAGACCTGTCTCTAACCAGTTACAGACCCGTCTCTAACCAGCTACAGACCTGTCTCTAACCAGGTACAGACCCGTTTCTAACCAGTTAAAGGACCTGTCTCTAACCAGCTAAAAAACTGTCTCTAACCAGCTACAGACCTGTCTCTAACCAGCTACAGACTTGTCTCTAACCAACTACAGACCTGTCTCTAACCAGCTACAGACCTGTCTCTAACCAGTTACAGACCTGTCTCTAACCAGGTAAAAGACTGTCTCTAACCAGTTACAGACCTGTCTCTAACCAGCTAAAAAACTGTCTCTAACCAGCAACAGACCAGTCTCTAACCAGCTACAGACCTGTCTAACCAGTTACAGACCTGTCTCTAACCAGTTACAGACGTGTCACTAACCAGTTAAAGACCTGTCTCTAACCAGCTAAAAAACTGTCTCTAACCAGCAACAGACCAGTCTCTAACCAGATACAGACCTGTCTCTAACCAGTTACAGACCTGTCTCTAACCAGCTACAGACCCGTCTCTAACCAGTTAAAGGACCTGTCTCTACCCAGCTAAAAAACTGTCTCTAACCAGCTACAGACCCGTCTCTAACCAGTTAAAGGACCTGTCTCTACCCAGCTAAAAAACTGTCTCTAACCAGGAACAGACTTGTCTCTAAACAGTTACAGACCTGTCTATAACCAGTTACAGACCTGTCTCCAACCAGTTTAAGACCTCTCTCTAACCAGCTACAGACCCGTCTCTAACCAGCTACAGACCTTTCTCTAACCAGCTAAAAAACTTTCTCTAACCAGCTACAGCCCTGTCTCTAACCAGTTAAAAACCTCTCTCTAACCAGCTACAGACCCGTCTCTAACCAGTTAAAAACCTCTGTCTAACCAGCTACAGACCCGTCTCTAACCAGCTACAGACCTTTCTCTAACCAGCTAAAAAACTGTCTCTAACCAGCGACAGACCTGTCTCTAACCAGCTACAGACCCGTCTCTAACCAGCTACAGACCTGTCTCTAACCAGCTAAAAAACTGTCTCTAACCACCAACAGACCAGTCTCTAACCAGCTACAGACCTGTCTAACCAGTTACAGACCTGTCTCTAACCAGTTACAGACGTGTCACTAACCAGTTACAGACCTGTCTCTAACCAGGTAAAAGACTGTCTCTAACCAGTTACAGACCTGTCTCTAACCAGCTAAAAAACTGTCTCTAACCAGCAACAGACCAGTCTCTAACCAGCTACAGACCTGTCTAACCAGTTACAGACCTGTCTCTAACCAGTTACAGACGTGTCACTAACCAGTTAAAGACCTGTCTCTAACCAGCTAAAAAACTGTCTCTAACCAGCAACAGACCAGTCTCTAACCAGCTACAGACCTGTCTCTAACCAGTTACAGACCTGTCTCTAACCAGCTACAGACCCGTCTCTAACCAGTTAAAGGACCTGTCTCTACCCAGCTAAAAAACTGTCTCTAACCAGCGACAGACCTGTCTCTAACCAGCTACAGACCCGTCTCTAACCAGCTACAGACCTGTCTCTCACCAGCTACAGACCTGTCTCTAACCAGCTACAGACGTGTCACTAACCAGTTACAGACCTGTCTCTAACCAGGTAAAAGACTGTCTCTAACCAGTTACAGACCTGTCTCTAACCAGCTAAAAAACTGTCTCTAACCAGCAACAGACCAGTCTCTAACCTGCTACAGACCTGTCTAACCAGTTACAGACCTGTCTCTAACCAGTTACAGACGTGTCACTAACCAGTTAAAGACCTGTCTCTAACCAGCTAAAAAACTGTCTCTAACCAGCAACAGACCAGTCTCTAACCAGCTACAGACCTGTCTCTAACCAGTTACAGACCTGTCTCTAACCAGCTACAGACCCGTCTATAACCAGTTAAAGGACCTGTCTCTACCCAGCTAAAAAACTGTCTCTAACCAGCTACAGACCCGTCTCTAACCAGTTAAAGGACCTGTCTCTACCCAGCTAAAAAACTGTCTCTAACCAGGAACAGACTTGTCTCTAAACAGTTACAGACCTGTCTATAACCAGTTACAGACCTGTCTCCAACCAGTTTAAGACCTCTCTCTAACCAGCTACAGACCCGTCTCTAACCAGCTACAGACCTTTCTCTAACCAGCTAAAAAACTTTCTCTAACCAGCTACAGCCCTGTCTCTAACCAGTTAAAAACCTCTCTCTAACCAGCTACAGACCCGTCTCTAACCAGTTAAAAACCTCTGTCTAACCAGCTACAGACCCGTCTCTAACCAGCTACAGACCTTTCTCTAACCAGCTAAAAAACTGTCTCTAACCAGCGACAGACCTGTCTCTAACCAGCTACAGACCCGTCTCTAACCAGCTACAGACCTGTCTCTCACCAGCTACAGACCTGTCTCTAACCAGCTACAGACGTGTCACTAACCAGTTACAGACCTGTCTCTAACCAGCTACAAAAACTGTCTCTAACCAGATACAGACCTGTCTCTAACCAGCTAAAAGACAGTCTCTAACCAGTTACAGACCTGTCTCTAACCAGCTAAAAAACTGTCTCTAACCAACAACAGACCAGTCTCTAACCAGCTAAAGACCTGTCTCTAATCAGTTACAGACCTGTCTCTAACCAGTTACAGACCCGTCTCTAACCAGCTACAGACCTGTCTCTAACCAGGTACAGACCCGTTTCTAACCAGTTAAAGGACCTGTCTCTAACCAGCTAAAAAACTGTCTCTAACCAGCTACAGACCTGTCTCTAACCAGCTACAGACTTGTCTCTAACCAACTACAGACCTGTCTCTAACCAGCTACAGACCTGTCTCTAACCAGTTACAGACCTGTCTCTAACCAGGTAAAAGACTGTCTCTAACCAGTTACAGACCTGTCTCTAACCAGCTAAAAAACTGTCTCTAACCAGCAACAGACCAGTCTCTAACCAGCTACAGACCTGTCTAACCAGTTACAGACCTGTCTCTAACCAGTTACAGACGTGTCACTAACCAGTTAAAGACCTGTCTCTAACCAGCTAAAAAACTGTCTCTAACCAGCTACAGACCTGTCTCTAACCAGCTAAAAGACTGTCTCTAACCAGTTACAGACCTGTCTATAACCAGCTAAAAAACTGTCTCTAACCAGAACAGACCAGTCTCTAACCAGTTACAGACCTGTCTATAACCAGTTACAGACCTGTCTCTAACCAGTTAAAGACCTGTTTCTAACTAGCTACAGACCTGTCTCTAACCAGCTGCAGACCTGTCTCCAACCAGTTTAAGACCTCTCTCTAACCAGCTACAGACCCGTCTCTAACCAGCTACAGACCTTTCTCTAACCAGCTAAAAAACTTTCTCTAACCAGCTAAAGACCTGTCTCTAACCAGCTACAGACCCGTCTCTAACCAGTTACAGACCCGTCTCTAACCAGCTACAGACCTGTCTCTAACCAGTTACAGACCTGTCTCTCACCAGTTACAGACCTGTCTCTAACCAGCTAAAAAACTGTCTCTAACCAGTTACAGACCTGTTTCTAACCAGCTACAGACCTTTCTATAACCAGTTACAGACCTGTCTCTAACCAGTTACAGACCTGTCTCTAACCATCTACAGAACTGTCTCTAACCAGGTACAGACCTGTCTCTAACCAGTTAAAGGACCTGTCTCTAACCAGCTAAAAAACTGTCTCTAACCGGGAACAGACCTGTCTTTAACCAGTTACAGACCTGTCTATAACCAGTTAAAGACCTGTTTCTAACTAGTTACAGACCTGTCTCTAACCAGTTACAGACCTGTCTCTCACCAGCTACAGACCTGTCTCTAACCAGCTAAAAAACTGTCTCTAACCAGGAACAGACCTCTCTCTAACCAGTTACAGACCTGTTTCTAATCAGCTACAGACCTTTCTATAACCAGTTACAGACCTGTCTCTAACCAGTTACAGACCTGTCTCAAACCATCTACAGAACTGTCTCTAACCAGGTACAGACCTGTCTCTAACCAGTTAAAGGACCTGTCTCTAACCAGCTAAAAAACTGTCTCTAACCGGGAACAGACCTGTCTTTAACCAGTTACAGACCTGTCTATAACCAGTTAAAGACCTGTTTCTAACTAGTTACAGACCTGTCTCTAACCAGTTACAGACCTGTCTCTAACCAGCTAAGAAACTGTCTCTAACCAGGAACAGACATGTCTCTAACCAGTTACAGACCTGTCTATAACCAGTTACAGACCTGTTCCTAACTACCTAAAGACCTGTCTCTAACCAGCTACAGACCTGTCTCCAACCAGTTAAAAACCTCTCTCTAAATAGCTACAGACCGGTCTCTAACCAAAAACAGACCAGTCTCTAACCAGCTACAGACCAGTCTTTAACCAGTTAAAGACCTGTCTCTAACCAGCTACAGACCTGTCTCTAACCAGGTACAGACCCGTCTCTAACCAGTTACAGACCTGTCTCTAACCAGCGAAAGGTCAGTCTCTAACCAGTTACAGACCTGTCTCTAACCAGTTAAAGACCTCTCTCTGACCAGCTACAGACCCGTCTCTAACCAGTTACAGACCTTTCTCTAACCAGCTACAGACCTGTCTCTCACCAGTTACAGACCTGTCTCAAACCAGCTAAAAAACTGTCTCTAACCAGCTACAGACCTTTCTCTAACCAGTTAAAGACCTCTCTTTTACCAGTTACAGACCTGTCTCTAACCAGCTACAGACCTGTCTCTAACCAGCTACAAACTTGTCTCTAACCAGTTAAAGGACCTGTCTCTACCCAGCTAAAAAACTGTCTCTAACCAGCAACAGACCTGTCTCCAACCAGTTACAGACCTGTCTCTAACCAGCTACAAACTTGTCTCTAACCAGTTAAAGGTCCTGTCTCTACCCAGCTAAAAAACTGTCTCTAACCAGCAACAGACCTGTCTCTAACCAGTTACAGACCTGTCTCTAACCAGCTAAAAAACTGTCTCTAACCAGCTACAGACCTGTCTCTAACCAGCTAAAAAACTGTCTCTAACCAGGACCAGACTTGTCTCTAACCAGTTACAGACCTGTCTATAACCAGTTACAGACCTGTCTATAACCAGTTAAAGACCTGTTTCTAACTAGCTACAGACCTGTCTCTAACCAGCTGCAGACCTGTCTCTAACCAGTTTAAGACCTCTCTCTAACCAGCTACAGACCCGTCTCTAACCAGCTAAAGACCTTTCTCTAACCAGCTAAAAAACTTTCTCTAACCAGCTACAGCCCTGTCTATAACCAGTTACAGACCTGTTTCTAACAAGCTACAGACCTGTCTCTAACCAGCTGCAGACCTGTCTCTAACCAGTTTAAGACCTCTCTCTAACCAGCTACAGACCTGTCTCTAACCAGCTACAGACGTGTCACTAACCAGTTACAGACCTGTCTCTAACCAGCTACAAAAACTGTCTCTAACCAGATACAGACCTGTCTCTAACCAGCTAAAAGACAGTCTCTAACCAGTTACAGACCTGTCTCTAACCAGCTAAAAAACTGTCTCTAACCAACAACAGACCAGTCTCTAACCAGCTAAAGACCTGTCTCTAATCAGTTACAGACCTGTCTCTAACCAGTTACAGACCCGTCTCTAACCAGCTACAGACCTGTCTCTAACCAGGTACAGACCCGTTTCTAACCAGTTAAAGGACCTGTCTCTAACCAGCTAAAAAACTGTCTCTAACCAGCTACAGACCTGTCTCTAACCAGCTACAGACTTGTCTCTAACCAACTACAGACCTGTCTCTAACCAGCTACAGACCTGTCTCTAACCAGTTACAGACCTGTCTCTAACCAGGTAAAAGACTGTCTCTAACCAGTTACAGACCTGTCTCTAACCAGCTAAAAAACTGTCTCTAACCAGCAACAGACCAGTCTCTAACCAGCTACAGACCTGTCTAACCAGCTACAGACCCGTCTCTAACCAGCTAAAGACCTTTCTCTAACCAGCTAAAAAACTTTCTCTAACCAGCTACAGCCCTGTCTATAACCAGTTACAGACCTGTTTCTAACTAGCTACAGACCTGTCTCTAACAGGCTGCAGACCTGTCTCTAACCAGTTTAAGACCTCTCTCTAACCAGCTACAGACCTTTCTCTAACCAGCTAAAAAACTGTCTCTAACCAGCTACAGACCCGTCTCTAACCAGTTACAGACCTTTCTCTAACCAGCTACAGACCTGTCTCTCACCAGTTACAGACCTGTCTATAACCAGCTAAAAAACTGTCTCTAACCAGAACAGACCAGTCTCTAACCAGTTACATACCTGTCTATAACCAGTTACAGACCTGTCTCTAACCAGTTAAAGACCTGTTTCTAACTAGCTACAGACCTGTCTCTAACCAGCTGCAGACCTGTCTCCAACCAGTTTAAGACCTCTCTCTAACCAGCTACAGACCCGTCTCTAACCAGCTACAGACCTTTCTCTAACCAGCTAAAAAACTTTCTCTAACCAGCTAAAGACCTGTCTCTAACCAGCTACAGACCCGTCTCTAACCAGTTACAGACCCGTCTCTAACCAGCTACAGACCTGTCTCTAACCAGTTACAGACCTGTCTCTCACCAGTTACAGACCTGTCTCTAACCAGCTAAAAAACTGTCTCTAACCAGTTACAGACCTGTCTCTAACCATCTACAGAACTGTCTCTAACCAGGTACAGACCTGTCTCTAACCAGTTAAAGGACCTGTCTCTAACCAGCTAAAAAACTGTCTCTAACCGGGAACAGACCTGTCTTTAACCAGTTACAGACCTGTCTATAACCAGTTAAAGACCTGTTTCTAACTAGTTACAGACCTGTCTCTAACCAGTTACAGACCTGTCTCTCACCAGCTACAGACCTGTCTCTAACCAGCTAAAAAACTGTCTCTAACCAGGAACAGACCTCTCTCTAACCAGTTACAGACCTGTTTCTAATCAGCTACAGACCTTTCTATAACCAGTTACAGACCTGTCTCTAACCAGTTACAGACCTGTCTCAAACCATCTACAGAACTGTCTCTAACCAGGTACAGACCTGTCTCTAACCAGTTAAAGGACCTGTCTCTAACCAGCTAAAAAACTGTCTCTAACCGGGAACAGACCTGTCTTTAACCAGTTACAGACCTGTCTATAACCAGTTACAGACCTGTTTCTAACTAGTTACAGACCTGTCTCTAACCAGTTACAGACCTGTCTCTAACCAGCTAAGAAACTGTCTCTAACCAGGAACAGACATGTCTCTAACCAGTTACAGACCTGTCTATAACCAGTTACAGACCTGTTCCTAACTACCTAAAGACCTGTCTCTAACCAGCTACAGACCTGTCTCCAACCAGTTAAAAACCTCTCTCTAAATAGCTACAGACCGGTCTCTAACCAAAAACAGACCAGTCTCTAACCAGCTACAGACCAGTCTTTAACCAGTTAAAGACCTGTCTCTAACCAGCTACAGACCCGTCTCTAACCAGTTACAGACCTGTCTCTAACCAGCGAAAGGTCAGTCTCTAACCAGTTACAGACCTGTCTCTAACCAGTTAAAGACCTCTCTCTGACCAGCTACAGACCCGTCTCTAACCAGTTACAGACCTTTCTCTAACCAGCTACAGACCTGTCTCTCACCAGTTACAGACCTGTCTCAAACCAGCTAAAAAACTGTCTCTAACCAGCTACAGACCTTTCTCTAACCAGTTAAAGACCTCTCTTTTACCAGTTACAGACCTGTCTCTAACCAGCTACAGACCTGTCTCTAACCAGCTACAAACTTGTCTCTAACCAGTTAAAGGACCTGTCTCTACCCAGCTAAAAAAACTGTCTCTAACCAGCAACAGACCTGTCTCCAACCAGTTACAGACCTGTCTCTAACCAGCTACAAACTTGTCTCTAACCAGTTAAAGGTCCTGTCTCTACCCAGCTAAAAAACTGTCTCTAACCAGCAACAGACCTGTCTCTAACCAGTTACAGACCTGTCTCTAACCAGCTAAAAAACTGTCTCTAACCAGCTACAGACCTGTCTCTAACCAGCTAAAAAACTGTCTCTAACCAGGACCAGACTTGTCTCTAACCAGTTACAGACCTGTCTATAACCAGTTACAGACCTGTCTATAACCAGTTAAAGACCTGTTTCTAACTAGCTACAGACCTGTCTCTAACCAGCTGCAGACCTGTCTCTAACCAGTTTAAGACCTCTCTCTAACCAGCTACAGACCCGTCTCTAACCAGCTAAAGACCTTTCTCTAACCAGCTAAAAAACTTTCTCTAACCAGCTACAGCCCTGTCTATAACCAGTTACAGACCTGTTTCTAACTAGCTACAGACCTGTCTCTAACCAGCTGCAGACCTGTCTCTAACCAGTTTAAGACCTCTCTCTAACCAGCTACAGACCTTTCTCTAACCAGCTAAAAAACTGTCTCTAACCAGCTACAGACCCGTCTCTAACCAGCTACAGACCCGTCTCTAACCAGCTACAGACCTGTCTCTGACCAGTTAAAGACCTCTCTCTTACCAGTTACAGACCTTTCTCTAACCAGCTACAGACCTGTCTCTCACCAGTTACAGACCTGTCTCTAACCAGTTAAAGACCTCTCTCTTACCAGTTACAGACCTTTCTCTAACCAGCTACAGACCTGTCTCTCACCAGTTACAGACCTGTCTCTAACCAGCTAAAAAACTGTCTATAACCAGCTACAGACCCGTCTATAACCAGTTACAGCCCTGTTTCTAACTACCTACAGACCTGTGTCTAACCAGTTAAAGACCTCTCTCTTACCAGTTACAGACCTTTCTCTAACCAGTTACAGACCTGTCTCTAACCAGCTAAAAAACTGTCTCTAACCAGCTACAGACCTGTCTATAAGCAGTTTCAGACCTGTTTCTAACTAGCTACAGACCTGTCTCTAACCAGCTACAGATGTGTCACTAACCAGCTACAGACCTGTCTATAACCAGTTTCAGACCTGTTTCTAACTAGCTACAGACCTGTCTCTAACCCCTTACAGACCTGTCTCTAACCAGCTAAAAAACTGTCTCTAACCAGCAACAGACCAGTCTCTAACCAGCTACAGACCTGTCTCTAACCAGTTACAGACCTGTCTCTAACCAGCTACAGACCCGTCTCTAACCAGTTAAAGGACCTGTCTCTACCCAGCTAAAAAACTGTCTCTAACCAGCTACAGACCCGTCTCTAACCAGTTAAAGGACCTGTCTCTACCCAGCTAAAAAACTGTCTCTAACCAGCTACAGCCGTGTCTCTAACCAGTTACAGACCTGTCTATAACCAGTTACAGACCTGTCTCCAACCAGTTTAAGACCTCTCTCTAACCAGCTACAGACCCGTCTCTAACCAGCTACAGACCTTTCTCTAACCAGCTAAAAAACTTTCTCTAACCAGCTACAGCCGTGTCTCTAACCAGTTAAAAACCTCTCTCTAACCAGCTACAGACCCGTCTCTAACCAGCTACAGCCCTGTCTCTAACCAGTTAAAAACCTCTCTCTAACCAGCTACAGACCCGTCTCTAACCAGATAAAAAACTGTCTCTAACCAGCGACAGACCTGTCTCTAACCAGCTACAGACCCGTCTCTAACCAGCTACAGACCTGTCTCTCACCAGCTACAGACCTGTCTCTAACCAGCTACAGACGTGTCACTAACCAGTTACAGACCTGTCTCTAACCAGCTAAAAAACTGTCTCTAACCAGATACAGACCTGTCTCTAACCAGCTAAAAGACAGTCTCTAACCAGTTACAGACCAGTCTCTAACCAGCTAAAAAACTGTCTCTAACCAACAACAGACCAGTCTCTACCCAGCGAAAGACCTGTCTCTAATCAGTTACAGACCTGTCTCTAACCTGCTACAGACCTGTCTCTAACCAGGTACAGACCCGTTTCTAACCAGTTAAAGGACCTGTCTCTAACCAGCTAAAAAACTGTCTCTAACCAGCTACAGACCTGTCTCTAACCAGTTACAGACCCGTCTCTAACCAGCTACAGACTTGTCTCTAACCAACTACAGACCTGTCTCTAACCAGCTACAGACCTGTCTCTAACCAGTTACAGACCCGTCTCTAACCAGCTAAAAGACTGTCTCTAACCACTTACAGACCTGTCTCTAACCAGCTAAAAAACTGTCTCTAACCAGCAACAGACCTGTCTCTAACCAGTTACAGACGTGTCACTAACCAGTTACAGACCTGTCTCTAACCAGCTAAAAAACTGTCTCTAACCAGCTACAGACCTGTCTCTAACCAGCTACAGACCCGTCTCTAACCAGTTAAAGGACCTGTCTCTACCCAGCTAAAAAACTGTCTCTAACCAGTTACAGACCTGTCTATAACCAGTTACAGACCTGTCTCTAACCAGTTAAAGACCTGTTTCTAACTAGCTACAGACCTGTCTCTAACCAGCTGCAGACCTGTCTCCAACCAGTTTAAGACCTCTCTCTAACCAGCTACAGACCCGTCTCTAACCAGCTACAGACCTTTCTCTAACCAGCTAAAAAACTTTCTCTAACCAGCTACAGACCTGTCTCTAACCAGTTACAGACCCGTCTCTAACCAGCTAAAAAACTGTCTCTAACCAGTTACAGACCTGTATCTCACCAGTTACAGACCTGTCTCTAACCAGTTACAGACCTGTCTCTAACCAGTTACAGACCTGTTTATAACCAGTTACAGACCTGTTCCTAACTACCTACAGACCGGTCTCTAACCAACAACAGACCAGTCTCTAACCAGCTACAGACCAGTCTTTAACCAGTTACAGACCTGTCTCTAACCAGCTACAGACCTGTCTCTAACCAGGTACAGACCTGTCTCTAACCAGCTACAGACCTGTCTCTAACCAGCTAAAAAACTGTCTCTTACCAGTTACAGACCTGTCTCTAACCAGCTACAGACCTGTCTCTAACCAGCTACAGACTTGTCTCTAACCAACTACAGACCTGTCTCCAACCAGCTACAGATCTGTCTCTAACCAGCTACAGACCTGTCTCTAACCAGTTACAGTCCTGTCTCTAACCAGCTAAAAAACTGTCTCTAACCAGTTACAGACCTGTCTCTAACCAGCTAAAAAACTGTCTCTAACCAGGAACAAACCTCTCTCTAACCAGTTACAGACCTGTTTCTAACCAGCTACAGACCTTTCTATAACCAGTTACAGACCTGTCTCTAACCAGTTACAGACCTGTCTCTAACCATCTACAGAACTGTCTCTAACCAGGTAAAGACCTGTCTCTAACCAGTTAAAGGACCTGTCTCTAACCAGCTAAAAAAACTGTCTCTAACCGGGAACAGACCTGTCTCTAACCACTTACAGACCTGTCTATAACCAGTTAAAGACCTGTTTCTAACTAGCTACAGACCTGTCTCTAACCAGTTACAGACCTGTCTCTAACCAGCTAAGAAACTGTCTCTAACCAGGAACAGACATGTCTCTAACCAGTTACAGACCTGTCTATAACCAGTTACAGACCTGTTCCTAACTACCTAAAGACCTGTCTCTAACCAGCTACAGACCTGTCTCCAACCAGTTAAAAACCTCTTTCTAAATAGCTACAGACCTGTCTCTAACCAGCTACAGACTTGTCTCTAACCAACTACAGACCTGTCTCCAACCAGCTACAGATCTGTCTCTAACCAGCTACAGACCTGTCTCTAACCAGTTACAGTCCTGTCTCTAACCAGCTAAAAAACTGTCTCTAACCAGTTACAGACCTGTTTCTATCCAGCTACAGACCTTTCTATAACCAGTTACAGACCTGTCTCTAACCAGTTACAGACCTGTCTCTAACCATCTACAGAACTGTCTCTAACCAGGTAAAGACCTGTCTCTAACCAGTTAAAGGACCTGTCTCTAACCAGCTAAAAAACTGTCTCTAACCGGGAAC
The DNA here is from genome assembly GCF_933228915.1 of Telmatherina bonti. Taxonomy (NCBI): domain Eukaryota; kingdom Metazoa; phylum Chordata; class Actinopteri; order Atheriniformes; family Telmatherinidae; genus Telmatherina; species Telmatherina bonti. The sequence goes on from NC_136632.1 coordinate 32,165,767, forward strand.
AGACCTGTCTCTAACCACTTACAGACCTGTCTATAACCAGTTAAAGACCTGTTTCTAACTAGCTACAGACCTGTCTCTAACCAGTTACAGACCTGTCTCTAACCAGCTAAGAAACTGTCGCTAACCAGGAACAGACATGTCTCTAACCAGTTACAGACCTGTCTATAACCAGTTACAGACCTGTTCCTAACTACCTAAAGACCTGTCTCTAACCAGCTACAGACCTGTCTCCAACCACTTAAAAACCTCTCTCTAAATAGCTACAGACCGGTCTCTAACCAACAACAGACCAGTCTCTAACCAGCTACAGACCAGTCTTTAACCAGTTAAAGACCTGTCTCTAACCAGCTACAGACCTGTCTCTAACCAGGTACAGACCCGTCTCTAACCAGTTACAGACCTGTCTCTAACCAGCAAAAGGTCAGTCTCTAACCAGTTACAGACCTGTCTCTAACCAGTTAAAGACCTCTCTCTGACCAGCTACAGACCCGTCTCTAACCAGTTACAGACCTTTGTCTAACCAGCTACAGACCTGTCTCTCACCAGTTACAGACCTGTCTCAAACCAGCTAAAAAACTGTCTATAACCAGCTACAGACCTTTCTCTAACCAGTTAAAGACCTCTCTTTTACCAGTTAAAGACCTTTCTCTAACCAGCTACAGACTTTTTCTAACCAGTTACAGACCTGTCTCTAACCAGCTACAGACCCGTCTCTAACCAGTTAAAGGACCTGTCTCTACCCAGCTAAAAAACTGTCTCTAACCAGCTACAGACCTGTCTCTAACCAGTTACAGACCTGTCTCTAACCAGCTACAGACCCGTCTCTAACCAGTTAAAGGACCTGTCTCTACCCAGCTAAAGAACTGTCTCTAACCAGCAACAGACCAGTCTCTAACCAGCTAAAAAACTGTCTCTAACCAGGAACAGACTTGTCTCTAACCAGTTACAGACCTGTCTATAACCAGTTACAGACCTGTCTATAACCAGTTAAAGACCTGTTTCTAACTAGCTACAGACCTGTCTCTAACCACCTGCAGACCTGTCTCTAACCAGTTTAAGACCTCTCTCTAACCAGCTACAGACCCTTCTCTAACCAGCTAAAGACCTTTCTCTAACCAGCTAAAAAGCTTTCTGTAACCAGCTACAGCCCTGTCTATAACCAGTTACAGACCTGTTTCTAACTAGCTACAGACCTGTCTCTAACCAGCTGCAGACCTGTCTCTAACCAGTTTAAGACCTCTCTCTAACCAGCTACAGACCTTTCTCTAACCAGCTAAAAAACTGTCTCTAACCAGCGACAGACCTGTCTCTAACCAGCTGCAGACCCGTCTCTAACCAGCTACAGACCCGTCTCTAACCAGCTACAGACCTGTCTCTCACCAGCTACAGACCTGTCTCTAACCAGCTACAGACCTGTCTCTAACCAGCTAAAAAACTGTCTCTAACCAGCGACAGACCTGTCTCTAACCAGCTACAGACCCGTCTCTAACCAGCTACAGACCCGTCTCTAACCAGCTACAGACCTGTCTCTCACCAGCTAAAGACCTGTCTCTAACCAGCTACAGACGTGTCACTAACCTGCTACAGACCAGTCTCTAACCAGCTACAGACCTGTCTCTCACCAGCTACAGACCCGTCTCTCACCAGCTACAGACCCGTCTCTAACCAGCTACAGACCCGTCTCAAACCAGCTACAGACGTGTCACTAACCAGTTACAGACCTGTCTCTAACCAGCTAAAAAACTGTCTCTAACCAACTACAGACCTGTCTCTAACCAGTTACAGACCTGTCTCTAACCAGCTAAGAAACTGTCTCTAACCAGGAACAGACATGTCTCTAACCAGTTACAGACCTGTCTATAACCAGTTACAGACCTGTTCCTAACTACCTAAAGACCTGTCTCTAACCAGCTACAGACCTGTCTCCAACCAGTTAAAAACCTCTCTCTAAATAGCTACAGACCGGTCTCTAACCAACAACAGACCAGTCTCTAACCAGCTACAGACCAGTCTTTAACCAGTTAAAGACCTGTCTCTAACCAGCTACAGACCTGTCTCTAACCAGCTACAGACTTGTCTCTAACCAGCTACAGACCTGTCTCTAACCAGTTACAGTCCTGTCTCTAACCAGCTAAAAAACTGTCTCTAACCAGTTACAGACCTGTCTCTAACCAGCTAAAAAACTGTCTCTAACCAGGAACAAACCTCTCTCTAACCAGTTACAGACCTGTTTCTATCCAGCTACAGACCTTTCTGTAACCAGTTACAGACCTGTCTCTAACCAGTTACAGACCTGTCTCTAACCATCTACAGAACTGTCTCTAACCAGGTAAAGACCTGTCTCTAACCAGTTAAAGGACCTGTCTCTAACCAGCTAAAAAACTGTCTCTAACCGGGAACAGACCTGTCTCTAACCACTTACAGACCTGTCTATAACCAGTTAAAGACCTGTTTCTAACTAGCTACAGACCTGTCTCTAACCAGTTACAGACCTGTCTCTAACCAGCTAAGAAACTGTCTCTAACCAGGAACAGACATGTCTCTAACCAGCTACAGACCTGTCTATAACCAGTTACAGACCTGTTCCTAACTACCTAAAGACCTGTCTCTAACCAGCTACAGACCTGTCTCCAACCAGTTAAAAACCTCTCTCTAAATAGCTACAGACCGGTCTCTAACCAACAACAGACCAGTCTCTAACCAGCTACAGACCAGTCTTTAACCAGTTAAAGACCTGTCTCTAACCAGCTACAGACCTGTCTCTAACCAGGTACAGACCCGTCTCTAACCAGTTACAGACCTGTCTCTAACCAGCAAAAGGTCAGTCTCTAACCAGTTACAGACCTGTCTCTAACCAGTTAAAGACCTCTCTCTGACCAGCTACAGACCCGTCTCTCACCAGTTACAGACCTGTCTCTAACCAGCTACAGACCCGTCTCTAACCAGTTAAAGGACCTGTCTCTACCCAGCTAAAAAACTGTCTCTAACCAGCAACAGACCAGTCTCTAACCAGCTAAAAAACTGTCTCTAACCAGGAACAGACTTGTCTCTAACCAGTTACAGACCTGTCTATAACCAGTTACAGACCTGTCTATAACCAGTTAAAGACCTGTTTCTAACTAGCTACAGACCTGTCTCTAACCACCTGCAGACCTGTCTCTAACCAGTTTAAGACCTCTCTCTAACCAGCTACAGACCCGTCTCTAACCAGCTAAAGACCTTTCTCTAACCAGCTAAAAAACTTTCTGTAACCAGCTACAGCCCTGTCTATAACCAGTTACAGACCTGTTTCTAACTAGCTACAGACCTGTCTCTAACCAGCTGCAGACCTGTCTCTAACCAGTTTAAGACCTCTCTCTAACCAGCTACAGACCTTTCTCTAACCAGCTAAAAAACTGTCTCTAACCAGCGACAGACCTGTCTCTAACCAGCTGCAGACCCGTCTCTAACCAGCTACAGACCCGTCTCTAACCAGCTACAGACCTGTCTCTCACCAGCTACAGACCTGTCTCTAACCAGCTACAGACCTGTCTCTAACCAGCTAAAAAACTGTCTCTAACCAGCGACAGACCTGTCTCTAACCAGCTACAGACCCGTCTCTAACCAGCTACAGACCCGTCTCTAACCAGCTACAGACCTGTCTCTCACCAGCTACAGACCTGTCTCTAACCAGCTACAGACGTGTCACTAACCTGCTACAGACCAGTCTCTAACCAGCTACAGACCTGTCTCTCACCAGCTACAGACCCGTCTCTCACCAGCTACAGACCCGTCTCTAACCAGCTACAGACCCGTCTCTAACCAGCTACAGACGTGTCACTAACCAGTTACAGACCTGTCTCTAACCAGCTAAAAAACTGTCTCTAACCAGCTACAGACCTGTCTCTTACCAGCTAAAAAACTGTCTTTAACCAACAACAGACCAGTCTCTAACCAGCTAAAGACCTGTCTCTAACCAGTTACAGACCTGTCTCTAACCAGCTACAGACCTGTCTCTAACCAGGTACAGACCCGTCTCTAACCAGTTAAAAACCTCTCTCTAACCAGCTACAGACACGTCTCTAACCAGCTACAGACCTTTCTCTAACCAGCTAAAAAACTGTCTCTAACCAGCGACAGACCTGTCTCTAACCAGCTACAGACCCGTCTCTAACCAGCTACAGACCCGTCTCTAACCAGCTACAGACGTGTCACTAACCAGTTACAGACCTGTCTCTAACCAGCTAAAAAAAACTGTCTCTAACCAGCTACAAACCTGTCTCTAACCAGCTAAAAGACTTTCTCTAACCAGTTACAGACCTGTCTCTAACCAGCTAAAAAACTGTCTCTAACCAGCAACATACCAGTCTCTAACCAACAACAGACCTGTCTCTAACCAGCTACAGACCTGTCTCTAACCAGTTACAGACCTGTCTCTAACCAGTTACAGACCCGTCTCTAACCAGCTAAAAGACTGTCTCTAACCAGTTACAGACCTCTCTCTAACCAGCTAAAAAACTGTCTCTAACCAGCAACAGACCAGTCTCTAACCAGCTACAGACCTGTCTAACCAGTTACAGACGTGTCACTAACCAGTAACAGACCTGTCTCTAACCAGCTAAAAAACTGTCTCTAACCAGCTACAGACGTGTCACTAACCAGTTACAGACCTGTCTCTAACCAGCTAAAAAACTGTCTCTAACCAGCTACAGACCTGTCTCTAACCAGCTAAAAGACTGTCTCTAACCAGCGACAGACCTGTCTCTAACCAGCTACAGACCCGTCTCTAACCAGCTACAGACCTGTCTCTAACCAGCTACAGACGTGTCACTAACCAGTTACAGACCTGTCTCTAACCAGCTAAAAAACTGTCTCTAACCCGCTACAGACCCGTCTCTAACCAGCTACAGACCTGTCTAACCAGTTACAGACGTGTCACTAACCAGTTACAGACCTGTCTCTAACCAGCTAAAAAACTGTCTCTAACCAGGAACAGACTTGTCTCTAACCAGTTACAGACCTCTCTATAACCAGTTACAGACCTGTCTATAACCAGTTAAAAACCTCTCTCTAACCAGCTACAGACCCGTCTCTAACCAGCTACAGCCCTGTCTCTAACCAGTTAAAAACCTCTCTCTAACCAGCTACAGACCCGTCTCTAACCAGTTACAGACCTTTCTCTAACCAGCTAAAAAACTGTCTCTAACCAGCGACAGACCCGTCTCTAACCAGCTACAGACCTGTCTCTAACCAGCTACAGACGTGTCACTAACCAGTTACAGACCTGTCTCTAACCAGCTAAAAAACTGTCTCTAACCAGCTACAGACCTGTCTCTAACCAGGTACAGACCTGTCTCTAACCAGCTACAGACTCGTCTCTAACCAGCTACAGACCTGTCTCTAACCAGCTACAGATGTGTCACTAACCAGCTACAGACCTGTCTATAACCAGTTTCAGACCTGTTTCTAACTAGCTACAGACCTGTCTCTAACCCCTTACAGACCTGTCTCTAACCAGCTAAAAAACTGTCTCTTACCAGCAACAGACCTGTCTCTAACCAGCTACAGACCCGTCTCTAACCAGTTAAAGGACCTGTCTCTACCCAGCTAAAAAACTGTCTCTAACCAGGAACAGACTTGTCTCTAACCAGTTACAGAACCTGTCTATAACCAGTTACAGACCTGTCTATAACCAGTTAAAGACCTGTTTCTAACTAGCTACAGACCTGTCTCTCACCAGCTGCAGACCTGTCTCCAACCAGTTTAAGACCTCTCTCTAACCAGCTACAGACCCGTCTCTAACCAGCTACAGACCTTTCTCTAACCAGCTAAAAAACTTTCTCTAACCAGCTACAGACCTGTCTCTAACCAGCTAGAGACCCGTCTCTAACCAGCTACAGACCTGTCTCTAACCAGCTGCAGACCTGTCTCTCACCAGCTACATACCTGTCTCTAACCAGCTACAGACGTGTCACTAACCAGTTACAGACCTGTCTCTAACCAGCTAAAAAACTGTCTCTAACCAGCTACAGACCTGTCTCTAACCAGCTAAAAGACTGTCTCTAACCAGGTACAGACCCGTCTCTAACCAGCTACAGACCTGTCTCTAACCAGTTTAAAAAATGTCTCTCACCAGCTACTGACCTGTTTCTAACCAGTTACAGACCCGTCTCTAACCAGTTACTGACTTGTCTCTAACCAACTACAGACCTGTCTCTAACCAGCTACAGACCTGTCTCTAACCAGTTACAGACCCGTCTCTAACCAGCTAAAAGACTGTCTCTAACCAGTTACAGACCTGTCTATAACCAGTTAAAGACCTGTTTCTAACTAGCTACAGACCTGTCTCTAACGAGTTACAGACCTGTCTCTAACCAGCTACAGACCCATCTCTAACCAGCTAAAGACCTGTCTCTAACCAGCTACAGACCCGTCTCTAACCAGCTACAGACCCGTCTCTAACCAGCTACAGCCCTGTCTCTAACCAGTTAAAAACCTCTCCCTAACCAGCTACAGACACGTCTCTAACCAGCTACAGACCTGTCTCTAACCAGCTAAGAAACTGTCTTTAACCAGCGACAGACCTGTCTCTAACCAGCTACAGACCCGTCTCTAACCAGCTACAGACCCGTCTCTAACCAGCTACAGACGTGTCACTAACCAGTTACAGACCTGTCTCTAACCAGCTAAAAAACTGTCTCTAACCAGCTACAGACCTGTCTCTAACCAGCTAAAAGACTTTCTCTAACCAGTTACAGACCTGTCTCTAACCAGCTAAAAAACTGTCTCTAACCAGGTACAGACATGTCTCTAACCAGTTAAAGGACCTGTCTCTAACCAGTTTAAAAAATGTCTCTAACCAGCTACAGACCTGTTTCTAACCAGTTACAGACCCGTCTCTAACCAGTTACAGACTTGTCTCTAACCAACTACAGACCTGTCTCTAACCAGCTACAGACCTGTCTCTAACCAGTTACAGACCTGTCTATAACCAGTTAAAGACCTGTTTCTAACTAGCTACAGACCTGTCTCTAACGAGTTACAGACCTGTCTCTAACCAGCTACAGACCCATCTCTAACCAGCTAAAGACCTGTCTCTAACCAGCTACAGACCCGTCTCTAACCAGCTACAGACCCGTCTCTAACCAGCTACAGACCTTTCTCTAACCAGCTAAAAAACTTTCTCTAACCAGCTACAGCCCTGTCTCTAACCAGCTAAGAAACTGTCTTTAACCAGCGACAGACCTGTCTCTAACCAGCTAAAGACCCGTCTCTAACCAGCTACAGACCCGTCTCTAACCAGCTAAAGACCCGTCTCTAACCAGCTACAGACCTGTCTCTAACCAGCTACAGACGTGTCACTAACCAGTTACAGACCTGTCTCTAACCAGCTAAAAAACTGTCTCTAACCAGCTACAGACCTGTCTCTAACCAGCTAAAAGCCTTTCTCTAACCAGTTACAGACCTGTCTCTAACCAGGTAAAAAACTGTCTCTAACCAGCAACAGACCAGTCTCTAACCAACAACAGACCAGTCTCTAACCAGCTACAGACCTGTCTCTAACCAGTTACAGACCCGTCTCTAACCAGCTACAGACCTGTTTCTAACCAGCTACAGATCTGTCTCTAACCAGTTACAGACCCGTCTCTACCCAGCTACAGACTTGTCTCCAACCAGTTTAAGACCTCTCTCTAACCAGCTACAGACCCGTCTCTAACCAGCTACAGACCTTTCTCTAACCAGCTAAAAAACTTTCTCTAACCAGCAACAGCCCTGTCTCTAACCAGTTAAAAACCTCTCTCTAACCAGCTACAGACCCGTCTCTAACCAGCTACAGACCTTTCTCTAACCAGCTAAAAAACTGTCTCTAACCAGCGACAGACCCGTCTCTAACCAGCTACAGACCTGTCTCTAACCAGCTACAGACGTGTCACTAACCAGTTACAGACCTGTCTCTAACCAGCTAAAAAACTGTCTCTAACCAGCTACAGACCCGTCTCTAACCAGCTACAGACTCGTCTCTAACCAGCTACAGACCTGTCTCTAACCAGTTACAGACCTGTCTATAACTAGTTACAGACCTGTCTATAACCAGTTAAAGACCTGTTTCTAACTAGCTACAGACCTGTCTCTAACCAGCTGCAGACCTGTCTCTAACCAGTTTAAGACCTCTCTCTAACCAGCTACAGACCCGTCTCTAACCAGCTAAAGACCTTTCTCTAACCAGCTAAAAAACTTTCTCTAACCAGCTACAGCCCTGTCTATAACCAGTTACAGACCTGTTTCTAACTAGCTACAGACCTGTCTCTAACCAGCTGCAGACCTGTCTCTAACCAGTTTAAGACCTCTCTCTAACCAGCTACAGACCTTTCTCTAACCAGCTAAAAAACTGTCTCTAACCAGCGACAGACCTGTCTCTAACCAGCTACAGACCCGTCTCTAACCAGCGACAGACCTGTCTCTAACCAGCTACAGACCTGTCTCTAACCAGCTACAGACCCGTCTCTAACCAGCTACAGACCTGTCTCTCACCAGCTACAGACCTGTCTCTAACCAGCTACAGACGTGTCACTAACCAGTTAAAGACCTGTCTCTAACCAGCTAAAAAACTGTCTCTAACCAGCTACAGACCTGTCTCTAACCAGCTAAAAGACTGTCTCTAACCAGTTATAGACCTGTCTCTAACCAGCTAAAAAACTGTCTTTAACCAACAACAGACCAGTCTCTAACCAGCTAAAGACCTGTCTCTAACCAGTTACAGACCTGTCTCTAACCAGCTACAGACCTGTCTCTAACCAGGTACAGACCCGTCTCTAACCAGTTAAAGGACCTGTCTCTAACCAGTTTAAAAACTGTCTCTAACCAGCTACAGACCTGTTTCTAACCAGTTACAGACCCGTCTCTAACCAGCTACAGACTTGTCTCTAACCAACTACAGACCTGTCTCTAACCAGCTACAGACCTGTCTCTAACCAGTTACAGACCGGTCTCTAACCAGCTAAAAGACTGTCTCTAACCAGTTACAGACCTGTCTAAAACCAGTTAAAGACCTGTCTATAACCAGTTAAAGACCTGTTTCTAACTAGCTACAGACCTGTCTCTAACGAGTTACAGACCTGTCTCTAACCAGCTAAAAAACTGTCTGTAACCAGCTACAGACCCGTCTCTAACCAGCTACAGACTCGTCTCTAACCAGCTACAGACCTGTCTCTAACCAGCTACAGATGTGTCACTAACCAGCTACAGACCTGTCTATAACCAGTTTCAGACCTGTTTCTAACTAGCTACAGACCTGTCTCTAACCCCTTACAGACCTGTCTCTAACCAGCTAAAAAACTGTCTCTTACCAGCAACAGACCAGTCTCTAACCAGCTACAGACCTGTCTCTAACCAGTTACAGACCTGTCTCTAACCAGCTACAGACCCGTCTCTAACCAGTTAAAGGACCTGTCTCTACCCAGCTAAAAAACTGTCTCTAACCAGGAACAGACTTGTCTCTAACCAGTTACAGACCTGTCTATAACCAGTTACAGACCTGTCTATAACCAGTTAAAGACCTGTTTCTAACTAGCTACAGACCTGTCTCTCACCAGCTGCAGACCTGTCTCCAACCAGTTTAAGACCTCTCTCTAACCAGCTACAGACCCGTCTCTAACCAGCTACAGACCTTTCTCTAACCAGCTAAAAAACTTTCTCTAACCAGCTACAGACCTGTCTCTAACCAGCTACAGACCCGTCTCTAACCAGCTACAGACCTGTCTCTAACCAGCTGCAGACCTGTCTCTCACCAGCTACAGACCTGTCTCTAACCAGCTACAGACGTGTCACTAACCAGTTACAGACCTGTCTCTAACCAGCTAAAAAACTGTCTCAAACCAGCTACAGACCTGTCTCTAACCAGCTAAAAGACTGTCTCTAACCAGTTACAGACCTGTCTCTAACCAGCTAAAAAACTGTCTTTAACCAACAACAGACCTGTCTCTAACCAGCTAAAGACCTGTCTCTAACTAGTTACAGACCTGTCTCTAACCAGCTACAGACCTGTCTCTAACCAGGTACAGACCCTTCTCTAACCAGCTACAGACCTGTCTCTAACCAGTTTAAAAAATGTCTCTAACCAGCTACTGATCTGTTTCTGACCAGTTACAGACCCGTCTCTAACCAGTTACTGACTTGTCTCTAACCAACTACAGACCTGTCTCTAACCAGCTACAGACCTGTCTCTAACCAGTTACAGACCCGTCTCTAACCAGCTAAAAGACTGTCTCTAACCAGTTACAGACCTGTCTATAACCAGTTAAAGACCTGTTTCTAACTAGCTACAGACCTGTCTCTAACGAGTTACAGACCTGTCTCTAACCAGCTACAGACCCATCTCTAACCAGCTAAAGACCTGTCTCTAACCAGCTACAGACCCGTATCTAACCAGCTACAGACCCGTCTCTAACCAGCTACAGACCTTTCTCTAACCAGCTAAAAAACTTTCTCTAACCAGCTACAGCCCTGTCTCTAACCAGTTAAAAACCTCTCCCTAACCAGCTACAGACACGTCTCTAACCAGCTACAGACCTGTCTCTAACCAGCTAAGAAACTGTCTTTAACCAGCGACAGACCTGTCTCTAACCAGCTACAGACCCGTCTCTAACCAGCTACAGACCCGTCTCTAACCAGCTACAGACGTGTCACTAACCAGTTACAGACCTGTCTCTAACCAGCTAAAGACCTGTCTCTAACCAGTTACAGACCTGTCTCTAACCAGCTACAGACCTGTCTCTAACCAGTTAAAGGACCTGTCTCTAACCAGTTTAAAAACTGTCTTTAACCAGCTACAGACCTGTTTCTAACCAGTTACAGACCCGTCTCTAACCAGCTACAGACTTGTCTCTAACCAACTACAGACCTGTCTCTAACCAGCTAAAGACCTGTCTCTAACCAGTTACAGACCTGTCTCTAACCAGCTACAGACCTGTCTCTAACCAGTTAAAGGACCTGTCTCTAACCAGTTTAAAAACTGTCTCTAACCAGCTACAGACCTGTTTCTAACCAGTTACAGACCCGTCTCTAACCAGCTACAGACTTGTCTCTAACCAACTACAGACCTGTCTGTAACCAGCTACAGACCTGTCTCTAACCAGTTACAGACCGGTCTCTAACCAGCTAAAAGACTGTCTCTAACCAGTTAGAGACCTGTCTAAAACCAGTTACAGACCTGTCTATAACCAGTTAAAGACCTGTTTCTAACTAGCTACAGACCTGTCTCTAACGAGTTACAGACCTGTCTCTAACCAGCTAAAAAACTGTCTCTAACCAGCTACAGACCCGTCTCTAACCAGCTACAGACTCGTCTCTAACCAGCTACAGACCTGTCTCTAACCAGCTACAGATGTGTCACTAACCAGCTACAGACCTGTCTATAACCAGTTTCAGACCTGTTTCTAACTAGCTACAGACCTGTCTCTAACCCCTTACAGACCTGTCTCTAACCAGCTAAAAAACTGTCTCTTACCAGCAACAGACCAGTCTCTAACCAGCTACAGACCTGTCTCTAACCAGTTACAGACCTGTCTCTAACCAGCTACAGACCCGTCTCTAACCAGTTAAAGGACCTGTCTCTACCCAGCTAAAAAACTGTCTCTAACCAGGAACAGACTTGTCTCTAACCAGTTACAGACCTGTCTATAACCAGTTACAGACCTGTCTATAACCAGTTAAAGACCTGTTTCTAACTAGCTACAGACCTGTCTCTCACCAGCTGCAGACCTGTCTCCAACCAGTTTAAGACCTCTCTCTAACCAGCTACAGACCCGTCTCTAACCAGCTACAGACCTTTCTCTAACCAGCTAAAAAACTTTCTCTAACCAGCTACAGACCTGTCTCTAACCAGCTACAGACCCGTCTCTAACCAGCTACAGACCTGTCTCTAACCAGCTGCAGACCTGTCTCTCACCAGCTACAGACCTGTCTCTAACCAGCTACAGACGTGTCACTAACCAGTTACAGACCTGTCTCTAACCAGCTAAAAAACTGTCTCTAACCAGCTACAGACCTGTCTCTAACCAGCTAAAAAACTGTCTTTAACCAACAACAGACCAGTCTCTAACCAGCTAAAGACCTGTCTCTAACTAGTTACAGACCTGTCTCTAACCAGCTACAGACCTGTCTCTAACCAGCTACAGACCCGTCTCTAACCAGCTACAGACCTGTCTCTAACCAGTTTAAAAAATGTCTCTAACCAGCTACTGACCTGTTTCTAACCAGTTACAGACCCGTCTCTAACCAGTTACTGACTTGTCTCTAACCAACTACAGACCTGTCTCTAACCAGCTACAGACCTGTCTCTAACCAGTTACAGACCCGTCTCTAACCAGCTAAAAGACTGTCTCTAACCAGTTACAGACCTGTCTATAACCAGTTAAAGACCTGTTTCTAACTAGCTACAGACCTGTCTCTAACGAGTTACAGACCTGTCTCTAACCAGCTACAGACCCATCTCTAACCAGCTAAAGACCTGTCTCTAACCAGCTACAGACCCGTCTCTAACCAGCTACAGACCCGTCTCTAACCAGCTACAGACCTTTCTCTAACCAGCTAAAAAACTTTCTCTAACCAGCTACAGCCCTGTCTCTAACCAGTTAAAAACCTCTCCCTAACCAGCTACAGACACGTCTCTAACCAGCTACAGACCTGTCTCTAACCAGCTAAGAAACTGTCTTTAACCAGCGACAGACCTGTCTCTAACCAGCTACAGACCCGTCTCTAACCAGCTACAGACCCGTCTCTAACCAGCTACAGACGTGTCACTAACCAGTTACAGACCTGTCTAACCAGCTAAAAAACTGTCTCTAACCAGCTACAGACCTGTCTCTAACCAGCTAAAAAACTGTCTCTAACCAGGTACAGACCCGCCTCTAACCAGTTAAAGGACCTGTCTCTAACCAGTTTAAAAAATGTCTCTAACCAGCTACAGACCTGTTTCTAACCAGTTACAGACCCGTCTCTAACCAGTTACAGACTTGTCTCTAACCAACTACAGACCTGTCTCTAACCAGCTACAGACCTGTCTCTAACCAGTTACAGACCCGTCTCTAACCAGCTAAAAGACTGTCTCTAACCAGTTACAGACCTGTCTATAACCAGTTAAAGACCTGTTTCTAACTAGCTACAGACCTGTCTCTAACGAGTTACAGACCTGTCTCTAACCAGCTACAGACCCATCTCTAACCAGCTAAAGACCTGTCTCTAACCAGCTACAGACCCGTCTCTAACCAGCTACAGACCCGTCTCTAACCAGCTACAGACCTTTCTCTAACCAGCTAAAAAACTTTCTCTAACCAGCTACAGCCCTGTCTCTAACCAGCTAAGAAACTGTCTTTAACCAGCGACAGACCCGTCTCTAACCAGCTACAGACCCGTCTCTAACCAGCTAAAGACCCGTCTCTAACCAGCTACAGACCTGTCTCTAACCAGCTACAGACGTGTCACTAACCAGTTACAGACCTGTCTCTAACCAGCTAAAAAACTGTCTCTAACCAGCTACAGACCTGTCTCTAACCAGCTAAAAGACCTGTCTCTAACCAGTTACAGACCTGTCTCTAACCAGGTAAAAAACTGTCTCTAACCAGCAACAGACCAGTCTCTAACCAACAACAGACCAGTCTCTAACCAGCTACAGACCTGTCTCTAACCAGTTACAGACCCGTCTCTAACCAGCTACAGACCTGTCTCTAACCAGCTACAGATCTGTCTCTAACCAGTTACAGACCCGTCTCTACCCAGCTACAGACTTGTCTCCAACCAGTTTAAGACCTCTCTCTAACCAGCTACAGACCCGTCTCTAACCAGCTACAGACCTTTCTCTAACCAGCTAAAAAACTTTCTCTAACCAGCAACAGCCCTGTCTCTAACCAGTTAAAAACCTCTCTCTAACCAGCTACAGACCTGTCTCTAACCAGCTACAGACGTGTCACTAACCAGTTACAGACCTGTCTCTAACCAGCTAAAAAACTGTCTCTAACCAGCTACAGACTCGTCTCTAACCAGCTACAGACCTGTCTCTAACCAGCTACAGATGTGTCACTAACCAGCTACAGACCTGTCTATAACCAGTTTCAGACCTGTTTCTAACTAGCTACAGACCTGTCTCTAACCCCTTACAGACCTGTCTCTAACCAGCTAAAAAACTGTCTCTTACCAGCAACAGACCAGTCTCTAACCAGCTACAGACCTGTCTCTAACCAGTTACAGACCTGTCTCTAACCAGTTACAGACCTGTCTATAACCAGTTACAGACCTGTCTATAACCAGTTAAAGACCTGTTTCTAACTAGCTACAGACCTGTCTCTAACCAGCTGCAGACCTGTCTCTAACCAGTTTAAGACCTCTCTCTAACCAGCTACAGACCCGTCTCTAACCAGCTAAAGACCTTTCTCTAACCAGCTAAAAAACTTTCTCTAACCAGCTACAGCCCTGTCTATAACCAGTTACAGACCTGTTTCTAACTAGCTACAGATCTGTCTCTAACCAGCTGCAGACCTGTCTCTAACCAGTTTAAGACCTCTCTCTAACCAGCTACAGACCTTTCTCTAACCAGCTAAAAAACTGTCTCTAACCAGCGACAGACCTGTCTCTAACCAGCTACAGACCCGTCTCTAACCAGCGACAGACCTGTCTCTAACCAGCTACAGACCTGTCTCTAACCAGCTACAGACCCGTCTCTAACCAGCTACAGACCTGTCTCTCACCAGCTACAGACCTGTCTCTAACCAGCTACAGACGTGTCACTAACCAGTTACAGACCTGTCTCTAACCAGCTAAAAAACTGTCTCTAACCAGCTACAGACCTGTCTCTAACCAGCTAAAAGACTGTCTCTAACCAGTTACAGACCTGTCTCTAACCAGCTAAAAAACTGTCTTTAACCAACAACAGACCAGTCTCTAACCAGCTAAAGACCTGTCTCTAACCAGTTACAGACCTGTCTCTAACCAGCTACAGACCTGTCTCTAACCAGGTACAGACCCGTCTCTAACCAGTTAAAGGACCTGTCTCTAACCAGTTTAAAAACTGTCTCTAACCAGCTACAGACCTGTTTCTAACCAGTTACAGACCCGTCTCTAACCAGCTACAGACTTGTCTCTAACCAACTACAGACCTGTCTGTAACCAGCTACAGACCTGTCTCTAACCAGTTACAGACCGGTCTCTAACCAGCTAAAAGACTGTCTCTAACCAGTTACAGACCTTTCCTAAACCAGTTACAGACCTGTCTATAACCAGTTAAAGACCTGTTTCTAACTAGCTACAGACCTGTCTCTAACGAGTTACAGACCTGTCTCTAACCAGCTACAGACCCATCTCTAACCAGCTAAAGACCTGTCTCTAACCAGCTACAGACACGTCTCTAACCAGCTACAGACCCGTCTCTAACCAGCTACAGACCTTTCTCTAACCAGCTAAAAAACTTTCTCTAACCAGCTACAGCCCTGTCTCTAACCAGTTAAAAACCTCTCTCTAACCAGCTACAGACCTGTCTCTAACCAGCTAAGAAACTGTCTCTAACCAGCGACAGACCTGTCTCTAACCAGCTACAGACCCGTCTCTAACCAGCTACAGACCTGTCTCTCACCAGCTACAGACCTTTCTCTAACCAGCTAAAATACTTTCTCTAACCAGCTACAGCCCTGTCTCTAACCAGTTAAAAACCTCTCTCTAACCAGCTACAGACCTGTCTCTAACCAGCTAAGAAACTGTCTCTAACCAGCGACAGACCTGTCTCTAACCAGCTACAGACCCGTCTCTAACCAGTTACAGACCTGTCTCTAACCAGCTAAAAAACTGTCTCTAACCAGCTACAGACCTGTTTCTCTAACCAGCTAAAAGACTTTCTCTAACCAGTTACAGACCTGTCTCTAACCAGCTAAAAAATTGTCTCTAACCAGCAACAGACCAGTCTCTAACCAACAACAGACCAGTCTCTAACCAGCTACAGACCTGTCTCTAACCAGTTACAGACCCGTCTCTAACCAGCTAAAAGACTGTCTCTAACCAGTTACAGACCTGTCTCTAACCAGCTAAAAAACTGTCTCTAACCAGCAACAGACCAGTCTCTAACCAGCTACAGACCTGTCTAACCAGTTACAGACCTGTCTCTAACCAGCTACAGACGTGTCACTAACCAGTTACAGACCTGTCTCTAACCAGCTAAAAAACTGTCTCTAACCACCTACAGACCTGTCTCTAACCAGCTAAAAGACTGTCTCTAACCAGGTACAGACCTGTCTCTAACCAGCTAAAAAACTGTCTCTAACCAACAACAGACCAGTCTCTAACCAGCTACAGACCTGTCTCTAACCAGGTACAGACCCGTCTCTAACCAGTTAAAGGACCTGTCTCTAACCAGCTAAAAAACTGTCTATAACCGGGAACAGACCTGTCTCTAACCAGCTAAAAAACTGTCTCTAACCAACAACAGACCAGTCTCTAACCAGCTACAGACCTGTCTCTAACCAGTTACAGACCTGTCTCTAACCAGCTACAGACCCGTCTCTAACCAGTTAAAGGACCTGTCTCTACCCAGCTAAAAAACTGTCTCTAACCAGGAAGAGACTTGTCTCTAACCAGTTACAGACCTGTCTATAACCAGTTACAGACCTGTCTATAACCAGTTAAAGACCTGTTTCTAACCAGCTACAGACCTGTCTCTAACCAGCTGCAGACCTCTCTCCAACCAGCTACAGACCCGTCTCTAACCAGCTACAGACCCGTCTCTAACCAGCTACAGACCTTTCTCTAACCAGCTAAAAAACTTTCTCTAACCAGCTACAGACCTGTCTCTAACCAGCTACAGACCCGTCTCTAACCAGCTACAGACCTGTCTCTAACCAGTTACAGACCTGTCTCTCACCAGTTACAGACCTGTCTCTAACCAGCTACAGACGTGTCACTAACCAGTTACAGACCTGTCTCTAACCAGCTAAAAAACTGTCTATAACCAGCTACAGACCTGTCTCTAACCAGCTAAAAAACTGTCTCTAACCAGTTACAGACCTGTCTCTAACCAGCTAAAAAACTGTCTCTAACCAGCTACAGACCTGTCTCTAACCAGTTACAGACCCGTCTCTAACCAGCTACAGACTTGTCTCTAACCAACTACAGACCTGTCTCTAACCAGCTACAGACCTGTCTCTAACCAGTTACAGACCCGTCTCTAACCAGCTAAAAGACTGTCTCTAACCAGTTACAGACCAGTCTCTAACCAGCTACAGACCTGTCTAACCAGTTACAGACCTGTCTCTAACCAGCTACAGACGTGTCACTAACCAGTTACAGACCTGTCTCTAACAAGCTAAAAAACTGTCTCTCACCAGCTGCAGACCTGTCTCCAACCAGTTTAAGACCTCTCTCTAACCAGCTACAGACCCGTCTCTAACCAGCTACAGACCTTTCTCTAACCAGCTAAAAAACTTTCTCTAACCAGCTACAGACCTGTCTCTAACCAGCTACAGACCCGTCTCTAACCAGTTACAGACCCGTCTCTAACCAGCTACAGCCCTGTCTCTAACCAGTTAAAAACCTCTCTCTAACCAGCTACAGACCCGTCTCTAACCAGCTACAGACCTTTCTCTAACCAGCTAAAAAACTGTCTCTAACCAGCGACAGACCTGTCTCTAACCAGCTACAGACCCGTCTCTAACCAGCTACAGACCTGTCTCTAACCAGCTACAGACGTGTCACTAACCAGTTACAGACCTGTCTCTAACCAGCTAAAAAACTGTCTCTAACCAGCTACAGACCCGTCTCTAACCAGCTACAGACCTGTCTCTAACCAGCTACAGATGTGTCACTAACCAGCTACAGACCTGTCTATAACCAGTTTCAGACCTGTTTCTAACTAGCTACAGACCTGTCTCTAACCCCTTACAGACCTGTCTCTAACCAGCTAAAAAACTGTCTCTTACCAGCAACAGACCAGTCTCTAACCAGCTACAGACCCGTCTCTAACCAGTTAAAGGACCTGTCTCTACCCAGCTAAAAAACTGTCTCTAACCAGGAACAGACTTGTCTCTAACCAGTTACAGACCTGTCTATAACCAGTTACAGACCTGTCTATAACCAGTTAAAGACCTGTTTCTAACTAGCTAAAGACCTGTCTCTAACCAGCTGAAGACCTGTCTCTAACCAGTTTAAGACCTCTCTCTAACCAGCTACAGACCCGTCTCTAACCAGCTAAAGACCTTTCTCTAACCAGCTAAAAAACTTTCTCTAACCAGCTAGAGCCCTGTCTATAACCAGTTACAGACCTGTTTCTAACTAGCTACAGACCTCTCTCTAACCAGCTACAGACCCGTCTCTAACCAGTTTAAGACCTCTCTCTAACCAGCTACAGATCTTTCTCTAACCAGCTAAAAAACTGTCTCTAACCAGCGACAGACCTGTCTCTAACCAGCAACAGACCCGTCTCTAACCAGCTACAGACCAGTCTCTAACCAGCTACAGACGTGTCACTAACCAGTTACAGACCTGTCTCTAACCAGCTAAAAAACTGTCTCTAACCAGTTACAGACCTGTCTCTAACCAGCTAAAAAACTGTCTCTAACCAGGTACAGACCCGTCTCTAACCAGTTACAGACCTGTTTCTAACTAGCTACAGACCTCTCTCTAACCAGCTACAGACCCGTCTCTAACCAGTTTAAGACCTCTCTCTAACCAGCTACAGACCTTTCTCTAACCAGCTAAAAAACTGTCTCTAACCAGCGACAGACCTGTCTCTAACCAGCAACAGACCCGTCTCTAACCAGCTACAGACCAGTCTCTAACCAGCTACAGACGTGTCACTAACCAGTTACAGACCTGTCTCTAACCAGCTAAAAAACTGTCTCTAACCAGTTACAGACCTGTCTCTAACCAGTTACAGACCTGTCTCTAACCAGCTACAGACCCGTCTCTAACCAGTTAAAGGACCTGTCTCTACCCAGCTAAAAAACTGTCTCTAACCAGGAACAGACTTGTCTCTAACCAGTTACAGACCTGTCTATAACCAGTTACAGACCTGTCTATAACCAGTTAAAGACCTGTTTCTAACTAGCTAAAGACCTGTCTCTAACCAGCTGAAGACCTGTCTCTAACCAGTTTAAGACCTCTCTCTAACCAGCTACAGACCCGTCTCTAACCAGCTAAAGACCTTTCTCTAACCAGCTAAAAAACTTTCTCTAACCAGCTAGAGCCCTGTCTATAACCAGTTACAGACCTGTTTCTAACTAGCTACAGACCTCTCTCTAACCAGCTACAGACCCGTCTCTAACCAGTTTAAGACCTCTCTCTAACCAGCTACAGACCTTTCTCTAACCAGCTAAAAAACTGTCTCTAACCAGCGACAGACCTGTCTCTAACCAGCAACAGACCCGTCTCTAACCAGCTACAGACCAGTCTCTAACCAGCTACAGACGTGTCACTAACCAGTTACAGACCTGTCTCTAACCAGCTAAAAAACTGTCTCTAACCAGTTACAGACCTGTCTCTAACCAGCTAAAAACAGTCTCTAACCAGGTACAGACCCGTCTCTAACCAGGTAAAGGACCTGTCTCTAACCAGCTAAAAAACTGTCTCTAACCAGCTACAGATCTGTCTCTAACCAGTTACAGACCCGTCTCTACCCAGCTACAGACTTGTCTCTAACCAACTACAGACCTTTCTCTAACCAGCTACAGACCTGTCTCTAACCAGTTAGAGACCTGTCTCCAACCAGTTTAAGACCTCTCTCTAACCAGCTACAGAACAGTCTCTAACCAGCTACAGACCTTTCTCTAACCAGCTAAAAAACTTTCTCTAACCAGCAACAGCCCTGTCTCTAACCAGTTAAAAACCTCTCTCTAACCAGCTACAGACCCGTCTCTAACCAGCTACAGCCCTGTCTCTAACCAGTTAAAAACCTCTCTCTAACCAGCTACAGACCTGTCTCTAACCAATTACAGACCTGTCTCTACCCAGCTACAGAACCGTCTCTAACCAGTTAAAGGACCTGTCTCTACCCAGCTAAAAAACTGTCTCTAACCAGGAACAGACTTGTCTCTAACCAGTTACAGACCTGTCTATAACCAGTTACAGACCTGTCTATAACCAGTTAAAGACCTGTTTCTAATTAGCAACAGACCTGTCTCTAACCAGCTGCAGACCTGTCTCTAAACAGTTTAAGACCTCTCTCTAACCAGCTACAGACCCGTCTCTAACCAGCTAAAGACCTTTCTCTAACCAGCTAAAAATCTTTCTCTAACCAGCTACAGCCCTGTCTATAACCAGTTACAGACCTGTTTCTAACTAGCTACAGACCTGTCTCTAACCAGCTGCAGACCTGTCTCTAACCAGTTTAAGACCTCTCTCTAACCAGCTACAGACCTTTCTCTAACCAGCTAAAAAACTGTCTCTAACCAGCGACAGACCTGTCTCTAACCAGCTACAGACCCGTCTCTAACCAGCTACAGACCCGTCTCTAACCAGCTACAGACCCGTCTCTAACCAGCTACAGACCTGTCTCTCACCAGCTACAGACCTGTCTCTAACCAGCTACAGACGTGTCACTAACCAGTTACAGACCTGTCTCTAACCAGCTAAAAAACTGTCTTTAACCAGCTACAGACCAGTCTCTAACCAGCTAAAGACCTGTCTCTAACCAGTTACAGACCTGTCTCTAACCAGCTACAGCCCTGTCTCTAACCAGCTACAGACCTGTTTCTAACCAGTTACAGACCTGTCTCTAACCAGTTACAGACTTGTCTCTAACCAACTACTGACCTGTCTGTAACCAGCTAAAGACCTGTCTCTAACCAGTTACAGACCCGTCTCTAACCAGCTAAAAGTCTGTCTCTAACCAGTTACAGACCTGTCTATAACCAGTTACAGACCTGTCTATAACCAGTTAAAGACCTGTTTCTAACTAGCTACAGACCTGTCTCTAACGAGTTACAGACCTGTCTCTAACCAGCTACAGACCCATCTCTAACCAGCTAAAGACCTGTCTCTAACCAGCTACAGACCCGTCTCTAACCAGCTACAGATCCGTCTCTAACCAGCTACAGACCTTTATCTAACCAGCTAAAAAACTTTCTCTAACCAGCTACAGCCCTGTCTCTAACCAGTTAAAAACCTCTCTCTAACCAGCTACAGACACGTCTCTAACCAGCTACAGACCCGTCTCTAACCAGCTACAGACGTGTCACTAACCAGTTACAGACCTGTCTCTAACCAGCTAAAAAACTGTCTCTAACCAGCTACAGACCTGTCTCTAACCAGCTAAAAGACTTTCTCTAACCAGTTACAGACCTGTCTCTAACCAGCTAAAAGACTGTCTCTAACCAGTTACAGACCAGTCTCTAACCAGCTACAGACCTGTCTAACCAGTTACAGACCTTTCTCTAACCAGCTAAAAGACAGTCTCTAACCAGTTACAGACCTGTCTCTAACCAGCTACAGACCTGTCTCTAACCAGCTAAAAGACTGTCTCTAACCAGTTACAGACCTGTCTCTAACCAGCTAAAAGACTGTCTCTAACCAGTTACAGACCAGTCTCTAACCAGCTACAGACCTGTCTAACCAGTTACAGACCTTTCTCTAACCAGCTAAAAGACAGTCTCTAACCAGTTACAGACCTGTCTCTAACCAGCTACAGACCTGTCTCTAACCAGCTAAAAGACTGTCTCTAACCAGTTACAGACCAGTCTCTAACCAGCTACAGACCTGTCTAACCAGTTACAGACCTTTCTCTAACCAGCTAAAAGACAGTCTCTAACCAGTTACAGACCTGTCTCTAACCAGCTACAGACCTGTCTCTAACCAGCTAAAAGACTTTCTCTAACCAGTTACAGACCTGTCTCTAACCAGCTAAAAGACTGTCTCTAACCAGTTACAGACCAGTCTCTAACCAGCTACAGACCTGTCTAACCAGTTACAGACCTTTCTCTAACCAGCTAAAAGACAGTCTCTAACCAGTTACAGACCTGTCTCTAACCAGCTACAGACCTGTCTCTAACCAGCTAAAAAACTGTCTCTAACCAGCTACAGACCAGTCTCTAACCAGCTACAGACCTGTCTCTAACCAGTTACAGAACTGTCTCTAACCAGCTACAGACCTGTCTCTAACCAGCTACAGACCCGTCTCTAACAAGTTAAAGGACCTGTCTCTACCCAGCTAAAAAACTGTCTCTAACCAGGAACAGACTTGTCTCTAACCAGTTACAGACCTGTCTATAACCAGTTACAGACCTGTCTATAACCAGTTAAAGACCTGTTTCTAACTAGCTACAGACCTGTCTCTAACCAGCTGCAGACCTGTCTCCAACCAGTTTAAGACCTCTCTCTAACCAGCTACAGACCCGTCTCTAACCAGCTACAGAACTTTCTCTAACCAGCTAAAAAACTTTCTCTAACCAGCTACAGACCTGTCTCTAACCAGCTACAGACCTGTCTCTAACCAGCTACTGACCTGTCTCTAACCAGTTACAGACCTGTCTCTAACCAGCTAAAAAACTGTCTATAACCAGCTACAGACCTGTCTCTAACCAGCTAAAAAACTGTCTCTAACCAGTTACAGACCTGTCTCTAACCAGCTAAAAAACTGTCTCTAACCAACTAAAAAACTGTCTCTAACCAGCTACAGACCTGTCTCTAACCAGCTACAGACCTGTCTCTAACCAGTTACAGACATGTCTCTAACCAGCTACAGACTTGTCTCTAACCAACTACAGACCTGTCTCTAACTAGCTACAGACCTGTCTCTAACCAGTTACAGACCCGTCTCTAACCAGCTAAAAGACTGTCTCTAACCAGTTACAGACCAGTCTCTAACCAGCTACAGACCTGTCTAACCAGTTAAAGACCTGTCTCTAACCAGCTACAGACGTGTCACTAACCAGTTACAGACCTGTCTCTAACAAGCTAAAAAACTGTCTCTCACCAGCTGCAGACCTGTCTCCAACCAGTTTAAGACCTCTCTCTAACCAGCTACAGACCCGTATCTAACCAGCTAAAAAACTTTCTCTAACCACCTACAGACCTTTCTCTAACCAGCTAAAAAACTTTCTCTAACCAGCTACAGACCTGTCTCTAACCAGCTACAGACCCGTCTCTAACCAGTTACAGACCCGTCTCTAACCAGCTACAGACCTGTCTCTAACCAGTTACAGACCTGTCTCTCACCAGTTACAGACCTGTCTCTAACCAGCTACAGACGTGTCACTAACCAGTTACAGACCTGTCTCTAACCAGCTAAAAAACTGTCTCTAACCAGCTACAGACCTGTCTCTAACCAGCTAAAAGACTGTCTATAACCAGTTACAGACCTGTCTCTAACCAGCTAAAAACTGTCTCTAACCAGCTACAGATCTGTCTCTAACCAGTTACAGACCCGTCTCTACCCAGCTACAGACTTGTCTCTAACCAACTATAGACCTGTCTCTAACCAGCTACAGACCTGTCTCTAACCAGTTACAGAACTGTCTCTAACCTGCTACAGACCCGTCTCTAACCAGTTAAAGGACCTGTCTCTACCCAGCTAAAAAACTGTCTCTAACCAGCTACAGACCCGTCTCTAACCAGTTAAAGGACCTGTCTCTACCCAGCTAAAAAACTGTCTCTAACCAGCAACAGACCATTTTCTAACCAGTTAAAAACCTCTCTCTAACCAGCTACAGACCTGTCTCTAACCAGCTACAGACCTTTCTCTAACCAGCTAAAAAACTTTCTCTAACCAGCAACAGCCCATTCTCTAACCAGTTAAAAACCTCTCTCTAACCAGCTACAGACCCGTCTCTAACCAGCTACAGCCCTGTCTCTAACCAGTTTAAAACCTCTCTCTAACCAGCTACAGACCCGTCTCTAACCAGCTACAGACCTTTCTCTAACCAGCTAAAAAACTGTCTCTAACCAGCTACAGACCCGTCTCTAACCAGCTACAGACCTGTCTCTAACCAGCTACAGACGTGTCACTAACCAGTTACAGACCTGTCTCTAACCAGCTAAAAAACTTTCTCTAACCAGCTACAGACCTGTCTCTAACCAGCTACGGACCTGTCTATAACCAGTTAAAGACCTGTTTCTAACTAGCTATAGGACCTGTCTCTAACCAGCTAAGAAACTGTCTCTAACCAGGAAATGACATGTCTCTACCCAGTTACAGACCTGTTCCTAACTACCTACAGACCTGTCTCTAACCAGCTACAGACCTGTCTCCAACCAGTTAAAAACCTCTCTCTAAATAGCTACAGACCGGTCTCTAACCAACAACAGACCTGTCTCTAACCAGCTACAGACCAGTCTTTAAGCAGTTAAAGACCTGTCTCTAAGCAGCTACAGACCTGTCTCTAACCAGGTACAGACCCGTCTCTAACCAGTTACAGACCTGTCTCTAACCAGCGAAAGATCAGTCTCTAACCAGTTACAGACCTGTCTCTGACCAGCTAAAAAACTGTCTATAACCAGCTACAGACCTTTCTCTAACCAGTTAAAGACCTCTCTTTTACCAGTTACAGACCTTTCTCTAACCAGCTACAGACCTGTCTCTAACCAGTTACAGACCTGTCTCTCACCAGTTACAGACCTGTCTCTAACCAGCTAAAAAACTGTCTCTAACCAGCTACAGACCCGTCTCTAACCAGTTAAAGGACCTGTCTCTAACCAGCTAAAGGACTGTCTCTAACCAGTTAAAGACCTGTCTCTAACCAGCTAAAAAACTGTCTCTAACCAGCAACAGACCAGTCTCTAACCAGCTACAGACCTGTCACTAACCAGCTACAGACCTGTCTTATAACCAGCTACAGACCTGTCTCTACCCAGGTAAAGACCCGTCTCTAACCAGTTAAAGGACCTGTCTCTAACCAGCTAAAAAACTGTCTCTAACCGGGAACAGACCTGTCTCTAACCAGTTACAGACCTGTCTATAACCAGTTAAAGACCTGTTTCTAACTAGCTACAGACCTGTCTCTAACCAGTTACAGACCTGTCTCTAACCAGCTAAAAAACTGTCTCTAACCAGTTACAGACCTGTCTCTAACCAGCTAAAAAACTGTCTCTAACCAGTTACAGACCTGTCTCTAACCAGCTAAAAAACTGTCTTTAACCATCAACAGACCAGTCTCTAACCAGCTAAAGACATGTCTCTAACCAGTTACAGACCTGTCTCTAACCAGCTACAGACCTGTCTCTAACCAGGTACAGACCCGTCTCTAACCAGTTAAAGGTCCTGTCTCTAACCAGCTAAAAAACTTTCTCTAACCAGCTACAGACCTGTCTCTAACCAGCTTCAGACCAGTCTAACCAGTTACAGACCTGTCTCTAACCAGCTAAAAAACTGTCTCTAACCAGGAACAGACCTGTCTCTCACCAGTTACAGACCTGTCTCTAACCAGCTAAAAAACTGTCTCTAACCAGTTACAGACCTGTCTCTAACCAGCTACAGACCTTTATATAACCAGTTACAGACCTGTTTCTAACTACCTAAGGACCTTTCTCTAACCAGCTACAGACCTGTCTCTAACCAGTTACAGACCTGTCTCTCACCAGTTACAGACTTGTCTCTAACCAGCTACAGACCTGTCTATAACCAGTTACAGACCTGTTTCTAACTAGCTACAGACCTGTCTCTAACCAGCTACAGACCTGTCTCTAACCAGCTACAGACCCGTCTCTAACCAGTTACAGACCCGTCTCTAACCAGTTACAGACCCGTCTCTAACCAACTAAAAACTGTCTCTAACCAGCTACAGACCTGTCTCTAACCAGTTACAGACCCGTCTCTAACCAGTTACAGACCTGTCTCTCACCAGTTACAGACCTGTCTCTAACCAACTAAAAAACTGTCTCTAACCAGCTACAGACCTGTCTCTAACCAGCTACAGACCCGTCTCTAACCAGATACAGACCCGTCTCTAACCAGCTACAGACCTGTCTCTAACCTGCTACAGACTTGTCTCTAACCACCTACAGACCTGTCTCTAACCAGCTAAAAGACTGTCTCAAACCAGTTATAGACCTGTCTCTAACCAGCTAAAAAACTGTCTAACCAGCAACAGACCAGTCTAAAACCAGCTACAGATGTGTCACTAACCAGCTAAAAGACTGTCTCAAACCAGCTACAGACCTGTCTCTAACCAGCTAAAAAACTGTCTAACCAGCAACAGACCAGTCTCTAACCAGCTACAGACCCGTCTCTAACCAGATACAAACCTGTCTCTAACCAGTTACAGACCTGTCTCTAACCAGCTACAGATGTGTCACTAACCACCTACAGATGTGTCACTAACCAGCTAAAAGACTGTCTCAAACCAGCTACAGACCTGTCTCTAACCAGCTAAAAAACTGTCTAACCAGCAACAGACCAGTCTCTAACCAGCTACAGACCCGTCTCTAACCAGCTACAAACCTGTCTCTGACCAGTTACAGACCTGTCTCTAACCAGCTAAAAAAAAAACTGTCTCTAACCAGCTGCAGACATGTCTCTAACCAGCTACAGACCTGTCTATAACCAATTACAGACCTGTTTCTAACTACCTACAGACCTGTCTCTAACCAGTTAAAGACCTCTCTCTAACCAGCTACAGACCTGTCTCTAACCAGTTACAGACCTGTCTCTCACCAGTTACAAACCTGTCTCTAACCAGCTAAAAAACTGTCTCTAACCAGCTACAGACCTGTCTATAAGCAGTTTCAGACCTGTTTCTTACTAGCTACAGACCTGTCTCTAACCAGCTACGGACCTGTCTATAACCAGTTAAAAACCTCTGTCTAACCAGCTACAGACCCGTCTCTAACCAGCTACAGACCTGTCTATAACCAGCTACAGATGTGTCACTAACCAGCTTCAGACCTGTCTATAACCAGTTTCAGACCTGTTTCTAACTAGCTAAAAGACTGTCTCTAACCAGTTACAGAGCTCTCTCTAACCAGCAAAAAAAACTGTCTCTAACCAGCTACAGACCTGTCTCAAACCAGCTAAAGAACTGTCTCTAACCAGCTAAAAAACTGTCTCTAACCAGCAACAGACCTGTCCCTAACCAGCTACAGACCCGTCTTTAAGCAGTTACAGACCTGTCTCTCACCAGCTACAGACCTGTCTCTAACCAGCTACAGACGTGTCACTAACCAGTTACAGACCTGTCTCTCACCAGCTACAGACCTGTCTCTAACCAGCTATAGACGTGTCACTAACCAGTTACAGACCTGTCTCTAACCAGCTAAAAAACTGTCTCTAACCAGCTACAGACCTGTCTCTAACCAGCTAAAAGACTGTCTCTAACCAGTTACAGACCTGTCTTTAACCAGCTAAAAAACTGTCTTTAACCAACAACAGACCAGTCTCTAACCAGCTAAAGACCTGTCTCTAACCAGTTACAGACCTGTCTCTAACCAGCTACAGACCTGTCTCTAACCAGGTACAGACCCGTCTCTAACCAGTTAAAAGACCTGTCTCTAACCAGCTAAAAAACTGTCTCTAACCAGCTACAGACCTGTCTCTAACCAATTACAGACCCGTCTCTAACCAGCTACAGACTTGTCTCTAACCAACTACAGACCTGTCTCTAACCAGCTACATACCTGTCTCTAACCAGTTACAGACCCGTCTCTAACCAGCTAAAGGACCTGTCTCTAACCAGTTACAGACCTGTCTCTAACCAGCTAAAAAACTGTCTCTAACCAGCAACAGACCAGTCTCTAACCAGCTACAGACCTGTCTAACCAGTTACAGACCTGTCTCTAACCAGCTACAGACGTGTCACTAACCAGCTACAGACCTGTCTCTAACCAGCTACAGACCTGTCTCTAACCAGGTACAGACCAGTCTCTAACCAGTTAAAGGACCTGTCTCTAACCAGCTAAAAAACTGTCTCTAACCGGGAACAGACCTGTCTCTAACCAGTTACAGACCTGTCTCTAACCAGCTAAAAAATTGTCTCTAACCAGCTACAGACCTGTCTCTAACCAGCTAAAAGACTGTCTCTAACCAGGTACAGACCCCACTCTAACCAGTTAAAGGACCTGTCTCTAACCAGCTAAAAAACTTTCTCTAACCAGCTACAGACCTGTCTCTAACCAGCTTCAGACCCGTCTCTAACCAGTTACAGACCTGTCTCTAACCAGCTAAAAAACTGTCTCTAACCAGGAACAGACCTGTCTCTCACCAGTTACAGACCTGTCTCTAACCAGCTAAAAAACTGTCTCTAACCAGTTACAGACCTGTCTATATCCAGTTACAGACCTGTCTCTAACCAGCTACAGACCTGTCTCTAACCAGCTAGACATTTCTATAACCAGTTACAGACCTGTTTCTAACTAGCTACAGACCTTTCTCTAACCAGCTGCAGACATGTCTCTAACCAGCTACAGACCTGTCTATAACCAATTACAGACCTGTTTCTAACTACCTACAGACCTGTCTCTAACCAGTTAAAGACCTCTCTCTAACCAGCTACAGACCTGTCTCTAACCAGTTACAGACCTGTCTCTCACCAGTTACAAACCTGTCTCTAACCAGCTAAAAAACTGTCTCTAACCAGCTACAGACCTGTCTATAAGCAGTTTCAGACCTGTTTCTTACTAGCTACAGACCTGTCTCTAACCAGCTACGGACCTGTCTATAACCAGTTAAAAACCTCTGTCTAACCAGCTACAGACCCGTCTCTAACCAGCTACAGACCTGTCTCTAACCAGCTACAGATGTGTCACTAACCAGCTTCAGACCTGTCTATAACCAGTTTCAGACCTGTTTCTAACTAGCTAAAAGACTGTCTCTAACCAGTTACAGAGCTCTCTCTAACCAGCAAAAAAAACTGTCTCTAACCAGCTACAGACCTGTCTCAAACCAGCTAAAGAACTGTCTCTAACCAGCTAAAAATCTGTCTCTAACCAGCAACAGACCTGTCCCTAACCAGCTACAGACCCGTCTTTAAGCAGTTACAGACCTGTCTCTCACCAGCTACAGACCTGTCTCTAACCAGCTACAGACGTGTCACTAACCAGTTACAGACCTGTCTCTCACCAGCTACAGACCTGTCTCTAACCAGCTATAGACGTGTCACTAACCAGTTACAGACCTGTCTCTAACCAGCTAAAAAACTGTCTCTAACCAGCTACAGACCTGTCTCTAACCAGCTAAAAGACTGTCTCTAACCAGTTACAGACCTGTCTTTAACCAGCTAAAAAACTGTCTTTAACCAACAACAGACCAGTCTCTAACCAGCTAAAGACCTGTCTCTAACCAGTTACAGACCTGTCTCTAACCAGCTACAGACCTGTCTCTAACCAGGTACAGACCCGTCTCTAACCAGTTAAAAGACCTGTCTCTAACCAGCTAAAAAACTGTCTCTAACCAGCTACAGACCTGTCTCTAACCAATTACAGACCCGTCTCTAACCAGCTACAGACTTGTCTCTAACCAACTACAGACCTGTCTCTAACCAGCTACATACCTGTCTCTAACCAGTTACAGACCCGTCTCTAACCAGCTAAAGGACCTGTCTCTAACCAGTTACAGACCTGTCTCTAACCAGCTAAAAAACTGTCTCTAACCAGCAACAGACCAGTCTCTAACCAGCTACAGACCTGTCTAACCAGTTACAGACCTGTCTCTAACCAGCTACAGACGTGTCACTAACCAGCTACAGACCTGTCTCTAACCAGCTACAGACCTGTCTCTAACCAGGTACAGACCAGTCTCTAACCAGTTAAAGGACCTGTCTCTAACCAGCTAAAAAACTGTCTCTAACCGGGAACAGACCTGTCTCTAACCAGTTACAGACCTGTCTCTAACCAGCTAAAAAATTGTCTCTAACCAGCTACAGACCTGTCTCTAACCAGCTAAAAGACTGTCTCTAACCAGGTACAGACCCCACTCTAACCAGTTAAAGGACCTGTCTCTAACCAGCTAAAAAACTTTCTCTAACCAGCTACAGACCTGTCTCTAACCAGCTTCAGACCCGTCTCTAACCAGTTACAGACCTGTCTCTAACCAGCTAAAAAACTGTCTCTAACCAGGAACAGACCTGTCTCTCACCAGTTACAGACCTGTCTCTAACCAGCTAAAAAACTGTCTCTAACCAGTTACAGACCTGTCTATATCCAGTTACAGACCTGTCTCTAACCAGCTACAGACCTGTCTCTAACCAGCTAGACATTTCTATAACCAGTTACAGACCTGTTTCTAACTAGCTACAGACCTTTCTCTAACCAGCTACAGACCTGTCTCTAACCAGTTACAGACCTGTCTCTCACCAGTTACAGACTTGTCTCTAACCAGCTACAGACCTGTCTATAACCAGTTACAGACCTGTTTCTAAGTAGCTACAGACCTGTCTCTAACCAGCTACAGACCCGTCTCTAACCAGCTACAGACCCGTCTCTAACCAGCTACAGACCTGTCTCTAACCAGTTAAAGACCTGTCTCTCACCAGTTACAGACCTGTCTCTAACCAACTAAAAAACTGTCTCTAACCAGCTACAGACCTGTCTCTAACCAGCTACAGACCCGTCTCTAACCAGTTACAGACCCGTCTCTAACCAGTTACAGACCCGTCTCTAACCAGTTACAGACCTGTCTCTCACCAGTTACAGACCTGTCTCTAACCAACTAAAAAACTGTCTCTAACCAGCTACAGACCTGTCTCTAACCAGCTACAGACCCGTCTCTAACCAGTTACAGACCCGTCTCTAACCAGCTACAGACCTGTTTCTAACCAGCTACAGACCTGTCTCTAACCTGCTAAGGACTTGTCTCTAACCAGTTACAGACCCGTCTCTAACCAGTTACAGACCTGTCTCTCACCAGTTACAGACCTGTCTCTAACCAACTAAAAAACTGTCTCTAACCAGTTACAGACCTGTTTCTAACCAGCTACAGACCCGTCTCTAACCAGCCACAGACCTGTCTCTAACCAGCTACAGACCAGTCTATAACCAGCTACAGATGTGTCACTAACCAGCTAAGAGACTGTCTCAAACCAGTTACAGACCTGTCTCTAACCAGCTAAAAAACTGTCTAACCAGCAACAGACCAGTCTCTAACCAGCTACAGATGTGTCACTAACCAGCTACAGATGTGTCACTAACCAGCTAAAAGACTGTCTCAAACCAGCTACAGACCTGTCTCTAACCAGCAAAAGACCTGTCTCTAACCAGTTACAGACCTGTCTCTAACCAGCTACAGACCTGTCTCTAACCAGGTACAGACCCGTCTCTAACCAGTTAAAGGACCTGTCTCTAACCAGCTAAAAAACTGTCTCTAACCAGCTACAGACCTGTCTCTAACCAGTTACAGACCCGTCTCTAACCAGCTACAGACTTGTCTCTAACCAACTAAAGACCTGTCTCTAACCAGTTACAGACCTGTCTCTAACCAGCTAAAAGACTGTCTCTAACCAGTTAAGGACCTGTCTCTAACCAGCTAAAAAACTGTCTCTAACCAGCAACAGACCAGTCTCTAACCAGCTACAGACCTGTCTAACCAGTTACAGACCTGTCTCTAACCAGCTACAGACGTGTCACTAACCAGGTACAGACCTGTCTCTAACCAGCTAAAAAACTGTCTCTAACCAGCTACAGACCTGTCACTAACCTGCTAAAAGACTGTCTCTAACCAGTTACAGACCTGTCTCTAACCAGCTAAAAAACTGTCTCTAACCAACAACAGACCAGTCTCTAACCAGCTACAGACCTGTCTCTAACCAGTTACAGACCTGTCTCTAACCAGCTACAGACCTGTCTCTAACCAGCTACAGACCTGTCTCTAACCAGGTACAGACCCGTCTCTAACCAGTTAAAGGACCTGTCTCTAACCAGCTAAAAAACTGTCTCTAACCGGGAACAGACCTGTCTCTAACCAGTTACAGACCTGTCTATAACCAGTTAAAGACCTGTTTCTAACTAGCTACAGACATGTCTCTAACCAGTTACAGACCTGTCTCTAACCAGTTACAGACCTGTCTCTAACCAGCTACAGACCTGTCTCTAACCAGCTAAGAAACTGTCTCTAACCAGTTACAGACCTGTCTCTAACCAGCTACAGACCTGTCTCTAACCAGCTAAAGACCTGTCTCTAACCAGTTACAGACCTGTCTCTAACCAGCTACAGACCTTTCTCTAACCAGGTACAGACCCGTGTCTAACCAGTTAAAGGACCTGTCTCTAACCAGCTAAAAAACTGTCTCTAACCAGTTACAGACCTGTCTCTAACCAGTTACAGACCTGTCTCTAACCAGCAAAAGACATGTCTCTAACCAGTTACAGACCTGTCTGTAACCAGCTACAGACCTGTCTCTAACCAGGTACAGACCCCACTCTAACCAGTTAAAGGACCTGTCTCTAACCAGCTAAAAAACTTTCTCTAACCAGCTACAGACCTGTCTCTAACCAGCTTCAGACCCGTCTCTAACCAGTTACAGACCTGTCTCTAACCAGCTAAAAAACTGTCTCTAACCAGGAACAGACCTGTCTCTCACCAGTTACAGACCTGTCTCTAACCAGCTAAAAAACTGTCTCTAACCAGTTACAGACCTGTCTATATCCAGTTACAGACCTGTCTCTAACCAGCTACAGACCCGTCTCTAACCAGCTACAGACCCGTCTCTAACCAGTTACAGACCCGTCTCTAACCAGTTACAGACCCGTCTCTAACCAGTTACAGACCTGTCTCTAACCAACTAAAAAACTGTCTCTAACCAGCTACAGACCTGTCTCTAACCAGCTACAGACCCGTCTCTAACCAGTTACAGACCCGTCTCTAACCAGCTACAGACTTGTTTCTAACCAGCTACAGACCTGTCTCTAACCTGCTACAGACTTGTCTCTAACCACCTACAGACCTGTCTATAACCAGTTACAGACCTGTTTCTAACTAGCCACAGACCTGTCTCTAACCAGCTACAGACCCGTCTCTAACCAGCTACAGAACTGTCTCTAACCAGCTACAGACCTGTCTATAACCAGCTACAGATGTGTCACTAACCAGCTAAAAGACTGTCTCAAACCAGTTACAGACCTGTCTCTAACCAGCTAAAAAACTGTCTAACCAGCAACAGACCAGTCTCTAACCAGCTACAGATGTGTCACTAACCAGCTACAGATGTGTCACTAACCAGCTAAAAGACTGTCTCAAACCAGCTACAGACCTGTCTCTAACCAGCAAAAGACCTGTCTCTAACCAGTTACAGACCTGTCTCTAACCAGCTACAGACCTGTCTCTAACCAGGTACAGACCCGTCTCTAACCAGTTAAAGGACCTGTCTCTAACCAGCTAAAAAACTGTCTCTAACCAGCTACAGACTTGTCTCTAACCAACTAAAGACCTGTCTCTAACCAGTTACAGACCTGTCTCTAACCAGCTAAAAGACTGTCTCTATCCAGTTAAGGACCTGTCTCTAACCAGCTAAAAAACTGTCTCTAACCAGCAACAGACCAGTCTCTAACCAGCTACAGACTTGTCTCTAACCAACTAAAGACCTGTCTCTAACCAGTTACAGACCTGTCTCTAACCAGCTAAAAGACTGTCTCTATCCAGTTAAGGACCTGTCTCTAACCAGCTAAAAAACTGTCTCTAACCAGCAACAGACCAGTCTCTAACCAGCTACAGACGTGTCACTAACCAGGTACAGACCTGTCTCTAACCAGCTAAAAAACTGTCTCTAACCAGCTACAGACCTGTCTCTAACCTGCTAAAAGACTGTCTCTAACCAGCTACAGACCTGTCTCTAACCAGTTACAGACCTGTCTCTAACCAGCTACAGACCTGTCTCTAACCAGGTACAGACCCGTCTCTAACCAGTTAAAGGACCTGTCTCTAACCAGCTAAAAAACTGTCTCTAACCGGGAACAGACCTGTCTCTAACCAGTTACAGACCTGTCTATAACCAGTTACAGACCTGTTTCTAACTAGCTACAGACCTGTCTCTAACCAGTTACAGACCTGTCTCTAACCAGTTACAGACCTGTCTCTAACCAGCTACAGACCTGTCTCTAACCAGCTAAAAGACTGTCTCTAACCAGTTACAGACCTGTCTTTAACCAGCTAAAAAACTGTCTTTAACCAACAACAGACCAGTCTCTAACCAGCTAAAGACCTGTCTCTAACCAGTTACAGACCTGTCTCTAACCAGCTACAGACCTGTCTCTAACCAGGTACAGACCCGTCTCTAACCAGTTAAAAGACCTGTCTCTAACCAGCTAAAAAACTGTCTCTAACCAGCTACAGACCTGTCTCTAACCAATTACAGACCCGTCTCTAACCAGCTACAGACTTGTCTCTAACCAACTACAGACCTGTCTCTAACCAGCTACATACCTGTCTCTAACCAGTTACAGACCCGTCTCTAACCAGCTAAAGGACCTGTCTCTAACCAGTTACAGACCTGTCTCTAACCAGCTAAAAAACTGTCTCTAACCAGCAACAGACCAGTCTCTAACCAGCTACAGACCTGTCTAACCAGTTACAGACCTGTCTCTAACCAGCTACAGACGTGTCACTAACCAGCTACAGACCTGTCTCTAACCAGCTACAGACCTGTCTCTAACCAGGTACAGACCAGTCTCTAACCAGTTAAAGGACCTGTCTCTAACCAGCTAAAAAACTGTCTCTAACCGGGAACAGACCTGTCTCTAACCAGTTACAGACCTGTCTCTAACCAGCTAAAAAATTGTCTCTAACCAGCTACAGACCTGTCTCTAACCAGCTAAAAGACTGTCTCTAACCAGGTACAGACCCCACTCTAACCAGTTAAAGGACCTGTCTCTAACCAGCTAAAAAACTTTCTCTAACCAGCTACAGACCTGTCTCTAACCAGCTTCAGACCCGTCTCTAACCAGTTACAGACCTGTCTCTAACCAGCTAAAAAACTGTCTCTAACCAGGAACAGACCTGTCTCTCACCAGTTACAGACCTGTCTCTAACCAGCTAAAAAACTGTCTCTAACCAGTTACAGACCTGTCTATATCCAGTTACAGACCTGTCTCTAACCAGCTACAGACCTGTCTCTAACCAGCTAGACATTTCTATAACCAGTTACAGACCTGTTTCTAACTAGCTACAGACCTTTCTCTAACCAGCTACAGACCTGTCTCTAACCAGTTACAGACCTGTCTCTCACCAGTTACAGACTTGTCTCTAACCAGCTACAGACCTGTCTATAACCAGTTACAGACCTGTTTCTAAGTAGCTACAGACCTGTCTCTAACCAGCTACAGACCCGTCTCTAACCAGCTACAGACCCGTCTCTAACCAGCTACAGACCTGTCTCTAACCAGTTAAAGACCTGTCTCTCACCAGTTACAGACCTGTCTCTAACCAACTAAAAAACTGTCTCTAACCAGCTACAGACCTGTCTCTAACCAGCTACAGACCCGTCTCTAACCAGTTACAGACCCGTCTCTAACCAGTTACAGACCCGTCTCTAACCAGTTACAGACCTGTCTCTCACCAGTTACAGACCTGTCTCTAACCAACTAAAAAACTGTCTCTAACCAGCTACAGACCTGTCTCTAACCAGCTACAGACCCGTCTCTAACCAGTTACAGACCCGTCTCTAACCAGCTACAGACCTGTTTCTAACCAGCTACAGACCTGTCTCTAACCTGCTAAGGACTTGTCTCTAACCAGTTACAGACCCGTCTCTAACCAGTTACAGACCCGTCTCTAACCAGTTACAGACCTGTCTCTCACCAGTTACAGACCTGTCTCTAACCAACTAAAAAACTGTCTCTAACCAGTTACAGACCTGTTTCTAACCAGCTACAGACCCGTCTCTAACCAGCCACAGACCTGTCTCTAACCAGCTACAGACCAGTCTATAACCAGCTACAGACCTGTCTCTAACCAGGTACAGACCCGTCTCTAACCAGTTAAAGGACCTGTCTCTAACCAGCTAAAAAACTGTCTCTAACCGGGAACAGACCTGTCTCTAACCAGCTACAGACCTGTCTCTAACCAGGTACAGACCCGTCTCTAACCAGTTAAAGGACCTGTCTCTAACCAGCTAAAAAACTGTCTCTAACCGGGAACAGACCTGTCTCTAACCAGTTACAGACCTGTCTATAACCAGTTAAAGACCTGTTTCTAACTAGCTACAGACATGTCTCTAACCAGTTACAGACCTGTCTCTAACCAGTTACAGACCTGTCTCTAACCAGCTACAGACCTGTCTCTAACCAGCTAAGAAACTGTCTCTAACCAGTTACAGACCTGTCTCTAACCAGCTACAGACCTGTCTCTAACCAGCTAAAGACCTGTCTCTAACCAGTTACAGACCTGTCTCTAACCAGCTACAGACCTTTCTCTAACCAGGTACAGACCCGTGTCTAACCAGTTAAAGGACCTGTCTCTAACCAGCTAAAAAACTGTCTCTAACCAGTTACAGACCTGTCTCTAACCAGTTACAGACCTGTCTCTAACCAGCAAAAGACATGTCTCTAACCAGTTACAGACCTGTCTGTAACCAGCTACAGACCTGTCTCTAACCAGGTACAGACCCCACTCTAACCAGTTAAAGGACCTGTCTCTAACCAGCTAAAAAACTTTCTCTAACCAGCTACAGACCTGTCTCTAACCAGCTTCAGACCCGTCTCTAACCAGTTACAGACCTGTCTCTAACCAGCTAAAAAACTGTCTCTAACCAGCTGCAGACCTGTCTCCAACCAGTTACAGACCTGTCTCTAACCAGCTAAAAAACTGTCTCTAACCAGTTACAGACCTGTCTATATCCAGTTACAGACCTGTCTCTAACCAGCTACAGACCCGTCTCTAACCAGCTACAGACCCGTCTCTAACCAGTTACAGACCCGTCTCTAACCAGTTACAGACCCGTCTCTAACCAGTTACAGACCTGTCTCTAACCAACTAAAAAACTGTCTCTAACCAGCTACAGACCTGTCTCTAACCAGCTACAGACCCGTCTCTAACCAGTTACAGACCCGTCTCTAACCAGCTACAGACTTGTTTCTAACCAGCTACAGACCTGTCTCTAACCTGCTACAGACTTGTCTCTAACCACCTACAGACCTGTCTATAACCAGTTACAGACCTGTTTCTAACTAGCCACAGACCTGTCTCTAACCAGCTACAGACCCGTCTCTAACCAGCTACAGAACTGTCTCTAACCAGCTACAGACCTGTCTATAACCAGCTACAGATGTGTCACTAACCAGCTAAAAGACTGTCTCAAACCAGTTACAGACCTGTCTCTAACCAGCTAAAAAACTGTCTAACCAGCAACAGACCAGTCTCTAACCAGCTACAGATGTGTCACTAACCAGCTACAGATGTGTCACTAACCAGCTAAAAGACTGTCTCAAACCAGCTACAGACCTGTCTCTAACCAGCAAAAGACCTGTCTCTAACCAGTTACAGACCTGTCTCTAACCAGCTACAGACCTGTCTCTAACCAGGTACAGACCCGTCTCTAACCAGTTAAAGGACCTGTCTCTAACCAGCTAAAAAACTGTCTCTAACCAGCTACAGACTTGTCTCTAACCAACTAAAGACCTGTCTCTAACCAGTTACAGACCTGTCTCTAACCAGCTAAAAGACTGTCTCTATCCAGTTAAGGACCTGTCTCTAACCAGCTAAAAAACTGTCTCTAACCAGCAACAGACCAGTCTCTAACCAGCTACAGACTTGTCTCTAACCAACTAAAGACCTGTCTCTAACCAGTTACAGACCTGTCTCTAACCAGCTAAAAGACTGTCTCTATCCAGTTAAGGACCTGTCTCTAACCAGCTAAAAAACTGTCTCTAACCAGCAACAGACCAGTCTCTAACCAGCTACAGACCTGTCTAACCAGTTACAGACCAGTCTCTAACCAGCTACAGACGTGTCACTAACCAGGTACAGACCTGTCTCTAACCAGCTAAAAAACTGTCTCTAACCAGCTACAGACCTGTCTCTAACCTGCTAAAAGACTGTCTCTAACCAGCTACAGACCTGTCTCTAACCAGTTACAGACCTGTCTCTAACCAGCTACAGACCTGTCTCTAACCAGGTACAGACCCGTCTCTAACCAGTTAAAGGACCTGTCTCTAACCAGCTAAAAAACTGTCTCTAACCGGGAACAGACCTGTCTCTAACCAGTTACAGACCTGTCTATAACCAGTTACAGACCTGTTTCTAACTAGCTACAGACCTGTCTCTAACCAGTTACAGACCTGTCTCTAACCAGTTACAGACCTGTCTCTAACCAGCTACAGACCTGTCTCTAACCAGCTAAAAGACTGTCTCTAACCAGTTACAGACCTGTCTTTAACCAGCTAAAAAACTGTCTTTAACCAACAACAGACCAGTCTCTAACCAGCTAAAGACCTGTCTCTAACCAGTTACAGACCTGTCTCTAACCAGCTACAGACCTGTCTCTAACCAGGTACAGACCCGTCTCTAACCAGTTAAAAGACCTGTCTCTAACCAGCTAAAAAACTGTCTCTAACCAGCTACAGACCTGTCTCTAACCAATTACAGACCCGTCTCTAACCAGCTACAGACTTGTCTCTAACCAACTACAGACCTGTCTCTAACCAGCTACATACCTGTCTCTAACCAGTTACAGACCCGTCTCTAACCAGCTAAAGGACCTGTCTCTAACCAGTTACAGACCTGTCTCTAACCAGCTAAAAAACTGTCTCTAACCAGCAACAGACCAGTCTCTAACCAGCTACAGACCTGTCTAACCAGTTACAGACCTGTCTCTAACCAGCTACAGACGTGTCACTAACCAGCTACAGACCTGTCTCTAACCAGCTACAGACCTGTCTCTAACCAGGTACAGACCAGTCTCTAACCAGTTAAAGGACCTGTCTCTAACCAGCTAAAAAACTGTCTCTAACCGGGAACAGACCTGTCTCTAACCAGTTACAGACCTGTCTCTAACCAGCTAAAAAATTGTCTCTAACCAGCTACAGACCTGTCTCTAACCAGCTAAAAGACTGTCTCTAACCAGGTACAGACCCCACTCTAACCAGTTAAAGGACCTGTCTCTAACCAGCTAAAAAACTTTCTCTAACCAGCTACAGACCTGTCTCTAACCAGCTTCAGACCCGTCTCTAACCAGTTACAGACCTGTCTCTAACCAGCTAAAAAACTGTCTCTAACCAGGAACAGACCTGTCTCTCACCAGTTACAGACCTGTCTCTAACCAGCTAAAAAACTGTCTCTAACCAGTTACAGACCTGTCTATATCCAGTTACAGACCTGTCTCTAACCAGCTACAGACCTGTCTCTAACCAGCTAGACATTTCTATAACCAGTTACAGACCTGTTTCTAACTAGCTACAGACCTTTCTCTAACCAGCTACAGACCTGTCTCAAACCAGATACAGACCTGTCTCTCACCAGTTACAGACTTGTCTCTAACCAGCTACAGACCTGTCTATA
Organism: Telmatherina bonti; assembly: GCF_933228915.1. NCBI lineage: Eukaryota > Metazoa > Chordata > Actinopteri > Atheriniformes > Telmatherinidae > Telmatherina > Telmatherina bonti. The sequence continues at coordinate 32,205,125 of NC_136632.1, forward strand.
ACCAGTTACAGACCTGTTTCTAAGTAGCTACAGACCTGTCTCTAACCAGCTACAGACCCGTCTCTAACCAGCTACAGACCCGTCTCTAACCAGCTACAGACCTGTCTCTAACCAGTTAAAGACCTGTCTCTCACCAGTTACAGACCTGTCTCTAACCAACTAAAAAACTGTCTCTAACCAGCTACAGACCTGTCTCTAACCAGCTACAGACCCGTCTCTAACCAGTTACAGACCCGTCTCTAACCAGTTACAGACCCGTCTCTAACCAGTTACAGACCTGTCTCTCACCAGTTACAGACCTGTCTCTAACCAACTAAAAAACTGTCTCTAACCAGCTACAGACCTGTCTCTAACCAGCTACAGACCCGTCTCTAACCAGTTACAGACCCGTCTCTAACCAGCTACAGACCTGTTTCTAACCAGCTACAGACCTGTCTCTAACCTGCTAAGGACTTGTCTCTAACCAGTTACAGACCCGTCTCTAACCAGTTACAGACCCGTCTCTAACCAGTTACAGACCTGTCTCTCACCAGTTACAGACCTGTCTCTAACCAACTAAAAAACTGTCTCTAACCAGTTACAGACCTGTTTCTAACCAGCTACAGACCCGTCTCTAACCAGCCACAGACCTGTCTCTAACCAGCTACAGACCAGTCTATAACCAGCTACAGATGTGTCACTAACCAGCTAAGAGACTGTCTCAAACCAGTTACAGACCTGTCTCTAACCAGCTAAAAAACTGTCTAACCAGCAACAGACCAGTCTCTAACCAGCTACAGATGTGTCACTAACCAGCTACAGATGTGTCACTAACCAGCTAAAAGACTGTCTCAAACCAGCTACAGACCTGTCTCTAACCAGCAAAAGACCTGTCTCTAACCAGTTACAGACCTGTCTCTAACCAGCTACAGACCTGTCTCTAACCAGGTACAGACCCGTCTCTAACCAGTTAAAGGACCTGTCTCTAACCAGCTAAAAAACTGTCTCTAACCAGCTACAGACCTGTCTCTAACCAGTTACAGACCCGTCTCTAACCAGCTACAGACTTGTCTCTAACCAACTAAAGACCTGTCTCTAACCAGTTACAGACCTGTCTCTAACCAGCTAAAAGACTGTCTCTAACCAGTTAAGGACCTGTCTCTAACCAGCTAAAAAACTGTCTCTAACCAGCAACAGACCAGTCTCTAACCAGCTACAGACCTGTCTAACCAGTTACAGACCTGTCTCTAACCAGCTACAGACGTGTCACTAACCAGGTACAGACCTGTCTCTAACCAGCTAAAAAACTGTCTCTAACCAGCTACAGACCTGTCACTAACCTGCTAAAAGACTGTCTCTAACCAGTTACAGACCTGTCTCTAACCAGCTAAAAAACTGTCTCTAACCAACAACAGACCAGTCTCTAACCAGCTACAGACCTGTCTCTAACCAGTTACAGACCTGTCTCTAACCAGCTACAGACCTGTCTCTAACCAGCTACAGACCTGTCTCTAACCAGGTACAGACCCGTCTCTAACCAGTTAAAGGACCTGTCTCTAACCAGCTAAAAAACTGTCTCTAACCGGGAACAGACCTGTCTCTAACCAGTTACAGACCTGTCTATAACCAGTTAAAGACCTGTTTCTAACTAGCTACAGACATGTCTCTAACCAGTTACAGACCTGTCTCTAACCAGTTACAGACCTGTCTCTAACCAGCTACAGACCTGTCTCTAACCAGCTAAGAAACTGTCTCTAACCAGTTACAGACCTGTCTCTAACCAGCTACAGACCTGTCTCTAACCAGCTAAAGACCTGTCTCTAACCAGTTACAGACCTGTCTCTAACCAGCTACAGACCTTTCTCTAACCAGGTACAGACCCGTGTCTAACCAGTTAAAGGACCTGTCTCTAACCAGCTAAAAAACTGTCTCTAACCAGTTACAGACCTGTCTCTAACCAGTTACAGACCTGTCTCTAACCAGCAAAAGACATGTCTCTAACCAGTTACAGACCTGTCTGTAACCAGCTACAGACCTGTCTCTAACCAGGTACAGACCTGTCTCTAACCAGGTACAGACCCCACTCTAACCAGTTAAAGGACCTGTCTCTAACCAGCTAAAAAACTTTCTCTAACCAGCTACAGACCTGTCTCTAACCAGCTTCAGACCCGTCTCTAACCAGTTACAGACCTGTCTCTAACCAGCTAAAAAACTGTCTCTAACCAGGAACAGACCTGTCTCTCACCAGTTACAGACCTGTCTCTAACCAGCTAAAAAACTGTCTCTAACCAGTTACAGACCTGTCTATATCCAGTTACAGACCTGTCTCTAACCAGCTACAGACCCGTCTCTAACCAGCTACAGACCCGTCTCTAACCAGTTACAGACCCGTCTCTAACCAGTTACAGACCTGTCTCTAACCAACTAAAAAACTGTCTCTAACCAGCTACAGACCTGTCTCTAACCAGCTACAGACCCGTCTCTAACCAGTTACAGACCCGTCTCTAACCAGCTACAGACTTGTTTCTAACCAGCTACAGACCTGTCTCTAACCTGCTACAGACTTGTCTCTAACCACCTACAGACCTGTCTATAACCAGTTACAGACCTGTTTCTAACTAGCCACAGACCTGTCTCTAACCAGCTACAGACCCGTCTCTAACCAGCTACAGAACTGTCTCTAACCAGCTACAGACCTGTCTATAACCAGCTACAGATGTGTCACTAACCAGCTAAAAGACTGTCTCAAACCAGTTACAGACCTGTCTCTAACCAGCTAAAAAACTGTCTAACCAGCAACAGACCAGTCTCTAACCAGCTACAGATGTGTCACTAACCAGCTACAGATGTGTCACTAACCAGCTAAAAGACTGTCTCAAACCAGCTACAGACCTGTCTCTAACCAGCAAAAGACCTGTCTCTAACCAGTTACAGACCTGTCTCTAACCAGCTACAGACCTGTCTCTAACCAGGTACAGACCCGTCTCTAACCAGTTAAAGGACCTGTCTCTAACCAGCTAAAAAACTGTCTCTAACCAGCTACAGACTTGTCTCTAACCAACTAAAGACCTGTCTCTAACCAGTTACAGACCTGTCTCTAACCAGCTAAAAGACTGTCTCTATCCAGTTAAGGACCTGTCTCTAACCAGCTAAAAAACTGTCTCTAACCAGCAACAGACCAGTCTCTAACCAGCTACAGACTTGTCTCTAACCAACTAAAGACCTGTCTCTAACCAGTTACAGTCCTGTCTCTAACCAGCTAAAAGACTGTCTCTATCCAGTTAAGGACCTGTCTCTAACCAGCTAAAAAACTGTCTCTAACCAGCAACAGACCAGTCTCTAACCAGCTACAGACCTGTCTAACCAGTTACAGACCAGTCTCTAACCAGCTACAGACGTGTCACTAACCAGGTACAGACCTGTCTCTAACCAGCTAAAAAACTGTCTCTAACCAGCTACAGACCTGTCTCTAACCTGCTAAAAGACTGTCTCTAACCAGCTACAGACCTGTCTCTAACCAGTTACAGACCTGTCTCTAACCAGCTACAGACCTGTCTCTAACCAGGTACAGACCCGTCTCTAACCAGTTAAAGGACCTGTCTCTAACCAGCTAAAAAACTGTCTCTAACCGGGAACAGACCTGTCTCTAACCAGTTACAGACCTGTCTATAACCAGTTACAGACCTGTTTCTAACTAGCTACAGACCTGTCTCTAACCAGTTACAGACCTGTCTCTAACCAGTTACAGACCTGTCTCTAACCAGCTACAGACCTGTCTCTAACCAGGTACAGACCCGTCTCTAACCAGTTAAAGGACCTGTCTCTAACCAGTTAAAAAACTGTCTCTAACCGGGAACAGACCTGTCTCTAACCAGTTACAGACCTGTCTATAACCAGTTAAAGACCTGTTTCTAACTAGCTACAGACCTGTCTCTAACCAGTTACAGACCTGTCTCTAACCAGTTACAGACCTGTCTCTAACCAGTTACAGACCTGTCTCTAACCAGTTACAGACCTGTTACTAACTACCTACAGACCTGTCTCTAACCAGCTACAGACCTGTCTCCAACCAGTTAAAAACCTCTCTCTAAATAGCTACAGACCGGTCTCTAACCAACAACAGACCAGTCTCTAACCAGCTACAGACCAGTCTCTAACCAACTACAGACCTGTCTCCAACCAGCTACAGATCTGTCTCTAACCAGATACAGACCTGTCTCTAACCAGCTAAAAAAACTGTCTCTAACCAGTTACAGACCTGTCTCTAACCATTTACAGACCTGTCTCTAACCAGCTAAAAAACTGTCTCTAACCATTTACAGACCTGTCTCTAACCAGCTAAAAAACTGTCTCTAACCAGTTACAGACCTGTCTCTAACCAGCTAAAAAACTGTCTCTAACCAGCTACAGATCTGTCTCTAACCAGCTACAGACCTGTCTCTAACCAGTTACAGACCTGTCTCTCACCAGTTACAGACCTGTCTCTAACCAGCTAAAAAACTGTCTCTAACCAGCTACAGACTTGTCTCTAACCAGCTACAGACCTTTCTCTAACCAGCTAAAAAACTGTCTCTAACCAGCGACAGACCTGTCCCTAACCAGCTACAGACCGGTCTTTAAGCAGTTACAGAGCTGTCTCTAACCAGCTACAGACCTGTCTCTCACCAGCTACAGACCTGTCTCTAACCAGCTACAGACGTGTCACTAACCAGTTACAGACCTGTCTCTAACCAGCTAAAGACCTGTCTCTAACCAGTTACAGACCTGTCTCTAACCAGCTACAGACCTTTCTCTAACCAGGTACAGACCCGTCTCTAACCAGTTAAAGGACCTGTCTCTAACCAGCTAAAAAACTGTCTCTAACCAGTTACAGACCTGTCACTAACCAGTTACAGACCTGTCTCTAACCAGCTAAAGACATGTCTCTAACCAGTTACAGACCTGTCTGTAACCAGCTACAGACCTGTCTCTACCCAGGTACAGACCCCACTCTAACCAGTTAAAGGACCTGTCTCTAACCAGCTAAAAAACTTTCTCTAACCAGCTACAGACCTGTCTCTAACCAGCTTCAGACCCGTCTCTAACCAGTTACAGACCTGTCTCTAACCAGCTAAAAAACTGTCTCTAACCAGGAACAGACCTGTCTCTCACCAGTTACAGACCTGTCTCTAACCAGCTAAAAAACTGTCTCTAACCAGTTACAGACCTGTCTATATCCAGTTACAGACCTGTCTCTAACCAGCTACAGACCTGTCTCTAACCAGCTAGACATTTCTATAACCAGTTACAGACCTGTTTCTAACTAGCTACAGACCTTTCTCTAACCAGCTACAGACCTGTCTCTAACCAGTTACAGACCTGTCTCTCACCAGTTACAGACTTGTCTCTAACCAGCTACAGACCTGTCTATAACCAGTTACAGACCTGTTTCTAAGTAGCTACAGACCTGTCTCTAACCAGTTACAGACCTCACTCTAACCAGCTACAGACCCGTCTCTAACCAGCTACAGACCTGTCTCTAACCAGTTAAAGACCTGTCTCTCACCAGTTACAGACCTGTCTCTAACCAACTAAAAAACTGTCTCTAACCAGCTACAGACCTGTCTCTAACCAGCTACAGACCCGTCTCTAACCAGTTACAGACCCGTCTCTAACCAGTTACAGACCCGTCTCTAACCAGTTACAGACCTGTCTCTCACCAGTTACAGACCTGTCTCTAACCAACTAAAAAACTGTCTCTAACCAGCTACAGACCTGTCTCTAACCAGCTACAGACCCGTCTCTAACCAGTTACAGACCTGTCTCTAACCAGCTACAGACCTGTTTCTAACCAGCTACAGACCTGTCTCTAACCTGCTACAGACTTGTCTCTAACCACCTACAGACCTGTCTATAACCAGTTACAGACCTGTTTCTAACTAGCCACAGACCTGTCTCTAACCAGCTACAGACCCGTCTCTAACCAGCTACAGAACTGTCTCTAACCAGCTACAGACCTGTCTATAACCAGCTACAGATGTGTCACTAACCAGCTAAAAGACTGTCTCAAACCAGTTACAGACCTGTCTCTAACCAGCTAAAAAACTGTCTAACCAGCAACAGACCAGTCTCTAACCAGCTACAGATGTGTCACTAACCAGCTAAAAGACTGTCTCAAACCAGCTACAGACCTGTCTTTAACCAGCAAAGGACCTGTCTCTAACCAGTTACAGACCTGTCTCTAACCAGCTACAGACCTGTCTCTAACCAGGTACAGACCCGTCTCTAACCAGTTAAAGGACCTGTCTCTAACCAGCTAAAAAACTGTCTCTAACCAGCTACAGACCTGTCTCTAACCAACTAAAGACCTGTCTCTAACCAGTTACAGACCCGTCTCTAACCAGCTACAGACTTGTCTCTAACCAACTAAAGACCTGTCTCTAACCAGTTACAGACCTGTCTCTAACCAGCTAAAAAACTGTCTCTAACCAGCAACAGACCAGTCTCTAACCAGCTACAGACCTGTCTAACCAGTTACAGACCTGTCTCTAACCAGCTACAGACGTGTCACTAACCAGGTACAGACCTGTCTCTAACCAGCTAAAAAACTGTCTCTAACCAGCTACAGACCTGTCTCTAACCTGCTAAAAGACTGTCTCTAACCAGTTACAGACCTGTCTCTAACCAGCTAAAAAACTGTCTCTAACCAACAACAGACCAGTCACTAACCAGCTACAGACCTGTCTCTAACCAGTTACAGACCTGTCTCTAACCAGCTACAGACCTGTCTCTAACCAGCTACAGACCTGTCTCTAACCAGGTACAGACCCGTCTCTAACCAGTTAAAGGACCTGTCTCTAACCAGCTAAAAAACTGTCTCTAACCGGGAACAGACCTGTCTCTAACCAGTTACAGACCTGTCTATAACCAGTTAAAGACCTGTTTCTAACTAGCTACAGACCTGTCTCTAACCAGTTACAGACCTGTCTCTAACCAGTTACAGACCTGTCTCTAACCAGCTACAGACCTGTCTCTAACCAGCTAAGAAACTGTCTCTAACCAGGAACAGACATGTCTCTAACCAGTTACAGACCTGTCTCTAACCAGTTACAGACCTGTCTCTAACCAGCTACAGACCTGTCTCTAACCAGTTACAGACCTGTCTCTAACCAGCTACAGACCTGTCTCCAACCAGTTAAAAACCTCTCTCTAAATAGCTACAGACCGGTCTCTAACCAACAACAGACCAGTCTCTAACCAGCTACAGACCAGTCTCTAACCAACTACAGACCTGTCTCCAACCAGCTACAGATCTTTCTCTAACCAGATACAGACCTGTCTCTAACCAGCTAAAAAAACTGTCTCTAACCAGTTACAGACCTGTCTCTAACCATTTACGGACCTGTCTCTAACCAGCTAAAAAACTGTCTCTAACCAGTTACAGACCTGTCTCTAACCAGCTAAAAAACTGTCTCTAACCAGCTACAGATCTGTCTCTAACCAGCTACAGACCTGTCTCTAACCAGTTACAGACCTGTCTCTCACCAGTTACAGACCTGTCTCTAACCAGCTAAAAAACTGTCTCTAACCAGCTACAGACCTGTCTATGAGCAGTTTCAGACCTGTTTCTAACTAGCTACAGACCCGTCTCTAACCAGCTACAGACCTTTCTCTAACCAGCTAAAAAACTGTCTCTAACCAGCGACAGACCTGTCCCTAACCAGCTACAGACCGGTCTTTAAGCAGTTACAGAGCTGTCTCTAACCAGCTACAGACCTGTCTCTCACCAGCTACAGACGTGTCACTAACCAGTTACAGACCTGTCTCTAACCAGCTAAAGACCTGTCTCTAACCAGTTACAGACCTGTCTCTAACCAGCTACAGACCTTTCTCTAACCAGGTACAGACCCGTCTCTAACCAGTTAAAGGACCTGTCTCTAACCAGCTAAAAAACTGTCTCTAACCAGCTACAGACCTGTCTCTAACCAGCTACAGACTTGTCTCTAACCAACTAAAGACCTGTCTAACCAGTTACAGACCTGTCTCTAACCAGCTACAGACGTGTCACTAACCAGTTACAGACCTGTCTCTAACCAGCTAAAAAACTGTCTCTAACCAGCTACAGACCTGTCTCTAACCAGCTAAAAAACTGTCTCTAACCAACAACAGACCAGTCTCTAACCAGCTACAGACCTGTCTCTAACCAGCTACAGACCTGTCTCTAACCAGGTACAGACCTGTCTCTAACCAGTTACAGACCCGTCTCTAACCAGCTACAGACTTGTCTCTAACCAACTAAAGACCTGTCTAACCAGTTACAGACCTGTCTCTAACCAGCTACAGACGTGTCACTAACCAGTTACAGACCTGTCTCTAACCAGCTAAAAAACTGTCTCTAACCAACAACAGACCTGTCTCAAACCAGTTACAGACCTGTCTATAACCAGTTAAAGACCTGTTTCTAACTAGCTACAGACCCGTCTCTAACCAGTTAAAGGACCTGTCTCTAACCAGCTAAAAAACTGTCTCTAACCGGGAACAGACCTGTCTCTAACCAGTTGCAGACCTGTCTATAACCAGTTAAAGACCTGTTTCTAACTAGATACAGACCTGTCTCTAACCAGTTACAGCCCTTTCTCTAACCAGCTACAGACCTGTCTCTAACCAGCTAAGAAACTGTCTCTAACCAGGAACAGACATGTCTCTAACCAGTTACAGACCTGTCTCTAACCAGTTACAGACCTGTTACTAACTACCTACAGACCTGTTTCTAACCAGCTACAGACCTGTCTCCAACCAGTTAAAAACCTCTCTCTAAATAGCGACAGACGGGTCTCTAACCAACAACAGACCAGTCTCTAACCAGCTACAGACCTGTCTCTAACCAGCTACAGACGTGTCACTAACCAGTTACAGACCTGTCTCTAACCAGCTAAAGACCTGTCTCTAACCAGTTACAGACCAGTCTCTAACCAGCTACAGACCTGTCTCTAACCAGCTAAAGACCTGTCTCTAACCAGTTACAGACCTGTCTCTAACCAGCTACAGACCTTTCTCTAACCAGGTACAGACCCGTCTCTAACCAGTTAAAGGACCTGTCTCTAACCAGCTAAAAAACTGTCTCTAACCAGCTACAGACCTGTCTCTAACCAGTTACAGACCCGTCTCTAACCAGCTACAGACCTGTCTCTAACCAGCTAAGAAACTGTCTCTAACCAGGAACAGACATGTCTCTAACCAGTTACAGACCTGTCTCTAACCAGTTACAGACCTGTTACTAACTACCTACAGACCTGTCTCTAACCAGCTACAGACCTGTCTCCAACCAGTTAAAAACCTCTCTCTAAAGAGCGACAGACCGGTCTCTAACCAACAACAGACCAGTCTCTAACCAGCTACAGACCAGTCTCTAACCAACTACAGACCCGTCTCCAACCAGCTACAGATCTGTCTCTAACCAGCTACAGACCTGTCTCTAACCAGTTACAGACCCGTCTCTAACCAGCTACAGACCTGTCTCTAACCAGCTAAGAAACTGTCTCTAACCAGGAACAGACATGTCTCTAACCAGTTACAGACCTGTCTCTAACCAGTTACAGACCTGTTACTAACTACCTACAGACCTGTCTCTAACCAGCTACAGACCTGTCTCCAACCAGTTAAAAACCTCTCTCTAAAGAGCGACAGACCGGTCTCTAACCAACAACAGACCAGTCTCTAACCAGCTACAGACCAGTCTCTAACCAACTACAGACCCGTCTCTAACCAGCTAAAAAACTGTCTCTAACCAGTTACAGACCTGTCTCTAACCAGCTAAAAAACTGTCTCTAACCAGCTACAGATCTGTCTCTAACCAGCTACAGACCTGTCTCTAACCAGTTACAGACCTGTCTCTCACCAGTTACAGACCTGTCTCAAACCAGCTAAAAAACTGTCTATAACCAGCTACAGACCTGTCTATGAGCAGTTTCAGACCTGTTTCTAACTAGCTACAAACCCGTCTCTAACCAGCTACAGACCTTTCTCTAACCAGCTACAGACCGGTCTTTAAGCAGTTACAGAGCTGTCTCTAACCAGCTACAGACCTGTCTCTCACCAGCTACAGACCTGTCTCTAACCAGCTACAGACGTGTCACTAACCAGTTACAGACCTGTCTCTAACCAGCTAAAGACCTGTCTCTAACCAGTTACAGACCTGTCTCTAACCAGCTCAAGACCTTTCTCTAACCAGGTACAGACCCGTCTCTAACAAGTTAAACGACCTGTCTCTAACCAGCTAAAAAACTGTCTCTAACCAGCTACAGACCTGTCTCTAACCAGTTACAGACCCGTCTCTAACCAGCTACAGACTTGTCTCTAACCAACTAAAGACCTGTCTAACCAGTTACAGACCTGTCTCTAACCAGCTACAGACGTGTCACTAACCAGTTACAGACCTGTCTCTAACCAGCTAAAAAACTGTCTCTAACCAGCTACAGACCTGTCTCTAACCAGCTAAAAAACTGTCTCTAACCAACAACAGACCAGTCTCTAATCAGCTACAGACCTGTCTCTAACCAGCTACAGACCTGTCTCTAACCAGGTACCGACCCGTCTCTAACCAGTTAAAGGACCTGTCTCTAACCAGCTAAAAAACTGTCTCTAACCGGGAACAGACCTGTCTCAAACCAGTTAAAGACCTGTCTATAACCACTTAAAGACCTGTTTCTAACTAGCTACAGACCTGTCTCTAACCAGTTACAGACCTGTCTCTAACCAGCTAAGAAACTGTCTCTAACCAGGAACAGACATGTCTCTAACCAGTTACAGATCTGTCTCTAACCAGTTACAGACCTGTTACTAACTACCTACAGACCTGTCTCTAACCAGCTACAGACCTGTCTCCAACCAGTTAAAAACCTCTCTCTAAATAGCGACAGACCGGTCTCTAACCAACAACAGACCAGTCTCTAACCAGCTACAGACCAGTCTCTAACCAGTTACAGACCTGTCTCTAACCAGCTACAGACCTGTCTCTAACCAGGTACAGACCCGTCTCTAACCAGCTACAGACCTGTCTCTAACCAGCTAAAAAACTGTCTCTTACCAGTTACAGACCTTTCTCTAACCAGCGAAAGATCAGTCTCTAACCAGTTACAGACCTTTCTCTAACCAGCGAAAGATCAGTCTCTAACCAGTTACAGACCAGTCTCTAACCAGCTACAGACCTGTCTCTAACCAGCTACAGACTTGTCTCTAACCAACTACAGACCTGTCTCCAACCAGCTACAGATCTGTCTCTAACCAGCTACAGACCTGTCTATAACCATTTACACACCTGTCTCTAACCAGCTAAAAAACTGTCTCTAACCAGCTACAGATCTGTCTCTAACCAGCTACAGACCTGTCTCTAACCAGTTACAGACCTGTCTCTAACCAGCTAAAAAACTGTCTCTAACCAGGAACAGACCTCTCTCTAACCAGTTACAGACCTGTTTCTAACCAGCTACAGAACTGTCTCTAACCAGTTACAGACCTGTCTATAACCAGTTACAGACCTGTTCCTAACTACCTATCGACCTGTCTCTAACCAGCTACAGACCTGTCTCCAACCAGTTAAAAACCTCTCTCTAACCAGCTACAGATCTGTCTCTAACCAACAACAGACCAGTCTCTAACCAGCTACAGACCGGTCACTAACCAGTTACAGACCTGTCACTAACCAGCTACAGACCTGTCCCTAACCAGGTACAGACCCGTCTCTAACCAGTTAAAGGACCTGTCTCTAACCAGCTAAAAACTGTCTCTAACCAGGAACAGACCTGTCTCTAACCAGTTACAGACCTGTCTCTAACCAGCTAAAAAACTGTCTCTAACCAGGAACAGACCTGTCTCTAACCAGTTACAGACCTGTCTATAACCAGTTAAAGACCTGTTTCTAACTAGCTACAGACCTGTCTCTAACCAGTTACAGACCTGTCTCTAACCAGTTAAAGGACCTGTCTCTAACCAGCTAAAAAACTGTCTCTAACCGGGAACAGAACTGTCTCTAACCAGTTTCAGACCTGTCTATAACCAGTTAACGACCTTTTTCTAACTATCTACAGACCTGTCTCTCACCAGTTACAGACCTGTCTCTAACCAGCTAAAAAACTGTCTCTAACCAGCTACAGACCTGTCTATAAGCATTTTCAGACCTGTTTCTAACTAGCTACAGACCCGTCTCTAACCAGCTACAGACCTTTCTCTAACCAGCTAAAAAACTGTCTCTAACCAGCGACAGACCTGTCCCTAACCAGCTACAGACCCGTCTTTAAGCAGTTACAGACCTGTCTCTAACCAGCTACAGACCTTTCTCTAACCAGCTACAGACGTGTCACTAACCAGTTACAGACCTGTCTCTAACCAGCTAAAGACCTGTCTCTAACCAGTTACAGACCTGTCTCTAACCAGCTACAGACCTGTCTCTAACCAGGTACAGACCTGTCTCTAACCAGTTAAAGGACCTGTCTCTAACCAGCTAAAAAACTGTCTCTAACCAGCTACAGACCTGTCTCTAACCAGTTACAGACCTTTCTCTAACCAGCTACAGACTTGTCTCTAACCAACTAAAGACCTGTCTAACCAGTTACAGACCTGTCTCTAACCAGCTACAGACGTGTCACTAACCAGTTACAGACCTGTCTCTAACCAGCTAAAAAACTGTCTCTAACCAGCTACAGACCTGTCTCTAACCAGCTAAAAGACTGTCTCTAACCAGTTACAGACCTGTCTCTAACCAGCTAAAAAACTGTCTCTAACCAACAACAGACCAGTCTCTAACCAGCTACAGACCTGTCTCTAACCAGTTACAGACCTGTCTCTAACCAGCTACAGACCTGTCTCTAACCAGCTACAGACCTGTCTCTAACCAGGTACAGACCCGTCTCTAACCAGTTAAAGGACCCGTCTCTAACCAGCTAAAAAACTGTCTCTAACCGGGAACAGACCTGTCTCTAACCAGTTACAGACCTGTCTATAACCAGTTAAAGACCTGTTTCTAACCAGCTACAAACCTGTCTCTAACCAGTTAAAGACCTGTCTCTAACCAGCTAAGAAACTGTCTCTAACCAGGAAAAGACATGTCTCTAACCAGTTAAAGACCTGTCTCTAACCAGCTAAGAAACTGTCTCTAACCAGGAACAGACATGTCTCTAACCAGCTACAGACCTGTCTCTAACCAGGTAGAGACCCGTCTCTAACCAGCTACAGACCTGTCTCTAACCAGCTAAAAAACTGTCTCTTACCAGTTACAGACCTTTCTCTAACCAGCGAAAGATCAGTCTCTAACCAGTTACAGACCTTTCTCTAACCAGCGAAAGATCAGTCTCTAACCAGTTACAGACCAGTCTCTAACCAGCTACAGACCTGTCTCTAACCAGCTACAGACTTGTCTCTAACCAAATACAGACCTGTCTCCAACCAGCTACAGATCTGTCTCTAACCAGCTACAGACCTGTCTATAACCATTTACACACCTGTCTCTAACCAGCTAAAAAAATGTCTCTAACCAGCTACAGATCTGTCTCTAACCAGCTACAGACCTGTCTCTAACCAGTTACAGACCTGTCTCTAACCAGCTAAAAAACTGTCTCTAACCAGGAAAAGACCTCTCTCTAACCAGTTACAGACCTGTTTCTAACCAGCTACAGACCTTTCTATAACCAGTTACCGACCTGTCTCTAACCAGTTACAGAACTGTCTCTAACCAGTTACAGACCTGTCTATAACCAGTTACAGACCTGTCTATAACCAGTTAAAGACCTGTTTCTAACTAGCTACAGACCTGTCTCTAACCAGGTACAGACCCGTCTCTAACCAGTTAAAGGACCTGTCTCTAACCAGCTAAAAAACTGTCTCTTACCGGGAACAGACCTGTCTCTAACCAGTTACAGACCTGTCTATAACCAGTTAAAGACCTGTTTCTAACTAGCTACAGACCTGATTCTAACCAGTTACAGACCTGTCTCTAACCAGCTAAGCAACTGTCTCTAACCAGGAACAGACCTGTCTCTAACCAGTTACAGACCTGTATCTAACCAGTTACAGACCTGTCTATAACCAGTTACAGACCTGTTCCTAACTACCTATAGACCTGTCTCTAACCAGCTACAGACCTGTCTCCAACCAGTTAAAAACCTCTCTCTAACCAGCTACAGATCTGTCTCTAACCAACAACAGACCAGTCTCTAACCAGCTACAGACCGGTCACTAACCAGTTACAGACCTGTCTCTAACCAGCTACAGACCTGTCCCAAACCAGGTACAGACCCGTCTCTAACCAGTTAAAGGACCTGTCTCTAACCAGCTAAAAAACTGTCTCTAACCAGGAACAGACCTGTCTCTAACCAGTTACAGACCTGTCTCTAACCAGTTAAAGACCTGTTTCTAACTAGCTACAGACCTGTCTCTAACCAGTTACAGACCTGTCTCTAACCAGTTAAAGGACCTGTCTCTAACCAGCTAAAAAACTGTCTCTAACCGGGAACAGAACTGTCTCTAACCAGTTTCAGACCTGTCTATAACCAGTTAACGACCTTTTTCTAACTATCTACAGACCTGTCTCTAAACAGTTACAGACCTGTCTCTAACCAGTTACAGACCTGTCTCTAACCAGTTACAGACCTGTCTATAACCAGTTACAGACCTGTTCCTAACTACCTATAGACCTGTCTCTAACCAGCTACAGATCTGTCTCTAACCAACAACAGACCAGTCTCTAACCAGCTACAGACCGGTCACTAACCAGTTACAGACCTGTCTCTAACCAGCTACAGACCTTTCCCTAACCAGGTACAGACCCGTCTCTAACCAGTTAAAGGACCTGTCTCTAACCAGCTAAAAAACTGTCTCTAACCAGGAACAGACCTGTCTCTAACCCGTTACAGACCTGTCTCTAACCAGTTACAGACCTGTCTCTAACCAGCTAAGAAACTGTCTATACCCAGTTAAAGACCTGTTTCTAACTAGCTACAGACCTGTCTCTAACCAGTTAAAGACCTGTCTCTAACCAGCTAAGAAACTGTCTCTAACCAGTTACAGACCTGTCTCTAACCATTTACAGACCTGTATATAACCAGTTACAGACCTGTTCCTAACTACCTACAGACCCGTCTCTAACCAGCTACAGACCTTTCTCTAACCAGCTAAAAAACTGTCTCTTACCAGTTACAGACCTATCTCTAACCAGCGAAAGATCAGTCTCTAACCAGTTACAGACCTGTCTCTAACCAGCTAAAGACCTGTCTCTAACCAGCTACAGACTTGTCTCTAACCAACTACAGACCTGTCTCTAACCAGCTACAGACCTGTCTCTAACCAGTAACAGACCTGTCTCTAACCAGCTAAAAAACTGTCTCTAACCAGCTACAGACTTGTCTCTAACCAGCTAAAAAAACTGTCTCTAACCAGGAACAGACCTCTCTCTAACCAGTTACAGACCTGTTTCTAACCAGCTACAGACCTGTCTCTAACCAGGAACAGACCTCTCTCTAACCAGTTACAAACCTGTTTCTAACCAGCTACAGACCTGTCTCTAACCAGTTAAAGACCTCTCTCTAACCAGCTATAGACCCGTCTCTAACCAGCTACAGGCGTGTCACTAACCAGTTACAGACCTGTCTCTGACCAGCTAAAGAACTGTCTCTAACCAGCTACAGACCTGTCTCTAACCAGCTAAAAGACTGTCTCTAACCAGTTACAGACCTGTCTCTAACCAGCTAAAAAACTGTCTCTAACCAGCTACAGACCTGTCTCTAACCAGCTAAAAAACTGTCTCTAACCAACAACAGACCAGTCTCTAACCAGCTACAGACATGTCTCTAACCAGTTACAGACCTGTCTCTAACCAGCTACAGACCTGTCTCTAACCAGGTACAGACCCGTCTCTAACCAGTTGAAGGACCTGTCTCTAACCAGCTAAAAAACTGTCTCTAACCAGGAACAGACCTGTCTCTCACCAGTTACAGACCTGTCTCTAACCAGCTAAAAAACTGTCTCTAACCAGTTACAGACCTGTCTATATCCAGTTACAGACCTGTCTCTAACCAGCTACAGACCCGTCTCTAACCAGCTACAGACCCGTCTCTAACCAGTTACAGACCCGTCTCTAACCAGTTACAGACCTGTCTCTAACCAACTAAAAAACTGTCTCTAACCAGCTACAGACCTGTCTCTAACCAGCTACAGACCCGTCTCTAACCAGTTACAGACCCGTCTCTAACCAGCTACAGACTTGTTTCTAACCAGCTACAGACCTGTCTCTAACCTGCTACAGACTTGTCTCTAACCACCTACAGACCTGTCTATAACCAGTTACAGACCTGTTTCTAACTAGCCACAGACCTGTCTCTAACCAGCTACAGACCCGTCTCTAACCAGCTACAGAACTGTCTCTAACCAGCTACAGACCTGTCTATAACCAGCTACAGATGTGTCACTAACCAGCTAAAAGACTGTCTCAAACCAGTTACAGACCTGTCTCTAACCAGCTAAAAAACTGTCTAACCAGCAACAGACCAGTCTCTAACCAGCTACAGATGTGTCACTAACCAGCTACAGATGTGTCACTAACCAGCTAAAAGACTGTCTCAAACCAGCTACAGACCTGTCTCTAACCAGCAAAAGACCTGTCTCTAACCAGTTACAGACCTGTCTCTAACCAGCTACAGACCTGTCTCTAACCAGGTACAGACCCGTCTCTAACCAGTTAAAGGACCTGTCTCTAACCAGCTAAAAAACTGTCTCTAACCAGCTACAGACTTGTCTCTAACCAACTAAAGACCTGTCTAACCAGTTACAGACCTGTCTCTAACCAGCTACAGACGTGTCACTAACCAGTTACAGACCTGTCTCTAACCAGCTAAAAAACTGTCTCTAACCAGCTACAGACCTGTCTCTAACCAGCTAAAAAACTGTCTCTAACCAACAACAGACCAGTCTCTAACCAGCTACAGACCTGTCTCTAACCAGCTACAGACCTGTCTCTAACCAGGTACAGACCTGTCTCTAACCAGTTACAGACCCGTCTCTAACCAGCTACAGACTTGTCTCTAACCAACTAAAGACCTGTCTAACCAGTTACAGACCTGTCTCTAACCAGCTACAGACGTGTCACTAACCAGTTACAGACCTGTCTCTAACCAGCTAAAAAACTGTCTCTAACCAACAACAGACCTGTCTCAAACCAGTTACAGACCTGTCTATAACCAGTTAAAGACCTGTTTCTAACTAGCTACAGACCCGTCTCTAACCAGTTAAAGGACCTGTCTCTAACCAGCTAAAAAACTGTCTCTAACCGGGAACAGACCTGTCTCTAACCAGTTGCAGACCTGTCTATAACCAGTTAAAGACCTGTTTCTAACTAGATACAGACCTGTCTCTAACCAGTTACAGCCCTTTCTCTAACCAGCTACAGACCTGTCTCTAACCAGCTAAGAAACTGTCTCTAACCAGGAACAGACATGTCTCTAACCAGTTACAGACCTGTCTCTAACCAGTTACAGACCTGTTACTAACTACCTACAGACCTGTTTCTAACCAGCTACAGACCTGTCTCCAACCAGTTAAAAACCTCTCTCTAAATAGCGACAGACGGGTCTCTAACCAACAACAGACCAGTCTCTAACCAGCTACAGACCTGTCTCTAACCAGCTACAGACGTGTCACTAACCAGTTACAGACCTGTCTCTAACCAGCTAAAGACCTGTCTCTAACCAGTTACAGACCAGTCTCTAACCAGCTACAGACCTGTCTCTAACCAGCTAAAGACCTGTCTCTAACCAGTTACAGACCTGTCTCTAACCAGCTACAGACCTTTCTCTAACCAGGTACAGACCCGTCTCTAACCAGTTAAAGGACCTGTCTCTAACCAGCTAAAAAACTGTCTCTAACCAGCTACAGACCTGTCTCTAACCAGTTACAGACCCGTCTCTAACCAGCTACAGACCTGTCTCTAACCAGCTAAGAAACTGTCTCTAACCAGGAACAGACATGTCTCTAACCAGTTACAGACCTGTCTCTAACCAGTTACAGACCTGTTACTAACTACCTACAGACCTGTCTCTAACCAGCTACAGACCTGTCTCCAACCAGTTAAAAACCTCTCTCTAAAGAGCGACAGACCGGTCTCTAACCAACAACAGACCAGTCTCTAACCAGCTACAGACCAGTCTCTAACCAACTACAGACCCGTCTCCAACCAGCTACAGATCTGTCTCTAACCAGCTACAGACCTGTCTCTAACCAGTTACAGACCCGTCTCTAACCAGCTACAGACCTGTCTCTAACCAGCTAAGAAACTGTCTCTAACCAGGAACAGACATGTCTCTAACCAGTTACAGACCTGTCTCTAACCAGTTACAGACCTGTTACTAACTACCTACAGACCTGTCTCTAACCAGCTACAGACCTGTCTCCAACCAGTTAAAAACCTCTCTCTAAAGAGCGACAGACCGGTCTCTAACCAACAACAGACCAGTCTCTAACCAGCTACAGACCAGTCTCTAACCAACTACAGACCCGTCTCTAACCAGCTAAAAAACTGTCTCTAACCAGTTACAGACCTGTCTCTAACCAGCTAAAAAACTGTCTCTAACCAGCTACAGATCTGTCTCTAACCAGCTACAGACCTGTCTCTAACCAGTTACAGACCTGTCTCTCACCAGTTACAGACCTGTCTCAAACCAGCTAAAAAACTGTCTATAACCAGCTACAGACCTGTCTATGAGCAGTTTCAGACCTGTTTCTAACTAGCTACAAACCCGTCTCTAACCAGCTACAGACCTTTCTCTAACCAGCTACAGACCGGTCTTTAAGCAGTTACAGAGCTGTCTCTAACCAGCTACAGACCTGTCTCTCACCAGCTACAGACCTGTCTCTAACCAGCTACAGACGTGTCACTAACCAGTTACAGACCTGTCTCTAACCAGCTAAAGACCTGTCTCTAACCAGTTACAGACCTGTCTCTAACCAGCTCAAGACCTTTCTCTAACCAGGTACAGACCCGTCTCTAACAAGTTAAACGACCTGTCTCTAACCAGCTAAAAAACTGTCTCTAACCAGCTACAGACCTGTCTCTAACCAGTTACAGACCCGTCTCTAACCAGCTACAGACTTGTCTCTAACCAACTAAAGACCTGTCTAACCAGTTACAGACCTGTCTCTAACCAGCTACAGACGTGTCACTAACCAGTTACAGACCTGTCTCTAACCAGCTAAAAAACTGTCTCTAACCAGCTACAGACCTGTCTCTAACCAGCTAAAAAACTGTCTCTAACCAACAACAGACCAGTCTCTAATCAGCTACAGACCTGTCTCTAACCAGCTACAGACCTGTCTCTAACCAGGTACCGACCCGTCTCTAACCAGTTAAAGGACCTGTCTCTAACCAGCTAAAAAACTGTCTCTAACCGGGAACAGACCTGTCTCAAACCAGTTAAAGACCTGTCTATAACCACTTAAAGACCTGTTTCTAACTAGCTACAGACCTGTCTCTAACCAGTTACAGACCTGTCTCTAACCAGCTAAGAAACTGTCTCTAACCAGGAACAGACATGTCTCTAACCAGTTACAGATCTGTCTCTAACCAGTTACAGACCTGTTACTAACTACCTACAGACCTGTCTCTAACCAGCTACAGACCTGTCTCCAACCAGTTAAAAACCTCTCTCTAAATAGCGACAGACCGGTCTCTAACCAACAACAGACCAGTCTCTAACCAGCTACAGACCAGTCTCTAACCAGTTACAGACCTGTCTCTAACCAGCTACAGACCTGTCTCTAACCAGGTACAGACCCGTCTCTAACCAGCTACAGACCTGTCTCTAACCAGCTAAAAAACTGTCTCTTACCAGTTACAGACCTTTCTCTAACCAGCGAAAGATCAGTCTCTAACCAGTTACAGACCTTTCTCTAACCAGCGAAAGATCAGTCTCTAACCAGTTACAGACCAGTCTCTAACCAGCTACAGACCTGTCTCTAACCAGCTACAGACTTGTCTCTAACCAACTACAGACCTGTCTCCAACCAGCTACAGATCTGTCTCTAACCAGCTACAGACCTGTCTATAACCATTTACACACCTGTCTCTAACCAGCTAAAAAACTGTCTCTAACCAGCTACAGATCTGTCTCTAACCAGCTACAGACCTGTCTCTAACCAGTTACAGACCTGTCTCTAACCAGCTAAAAAACTGTCTCTAACCAGGAACAGACCTCTCTCTAACCAGTTACAGACCTGTTTCTAACCAGCTACAGAACTGTCTCTAACCAGTTACAGACCTGTCTATAACCAGTTACAGACCTGTTCCTAACTACCTATCGACCTGTCTCTAACCAGCTACAGACCTGTCTCCAACCAGTTAAAAACCTCTCTCTAACCAGCTACAGATCTGTCTCTAACCAACAACAGACCAGTCTCTAACCAGCTACAGACCGGTCACTAACCAGTTACAGACCTGTCACTAACCAGCTACAGACCTGTCCCTAACCAGGTACAGACCCGTCTCTAACCAGTTAAAGGACCTGTCTCTAACCAGCTAAAAACTGTCTCTAACCAGGAACAGACCTGTCTCTAACCAGTTACAGACCTGTCTCTAACCAGCTAAAAAACTGTCTCTAACCAGGAACAGACCTGTCTCTAACCAGTTACAGACCTGTCTATAACCAGTTAAAGACCTGTTTCTAACTAGCTACAGACCTGTCTCTAACCAGTTACAGACCTGTTTCTAACTAGATACAGACCTGTCTCTAACCAGTTACAGCCCTTTCTCTAACCAGCTACAGACCTGTCTCTAACCAGCTAAGAAACTGTCTCTAACCAGGAACAGACATGTCTCTAACCAGTTACAGACCTGTCTCTAACCAGTTACAGACCTGTTACTAACTACCTACAGACCTGTTTCTAACCAGCTACAGACCTGTCTCCAACCAGTTAAAAACCTCTCTCTAAATAGCGACAGACGGGTCTCTAACCAACAACAGACCAGTCTCTAACCAGCTACAGACCTGTCTCTAACCAGCTACAGACGTGTCACTAACCAGTTACAGACCTGTCTCTAACCAGCTAAAGACCTGTCTCTAACCAGTTACAGACCAGTCTCTAACCAGCTACAGACCTGTCTCTAACCAGCTAAAGACCTGTCTCTAACCAGTTACAGACCTGTCTCTAACCAGCTACAGACCTTTCTCTAACCAGGTACAGACCCGTCTCTAACCAGTTAAAGGACCTGTCTCTAACCAGCTAAAAAACTGTCTCTAACCAGCTACAGACCTGTCTCTAACCAGTTACAGACCCGTCTCTAACCAGCTACAGACCTGTCTCTAACCAGCTAAGAAACTGTCTCTAACCAGGAACAGACATGTCTCTAACCAGTTACAGACCTGTCTCTAACCAGTTACAGACCTGTTACTAACTACCTACAGACCTGTCTCTAACCAGCTACAGACCTGTCTCCAACCAGTTAAAAACCTCTCTCTAAAGAGCGACAGACCGGTCTCTAACCAACAACAGACCAGTCTCTAACCAGCTACAGACCAGTCTCTAACCAACTACAGACCCGTCTCCAACCAGCTACAGATCTGTCTCTAACCAGCTACAGACCTGTCTCTAACCAGTTACAGACCCGTCTCTAACCAGCTACAGACCTGTCTCTAACCAGCTAAGAAACTGTCTCTAACCAGGAACAGACATGTCTCTAACCAGTTACAGACCTGTCTCTAACCAGTTACAGACCTGTTACTAACTACCTACAGACCTGTCTCTAACCAGCTACAGACCTGTCTCCAACCAGTTAAAAACCTCTCTCTAAAGAGCGACAGACCGGTCTCTAACCAACAACAGACCAGTCTCTAACCAGCTACAGACCAGTCTCTAACCAACTACAGACCCGTCTCTAACCAGCTAAAAAACTGTCTCTAACCAGTTACAGACCTGTCTCTAACCAGCTAAAAAACTGTCTCTAACCAGCTACAGATCTGTCTCTAACCAGCTACAGACCTGTCTCTAACCAGTTACAGACCTGTCTCTCACCAGTTACAGACCTGTCTCAAACCAGCTAAAAAACTGTCTATAACCAGCTACAGACCTGTCTATGAGCAGTTTCAGACCTGTTTCTAACTAGCTACAAACCCGTCTCTAACCAGCTACAGACCTTTCTCTAACCAGCTACAGACCGGTCTTTAAGCAGTTACAGAGCTGTCTCTAACCAGCTACAGACCTGTCTCTCACCAGCTACAGACCTGTCTCTAACCAGCTACAGACGTGTCACTAACCAGTTACAGACCTGTCTCTAACCAGCTAAAGACCTGTCTCTAACCAGTTACAGACCTGTCTCTAACCAGCTCAAGACCTTTCTCTAACCAGGTACAGACCCGTCTCTAACAAGTTAAACGACCTGTCTCTAACCAGCTAAAAAACTGTCTCTAACCAGCTACAGACCTGTCTCTAACCAGTTACAGACCCGTCTCTAACCAGCTACAGACTTGTCTCTAACCAACTAAAGACCTGTCTAACCAGTTACAGACCTGTCTCTAACCAGCTACAGACGTGTCACTAACCAGTTACAGACCTGTCTCTAACCAGCTAAAAAACTGTCTCTAACCAGCTACAGACCTGTCTCTAACCAGCTAAAAAACTGTCTCTAACCAACAACAGACCAGTCTCTAATCAGCTACAGACCTGTCTCTAACCAGCTACAGACCTGTCTCTAACCAGGTACCGACCCGTCTCTAACCAGTTAAAGGACCTGTCTCTAACCAGCTAAAAAACTGTCTCTAACCGGGAACAGACCTGTCTCAAACCAGTTAAAGACCTGTCTATAACCACTTAAAGACCTGTTTCTAACTAGCTACAGACCTGTCTCTAACCAGTTACAGACCTGTCTCTAACCAGCTAAGAAACTGTCTCTAACCAGGAACAGACATGTCTCTAACCAGTTACAGATCTGTCTCTAACCAGTTACAGACCTGTTACTAACTACCTACAGACCTGTCTCTAACCAGCTACAGACCTGTCTCCAACCAGTTAAAAACCTCTCTCTAAATAGCGACAGACCGGTCTCTAACCAACAACAGACCAGTCTCTAACCAGCTACAGACCAGTCTCTAACCAGTTACAGACCTGTCTCTAACCAGCTACAGACCTGTCTCTAACCAGGTACAGACCCGTCTCTAACCAGCTACAGACCTGTCTCTAACCAGCTAAAAAACTGTCTCTTACCAGTTACAGACCTTTCTCTAACCAGCGAAAGATCAGTCTCTAACCAGTTACAGACCTTTCTCTAACCAGCGAAAGATCAGTCTCTAACCAGTTACAGACCAGTCTCTAACCAGCTACAGACCTGTCTCTAACCAGCTACAGACTTGTCTCTAACCAACTACAGACCTGTCTCCAACCAGCTACAGATCTGTCTCTAACCAGCTACAGACCTGTCTATAACCATTTACACACCTGTCTCTAACCAGCTAAAAAACTGTCTCTAACCAGCTACAGATCTGTCTCTAACCAGCTACAGACCTGTCTCTAACCAGTTACAGACCTGTCTCTAACCAGCTAAAAAACTGTCTCTAACCAGGAACAGACCTCTCTCTAACCAGTTACAGACCTGTTTCTAACCAGCTACAGAACTGTCTCTAACCAGTTACAGACCTGTCTATAACCAGTTACAGACCTGTTCCTAACTACCTATCGACCTGTCTCTAACCAGCTACAGACCTGTCTCCAACCAGTTAAAAACCTCTCTCTAACCAGCTACAGATCTGTCTCTAACCAACAACAGACCAGTCTCTAACCAGCTACAGACCGGTCACTAACCAGTTACAGACCTGTCACTAACCAGCTACAGACCTGTCCCTAACCAGGTACAGACCCGTCTCTAACCAGTTAAAGGACCTGTCTCTAACCAGCTAAAAACTGTCTCTAACCAGGAACAGACCTGTCTCTAACCAGTTACAGACCTGTCTCTAACCAGCTAAAAAACTGTCTCTAACCAGGAACAGACCTGTCTCTAACCAGTTACAGACCTGTCTATAACCAGTTAAAGACCTGTTTCTAACTAGCTACAGACCTGTCTCTAACCAGTTACAGACCTGTCTCTAACCAGTTAAAGGACCTGTCTCTAACCAGCTAAAAAACTGTCTCTAACCGGGAACAGAACTGTCTCTAACCAGTTTCAGACCTGTCTATAACCAGTTAACGACCTTTTTCTAACTATCTACAGACCTGTCTCTCACCAGTTACAGACCTGTCTCTAACCAGTTACAGACCTGTCTCTAACCAGCTAAAAAACTGTCTCTAACCAGCTACAGACCTGTCTATAAGCATTTTCAGACCTGTTTCTAACTAGCTACAGACCCGTCTCTAACCAGCTACAGACCTTTCTCTAACCAGCTAAAAAACTGTCTCTAACCAGCGACAGACCTGTCCCTAACCAGCTACAGACCCGTCTTTAAGCAGTTACAGACCTGTCTCTAACCAGCTACAGACCTTTCTCTAACCAGCTACAGACGTGTCACTAACCAGTTACAGACCTGTCTCTAACCAGCTAAAGACCTGTCTCTAACCAGTTACAGACCTGTCTCTAACCAGCTACAGACCTGTCTCTAACCAGGTACAGACCTGTCTCTAACCAGTTAAAGGACCTGTCTCTAACCAGCTAAAAAACTGTCTCTAACCAGCTACAGACCTGTCTCTAACCAGTTACAGACCTTTCTCTAACCAGCTACAGACTTGTCTCTAACCAACTAAAGACCTGTCTAACCAGTTACAGACTTGTCTCTAACCAACTAAAGACCTGTCTAACCAGTTACAGACCTGTCTCTAACCAGCTACAGACGTGTCACTAACCAGTTACAGACCTGTCTCTAACCAGCTAAAAAACTGTCTCTAACCAGCTACAGACCTGTCTCTAACCAGCTAAAAGACTGTCTCTAACCAGTTACAGACCTGTCTCTAACCAGCTAAAAAACTGTCTCTAACCAACAACAGACCAGTCTCTAACCAGCTACAGACCTGTCTCTAACCAGTTACAGACCTGTCTCTAACCAGCTACAGACCTGTCTCTAACCAGCTACAGACCTGTCTCTAACCAGGTACAGACCCGTCTCTAACCAGTTAAAGGACCCGTCTCTAACCAGCTAAAAAACTGTCTCTAACCGGGAACAGACCTGTCTCTAACCAGTTACAGACCTGTCTATAACCAGTTAAAGACCTGTTTCTAACCAGCTACAAACCTGTCTCTAACCAGTTAAAGACCTGTCTCTAACCAGCTAAGAAACTGTCTCTAACCAGGAAAAGACATGTCTCTAACCAGTTAAAGACCTGTCTCTAACCAGCTAAGAAACTGTCTCTAACCAGGAACAGACATGTCTCTAACCAGCTACAGACCTGTCTCTAACCAGGTAGAGACCCGTCTCTAACCAGCTACAGACCTGTCTCTAACCAGCTAAAAAACTGTCTCTTACCAGTTACAGACCTTTCTCTAACCAGCGAAAGATCAGTCTCTAACCAGTTACAGACCTTTCTCTAACCAGCGAAAGATCAGTCTCTAACCAGTTACAGACCAGTCTCTAACCAGCTACAGACCTGTCTCTAACCAGCTACAGACTTGTCTCTAACCAAATACAGACCTGTCTCCAACCAGCTACAGATCTGTCTCTAACCAGCTACAGACCTGTCTATAACCATTTACACACCTGTCTCTAACCAGCTAAAAAAATGTCTCTAACCAGCTACAGATCTGTCTCTAACCAGCTACAGACCTGTCTCTAACCAGTTACAGACCTGTCTCTAACCAGCTAAAAAACTGTCTCTAACCAGGAAAAGACCTCTCTCTAACCAGTTACAGACCTGTTTCTAACCAGCTACAGACCTTTCTATAACCAGTTACCGACCTGTCTCTAACCAGTTACAGAACTGTCTCTAACCAGTTACAGACCTGTCTATAACCAGTTACAGACCTGTCTATAACCAGTTAAAGACCTGTTTCTAACTAGCTACAGACCTGTCTCTAACCAGGTACAGACCCGTCTCTAACCAGTTAAAGGACCTGTCTCTAACCAGCTAAAAAACTGTCTCTTACCGGGAACAGACCTGTCTCTAACCAGTTACAGACCTGTCTATAACCAGTTAAAGACCTGTTTCTAACTAGCTACAGACCTGATTCTAACCAGTTACAGACCTGTCTCTAACCAGCTAAGCAACTGTCTCTAACCAGGAACAGACCTGTCTCTAACCAGTTACAGACCTGTATCTAACCAGTTACAGACCTGTCTATAACCAGTTACAGACCTGTTCCTAACTACCTATAGACCTGTCTCTAACCAGCTACAGACCTGTCTCCAACCAGTTAAAAACCTCTCTCTAACCAGCTACAGATCTGTCTCTAACCAACAACAGACCAGTCTCTAACCAGCTACAGACCGGTCACTAACCAGTTACAGACCTGTCTCTAACCAGCTACAGACCTGTCCCAAACCAGGTACAGACCCGTCTCTAACCAGTTAAAGGACCTGTCTCTAACCAGCTAAAAAACTGTCTCTAACCAGGAACAGACCTGTCTCTAACCAGTTACAGACCTGTCTCTAACCAGTTAAAGACCTGTTTCTAACTAGCTACAGACCTGTCTCTAACCAGTTACAGACCTGTCTCTAACCAGTTAAAGGACCTGTCTCTAACCAGCTAAAAAACTGTCTCTAACCGGGAACAGAACTGTCTCTAACCAGTTTCAGACCTGTCTATAACCAGTTAACGACCTTTTTCTAACTATCTACAGACCTGTCTCTAAACAGTTACAGACCTGTCTCTAACCAGTTACAGACCTGTCTCTAACCAGTTACAGACCTGTCTATAACCAGTTACAGACCTGTTCCTAACTACCTATAGACCTGTCTCTAACCAGCTACAGATCTGTCTCTAACCAACAACAGACCAGTCTCTAACCAGCTACAGACCGGTCACTAACCAGTTACAGACCTGTCTCTAACCAGCTACAGACCTTTCCCTAACCAGGTACAGACCCGTCTCTAACCAGTTAAAGGACCTGTCTCTAACCAGCTAAAAAACTGTCTCTAACCAGGAACAGACCTGTCTCTAACCCGTTACAGACCTGTCTCTAACCAGTTACAGACCTGTCTCTAACCAGCTAAGAAACTGTCTATACCCAGTTAAAGACCTGTTTCTAACTAGCTACAGACCTGTCTCTAACCAGTTACAGACCTGTCTCTAACCAGTTAAAGACCTGTCTCTAACCAGCTAAGAAACTGTCTCTAACCAGTTACAGACCTGTCTCTAACCATTTACAGACCTGTATATAACCAGTTACAGACCTGTTCCTAACTACCTACAGACCCGTCTCTAACCAGCTACAGACCTTTCTCTAACCAGCTAAAAAACTGTCTCTTACCAGTTACAGACCTATCTCTAACCAGCGAAAGATCAGTCTCTAACCAGTTACAGACCTGTCTCTAACCAGCTAAAGACCTCTCTCTAACCAGCTACAGACTTGTCTCTAACCAACTACAGACCTGTCTCTAACCAGCTACAGACCTGTCTCTAACCAGTAACAGACCTGTCTCTAACCAGCTAAAAAACTGTCTCTAACCAGCTACAGACTTGTCTCTAACCAGCTAAAAAAACTGTCTCTAACCAGGAACAGACCTCTCTCTAACCAGTTACAGACCTGTTTCTAACCAGCTACAGACCTGTCTCTAACCAGGAACAGACCTCTCTCTAACCAGTTACAAACCTGTTTCTAACCAGCTACAGACCTGTCTCTAACCAGTTAAAGACCTCTCTCTAACCAGCTATAGACCCGTCTCTAACCAGCTACAGGCGTGTCACTAACCAGTTACAGACCTGTCTCTGACCAGCTAAAGAACTGTCTCTAACCAGCTACAGACCTGTCTCTAACCAGCTAAAAGACTGTCTCTAACCAGTTACAGACCTGTCTCTAACCAGCTAAAAAACTGTCTCTAACCAGCTACAGACCTGTCTCTAACCAGCTAAAAAACTGTCTCTAACCAACAACAGACCAGTCTCTAACCAGCTACAGACATGTCTCTAACCAGTTACAGACCTGTCTCTAACCAGCTACAGACCTGTCTCTAACCAGGTACAGACCCGTCTCTAACCAGTTGAAGGACCTGTCTCTAACCAGCTAAAAAACTGTCTCTAACCAGGAACAGACCTGTCTCTCACCAGTTACAGACCTGTCTCTAACCAGCTAAAAAACTGTCTCTAACCAGTTACAGACCTGTCTATATCCAGTTACAGACCTGTCTCTAACCAGCTACAGACCCGTCTCTAACCAGCTACAGACCCGTCTCTAACCAGTTACAGACCCGTCTCTAACCAGTTACAGACCTGTCTCTAACCAACTAAAAAACTGTCTCTAACCAGCTACAGACCTGTCTCTAACCAGCTACAGACCCGTCTCTAACCAGTTACAGACCCGTCTCTAACCAGCTACAGACTTGTTTCTAACCAGCTACAGACCTGTCTCTAACCTGCTACAGACTTGTCTCTAACCACCTACAGACCTGTCTATAACCAGTTACAGACCTGTTTCTAACTAGCCACAGACCTGTCTCTAACCAGCTACAGACCCGTCTCTAACCAGCTACAGAACTGTCTCTAACCAGCTACAGACCTGTCTATAACCAGCTACAGATGTGTCACTAACCAGCTAAAAGACTGTCTCAAACCAGTTACAGACCTGTCTCTAACCAGCTAAAAAACTGTCTAACCAGCAACAGACCAGTCTCTAACCAGCTACAGATGTGTCACTAACCAGCTACAGATGTGTCACTAACCAGCTAAAAGACTGTCTCAAACCAGCTACAGACCTGTCTCTAACCAGCAAAAGACCTGTCTCTAACCAGTTACAGACCTGTCTCTAACCAGCTACAGACCTGTCTCTAACCAGGTACAGACCCGTCTCTAACCAGTTAAAGGACCTGTCTCTAACCAGCTAAAAAACTGTCTCTAACCAGCTACAGACTTGTCTCTAACCAACTAAAGACCTGTCTCTAACCAGTTACAGACCTGTCTCTAACCAGCTAAAAGACTGTCTCTATCCAGTTAAGGACCTGTCTCTAACCAGCTAAAAAACTGTCTCTAACCAGCAACAGACCAGTCTCTAACCAGCTACAGACTTGTCTCTAACCAACTAAAGACCTGTCTCTAACCAGTTACAGACCTGTCTCTAACCAGCTAAAAGACTGTCTCTATCCAGTTAAGGACCTGTCTCTAACCAGCTAAAAAACTGTCTCTAACCAGCAACAGACCAGTCTCTAACCAGCTACAGACCTGTCTAACCAGTTACAGACCAGTCTCTAACCAGCTACAGACGTGTCACTAACCAGGTACAGACCTGTCTCTAACCAGCTAAAAAACTGTCTCTAACCAGCTACAGACCTGTCTCTAACCTGCTAAAAGACTGTCTCTAACCAGCTACAGACCTGTCTCTAACCAGTTACAGACCTGTCTCTAACCAGCTACAGACCTGTCTCTAACCAGGTACAGACCCGTCTCTAACCAGTTAAAGGACCTGTCTCTAACCAGCTAAAAAACTGTCTCTAACCGGGAACAGACCTGTCTCTAACCAGTTACAGACCTGTCTCTAACCAGTTACAGACCTGTCTATAACCAGTTACAGACCTGTTTCTAACTAGCTACAGACCTGTCTCTAACCAGTTACAGACCTGTCTCTAACCAGTTACAGACCTGTCTCTAACCAGCTACAGACCTGTCTCTAACCAGCTAAAAGACTGTCTCTAACCAGTTACAGACCTGTCTTTAACCAGCTAAAAAACTGTCTTTAACCAACAACAGACCAGTCTCTAACCAGCTAAAGACCTGTCTCTAACCAGTTACAGACCTGTCTCTAACCAGCTACAGACCTGTCTCTAACCAGGTACAGACCCGTCTCTAACCAGTTAAAAGACCTGTCTCTAACCAGCTAAAAAACTGTCTCTAACCAGCTACAGACCTGTCTCTAACCAATTACAGACCCGTCTCTAACCAGCTACAGACTTGTCTCTAACCAACTACAGACCTGTCTCTAACCAGCTACATACCTGTCTCTAACCAGTTACAGACCCGTCTCTAACCAGCTAAAGGACCTGTCTCTAACCAGTTACAGACCTGTCTCTAACCAGCTAAAAAACTGTCTCTAACCAGCAACAGACCAGTCTCTAACCAGCTACAGACCTGTCTAACCAGTTACAGACCTGTCTCTAACCAGCTACAGACGTGTCACTAACCAGCTACAGACCTGTCTCTAACCAGCTACAGACCTGTCTCTAACCAGGTACAGACCAGTCTCTAACCAGTTAAAGGACCTGTCTCTAACCAGCTAAAAAACTGTCTCTAACCGGGAACAGACCTGTCTCTAACCAGTTACAGACCTGTCTCTAACCAGCTAAAAAATTGTCTCTAACCAGCTACAGACCTGTCTCTAACCAGCTAAAAGACTGTCTCTAACCAGGTACAGACCCCACTCTAACCAGTTAAAGGACCTGTCTCTAACCAGCTAAAAAACTTTCTCTAACCAGCTACAGACCTGTCTCTAACCAGCTTCAGACCCGTCTCTAACCAGTTACAGACCTGTCTCTAACCAGCTAAAAAACTGTCTCTAACCAGGAACAGACCTGTCTCTCACCAGTTACAGACCTGTCTCTAACCAGCTAAAAAACTGTCTCTAACCAGTTACAGACCTGTCTATATCCAGTTACAGACCTGTCTCTAACCAGCTACAGACCTGTCTCTAACCAGCTAGACATTTCTATAACCAGTTACAGACCTGTTTCTAACTAGCTACAGACCTTTCTCTAACCAGCTACAGACCTGTCTCTAACCAGTTACAGACCTGTCTCTCACCAGTTACAGACTTGTCTCTAACCAGCTACAGACCTGTCTATAACCAGTTACAGACCTGTTTCTAAGTAGCTACAGACCTGTCTCTAACCAGCTACAGACCCGTCTCTAACCAGCTACAGACCCGTCTCTAACCAGCTACAGACCTGTCTCTAACCAGTTAAAGACCTGTCTCTCACCAGTTACAGACCTGTCTCTAACCAACTAAAAAACTGTCTCTAACCAGCTACAGACCTGTCTCTAACCAGCTACAGACCCGTCTCTAACCAGTTACAGACCCGTCTCTAACCAGTTACAGACCCGTCTCTAACCAGTTACAGACCTGTCTCTCACCAGTTACAGACCTGTCTCTAACCAACTAAAAAACTGTCTCTAACCAGCTACAGACCTGTCTCTAACCAGCTACAGACCCGTCTCTAACCAGTTACAGACCCGTCTCTAACCAGCTACAGACCTGTTTCTAACCAGCTACAGACCTGTCTCTAACCTGCTAAGGACTTGTCTCTAACCAGTTACAGACCCGTCTCTAACCAGTTACAGACCCGTCTCTAACCAGTTACAGACCTGTCTCTCACCAGTTACAGACCTGTCTCTAACCAACTAAAAAACTGTCTCTAACCAGTTACAGACCTGTTTCTAACCAGCTACAGACCCGTCTCTAACCAGCCACAGACCTGTCTCTAACCAGCTACAGACCAGTCTATAACCAGCTACAGATGTGTCACTAACCAGCTAAGAGACTGTCTCAAACCAGTTACAGACCTGTCTCTAACCAGCTAAAAAACTGTCTAACCAGCAACAGACCAGTCTCTAACCAGCTACAGATGTGTCACTAACCAGCTACAGATGTGTCACTAACCAGCTAAAAGACTGTCTCAAACCAGCTACAGACCTGTCTCTAACCAGCAAAAGACCTGTCTCTAACCAGTTACAGACCTGTCTCTAACCAGCTACAGACCTGTCTCTAACCAGGTACAGACCCGTCTCTAACCAGTTAAAGGACCTGTCTCTAACCAGCTAAAAAACTGTCTCTAACCAGCTACAGACCTGTCTCTAACCAGTTACAGACCCGTCTCTAACCAGCTACAGACTTGTCTCTAACCAACTAAAGACCTGTCTCTAACCAGTTACAGACCTGTCTCTAACCAGCTAAAAGACTGTCTCTAACCAGTTAAGGACCTGTCTCTAACCAGCTAAAAAACTGTCTCTAACCAGCAACAGACCAGTCTCTAACCAGCTACAGACCTGTCTAACCAGTTACAGACCTGTCTCTAACCAGCTACAGACGTGTCACTAACCAGGTACAGACCTGTCTCTAACCAGCTAAAAAACTGTCTCTAACCAGCTACAGACCTGTCACTAACCTGCTAAAAGACTGTCTCTAACCAGTTACAGACCTGTCTCTAACCAGCTAAAAAACTGTCTCTAACCAACAACAGACCAGTCTCTAACCAGCTACAGACCTGTCTCTAACCAGTTACAGACCTGTCTCTAACCAGCTACAGACCTGTCTCTAACCAGCTACAGACCTGTCTCTAACCAGGTACAGACCCGTCTCTAACCAGTTAAAGGACCTGTCTGTAACCAGCTAAAAAACTGTCTCTAACCGGGAACAGACCTGTCTCTAACCAGTTACAGACCTGTCTATAACCAGTTAAAGACCTGTTTCTAACTAGCTACAGACATGTCTCTAACCAGTTACAGACCTGTCTCTAACCAGTTACAGACCTGTCTCTAACCAGCTACAGACCTGTCTCTAACCAGCTAAGAAACTGTCTCTAACCAGTTACAGACCTGTCTCTAACCAGCTACAGACCTGTCTCTAACCAGCTAAAGACCTGTCTCTAACCAGTTACAGACCTGTCTCTAACCAGCTACAGACCTTTCTCTAACCAGGTACAGACCCGTGTCTAACCAGTTAAAGGACCTGTCTCTAACCAGCTAAAAAACTGTCTCTAACCAGTTACAGACCTGTCTCTAACCAGTTACAGACCTGTCTCTAACCAGCAAAAGACATGTCTCTAACCAGTTACAGACCTGTCTGTAACCAGCTACAGACCTGTCTCTAACCAGGTACAGACCTGTCTCTAACCAGGTACAGACCCCACTCTAACCAGTTAAAGGACCTGTCTCTAACCAGCTAAAAAACTTTCTCTAACCAGCTACAGACCTGTCTCTAACCAGCTTCAGACCCGTCTCTAACCAGTTACAGACCTGTCTCTAACCAGCTAAAAAACTGTCTCTAACCAGGAACAGACCTGTCTCTCACCAGTTACAGACCTGTCTCTAACCAGCTAAAAAACTGTCTCTAACCAGTTACAGACCTGTCTATATCCAGTTACAGACCTGTCTCTAACCAGCTACAGACCCGTCTCTAACCAGCTACAGACCCGTCTCTAACCAGTTACAGACCCGTCTCTAACCAGTTACAGACCCGTCTCTAACCAGTTACAGACCTGTCTCTAACCAACTAAAAAACTGTCTCTAACCAGCTACAGACCTGTCTCTAACCAGCTACAGACCCGTCTCTAACCAGTTACAGACCCGTCTCTAACCAGCTACAGACTTGTTTCTAACCAGCTACAGACCTGTCTCTAACCTGCTACAGACTTGTCTCTAACCACCTACAGACCTGTCTATAACCAGTTACAGACCTGTTTCTAACTAGCCACAGACCTGTCTCTAACCAGCTACAGACCCGTCTCTAACCAGCTACAGAACTGTCTCTAACCAGCTACAGACCTGTCTATAACCAGCTACAGATGTGTCACTAACCAGCTAAAAGACTGTCTCAAACCAGTTACAGACCTGTCTCTAACCAGCTAAAAAACTGTCTAACCAGCAACAGACCAGTCTCTAACCAGCTACAGATGTGTCACTAACCAGCTACAGATGTGTCACTCACCAGCTAAAAGACTGTCTCAAACCAGCTACAGACCTGTCTCTAACCAGCAAAAGACCTGTCTCTAACCAGTTACAGACCTGTCTCTAACCAGCTACAGACCTGTCTCTAACCAGGTACAGACCCGTCTCTAACCAGTTAAAGGACCTGTCTCTAACCAGCTAAAAAACTGTCTCTAACCAGCTACAGACTTGTCTCTAACCAACTAAAGACCTGTCTCTAACCAGTTACAGACCTGTCTCTAACCAGCTAAAAGACTGTCTCTATCCAGTTAAGGACCTGTCTCTAACCAGCTAAAAAACTGTCTCTAACCAGCAACAGACCAGTCTCTAACCAGCTACAGACTTGTCTCTAACCAACTAAAGACCTGTCTCTAACCAGTTACAGACCTGTCTCTAACCAGCTAAAAGACTGTCTCTATCCAGTTAAGGACCTGTCTCTAACCAGCTAAAAAACTGTCTCTAACCAGCAACAGACCTGTCTAACCAGTTACAGACCAGTCTCTAACCAGCTACAGACGTGTCACTAACCAGGTACAGACCTGTCTCTAACCAGCTAAAAAACTGTCTCTAACCAGCTACAGACCTGTCTCTAACCTGCTAAAAGACTGTCTCTAACCAGCTACAGACCTGTCTCTAACCAGTTACAGACCTGTCTCTAACCAGCTACAGACCTGTCTCTAACCAGGTACAGACCCGTCTCTAACCAGTTAAAGGACCTGTCTCTAACCAGCTAAAAAACTGTCTCTAACCGGGAACAGACCTGTCTCTAACCAGTTACAGACCTGTCTATAACCAGTTACAGACCTGTTTCTAACTAGCTACAGACCTGTCTCTAACCAGTTACAGACCTGTCTCTAACCAGTTACAGACCTGTCTCTAACCAGCTACAGACCTGTCTCTAACCAGGTACAGACCCGTCTCTAACCAGTTAAAGGACCTGTCTCTAACCAGCTAAAAAACTGTCTCTAACCGGGAACAGACCTGTCTCTAACCAGTTACAGACCTGTCTATAACCAGTTAAAGACCTGTTTCTAACTAGCTACAGACCTGTCTCTAACCAGTTACAGACCTGTCTCTAACCAGTTACAGACCTGTCTCTAACCAGTTACAGACCTGTTACTAACTACCTACAGACCTGTCTCTAACCAGCTACAGACCTGTCTCCAACCAGTTAAAAACCTCTCTCTAAATAGCTACAGACCGGTCTCTAACCAACAACAGACCAGTCTCTAACCAGCTACAGACCAGTCTCTAACCAACTACAGACCTGTCTCCAACCAGCTACAGATCTGTCTCTAACCAGATACAGACCTGTCTCTAACCAGCTAAAAAAACTGTCTCTAACCAGTTACAGACCTGTCTCTAACCATTTACAGACCTGTCTCTAACCAGCTAAAAAACTGTCTCTAACCATTTACAGACCTGTCTCTAACCAGCTAAAAAACTGTCTCTAACCAGTTACAGACCTGTCTCTAACCAGCTAAAAAACTGTCTCTAACCAGCTACAGATCTGTCTCTAACCAGCTACAGACCTGTCTCTAACCAGTTACAGACCTGTCTCTCACCAGTTACAGACCTGTCTCTAACCAGCTAAAAAACTGTCTCTAACCAGCTACAGACTTGTCTCTAACCAGCTACAGACCTTTCTCTAACCAGCTAAAAAACTGTCTCTAACCAGCGACAGACCTGTCCCTAACCAGCTACAGACCGGTCTTTAAGCAGTTACAGAGCTGTCTCTAACCAGCTACAGACCTGTCTCTCACCAGCTACAGACCTGTCTCTAACCAGCTACAGACGTGTCACTAACCAGTTACAGACCTGTCTCTAACCAGCTAAAGACCTGTCTCTAACCAGTTACAGACCTGTCTCTAACCAGCTACAGACCTTTCTCTAACCAGGTACAGACCCGTCTCTAACCAGTTAAAGGACCTGTCTCTAACCAGCTAAAAAACTGTCTCTAACCAGTTACAGACCTGTCACTAACCAGTTACAGACCTGTCTCTAACCAGCTAAAGACATGTCTCTAACCAGTTACAGACCTGTCTGTAACCAGCTACAGACCTGTCTCTACCCAGGTACAGACCCCACTCTAACCAGTTAAAGGACCTGTCTCTAACCAGCTAAAAAACTTTCTCTAACCAGCTACAGACCTGTCTCTAACCAGCTTCAGACCCGTCTCTAACCAGTTACAGACCTGTCTCTAACCAGCTAAAAAACTGTCTCTAACCAGGAACAGACCTGTCTCTCACCAGTTACAGACCTGTCTCTAACCAGCTAAAAAACTGTCTCTAACCAGTTACAGACCTGTCTATATCCAGTTACAGACCTGTCTCTAACCAGCTACAGACCTGTCTCTAACCAGCTAGACATTTCTATAACCAGTTACAGACCTGTTTCTAACTAGCTACAGACCTTTCTCGAACCAGCTACAGACCTGTCTCTAACCAGTTACAGACCTGTCTCTCACCAGTTACAGACTTGTCTCTAACCAGCTACAGACCTGTCTATAACCAGTTACAGACCTGTTTCTAAGTAGCTACAGACCTGTCTCTAACCAGTTACAGACCTCACTCTAACCAGCTACAGACCCGTCTCTAACCAGCTACAGACCTGTCTCTAACCAGTTAAAGACCTGTCTCTCACCAGTTACAGACCTGTCTCTAACCAACTAAAAAACTGTCTCTAACCAGCTACAGACCTGTCTCTAACCAGCTACAGACCCGTCTCTAACCAGTTACAGACCCGTCTCTAACCAGTTACAGACCCGTCTCTAACCAGTTACAGACCTGTCTCTCACCAGTTACAGACCTGTCTCTAACCAACTAAAAAACTGTCTCTAACCAGCTACAGACCTGTCTCTAACCAGCTACAGACCCGTCTCTAACCAGTTACAGACCTGTCTCTAACCAGCTACAGACCTGTTTCTAACCAGCTACAGACCTGTCTCTAACCTGCTACAGACTTGTCTCTAACCACCTACAGACCTGTCTATAACCAGTTACAGACCTGTTTCTAACTAGCCACAGACCTGTCTCTAACCAGCTACAGACCCGTCTCTAACCAGCTACAGAAATGTCTCTAACCAGCTACAGACCTGTCTATAACCAGCTACAGATGTGTCACTAACCAGCTAAAAGACTGTCTCAAACCAGTTACAGACCTGTCTCTAACCAGCTAAAAAACTGTCTAACCAGCAACAGACCAGTCTCTAACCAGCTACAGATGTGTCACTAACCAGCTAAAAGACTGTCTCAAACCAGCTACAGACCTGTCTCTAACCAGCAAAGGACCTGTCTCTAACCAGTTACAGACCTGTCTCTAACCAGCTACAGACCTGTCTCTAACCAGGTACAGACCCGTCTCTAACCAGTTAAAGGACCTGTCTCTAACCAGCTAAAAAACTGTCTCTAACCAGCTACAGACCTGTCTCTAACCAACTAAAGACCTGTCTCTAACCAGTTACAGACCCGTCTCTAACCAGCTACAGACTTGTCTCTAACCAACTAAAGACCTGTCTCTAACCAGTTACAGACCTGTCTCTAACCAGCTAAAAAACTGTCTCTAACCAGCAACAGACCAGTCTCTAACCAGCTACAGACCTGTCTAACCAGTTACAGACCTGTCTCTAACCAGCTACAGACGTGTCACTAACCAGGTACAGACCTGTCTCTAACCAGCTAAAAAACTGTCTCTAACCAGCTACAGACCTGTCTCTAACCTGCTAAAAGACTGTCTCTAACCAGTTACAGACCTGTCTCTAACCAGCTAAAAAACTGTCTCTAACCAACAACAGACCAGTCACTAACCAGCTACAGACCTGTCTCTAACCAGTTACAGACCTGTCTCTAACCAGCTACAGACCTGTCTCTAACCAGCTACAGACCTGTCTCTAACCAGGTACAGACCCGTCTCTAACCAGTTAAAGGACCTGTCTCTAACCAGCTAAAAAACTGTCTCTAACCGGGAACAGACCTGTCTCTAACCAGTTACAGACCTGTCTATAACCAGTTAAAGACCTGTTTCTAACTAGCTACAGACCTGTCTCTAACCAGTTACAGACCTGTCTCTAACCAGTTACAGACCTGTCTCTAACCAGCTACAGACCTGTCTCTAACCAGCTAAGAAACTGTCTCTAACCAGGAACAGACCTGTCTCTAACCAGCTAAAAGACTGTCTCTAACCAGTTACAGACCTTTCTCTAACCAGTTACAGACCTGTCTCTAACCAGCTACAGACCTGTCTCCAACCAGTTAAAAACCTCTCTCTAAATAGCTACAGACCGGTCTCTAACCAACAACAGACCAGTCTCTAACCAGCTACAGACCAGTCTCTAACCAACTACAGACCTGTCTCCAACCAGCTACAGATCTTTCTCTAACCAGATACAGACCTGTCTCTAACCAGCTAAAAAAACTGTCTCTAACCAGTTACAGACCTGTCTCTAACCATTTACGGACCTGTCTCTAACCAGCTAAAAAACTGTCTCTAACCAGTTACAGACCTGTCTCTAACCAGCTAAAAAACTGTCTCTAACCAGCTACAGATCTGTCTCTAACCAGCTACAGACCTGTCTCTAACCAGTTACAGACCTGTCTCTCACCAGTTACAGACCTGTCTCTAACCAGCTAAAAAACTGTCTCTAACCAGCTACAGACCTGTCTATGAGCAGTTTCAGACCTGTTTCTAACTAGCTACAGACCCGTCTCTAACCAGCTACAGACCTTTCTCTAACCAGCTAAAAAACTGTCTCTAACCAGCGACAGACCTGTCCCTAACCAGCTACAGACCGGTCTTTAAGCAGTTACAGAGCTGTCTCTAACCAGCTACAGACCTGTCTCTCACCAGCTACAGACGTGTCACTAACCAGTTACAGACCTGTCTCTAACCAGCTAAAGACCTGTCTCTAACCAGTTACAGACCTGTCTCTAACCAGCTACAGACCTTTCTCTAACCAGGTACAGACCCGTCTCTAACCAGTTAAAGGACCTGTCTCTAACCAGCTAAAAAACTGTCTCTAACCAGCTACAGACCTGTCTCTAACCAGTTACAGACCCGTCTCTAACCAGCTACAGACTTGTCTCTAACCAACTAAAGACCTGTCTAACCAGTTACAGACCTGTCTCTAACCAGCTACAGACGTGTCACTAACCAGTTACAGACCTGTCTCTAACCAGCTAAAAAACTGTCTCTAACCAGCTACAGACCTGTCTCTAACCAGCTAAAAAACTGTCTCTAACCAACAACAGACCAGTCTCTAACCAGCTACAGACCTGTCTCTAACCAGCTACAGACCTGTCTCTAACCAGGTACAGACCTGTCTCTAACCAGTTACAGACCCGTCTCTAACCAGCTACAGACTTGTCTCTAACCAACTAAAGACCTGTCTAACCAGTTACAGACCTGTCTCTAACCAGCTACAGACGTGTCACTAACCAGTTACAGACCTGTCTCTAACCAGCTAAAAAACTGTCTCTAACCAACAACAGACCTGTCTCAAACCAGTTACAGACCTGTCTATAACCAGTTAAAGACCTGTTTCTAACTAGCTACAGACCCGTCTCTAACCAGTTAAAGGACCTGTCTCTAACCAGCTAAAAAACTGTCTCTAACCGGGAACAGACCTGTCTCTAACCAGTTGCAGACCTGTCTATAACCAGTTAAAGACCTGTTTCTAACTAGATACAGACCTGTCTCTAACCAGTTACAGCCCTTTCTCTAACCAGCTACAGACCTGTCTCTAACCAGCTAAGAAACTGTCTCTAACCAGGAACAGACATGTCTCTAACCAGTTACAGACCTGTCTCTAACCAGTTACAGACCTGTTACTAACTACCTACAGACCTGTTTCTAACCAGCTACAGACCTGTCTCCAACCAGTTAAAAACCTCTCTCTAAATAGCGACAGACGGGTCTCTAACCAACAACAGACCAGTCTCTAACCAGCTACAGACCTGTCTCTAACCAGCTACAGACGTGTCACTAACCAGTTACAGACCTGTCTCTAACCAGCTAAAGACCTGTCTCTAACCAGTTACAGACCAGTCTCTAACCAGCTACAGACCTGTCTCTAACCAGCTAAAGACCTGTCTCTAACCAGTTACAGACCTGTCTCTAACCAGCTACAGACCTTTCTCTAACCAGGTACAGACCCGTCTCTAACCAGTTAAAGGACCTGTCTCTAACCAGCTAAAAAACTGTCTCTAACCAGCTACAGACCTGTCTCTAACCAGTTACAGACCCGTCTCTAACCAGCTACAGACCTGTCTCTAACCAGCTAAGAAACTGTCTCTAACCAGGAACAGACATGTCTCTAACCAGTTACAGACCTGTCTCTAACCAGTTACAGACCTGTTACTAACTACCTACAGACCTGTCTCTAACCAGCTACAGACCTGTCTCCAACCAGTTAAAAACCTCTCTCTAAAGAGCGACAGACCGGTCTCTAACCAACAACAGACCAGTCTCTAACCAGCTACAGACCAGTCTCTAACCAACTACAGACCCGTCTCCAACCAGCTACAGATCTGTCTCTAACCAGCTACAGACCTGTCTCTAACCAGTTACAGACCCGTCTCTAACCAGCTACAGACCTGTCTCTAACCAGCTAAGAAACTGTCTCTAACCAGGAACAGACATGTCTCTAACCAGTTACAGACCTGTCTCTAACCAGTTACAGACCTGTTACTAACTACCTACAGACCTGTCTCTAACCAGCTACAGACCTGTCTCCAACCAGTTAAAAACCTCTCTCTAAAGAGCGACAGACCGGTCTCTAACCAACAAAAGACCAGTCTCTAACCAGCTACAGACCAGTCTCTAACCAACTACAGACCCGTCTCTAACCAGCTAAAAAACTGTCTCTAACCAGTTACAGACCTGTCTCTAACCAGCTAAAAAACTGTCTCTAACCAGCTACAGATCTGTCTCTAACCAGCTACAGACCTGTCTCTAACCAGTTACAGACCTGTCTCTCACCAGTTACAGACCTGTCTCTAACCAGCTAAAAAACTGTCTATAACCAGCTACAGACCTGTCTCTAACCAGCTACAGACCTGTCTCTAACCAGGTACAGACCCGTCTCTAACCAGTTAAAAGACCTGTCTCTAACCAGCTAAAAAACTGTCTCTAACCAGCTACAGACCTGTCTCTAACCAATTACAGACCCGTCTCTAACCAGCTACAGACTTGTCTCTAACCAACTACAGACCTGTCTCTAACCAGCTACATACCTGTCTCTAACCAGTTACAGACCCGTCTCTAACCAGCTAAAGGACCTGTCTCTAACCAGTTACAGACCTGTCTCTAACCAGCTAAAAAACTGTCTCTAACCAGCAACAGACCAGTCTCTAACCAGCTACAGACCTGTCTAACCAGTTACAGACCTGTCTCTAACCAGCTACAGACGTGTCACTAACCAGCTACAGACCTGTCTCTAACCAGCTACAGACCTGTCTCTAACCAGGTACAGACCAGTCTCTAACCAGTTAAAGGACCTGTCTCTAACCAGCTAAAAAACTGTCTCTAACCGGGAACAGACCTGTCTCTAACCAGTTACAGACCTGTCTCTAACCAGCTAAAAAATTGTCTCTAACCAGCTACAGACCTGTCTCTAACCAGCTAAAAGACTGTCTCTAACCAGGTACAGACCCCACTCTAACCAGTTAAAGGACCTGTCTCTAACCAGCTAAAAAACTTTCTCTAACCAGCTACAGACCTGTCTCTAACCAGCTTCAGACCCGTCTCTAACCAGTTACAGACCTGTCTCTAACCAGCTAAAAAACTGTCTCTAACCAGGAACAGACCTGTCTCTCACCAGTTACAGACCTGTCTCTAACCAGCTAAAAAACTGTCTCTAACCAGTTACAGACCTGTCTATATCCAGTTACAGACCTGTCTCTAACCAGCTACAGACCTGTCTCTAACCAGCTAGACATTTCTATAACCAGTTACAGACCTGTTTCTAACTAGCTACAGACCTTTCTCTAACCAGCTACAGACCTGTCTCTAACCAGTTACAGACCTGTCTCTCACCAGTTACAGACTTGTCTCTAACCAGCTACAGACCTGTCTATAACCAGTTACAGACCTGTTTCTAAGTAGCTACAGACCTGTCTCTAACCAGCTACAGACCCGTCTCTAACCAGCTACAGACCCGTCTCTAACCAGCTACAGACCTGTCTCTAACCAGTTAAAGACCTGTCTCTCACCAGTTACAGACCTGTCTCTAACCAACTAAAAAACTGTCTCTAACC
Organism: Telmatherina bonti; assembly: GCF_933228915.1. Classification (NCBI taxonomy): domain Eukaryota; kingdom Metazoa; phylum Chordata; class Actinopteri; order Atheriniformes; family Telmatherinidae; genus Telmatherina; species Telmatherina bonti. The sequence continues at coordinate 32,247,130 of NC_136632.1, forward strand.
AGCTACAGACCTGTCTCTAACCAGCTACAGACCCGTCTCTAACCAGTTACAGACCCGTCTCTAACCAGTTACAGACCCGTCTCTAACCAGTTACAGACCTGTCTCTCACCAGTTACAGACCTGTCTCTAACCAACTAAAAAACTGTCTCTAACCAGCTACAGACCTGTCTCTAACCAGCTACAGACCCGTCTCTAACCAGTTACAGACCCGTCTCTAACCAGCTACAGACCTGTTTCTAACCAGCTACAGACCTGTCTCTAACCTGCTAAGGACTTGTCTCTAACCAGTTACAGACCCGTCTCTAACCAGTTACAGACCTGTCTCTCACCAGTTACAGACCTGTCTCTAACCAACTAAAAAACTGTCTCTAACCAGTTACAGACCTGTTTCTAACCAGCTACAGACCCGTCTCTAACCAGCCACAGACCTGTCTCTAACCAGCTACAGACCAGTCTATAACCAGCTACAGATGTGTCACTAACCAGCTAAGAGACTGTCTCAAACCAGTTACAGACCTGTCTCTAACCAGCTAAAAAACTGTCTAACCAGCAACAGACCAGTCTCTAACCAGCTACAGATGTGTCACTAACCAGCTACAGATGTGTCACTAACCAGCTAAAAGACTGTCTCAAACCAGCTACAGACCTGTCTCTAACCAGCAAAAGACCTGTCTCTAACCAGTTACAGACCTGTCTCTAACCAGCTACAGACCTGTCTCTAACCAGGTACAGACCCGTCTCTAACCAGTTAAAGGACCTGTCTCTAACCAGCTAAAAAACTGTCTCTAACCAGCTACAGACCTGTCTCTAACCAGTTACAGACCCGTCTCTAACCAGCTACAGACTTGTCTCTAACCAACTAAAGACCTGTCTCTAACCAGTTACAGACCTGTCTCTAACCAGCTAAAAGACTGTCTCTAACCAGTTAAGGACCTGTCTCTAACCAGCTAAAAAACTGTCTCTAACCAGCAACAGACCAGTCTCTAACCAGCTACAGACCTGTCTAACCAGTTACAGACCTGTCTCTAACCAGCTACAGACGTGTCACTAACCAGGTACAGACCTGTCTCTAACCAGCTAAAAAACTGTCTCTAACCAGCTACAGACCTGTCACTAACCTGCTAAAAGACTGTCTCTAACCAGTTACAGACCTGTCTCTAACCAGCTAAAAAACTGTCTCTAACCAACAACAGACCAGTCTCTAACCAGCTACAGACCTGTCTCTAACCAGTTACAGACCTGTCTCTAACCGGGAACAGACCTGTCTCTAACCAGTTACAGACCTGTCTATAACCAGTTAAAGACCTGTTTCTAACTAGCTACAGACATGTCTCTAACCAGTTACAGACCTGTCTCTAACCAGTTACAGACCTGTCTCTAACCAGCTACAGACCTGTCTCTAACCAGCTAAGAAACTGTCTCTAACCAGTTACAGACCTGTCTCTAACCAGCTACAGACCTGTCTCTAACCAGCTAAAGACCTGTCTCTAACCAGTTACAGACCTGTCTCTAACCAGCTACAGACCTTTCTCTAACCAGGTACAGACCCGTGTCTAACCAGTTAAAGGACCTGTCTCTAACCAGCTAAAAAACTGTCTCTAACCAGTTACAGACCTGTCTCTAACCAGTTACAGACCTGTCTCTAACCAGCAAAAGACATGTCTCTAACCAGTTACAGACCTGTCTGTAACCAGCTACAGACCTGTCTCTAACCAGGTACAGACCCCACTCTAACCAGTTAAAGGACCTGTCTCTAACCAGCTAAAAAACTTTCTCTAACCAGCTACAGACCTGTCTCTAACCAGCTTCAGACCCGTCTCTAACCAGTTACAGACCTGTCTCTAACCAGCTAAAAAACTGTCTCTAACCAGGAACAGACCTGTCTCTCACCAGTTACAGACCTGTCTCTAACCAGCTAAAAAACTGTCTCTAACCAGTTACAGACCTGTCTATATCCAGTTACAGACCTGTCTCTAACCAGCTACAGACCCGTCTCTAACCAGCTACAGACCCGTCTCTAACCAGTTACAGACCCGTCTCTAACCAGTTACAGACCCGTCTCTAACCAGTTACAGACCTGTCTCTAACCAACTAAAAAACTGTCTCTAACCAGCTACAGACCTGTCTCTAACCAGCTACAGACCCGTCTCTAACCAGTTACAGACCCGTCTCTAACCAGCTACAGACTTGTTTCTAACCAGCTACAGACCTGTCTCTAACCTGCTACAGACTTGTCTCTAACCACCTACAGACCTGTCTATAACCAGTTACAGACCTGTTTCTAACTAGCCACAGACCTGTCTCTAACCAGCTACAGACCCGTCTCTAACCAGCTACAGAACTGTCTCTAACCAGCTACAGACCTGTCTATAACCAGCTACAGATGTGTCACTAACCAGCTAAAAGACTGTCTCAAACCAGTTACAGACCTGTCTCTAACCAGCTAAAAAACTGTCTAACCAGCAACAGACCAGTCTCTAACCAGCTACAGATGTGTCACTAACCAGCTACAGATGTGTCACTAACCAGCTAAAAGACTGTCTCAAACCAGCTACAGACCTGTCTCTAACCAGCAAAAGACCTGTCTCTAACCAGTTACAGACCTGTCTCTAACCAGCTACAGACCTGTCTCTAACCAGGTACAGACCCGTCTCTAACCAGTTAAAGGACCTGTCTCTAACCAGCTAAAAAACTGTCTCTAACCAGCTACAGACTTGTCTCTAACCAACTAAAGACCTGTCTCTAACCAGTTACAGACCTGTCTCTAACCAGCTAAAAGACTGTCTCTATCCAGTTAAGGACCTGTCTCTAACCAGCTAAAAAACTGTCTCTAACCAGCAACAGACCAGTCTCTAACCAGCTACAGACTTGTCTCTAACCAACTAAAGACCTGTCTCTAACCAGTTACAGACCTGTCTCTAACCAGCTAAAAGACTGTCTCTATCCAGTTAAGGACCTGTCTCTAACCAGCTAAAAAACTGTCTCTAACCAGCAACAGACCAGTCTCTAACCAGCTACAGACCTGTCTAACCAGTTACAGACCAGTCTCTAACCAGCTACAGACGTGTCACTAACCAGGTACAGACCTGTCTCTAACCAGCTAAAAAACTGTCTCTAACCAGCTACAGACCTGTCTCTAACCTGCTAAAAGACTGTCTCTAACCAGCTACAGACCTGTCTCTAACCAGTTACAGACCTGTCTCTAACCAGCTACAGACCTGTCTCTAACCAGGTACAGACCCGTCTCTAACCAGTTAAAGTACCTGTCTCTAACCAGCTAAAAAACTGTCTCTAACCGGGAACAGACCTGTCTCTAACCAGTTACAGACCTGTCTCTAACCAGTTACAGACCTGTTTCTAACTAGCTACAGACCTGTCTCTAACCAGTTACAGACCTGTCTCTAACCAGTTACAGACCTGTCTCTAACCAGCTACAGACCTGTCTCTAACCAGCTAAAAGACTGTCTCTAACCAGTTACAGACCTGTCTTTAACCAGCTAAAAAACTGTCTTTAACCAACAACAGACCAGTCTCTAACCAGCTAAAGACCTGTCTCTAACCAGTTACAGACCTGTCTCTAACCAGCTACAGACCTGTCTCTAACCAGGTACAGACCCGTCTCTAACCAGTTAAAAGACCTGTCTCTAACCAGCTAAAAAACTGTCTCTAACCAGCTACAGACCTGTCTCTAACCAATTACAGACCCGTCTCTAACCAGCTACAGACTTGTCTCTAACCAACTACAGACCTGTCTCTAACCAGCTACATACCTGTCTCTAACCAGTTACAGACCCGTCTCTAACCAGCTAAAGGACCTGTCTCTAACCAGTTACAGACCTGTCTCTAACCAGCTAAAAAACTGTCTCTAACCAGCAACAGACCAGTCTCTAACCAGCTACAGACCTGTCTAACCAGTTACAGACCTGTCTCTAACCAGCTACAGACGTGTCACTAACCAGCTACAGACCTGTCTCTAACCAGCTACAGACCTGTCTCTAACCAGGTACAGACCAGTCTCTAACCAGTTAAAGGACCTGTCTCTAACCAGCTAAAAAACTGTCTCTAACCGGGAACAGACCTGTCTCTAACCAGTTACAGACCTGTCTCTAACCAGCTAAAAAATTGTCTCTAACCAGCTACAGACCTGTCTCTAACCAGCTAAAAGACTGTCTCTAACCAGGTACAGACCCCACTCTAACCAGTTAAAGGACCTGTCTCTAACCAGCTAAAAAACTTTCTCTAACCAGCTACAGACCTGTCTCTAACCAGCTTCAGACCCGTCTCTAACCAGTTACAGACCTGTCTCTAACCAGCTAAAAAACTGTCTCTAACCAGGAACAGACCTGTCTCTCACCAGTTACAGACCTGTCTCTAACCAGCTAAAAAACTGTCTCTAACCAGTTACAGACCTGTCTATATCCAGTTACAGACCTGTCTCTAACCAGCTACAGACCTGTCTCTAACCAGCTAGACATTTCTATAACCAGTTACAGACCTGTTTCTAACTAGCTACAGACCTTTCTCTAACCAGCTACAGACCTGTCTCTAACCAGTTACAGACCTGTCTCTCACCAGTTACAGACTTGTCTCTAACCAGCTACAGACCTGTCTATAACCAGTTACAGACCTGTTTCTAAGTAGCTACAGACCTGTCTCTAACCAGCTACAGACCCGTCTCTAACCAGCTACAGACCCGTCTCTAACCAGCTACAGACCTGTCTCTAACCAGTTAAAGACCTGTCTCTCACCAGTTACAGACCTGTCTCTAACCAACTAAAAAACTGTCTCTAACCAGCTACAGACCTGTCTCTAACCAGCTACAGACCCGTCTCTAACCAGTTACAGACCCGTCTCTAACCAGTTACAGACCCGTCTCTAACCAGTTACAGACCTGTCTCTCACCAGTTACAGACCTGTCTCTAACCAACTAAAAAACTGTCTCTAACCAGCTACAGACCTGTCTCTAACCAGCTACAGACCCGTCTCTAACCAGTTACAGACCCGTCTCTAACCAGCTACAGACCTGTTTCTAACCAGCTACAGACCTGTCTCTAACCTGCTAAGGACTTGTCTCTAACCAGTTACAGACCCGTCTCTAACCAGTTACAGACCCGTCTCTAACCAGTTACAGACCTGTCTCTCACCAGTTACAGACCTGTCTCTAACCAACTAAAAAACTGTCTCTAACCAGTTACAGACCTGTTTCTAACCAGCTACAGACCCGTCTCTAACCAGCCACAGACCTGTCTCTAACCAGCTACAGACCAGTCTATAACCAGCTACAGATGTGTCACTAACCAGCTAAGAGACTGTCTCAAACCAGTTACAGACCTGTCTCTAACCAGCTAAAAAACTGTCTAACCAGCAACAGACCAGTCTCTAACCAGCTACAGATGTGTCACTAACCAGCTACAGATGTGTCACTAACCAGCTAAAAGACTGTCTCAAACCAGCTACAGACCTGTCTCTAACCAGCAAAAGACCTGTCTCTAACCAGTTACAGACCTGTCTCTAACCAGCTACAGACCTGTCTCTAACCAGGTACAGACCCGTCTCTAACCAGTTAAAGGACCTGTCTCTAACCAGCTAAAAAACTGTCTCTAACCAGCTACAGACCTGTCTCTAACCAGTTACAGACCCGTCTCTAACCAGCTACAGACTTGTCTCTAACCAACTAAAGACCTGTCTCTAACCAGTTACAGACCTGTCTCTAACCAGCTAAAAGACTGTCTCTAACCAGTTAAGGACCTGTCTCTAACCAGCTAAAAAAACTGTCTCTAACCAGCAACAGACCTGTCTAACCAGTTACAGACCTGTCTCTAACCAGCTACAGACGTGTCACTAACCAGGTACAGACCTGTCTCTAACCAGCTAAAAAACTGTCTCTAACCAGCTACAGACCTGTCACTAACCTGCTAAAAGACTGTCTCTAACCAGTTACAGACCTGTCTCTAACCAGCTAAAAAACTGTCTCTAACCAACAACAGACCAGTCTCTAACCAGCTACAGACCTGTCTCTAACCAGTTACAGACCTGTCTCTAACCAGCTACAGACCTGTCTCTAACCAGCTACAGACCTGTCTCTAACCAGGTACAGACCCGTCTCTAACCAGTTAAAGGACCTGTCTCTAACCAGCTAAAAAACTGTCTCTAACCGGGAACAGACCTGTCTCAAACCAGTTACAGACCTGTCTATAACCAGTTAAAGACCTGTTTCTAACTAGCTACAGACATGTCTCTAACCAGTTACAGACCTGTCTCTAACCAGTTACAGACCTGTCTCTAACCAGCTACAGACCTGTCTCTAACCAGCTAAGAAACTGTCTCTAACCAGTTACAGACCTGTCTCTAACCAGCTACAGACCTGTCTCTAACCAGCTAAAGACCTGTCTCTAACCAGTTACAGACCTGTCTCTAACCAGCTACAGACCTTTCTCTAACCAGGTACAGACCCGTGTCTAACCAGTTAAAGGACCTGTCTCTAACCAGCTAAAAAACTGTCTCTAACCAGTTACAGACCTGTCTCTAACCAGTTACAGACCTGTCTCTAACCAGCAAAAGACATGTCTCTAACCAGTTACAGACCTGTCTGTAACCAGCTACAGACCTGTCTCTAACCAGGTACAGACCTGTCTCTAACCAGGTACAGACCCCACTCTAACCAGTTAAAGGACCTGTCTCTAACCAGCTAAAAAACTTTCTCTAACCAGCTACAGACCTGTCTCTAACCAGCTTCAGACCCGTCTCTAACCAGTTACAGACCTGTCTCTAACCAGCTAAAAAACTGTCTCTAACCAGGAACAGACCTGTCTCTCACCAGTTACAGACCTGTCTCTAACCAGCTAAAAAACTGTCTCTAACCAGTTACAGACCTGTCTATATCCAGTTACAGACCTGTCTCTAACCAGCTACAGACCCGTCTCTAACCAGCTACAGACCCGTCTCTAACCAGTTACAGACCCGTCTCTAACCAGTTACAGACCCGTCTCTAACCAGTTACAGACCTGTCTCTAACCAACTAAAAAACTGTCTCTAACCAGCTACAGACCTGTCTCTAACCAGCTACAGACCCGTCTCTAACCAGTTACAGACCCGTCTCTAACCAGCTACAGACTTGTTTCTAACCAGCTACAGACCTGTCTCTAACCTGCTACAGACTTGTCTCTAACCACCTACAGACCTGTCTATAACCAGTTACAGACCTGTTTCTAACTAGCCACAGACCTGTCTCTAACCAGCTACAGACCCGTCTCTAACCAGCTACAGAACTGTCTCTAACCAGCTACAGACCTGTCTATAACCAGCTACAGATGTGTCACTAACCAGCTAAAAGACTGTCTCAAACCAGTTACAGACCTGTCTCTAACCAGCTAAAAAACTGTCTAACCAGCAACAGACCAGTCTCTAACCAGCTACAGATGTGTCACTAACCAGCTACAGATGTGTCACTAACCAGCTAAAAGACTGTCTCAAACCAGCTACAGACCTGTCTCTAACCAGCAAAAGACCTGTCTCTAACCAGTTACAGACCTGTCTCTAACCAGCTACAGACCTGTCTCTAACCAGGTACAGACCCGTCTCTAACCAGTTAAAGGACCTGTCTCTAACCAGCTAAAAAACTGTCTCTAACCAGCTACAGACTTGTCTCTAACCAACTAAAGACCTGTCTCTAACCAGTTACAGACCTGTCTCTAACCAGCTAAAAGACTGTCTCTATCCAGTTAAGGACCTGTCTCTAACCAGCTAAAAAACTGTCTCTAACCAGCAACAGACCAGTCTCTAACCAGCTACAGACCTGTCTAACCAGTTACAGACCAGTCTCTAACCAGCTACAGACGTGTCACTAACCAGGTACAGACCTGTCTCTAACCAGCTAAAAAACTGTCTCTAACCAGCTACAGACCTGTCTCTAACCTGCTAAAAGACTGTCTCTAACCAGCTACAGACCTGTCTCTAACCAGTTACAGACCTGTCTCTAACCAGCTACAGACCTGTCTCTAACCAGGTACAGACCCGTCTCTAACCAGTTAAAGGACCTGTCTCTAACCAGCTAAAAAACTGTCTCTAACCGGGAACAGACCTGTCTCTAACCAGTTACAGACCTGTCTATAACCAGTTACAGACCTGTTTCTAACTAGCTACAGACCTGTCTCTAACCAGTTACAGACCTGTCTCTAACCAGTTACAGACCTGTCTCTAACCAGCTACAGACCTGTCTCTAACCAGGTACAGACCCGTCTCTAACCAGTTAAAGGACCTGTCTCTAACCAGCTAAAAAACTGTCTCTAACCGGGAACAGACCTGTCTCTAACCAGTTACAGACCTGTCTATAACCAGTTAAAGACCTGTTTCTAACTAGCTACAGACCTGTCTCTAACCAGTTACAGACCTGTCTCTAACCAGTTACAGACCTGTCTCTAACCAGTTACAGACCTGTCTCTAACCAGTTACAGACCTGTTACTAACTACCTACAGACCTGTCTCTAACCAGCTACAGACCTGTCTCCAACCAGTTAAAAACCTCTCTCTAAATAGCTACAGACCGGTCTCTAACCAACAACAGACCAGTCTCTAACCAGCTACAGACCAGTCTCTAACCAACTACAGACCTGTCTCCAACCAGCTACAGATCTGTCTCTAACCAGATACAGACCTGTCTCTAACCAGCTAAAAAAACTGTCTCTAACCAGTTACAGACCTGTCTCTAACCATTTACAGACCTGTCTCTAACCAGCTAAAAAACTGTCTCTAACCATTTACAGACCTGTCTCTAACCAGCTAAAAAACTGTCTCTAACCAGTTACAGACCTGTCTCTAACCAGCTAAAAAACTGTCTCTAACCAGCTACAGATCTGTCTCTAACCAGCTACAGACCTGTCTCTAACCAGTTACAGACCTGTCTCTCACCAGTTACAGACCTGTCTCTAACCAGCTAAAAAACTGTCTCTAACCAGCTACAGACTTGTCTCTAACCAGCTACAGACCTTTCTCTAACCAGCTAAAAAAACTGTCTCTAACCAGCGACAGACCTGTCCCTAACCAGCTACAGACCGGTCTTTAAGCAGTTACAGAGCTGTCTCTAACCAGCTACAGACCTGTCTCTCACCAGCTACAGACCTGTCTCTAACCAGCTACAGACGTGTCACTAACCAGTTACAGACCTGTCTCTAACCAGCTAAAGACCTGTCTCTAACCAGTTACAGACCTGTCTCTAACCAGCTACAGACCTTTCTCTAACCAGGTACAGACCCGTCTCTAACCAGTTAAAGGACCTGTCTCTAACCAGCTAAAAAACTGTCTCTAACCAGTTACAGACCTGTCACTAACCAGTTACAGACCTGTCTCTAACCAGCTAAAGACATGTCTCTAACCAGTTACAGACCTGTCTGTAACCAGCTACAGACCTGTCTCTACCCAGGTACAGACCCCACTCTAACCAGTTAAAGGACCTGTCTCTAACCAGCTAAAAAACTTTCTCTAACCAGCTACAGACCTGTCTCTAACCAGCTTCAGACCCGTCTCTAACCAGTTACAGACCTGTCTCTAACCTGCTAAAAGACTGTCTCTAACCAGCTACAGACCTGTCTCTAACCAGCTAAAAAACTGTCTCTAACCAGGAACAGACCTGTCTCTCACCAGTTACAGACCTGTCTCTAACCAGCTAAAAAACTGTCTCTAACCAGTTACAGACCTGTCTATATCCAGTTACAGACCTGTCTCTAACCAGCTAGACATTTCTATAACCAGTTACAGACCTGTTTCTAACTAGCTACAGACCTTTCTCTAACCAGCTACAGACCTGTCTCTAACCAGTTACAGACCTGTCTCTCACCAGTTACAGACTTGTCTCTAACCAGCTACAGACCTGTCTATAACCAGTTACAGACCTGTTTCTAAGTAGCTACAGACCTGTCTCTAACCAGTTACAGACCTCACTCTAACCAGCTACAGACCCGTCTCTAACCAGCTACAGACCTGTCTCTAACCAGTTAAAGACCTGTCTCTCACCAGTTACAGACCTGTCTCTAACCAACTAAAAAACTGTCTCTAACCAGCTACAGACCTGTCTCTAACCAGCTACAGACCCGTCTCTAACCAGTTACAGACCCGTCTCTAACCAGTTACAGACCCGTCTCTAACCAGTTACAGACCTGTCTCTCACCAGTTACAGACCTGTCTCTAACCAACTAAAAAACTGTCTCTAACCAGCTACAGACCTGTCTCTAACCAGCTACAGACCCGTCTCTAACCAGTTACAGACCTGTCTCTAACCAGCTACAGACCTGTTTCTAACCAGCTACAGACCTGTCTCTAACCTGCTACAGACTTGTCTCTAACCACCTACAGACCTGTCTATAACCAGTTACAGACCTGTTTCTAACTAGCCACAGACCTGTCTCTAACCAGCTACAGACCCGTCTCTAACCAGCTACAGAACTGTCTCTAACCAGCTACAGACCTGTCTATAACCAGCTACAGATGTGTCACTAACCAGCTAAAAGACTGTCTCAAACCAGTTACAGACCTGTCTCTAACCAGCTAAAAAACTGTCTAACCAGCAACAGACCAGTCTCTAACCAGCTACAGATGTGTCACTAACCAGCTAAAAGACTGTCTCAAACCAGCTACAGACCTGTCTCTAACCAGCAAAGGACCTGTCTCTAACCAGTTACAGACCTGTCTCTAACCAGCTACAGACCTGTCTCTAACCAGGTACAGACCCGTCTCTAACCAGTTAAAGGACCTGTCTCTAACCAGCTAAAAAACTGTCTCTAACCAGCTACAGACCTGTCTCTAACCAACTAAAGACCTGTCTCTAACCAGTTACAGACCCGTCTCTAACCAGCTACAGACTTGTCTCTAACCAACTAAAGACCTGTCTCTAACCAGTTACAGACCTGTCTCTAACCAGCTAAAAAACTGTCTCTAACCAGCAACAGACCAGTCTCTAACCAGCTACAGACCTGTCTAACCAGTTACAGACCTGTCTCTAACCAGCTACAGACGTGTCACTAACCAGGTACAGACCTGTCTCTAACCAGCTAAAAAACTGTCTCTAACCAGCTACAGACCTGTCTCTAACCTGCTAAAAGACTGTCTCTAACCAGTTACAGACCTGTCTCTAACCAGCTAAAAAACTGTCTCTAACCAACAACAGACCAGTCTCTAACCAGCTACAGACCTGTCTCTAACCAGTTACAGACCTGTCTCTAACCAGCTACAGACCTGTCTCTAACCAGCTACAGACCTGTCTCTAACCAGGTACAGACCCGTCTCTAACCAGTTAAAGGACCTGTCTCTAACCAGCTAAAAAACTGTCTCTAACCGGGAACAGACCTGTCTCTAACCAGTTACAGACCTGTCTATAACCAGTTAAAGACCTGTTTCTAACTAGCTACAGACCTGTCTCTAACCAGTTACAGACCTGTCTCTAACCAGTTACAGACCTGTCTCTAACCAGCTACAGACCTGTCTCTAACCAGCTAAGAAACTGTCTCTAACCAGGAACAGACATGTCTCTAACCAGTTACAGACCTGTCTCTAACCAGTTACAGACCTGTCTCTAACCAGTTACAGACCTGTCTCCAACCAGCTACAGACCTGTCTCCAACCAGTTAAAAACCTCTCTCTAAAGAGCTACAGACCGGTCTCTAACCAACAACAGACCAGTCTCTAACCAGCTACAGACCAGTCTCTAACCAACTACAGACCTGTCTCCAACCAGCTACAGATCTTTCTCTAACCAGATACAGACCTGTCTCTAACCAGCTAAAAAAACTGTCTCTAACCAGTTACAGACCTGTCTCTAACCATTTACGGACCTGTCTCTAACCAGCTAAAAAACTGTCTCTAACCAGTTACAGACCTGTCTCTAACCAGCTAAAAAACTGTCTCTAACCAGCTACAGATCTGTCTCTAACCAGCTACAGACCTGTCTCTAACCAGTTACAGACCTGTCTCTCACCAGTTACAGACCTGTCTCTAACCAGCTAAAAAACTGTCTCTAACCAGCTACAGACCTGTCTATGAGCAGTTTCAGACCTGTTTCTAACTAGCTACAGACCCGTCTCTAACCAGCTACAGACCTTTCTCTAACCAGCTAAAAAACTGTCTCTAACCAGCGACAGACCTGTCCCTAACCAGCTACAGACCGGTCTTTAAGCAGTTACAGAGCTGTCTCTAACCAGCTACAGACCTGTCTCTCACCAGCTACAGACGTGTCACTAACCAGTTACAGACCTGTCTCTAACCAGCTAAAGACCTGTCTCTAACCAGTTACAGACCTGTCTCTAACCAGCTACAGACCTTTCTCTAACCAGGTACAGACCCGTCTCTAACCAGTTAAAGGACCTGTCTCTAACCAGCTAAAAAACTGTCTCTAACCAGCTACAGACCTGTCTCTAACCAGTTACAGACCCGTCTCTAACCAGCTACAGACTTGTCTCTAACCAACTAAAGACCTGTCTAACCAGTTACAGACCTGTCTCTAACCAGCTACAGACGTGTCACTAACCAGTTACAGACCTGTCTCTAACCAGCTAAAAAACTGTCTCTAACCAGCTACAGACCTGTCTCTAACCGGCTAAAAAACTGTCTCTAACCAACAACAGACCAGTCTCTAACCAGCTACAGACCTGTCTCTAACCAGCTACAGACCTGTCTCTAACCAGGTACAGACCTGTCTCTAACCAGTTACAGACCCGTCTCTAACCAGCTACAGACTTGTCTCTAACCAACTAAAGACCTGTCTAACCAGTTACAGACCTGTCTCTAACCAGCTACAGACGTGTCACTAACCAGTTACAGACCTGTCTCTAACCAGCTAAAAAACTGTCTCTAACCAACAACAGACCTGTCTCAAACCAGTTACAGACCTGTCTATAACCAGTTAAAGACCTGTTTCTAACTAGCTACAGACCCGTCTCTAACCAGTTAAAGGACCTGTCTCTAACCAGCTAAAAAACTGTCTCTAACCGGGAACAGACCTGTCTCTAACCAGTTGCAGACCTGTCTATAACCAGTTAAAGACCTGTTTCTAACTAGATACAGACCTGTCTCTAACCAGTTACAGCCCTTTCTCTAACCAGCTACAGACCTGTCTCTAACCAGCTAAGAAACTGTCTCTAACCAGGAACAGACATGTCTCTAACCAGTTACAGACCTGTCTCTAACCAGTTACAGACCTGTTACTAACTACCTACAGACCTGTTTCTAACCAGCTACAGACCTGTCTCCAACCAGTTAAAAACCTCTCTCTAAATAGCGACAGACGGGTCTCTAACCAACAACAGACCAGTCTCTAACCAGCTACAGACCTGTCTCTAACCAGCTACAGACGTGTCACTAACCAGTTACAGACCTGTCTCTAACCAGCTAAAGACCTGTCTCTAACCAGTTACAGACCAGTCTCTAACCAGCTACAGACCTGTCTCTAACCAGCTAAAGACCTGTCTCTAACCAGTTACAGACCTGTCTCTAACCAGCTACAGACCTTTCTCTAACCAGGTACAGACCCGTCTCTAACCAGTTAAAGGACCTGTCTCTAACCAGCTAAAAAACTGTCTCTAACCAGCTACAGACCTGTCTCTAACCAGTTACAGACCCGTCTCTAACCAGCTACAGACCTGTCTCTAACCAGCTAAGAAACTGTCTCTAACCAGGAACAGACATATCTCTAACCAGTTACAGACCTGTCTCTAACCAGTTACAGACCTGTTACTAACTACCTACAGACCTGTCTCTAACCAGCTACAGACCTGTCTCCAACCAGTTAAAAACCTCTCTCTAAAGAGCGACAGACCGGTCTCTAACCAACAACAGACCAGTCTCTAACCAGCTACAGACCAGTCTCTAACCAACTACAGACCCGTCTCCAACCAGCTACAGATCTGTCTCTAACCAGCTACAGACCTGTCTCTAACCAGTTACAGACCCGTCTCTAACCAGCTACAGACCTGTCTCTAACCAGCTAAGAAACTGTCTCTAACCAGGAACAGACATGTCTCTAACCAGTTACAGACCTGTCTCTAACCAGTTACAGACCTGTTACTAACTACCTACAGACCTGTCTCTAACCAGCTACAGACCTGTCTCCAACCAGTTAAAAACCTCTCTCTAAAGAGCGACAGACCGGTCTCTAACCAACAACAGACCAGTCTCTAACCAGCTACAGACCAGTCTCTAACCAACTACAGACCTGTCTCTAACCAGCTAAAAAACTGTCTCTAACCAGTTACAGACCTGTCTCTAACCAGCTAAAAAACTGTCTCTAACCAGCTACAGATCTGTCTCTAACCAGCTACAGACCTGTCTCTAACCAGTTACAGACCTGTCTCTCACCAGTTACAGACCTGTCTCTAACCAGCTAAAAAACTGTCTATAACCAGCTACAGACCTGTCTATGAGCAGTTTCAGACCTGTTTCTAACTAGCTACAAACCCGTCTCTAACCAGCTACAGACCTTTCTCTAACCAGCTACAGACCGGTCTTTAAGCAGTTACAGAGCTGTCTCTAACCAGCTACAGACCTGTCTCTCACCAGCTACAGACCTGTCTCTAACCAGCTACAGACGTGTCACTAACCAGTTACAGACCTGTCTCTAACCAGCTAAAGACCTGTCTCTAACCAGTTACAGACCTGTCTCTAACCAGCTCAAGACCTTTCTCTAACCAGGTACAGACCCGTCTCTAACAAGTTAAACGACCTGTCTCTAACCAGCTAAAAAACTGTCTCTAACCAGCTACAGACCTGTCTCTAACCAGTTACAGACCCGTCTCTAACCAGCTACAGACTTGTCTCTAACCAACTAAAGACCTGTCTAACCAGTTACAGACCTGTCTCTAACCAGCTACAGACGTGTCACTAACCAGTTACAGACCTGTCTCTAACCAGCTAAAAAACTGTCTCTAACCAGCTACAGACCTGTCTCTAACCAGCTAAAAAACTGTCTCTAACCAACAACAGACCAGTCTCTAATCAGCTACAGACCTGTCTCTAACCAGCTACAGACCTGTCTCTAACCAGGTACCGACCCGTCTCTAACCAGTTAAAGGACCTGTCTCTAACCAGCTAAAAAACTGTCTCTAACCGGGAACAGACCTGTCTCAAACCAGTTAAAGACCTGTCTATAACCACTTAAAGACCTGTTTCTAACTAGCTACAGACCTGTCTCTAACCAGTTACAGACCTGTCTCTAACCAGCTAAGAAACTGTCTCTAACCAGGAACAGACATGTCTCTAACCAGTTACAGATCTGTCTCTAACCAGTTACAGACCTGTTACTAACTACCTACAGACCTGTCTCTAACCAGCTACAGACCTGTCTCCAACCAGTTAAAAACCTCTCTCTAAATAGCGACAGACCGGTCTCTAACCAACAACAGACCAGTCTCTAACCAGCTACAGACCAGTCTCTAACCAGTTACAGACCTGTCTCTAACCAGCTACAGACCTGTCTCTAACCAGGTACAGACCCGTCTCTAACCAGCTACAGACCTGTCTCTAACCAGCTAAAAAACTGTCTCTTACCAGTTACAGACCTTTCTCTAACCAGCGAAAGATCAGTCTCTAACCAGTTACAGACCTTTCTCTAACCAGCGAAAGATCAGTCTCTAACCAGTTACAGACCAGTCTCTAACCAGCTACAGACCTGTCTCTAACCAGCTACAGACTTGTCTCTAACCAACTACAGACCTGTCTCCAACCAGCTACAGATCTGTCTCTAACCAGCTACAGACCTGTCTATAACCATTTACACACCTGTCTCTAACCAGCTAAAAAACTGTCTCTAACCAGCTACAGATCTGTCTCTAACCAGCTACAGACCTGTCTCTAACCAGTTACAGACCTGTCTCTAACCAGCTAAAAAACTGTCTCTAACCAGGAACAGACCTCTCTCTAACCAGTTACAGACCTGTTTCTAACCAGCTACAGAACTGTCTCTAACCAGTTACAGACCTGTCTATAACCAGTTACAGACCTGTTCCTAACTACCTATCGACCTGTCTCTAACCAGCTACAGACCTGTCTCCAACCAGTTAAAAACCTCTCTCTAACCAGCTACAGATCTGTCTCTAACCAACAACAGACCAGTCTCTAACCAGCTACAGACCGGTCACTAACCAGTTACAGACCTGTCACTAACCAGCTACAGACCTGTCCCTAACCAGGTACAGACCTGTCTCTAACCAGTTAAAGGACCTGTCTCTAACCAGCTAAAAACTGTCTCTAACCAGGAACAGACCTGTCTCTAACCAGTTACAGACCTGTCTCTAACCAGCTAAAAAACTGTCTCTAACCAGGAACAGACCTGTCTCTAACCAGTTACAGACCTGTCTATAACCAGTTAAAGACCTGTTTCTAACTAGCTACAGACCTGTCTCTAACCAGTTACAGACCTGTCTCTAACCAGTTAAAGGACCTGTCTCTAACCAGCTAAAAAACTGTCTCTAACCGGGAACAGAACTGTCTCTAACCAGTTTCAGACCTGTCTATAACCAGTTAACGACCTTTTTCTAACTATCTACAGACCTGTCTCTCACCAGTTACAGACCTGTCTCTAACCAGCTAAAAAAACTGTCTCTAACCAGCTACAGACCTGTCTATAAGCATTTTCAGACCTGTTTCTAACTAGCTACAGACCCGTCTCTAACCAGCTACAGACCTTTCTCTAACCAGCTAAAAAACTGTCTCTAACCAGCGACAGACCTGTCCCTAACCAGCTACAGACCCGTCTTTAAGCAGTTACAGACCTGTCTCTAACCAGCTACAGACCTTTCTCTAACCAGCTACAGACGTGTCACTAACCAGTTACAGACCTGTCTCTAACCAGCTAAAGACCTGTCTCTAACCAGTTACAGACCTGTCTCTAACCAGCTACAGACCTGTCTCTAACCAGGTACAGACCTGTCTCTAACCAGTTAAAGGACCTGTCTCTAACCAGCTAAAAAACTGTCTCTAACCAGCTACAGACCTGTCTCTAACCAGTTACAGACCTTTCTCTAACCAGCTACAGACTTGTCTCTAACCAACTAAAGACCTGTCTAACCAGTTACAGACCTGTCTCTAACCAGCTACAGACGTGTCACTAACCAGTTACAGACCTGTCTCTAACCAGCTAAAAAACTGTCTCTAACCAGCTACAGACCTGTCTCTAACCAGCTAAAAGACTGTCTCTAACCAGTTACAGACCTGTCTCTAACCAGCTAAAAAACTGTCTCTAACCAACAACAGACCAGTCTCTAACCAGCTACAGATCTGTCTCTAACCAGTTACAGACCTGTCTCTAACCAGCTACAGACCTGTCTCTAACCAGCTACAGACCTGTCTCTAACCAGGTACAGACCCGTCTCTAACCAGTTAAAGGACCCGTCTCTAACCAGCTAAAAAACTGTCTCTAACCGGGAACAGACCTGTCTCTAACCAGTTACAGACCTGTCTATAACCAGTTAAAGACCTGTTTCTAACCAGCTACAAACCTGTCTCTAACCAGTTAAAGACCTGTCTCTAACCAGCTAAGAAACTGTCTCTAACCAGGAAAAGACATGTCTCTAACCAGTTAAAGACCTGTCTCTAACCAGCTAAGAAACTGTCTCTAACCAGGAACAGACATGTCTCTAACCAGCTACAGACCTGTCTCTAACCAGGTAGAGACCCGTCTCTAACCAGCTACAGACCTGTCTCTAACCAGCTAAAAAACTGTCTCTTACCAGTTACAGACCTTTCTCTAACCAGCGAAAGATCAGTCTCTAACCAGTTACAGACCTTTCTCTAACCAGCGAAAGATCAGTCTCTAACCAGTTACAGACCAGTCTCTAACCAGCTACAGACCTGTCTCTAACCAGCTACAGACTTGTCTCTAACCAAATACAGACCTGTCTCCAACCAGCTACAGATCTGTCTCTAACCAGCTACAGACCTGTCTATAACCATTTACACACCTGTCTCTAACCAGCTAAAAAACTGTCTCTAACCAGCTACAGATCTGTCTCTAACCAGCTACAGACCTGTCTCTAACCAGTTACAGACCTGTCTCTAACCAGCTAAAAAAACTGTCTCTAACCAGGAAAAGACCTCTCTCTAACCAGTTACAGACCTGTTTCTAACCAGCTACAGACCTTTCTATAACCAGTTACCGACCTGTCTCTAACCAGTTACAGAACTGTCTCTAACCAGTTACAGACCTGTCTATAACCAGTTACAGACCTGTCTATAACCAGTTAAAGACCTGTTTCTAACTAGCTACAGACCTGTCTCTAACCAGGTACAGACCCGTCTCTAACCAGTTAAAGGACCTGTCTCTAACCAGCTAAAAAACTGTCTCTTACCGGCTACAGACCTGTCTCTAACCAGTTACAGACCTGTCTATAACCAGTTAAAGACCTGTTTCTAACTAGCTACAGACCTGATTCTAACCAGTTACAGACCTGTCTCTAACCAGCTAAGCAACTGTCTCTAACCAGGAACAGACCTGTCTCTAACCAGTTACAGACCTGTCTCTAACCAGTTACAGACCTGTCTATAACCAGTTACAGACCTGTTCCTAACTACCTATAGACCTGTCTCTAACCAGCTACAGACCTGTCTCCAACCAGTTAAAAACCTCTCTCTAACCAGCTACAGATCTGTCTCTAACCAACAACAGACCAGTCTCTAACCAGCTACAGACCGGTCACTAACCAGTTACAGACCTGTCTCTTACCAGCTACAGACCTGTCCCAAACCAGGTACAGACCCGTCTCTAACCAGTTAAAGGACCTGTCTCTAACCAGCTAAAAAACTGTCTCTAACCAGGAACAGACCTGTCTCTAACCAGTTACAGACCTGTCTCTAACCAGTTAAAGACCTGTTTCTAACTAGCTACAGACCTGTCTCTAACCAGTTACAGACCTGTCTCTAACCAGTTAAAGGACCTGTCTCTAACCAGCTAAAAAACTGTCTCTAACCGGGAACAGAACTGTCTCTAACCAGTTTCAGACCTGTCTATAACCAGTTAACGACCTTTTTCTAACTATCTACAGACCTGTCTCTAAACAGTTACAGACCTGTCTCTAACCAGTTACAGACCTGTCTCTAACCAGTTACAGACCTGTCTATAACCAGTTACAGACCTGTTCCTAACTACCTATAGACCTGTCTCTAACCAGCTACAGATCTGTCTCTAACCAACAACAGACCAGTCTCTAACCAGCTACAGACCGGTCACTAACCAGTTACAGACCTGTCTCTAACCAGCTACAGACCTGTCCCTAACCAGGTACAGACCCGTCTCTAACCAGTTAAAGGACCTGTCTCTAACCAGCTAAAAAACTGTCTCTAACCAGGAACAGACCTGTCTCTAACCCGTTACAGACCTGTCTCTAACCAGTTACAGACCTGTCTCTAACCAGCTAAGAAACTGTCTATACCCAGTTAAAGACCTGTTTCTAACTAGCTACAGACCTGTCTCTAACCAGTTACAGACCTGTCTCTAACCAGTTAAAGACCTGTCTCTAACCAGCTAAGAAACTGTCTCTAACCAGTTACAGACCTGTCTCTAACCATTTACAGACCTGTATATAACCAGTTACAGACCTGTTCCTAACTACCTACAGACCCGTCTCTAACCAGCTACAGACCTTTCTCTAACCAGCTAAAAAACTGTCTCTTACCAGTTACAGACCTATCTCTAACCAGCGAAAGATCAGTCTCTAACCAGTTACAGACCTGTCTCTAACCAGCTAAAGACCTGTCTCTAACCAGCTACAGACTTGTCTCTAACCAACTACAGACCTGTCTCTAACCAGCTACAGACCTGTCTCTAACCAGTAACAGACCTGTCTCTAACCAGCTAAAAAACTGTCTCTAACCAGCTACAGACTTGTCTCTAACCAGCTAAAAAAACTGTCTCTAACCAGGAACAGACCTCTCTCTAACCAGTTACAGACCTGTTTCTAACCAGCTACAGACCTGTCTCTAACCAGGAACAGACCTCTCTCTAACCAGTTAAAGACCTGTCTCTAACCAGCTAAGAAACTGTCTCTAACCAGTTACAGACCTGTCTCTAACCATTTACAGACCTGTATATAACCAGTTACAGACCTGTTCCTAACTACCTACAGACCCGTCTCTAACCAGCTACAGACCTTTCTCTAACCAGCTAAAAAACTGTCTCTTACCAGTTACAGACCTATCTCTAACCAGCGAAAGATCAGTCTCTAACCAGTTACAGACCTGTCTCTAACCAGCTAAAGACCTGTCTCTAACCAGCTACAGACTTGTCTCTAACCAACTACAGACCTGTCTCTAACCAGCTACAGACCTGTCTCTAACCAGTAACAGACCTGTCTCTAACCAGCTAAAAAACTGTCTCTAACCAGCTACAGACTTGTCTCTAACCAGCTAAAAAAAACTGTCTCTAACCAGGAACAGACCTCTCTCTAACCAGTTAC
Organism: Telmatherina bonti; assembly: GCF_933228915.1. Taxonomy (NCBI): domain Eukaryota; kingdom Metazoa; phylum Chordata; class Actinopteri; order Atheriniformes; family Telmatherinidae; genus Telmatherina; species Telmatherina bonti. Next base: position 32,267,559 of record NC_136632.1, read on the forward strand.
AGACCTGTTTCTAACCAGCTACAGACCTGTCTCTAACCAGGAACAGACCTCTCTCTAACCAGTTACAAACCTGTTTCTAACCAGCTACAGACCTGTCTCTAACCAGGTACAGACCCGTCTCTAACCAGGTACAGACCCGTCTCTAACCAGTTGAAGGACCTGTCTCTAACCAGCTAAAAAACTGTCTCTAACCGGGAACAGACCTGTCTCTAACCAGTTACAGACCTGTCTATAACCAGTTAAAGACCTTTTTCTAACTAGCTACAGACCTGTCTCTAACCAGTTACAGACCTGTCTATAACCAGTTACAGACCTGTTCCTAACCAGCTACAGACCTGTCTCTAACCAGCTACAGATCTGTCTCTAACCAGCTACAGACCTGTCTCTAACCAGGTACAGACCCGTCTCTAACCAGTTAAAGGACCTGTCTCTAACCTGCTAAAAAACTGTCTCTAACCGGGAACAGACCTGTCTCTAACCAGTTACAGACCTGTCTCTAACCAGCTAAGGAACTGTCTCTAACCAGTTACAGACCTGTCTCTAACCAGCTACAGACCTGTCTCTAAGCAACAACAGACCAGTCTCTAACCAGCTACAGACCTGTCTCTAACCAACAACAGACCAGTCTCTAACCAGCTACAGACCTGTCTCTAACCAGCTAAAAGACTGTCTCTAACCAGTTACAGACCTGTCTCTAACCAGCTACAGACCCGTCTCTAACCAGCTAAAAGAGCCGTCTCTAACCAGTTAGAGACCTGTCTCTAACCAGCTAAAAAACTGTCTCTAACCAGCAACAGACCAGTCTCTAACCAGCTACAGACCTGTCTAACCAGTTACAGACCTGTCTCTAACCAGCTAAGGAACTGTCTCTAACCAGGAACAGACATGTCTCTAACCAGTTAGACCTGTCTCTAACCAGTTACAGACCTGTTCCTAACTACCTACAGACCTGTCTCTAACCAGCTAAGGAACTGTCTCTAACCAGGAACAGACATGTCTCTAACCAGTTACAGACCTGTCTATAACCAGTTACAGACCTGTTCCTAACCAGCTACAGACCTGTCTCTAACCAGCTACAGATCTGTCTCTAACCAGCTACAGACCTGTCTCTAACCAGGTACAGACCCGTCTCTAACCAGTTAAAGGACCTGTCTCTAACCTGCTAAAAAACTGTCTCTAACCGGGAACAGACCTGTCTCTAACCAGTTACAGACCTGTCTCTAACCAGCTAAGGAACTGTCTCTAACCAGGAACAGACATGTCTCTAACCAGTTACAGACCTGTCTCTAACCAGTTACAGACCTGTTCCTAACTACCTACAGACCAGTCTCTAACCAGCTACAGACCTGTCTCTAAGCAACAACAGACCAGTCTCTAACCAGCTACAGACCTGTCTCTAACCAACAACAGACCAGTCTCTAACCAGCTACAGACCTGTCTCTAACCAGCTAAAAGGCTGTCTCTAACCAGTTACAGACCTGTCTCTAACCAGCTACAGACCCGTCTCTAACCAGCTAAAAGACCCGTCTCTAACCAGTTACAGACCTGTCTCTAACCAGCTAAAAAACTGTCTCTAACCAGCAACAGACCAGTCTCTAACCAGCTACAGACCTGTCTAACCAGTTACAGACCTGTCTCTAACCAGCTAAGGAACTGTCTCTAACCAGGAACAGACATGTCTCTAACCAGTTACAGACCTGTCTCTAACCAGTTACAGACCAGTTCCTAACTACCTACAGACCAGTCTCTAACCAGCTACAGACCTGTCTCTAACCAACAACAGACCAGTCTCTAACCAGCTACAGACCTGTCTCTAACCAACAACAGACCAGTCTCTAACCAGCTACAGACCTGTCTCTAACCAGCTAAAAGACTGTCTCTAACCAGTTACAGACCTGTCTCTAACCAGCTACAGACCCGTCTCTAACCAGCTAAAAGACTGTCTCTAACCAGTTACAGACCTGTCTCTAACCAGCTAAAAAACTGTCTCTAACCAGGAACAGACCTCTCTCTTACCAGTTACAGACCTGTTTCTAACCAGCTACAGACCTTTCTATAACCAGTTACCGACCTGTCTCTAACCAGTTACAGACCTGTCTCTAACCATCTACAGAACTGTCTCTAACCAGTTACAGACCTGTCTATAACCAGTTAAAGACCTGTTTCTAACTAGCTACAGACCTGTCTCTAACCAGGTACAGACCCGTCTCTAACCAGTTAAAGGACCTGTCTCTAACCAGCTAAAAAACTGTCTCTTACCGGGAACAGACCTGTCTCTAAGCAGTTACAGACCTGTCTATAACCAGTTAAAGACCTGTCTCTAACCAGTTACAGACCTGTCTCTAACCAGCTACAGACCCGTCTCTAACCAGCTAAAAGACTGTCTCTAACCAGATACAGACCTGTCTCTAACCAACAACAGACCAGTCTCTAACCAGCTACAGACCTGTCTCTAACCAGTTACAGACCTGTCTCTAACCAGATACAGACCTGTCTCTAACCAGCTACAGACCTGTCTCTAACCAGGTACAGACCCGTATCTAACCAGTTAAAGGACCTGTCTCTAACCAGCTAAAAGACTGTCTCTAACCAGTTACAGACCTGTCTCTAACCAACAACAGACCAGTCTCTAACCAGCTACAGACCTGTCTCTAACCAGTTACAGACCTGTCTCTAACCAGCTACAGACCTGTCTCTAACCAGCTACAGACGTGTCACTAACCAGTTACAGACCTGTCTCTAACCATCTAAAAAACTGTCTCTAACCAGCTACAGACCTGTCTCTAACCAGCTAAAAGACTGTCTCTAACCAGTTACAGACCTGTCTCTAACCAGCTTAAAAACTGTCTCTAACCAACAACAGACCAGTCTCTAACCAGCTACAGACCTGTCTCTAACCAGTTACAGACCTGTCTCTAACCAGATACAGACCTGTCTCTAACCAGCTACAGACCTGTCTCTAACCAGGTACAGACCCGTATCTAACCAGTTAAAGGACCTGTCTCTAACCAGCTAAAAGACTGTCTCTAACCAGTTACAGACCTGTCTCTAACCAGCTAAAAAACTGTCTCTAACCAACAACAGACCAGTCTCTAACCAGCTACAGACCTGTCTCTAACCAGTTACAGACCTGTCTCTAACCAGCTACAGACCTGTCTATAACCAGGTACAGACCCGTCTCTAACCAGTTAAAGGACCTGTCTCTAACCAGCTAAAAAACTGTCTCTAACCAGTTACAGACCTGTCTCTAACCAGCTAAGAAACTGTCTCTAACCAGGAACAGACATGTCTCTAACCAGTTACAGACCTGTCTCTAACCAGTTACAGACCTGTTCCTAACTACCTACAGACCTGTCTCTAACCAGCTACAGACCTGTCTCTAACCAACAACAGACCAGTCTCTAACCAGCTACAGACCTGTCTCTAACCAACAACAGACCAGTCTCTAACCAGCTACAGACCTGTCTCTAACCAGTTAAAGACCCGTCTCTAACCAGCTAAAAGACTGTCTCTAACCAGTTACAGACCTGTCTCTAACCAGCTAAAAAACTGTCTCTAACCAGCAACAGACCAGTCTCTAACCAGCTACAGACCTGTCTAACCAGTTAAAGACCTGTCTCTAACCAGCTACAGACGTGTCACTAACCAGTTACAGACCTGTCTCTAACCAGCTAAAAAACTGTCTCTAACCAGCTACAGACCTGTCTCTAACCAGCTTAAAAACTGTCTCTAACCAACAACAGACCAGTCTCTAACCAGCTACAGACCTGTCTCTAACCAGTTACAGACCTGTCTCTAACCAGATACAGACCTGTCTCTAACCAGCTACAGACCTGTCTCTAACCAGGTACAGACCCGTATCTAACCAGTTAAAGGACCTGTCTCTAACCAGCGAAAAGACTGTCTCTAACCAGCTACAGACCTGTCTCTAACCAGCTAAAAAACTGTCTCTAACCAGCTACAGACCTGTCTCTAACCAGCTTAAAAACTGTCTCTAACCAACAACAGACCAGTCTCTAACCAGCTACACACCTGTCTCTAACCAGTTACAGACCTGTCTCTAACCAGCTAAAAAACTGTCTCTAACCAACAACAGACCAGTCTCTAACCAACTACAGACCTGTCTCTAACCAGTTACAGACCTGTCTCTAACCAGCTACAGACCTGTCTCTAACCAGGTACAGACCCATCTCTAACCAGTTAAAGGACCTGTCTCTAACCAGCTAAAAAACTGTCTCTAACCGGGAACAGACCTGTCTCTAACCAGTTACAGACCTGTCTATAACCAGTTAAAGACCTTTTTCTAACTAGCTACAGACCTGTCTCTAACCAGTTACAGACCTGTCTCTAACCAGCTAAGAAACTGTCTCTAACCAGGAACACACATGTCTCTAACCAGTTACAGACCTGTTCCTAACCAGCTACAGACCTGTCTCTAACCAGCTACAGATCTGTCTCTAACCAGCTACAGACCTGTCTCTAACCAGGTACTCACCCGTCTCTAACCAGTTAAAGGACCTGTCTCTAACCAGCTAAAAAACTGTCTCTAACCGGGAACAGACCTGTCTCTAACCAGTTACAGACCTGTCTCTAACCAGCTAAGGAACTGTCTCTAACCAGGAACAGACAGGTCTCTAACCAGCTAAAAAACTGTCTCTAACCAGCTACAGACCTGTCTCTAACCAGCTAAAAGACTGTCTCTAACCAGTTACAGACCTGTCTCTAACCAGCTAAAAAACTGTCTCTAACCAACAACAGACCAGTCTCTAACCAGCTACAGACCTGTCTCTAACCAGTTACAGACCTGTCTCTAACCAGATACAGACCTGTCTCTAACCAGCTACAGACCTGTATCTAACCAGGTACAGACCCGTATCTAACCAGCTAAAAAACTGTCTCTAACCGGGAACAGACCTGTCTCTAACCAGTTACAGACCTGTCTCTAACCAGCTAAGAAACTGTCTCTAACCAGGAACAGACATGTCTCTAACCAGTTACAGACCTGTCTCTAACCAGTTACAGACCTGTTCCTAACTACCTACAGACCAGTCTTTAACCAGCTACAGACCTGTCTCTAACCAACAACAGACCAGTCTCTAACCAGCTACAGACCTGTCTCTAACCAACAACATACCAGTCTCTAACCAGCTACAGACCGGTCTCTAACCAGTTAAAGACCCGTCTCTAACCAGCTAAAAGACTGTCTCTAACCAGTTACAGACCTGTCTCTAACCAGCTAAAAAAACTGTCTCTAACCAGCAACAGACCAGTCTCTAACCAGCTACAGACCTGTCTAACCAGTTAAAGACCTGTCTCTAACCAGCTACAGACGTGTCACTAACCAGTTACAGACCTGTCTCTAACCAGCTAAAAAACTGTCTCTAACCAGCTACAGACCTGTCTCTAACCAGCTAAAAGACTGTCTCTAACCAGTTACAGACCTGTCTCTAACCAGCTAAAAAACTGTCTATAACCAACAACAGACCAGTCTCTAACCAGTTACAGACCTGTCTATAACCAGTTAAAGACCTGTCTCTAACCAGATACAGACCTGTCTCTAACCAGCTACAGACCTGTCTCTAACCAGGTTCAGACCCGTATCTAACCAGTTAAAGGACCTGTCTCTAACCAGCTAAAAGACTGTCTCTAACCAGTTACAGACCTGTCTCTAACCAGCTAACAAACTGTCTTTAACCAACAACAGACCAGTCTCTAACCAGCTACAGACCTGTCTCTAACCAGTTACAGACCTGTCTCTAACCAGCTACAGACCTGTCTCTAACCAGGTACAGACCCGTCTCTAACCAGTTAAAGGACCTGTCTCTAACCAGCTAAAAAACTGTCTCTAACCGGGAACAGACCTGTCTCTAACCAGTTACAGACCTGTCTCTAACCAGCTAAGAAACTGTCTCTAACCAGGAACAGACATGTCTCTAACCAGTTACAGACCTGTCTCTAACCAGTTACAGACCTGTTCCTAACTACCTACAGACCAGTCTCTAACCAGCTACAGACCTGTCTCTAACCAACAACAGACCAGTCTCTAACCAGCTACAGACCTGTCTCTAACCAACAACAGACCAGTCTCTAACCAGCTACAGACCTGTCTCTAACCAGTTAAAGACCCGTCTCTAACCAGCTAAAAGACTGTCTCTAACCAGTTACAGACCTGTCTCTAACCAGCTAAAAAACTGTCTCTAACCAGCAACAGACCAGTCTCTAACCAGCTACAGACCTGTCTAACCAGTTAAAGACCTGTCTCTAACCAGCTACAGACGTGTCACTAACCAGTTACAGACCTGTCTCTAACCAGCTAAAAAACTGTCTCTAACCAGCTACAGACCTGTCTCTAACCAGCTTAAAAACTGTCTCTAACCAACAACAGACCAGTCTCTAACCAGCTACAGACCTGTCTCTAACCAGTTACAGACCTGTCTCTAACCAGATACAGACCTGTCTCTAACCAGCTACAGACCTGTCTCTAACCAGGTACAGACCCGTATCTAACCAGTTAAAGGACCTGTCTCTAACCAGCGAAAAGACTGTCTCTAACCAGTTACAGACCTGTCTCTAACCAGCTAAAAAACTGTCTCTAACCAACAACAGACCAGTCTCTAACCAACTACAGACCTGTCTCTAACCAGTTACAGACCTGTCTCTAACCAGTTAAAGGACCTGTCTCTAACCAGCTAAAAAACTGTCTCTAACCGGGAACAGACCTGTCTCTAACCAGTTACAGACCTGTCTATAACCAGTTAAAGACCTTTTTCTAACTAGCTACAGACCTGTCTCTAACCAGTTACAGACCTGTCTCTAACCAGCTAAGAAACTGTCTCTAACCAGGAACAGACATGTCTCTAACCAGTTACAGACCTGTTCCTAACCAGCTACAGACCTGTCTCTAACCAGCTACAGATCTGTCTCTAACCAGCTACAGACCTGTCTCTAACCAGGTACTCACCCGTCTCTAACCAGTTAAAGGACCTGTCTCTAACCAGCTAAAAAACTGTCTCTAACCGGGAACAGACCTGTCTCTAACCAGTTACAGACCTGTCTCTAACCAGCTAAGGAACTGTCTCTAACCAGGAACAGACATGTCTCTAACCAGCTAAAAAACTGTCTCTAACCAGCTACAGACCTGTCTCTAACCAGCTAAAAGACTGTCTCTAACCAGTTACAGACCTGTCTCTAACCAGCTAAAAAACTGTCTCTAACCAACAACAGACCAGTCTCTAACCAGCTACAGACCTGTCTCTAACCAGTTACAGACCTGTCTCTAACCAGATACAGACCTGTCTCTAACCAGCTACAGACCTGTCTCTAACCAGGTACAGACCCGTATCTAACCAGTTAAAGGACCTGTCTCTAACCAGCTAAAAGACTGTCTCTAACCAGTTACAGACCTGTCTCTAACCAGCTAACAAACTGTCTCTAACCAACAACAGACCAGTCTCTAACCAGCTACAGACCTGTCTCTAACCAGTTACAGACCTGTCTCTAACCAGCTACAGACCTGTCTCTAACCAGGTACAGACCCGTCTCTAACCAGTTAAAGGACCTGTCTCTAACCAGCTAAAAAACTGTCTCTAACCGGGAACAGACCTGTCTCTAACCAGTTACAGACCTGTCTCTAACCAGCTAAGAAACTGTCTCTAACCAGGAACAGACATGTCTCTAACCAGTTACAGACCTGTCTCTAACCAGTTACAGACCTGTTCCTAACTACCTACAGACCAGTCTCTAACCAGCTACAGACCTGTCTCTAACCAACAACAGACCAGTCTCTAACCAGCTACAGACCTGTCTCTAACCAACAACAGACCAGTCTCTAACCAGCTACAGACCTGTCTCTAACCAGTTAAAGACCCGTCTCTAACCAGCTAAAAGACTGTCTCTAACCAGTTACAGACCTGTCTCTAACCAGCTAAAAAAAACTGTCTCTAACCAGCAACAGACCAGTCTCTAACCAGCTACAGACCTGTCTAACCAGTTAAAGACCTGTCTCTAACCAGCTACAGACGTGTCACTAACCAGTTACAGACCTGTCTCTAACCAGCTAAAAAACTGTCTCTAACCAGCTACAGACCTGTCTCTAACCAACAACAGACCAGTCTCTAACCAGCTACAGACCTGTCTCTAACCAACAACAGACCAGTCTCTAACCAGCTACAGACCTGTCTCTAACCAGCTACAGACCTGTCTCTAACCAGCTAAAAGACTGTCTCTAACCAGTTACAGACCTGTCTCTAACCAGCTACAGACCCGTCTCTAACCAGCTAAAAGACTGTCTCTAACCAGTTACAGACCTGTCTCTAACCAGCTAAAAAACTGTCTCTAACCAGCAACAGACCAGTCTCTAACCAGCTACAGACCTGTCTAACCACTTACAGACCTGTCTCTAACCAGCTAAGGAACTGTCTCTAACCAGGAAAAGACATGTCTCTAACCAGTTACAGACCTGTCTCTAACAAGTTACAGACCTGTTCCTAACTACCTACAGACCAGTCTCTAACCAGCTACAGACCTGTCTCTAACCAACAACAGACCAGTCTCTAACCAGCTACAGACCTGTCTCTAACCAACAAAAGACCAGTCTCTAACCAGATACAGACCTGTCTCTAACCAGCTAAAAGACTGTCTCTAACCAGTTACAGACCTGTCTCTAACCAGCTACAGACCCGTCTCTAACCAGCTAAAAGACTGTCTCTAACCAGTTACAGACCTGTCTCTAACCAGCTAAAAACTGTCTCTAACCAGCAACAGACCAGTCTCTAACCAGCTACAGACCTGTCTAACCAGTTACAGACCTGTCTCTAACCAGCTACAGACGTGTCACTAACCAGTTACAGACCTGTCTCTAACCAGCTAAAAAACTGTCTCTAACCAGCTACAGACCTGTCTCTAACCAGCTAAAAGACTGTCTCTAACCAGTTACAGACCTGTCTCTAACCAGCTTAAAAACTGTCTCTAACCAGGAACAGACATGTCTCTAACCAGTTACAGACCTGTCTCTAACCAGTTACAGACCTGTTCCTAACTACCTACAGACCAGTCTCTAACCAGCTACAGACCTGTCTCTAACCAACAACAGACCAGTCTCTAACCAGCTACAGACCTGTCTCGAACCAGTTACAGACCCGTCTCTAACCAGCTAGAAGACTGTCTCTAACCAGTTACAGACCTGTCTCTAACCAGCTAAAAAAAACTGTCTCTAACCAGCAACAGACCAGTCTCTAACCAGCTACAGACCTGTCTAACCAGTTACAGACCTGTCTCTAACCAGCTACAGACGTGTCACTAACCAGTTACAGACCTGTCTCTAACCAGCTAAAAAACTGTCTCTAACCAGCTACAGACCTGTCTCTAACCAGCTAAAAGACTGTCTCTAACCAGTTACAGACCTGTCTCTAACCAGCTAAAAAACTGTCTCTAACCAACAACAGACCAGTCTCTAACCAGCTACAGGCCTGTCTCTAACCAGTTACAGACCTGTCTCTAACCAGATACAGACCTGTCTCTAACCAGCTACAGACCTGTCTCTAACCAGGTACAGACCCGTATCTAACCAGTTAAAGGACCTGTCTCTAACCAGCTAAAAGACTGTCTCTAACCAGTTACAGACCTGTCTCTAACCAGCTAACAAACTGTCTCTAACCAACAACAGACCAGTCTCTAACCAGCTACAGACCTGTCTCTAACCAGTTACAGACCTGTCTCTAACCAGCTACAGACCTGTCTCTAACCAGGTACAGACCCGTCTCTAACCAGTTAAAGGACCTGTCTCTAACCAGCTAAAAAAACTGTCTCTAACCGGGAACAGACCTGTCTCTAACCAGTTACAGACCTGTCTCTAACCAGCTAAGAAACTGTCTCTAACCAGGAACAGACATGTCTCTAACCAGTTACAGACCTGTCTCTAACCAGTTACAGACCTGTTCCTAACTACCTACAGACCAGTCTCTAACCAGCTACAGACCTGTCTCTAACCAACAACAGACCAGTCTCTAACCAGCTACAGACCTGTCTCTAACCAACAACAGACCAGTCTCTAACCAGCTACAGACCTGTCTCTAACCAGTTAAAGACCCGTCTCTAACCAGCTAAAAGACTGTCTCTAACCAGTTACAGACCTGTCTCTAACCAGCTAAAAAACTGTCTCTAACCAGCAACAGACCAGTCTCTAACCAGCTACAGACCTGTCTAACCAGTTAAAGACCTGTCTCTAACCAGCTACAGACGTGTCACTAACCAGTTACAGACCTGTCTCTAACCAGCTAAAAGACTGTCTCTAACCAGTTACAGACCTGTCTCTAACCAGCTAAAAAACTGTCTCTAACCAACAACAGACCAGTCTCTAACCAGTTACAGACCTGTCTCTAACCAGGTACAGACCCGTCTCTAACCAGTTAAAGGACCTGTCTCTAACCAGCTAAAAAACTGTCTCTAACCGGGAACAGAACTGTCTCTAACCAGTTACAGACCTGTCTCTAACCAGCTAAGGAACTGTCTCTAACCAGGAACAGACATGTCTCTAACCAGTTACAGACCATTCTCTAACCAGTTACAGACCTGTTCCTAACTACCTACAGACCAGTCTCTAACCAGCTACAGACCTGTCTCTAACCAACAACAGACCAGTCTCTAACCAGCTACAGACCTGTCTCGAACCAGTTACAGACCCGTCTCTAACCAGCTAGAAGACTGTCTCTAACCAGTTACAGACCTGTCTCTAACCAGCTAAAAAAACTGTCTCTAACCAGCAACAGACCAGTCTCTAACCAGCTACAGACCTGTCTAACCAGTTACAGACCTGTCTCTAACCAGCTAAAGACGTGTCACTAACCAGTTACAGACCTGTCTCTAACCAGCTAAAAAACTGTCTCTAACCAGCTACAGACCTGTCTCTAACCAGCTAAAAGACTGTCTCTAACCAGTTACAGACCTGTCTCTAACCAGCTAAAAAACTGTCTCTAACCAACAACAGACCAGTCTCTAACCAGCTACAGACCTGTCTCTAACCAGTTACAGACCTGTCTCTAACCAGATACAGACCTGTCTCTAACCAGCTACAAACCTGTCTCTAACCAGGTACAGACCCGTATCTAACCAGTTAAAGGACCTGTCTCTAACCAGCTAAAAGACTGTCTCTAACCAGTTACAGACCTGTCTCTAACCAGCTAACAAACTGTCTCTAACCAACAACAGACCAGTCTCTAACCAGCTACAGACCTGTCTCTAACCAGTTACAGACCTGTCTCTAACCAGCTACAGACCTGTCTCTAACCAGGTACAGACCCGTCTCTAACCAGTTAAAGGACCTGTCTCTAACCAGCTAAAAAAACTGTCTCTAACCGGGAACAGACCTGTCTCTAACCAGTTACAGACCTGTCTCTAACCAGCTAAGAAACTGTCTCTAACCGGGAACAGACCTGTCTCTAACCAGTTACAGACCTGTCTATAACCAGTTAAAGACCTTTTTCTAACCAGTTACAGACCTGTCTCTAACCAGCTAAGAAACTGTCTCTAACCAGGAACAGACATGTCTCTAACCAGTTACAGACCTGTTCCTAACCAGCTACAGACCTGTCTCTAACCAGTTACAGACCTGTCTCTAACCAGATACAGACCTGTCTCTAACCAGCTACAGACCTGTCTCTAACCAGGTACAGACCCGTATCTAACCAGTTAAAGGACCTGTCTCTAACCAGCGAAAAGACTGTCTCTAACCAGTTACAGACCTGTCTCTAACCAGCTAAAAAACTGTCTCTAACCAACAACAGACCAGTCTCTAACCAACTACAGACCTGTCTCTAACCAGTTACAGACCTGTCTCTAACCAGCTACAGACCTGTCTCTAACCAGGTACAGACCCGTCTCTAACCAGTTAAAGGACCTGTCTCTAACCAGCTAAAAAACTGTCTCTAACCGGGAACAGACCTGTCTCTAACCAGTTACAGACCTGTCTATAACCAGTTAAAGACCTGTCTCTAACCAGCTAAGAAACTGTCTCTAACCAGGAACAGACATGTCTCTAACCAGTTACAGACCTGTTCCTAACCAGCTACAGACCTGTCTCTAACCAGCTACAGATCTGTCTCTAACCAGCTACAGACCTGTCTCTAACCAGGTACTCACCCGTCTCTAACCAGTTAAAGGACCTGTCTCTAACCAGCTAAAAAACTGTCTCTAACCGGGAACAGACCTGTCTCTAACCAGTTACAGACCTGTCTCTAACCAGCTAAGGAACTGTCTCTAACCAGGAACAGACATGTCTCTAACCAGCTAAAAAACTGTCTCTAACCAGCTACAGACCTGTCTCTAACCAGCTAAAAGACTGTCTCTAACCAGTTACAGACCTGTCTCTAACCAGTTACAGACCTGTCTCTAACCAGATACAGACCTGTCTCTAACCAGCTACAGACCTGTCTCTAACCAGGTACAGACCCGTATCTGACCAGTTAAAGGACCTGTCTCTAACCAGCTAAAAGACTGTCTCTAACCAGTTACAGACCTGTCTCTAACCAGCTAACAAACTGTCTCTAACCAACAACAGACCAGTCTCTAACCAGCTACAGACCTGTCTCTAACCAGTTACAGACCTGTCTCTAACCAGCTACAGACCTGTCTCTAACCAGGTACAGACCCGTCTCTAACCAGCTAAAGGACCTGTCTCTAACCAGCTAAAAAACTGTCTCTAACCGGGAACAGACCTGTCTCTAACCAGTTACAGTCCTGTCTCTAACCAGCTAAAAAACTGTCTCTAACCAACAACAGACCAGTCTCTAACCAACTACAGACCTGTCTCTAACCAGTTACAGACCTGTCTCTAACCAGCTACAGACCTGTCTCTAACCAGGTACAGACCCGTCTCTAACCAGTTAAAGGACCTGTCTCTAACCAGCAAAAAAACTGTCTCTAACCGGGAACAGACCTGTCTCTAACCAGTTACAGACCTGTCTATAACCAGTTAAAGACCTTTTTCTAACTAGCTACAGACCTGTCTCTAACCAGTTACAGACCTGTCTCTAACCAGCTAAGAAACTGTCTCTAACCAGGAACAGACATGTCTCTAACCAGTTACAGACCTGTTCCTAACCAGCTACAGACCTGTCTCTAACCAGCTACAGATCTGTCTCTAACCAGCTACAGACCTGTCTCTAACCAGGTACTCACCCGTCTCTAACCAGTTAAAGGACCTGTCTCTAACCAGCTAAAAAACTGTCTCTAACCGGGAACAGACCTGTCTCTAACCAGTTACAGACCTGTCTCTAACCAGCTAAGGAACTGTCTCTAACCAGGAACAGACATGTCTCTAACCAGCTAAAAAACTGTCTCTAACCAGCTACAGACCTGTCTCTAACCAGCTAAAAGACTGTCTCTAACCAGTTACAGACCTGTCTCTAACCAGATACAGACCTGTCTCTAACCAGGTACAGACCCGTATCTGACCAGTTAAAGGACCTGTCTCTAACCAGCTAAAAGACTCTCTCTAACCAGTTACAGACCTGTCTCTAACCAGCTAACAAACTGTCTCTAACCAACAACAGACCAGTCTCTAACCAGCTACAGACCTGTCTCTAACCAGTTACAGACCTGTCTCTAACCAGCTACAGACCTGTCTCTAACCAGGTACAGACCCGTCTCTAACCAGTTAAAGGACCTGTCTCTAACCAGCTAAAAAACTGTCTCTAACCGGGAACAGACCTGTCTCTAACCAGTTACAGTCCTGTCTCTAACCAGCTAAGAAACTGTCTCTAACCAGGAACAGACATGTCTCTAACCAGTTACAGACCTGTTCCTAACTACCTACAGACCAGTCTCTAACCAGCTACAGACCTGTCTCTAACCAACAACAGACCAGTCTCTAACCAGCTACAGACCTGTCTCTAACCAACAACAGACCAGTCTCTAACCAGCTACAGACCTGTCTCTAACCAGTTAAAGACCCGTCTCTAACCAGCTAAAAGACTGTCTCTAACCAGTTACAGACCTGTCTCTAACCAGCTAAAAAACTGTCTCTAACCAGCAACAGACCAGTCTCTAACCAGCTACAGACCTGTCTAACCAGTTAAAGACCTGTCTCTAACCAGCTACAGACATGTCACTAACCAGTTACAGACCTGTCTCTAACCAGCTAAAAAACTGTCTCTAACCAGCTACAGACCTGTCTTTAACCAGCTTAAAAACTGTCTCTAACCAACAACAGACCAGTCTCTAACCAGCTACAGACCTGTCTCTAACCAGTTACAGACCTGTCTCTAACCAGATACAGACCTGTCTCTAACCAGATACAGACCCGTATCTAACCAGCTAAAGGACCTGTCTCTAACCAGCGAAAAGACTGTCTCTAACCAGTTACAGACCTGTCTCTAACCAGCTAAAAAACTGTCTCTAACCAACTACAGACCTGTCTCTAACCAGTTACAGACCTATCTCTAACCAGCTACAGACCTGTCTCTAACCAGGTACAGACCCGTCTCTAACCAGTTAAAGGACCTGTCTCTAACCAGCTAAAAAACTGTCTCTAACCGGGAACAGACCTGTCTCTAACCAGTTACAGACCTGTCTATAACCAGTTAAAGACCTTTTTCTAACTAGCTACAGACCTGTCTCTAACCAGTTACAGACCTGTCTCTAACCAGCTAAGAAACTGTCTCTAACCAGGAACAGACATGTCTCTAACCAGTTACAGACCTGTCTATAACCAGTTACAGACCTGTTCCTAACCAGCTACAGACCTGTCTCTAACCACCTACAGATCTGTCTCTAACCAGTTACAGACCTGTCTCTAACCAGGTACTCACCCGTCTCTAACCAATTAAAGGACCTGTCTCTAACCAGCTAAAAAACTGTCTCTAACCAGTTACAGACCTGTCTCTAACCAGGTACTCACCCGTCTCTAACCAGTTAAAGGACCTGTCTCTAACCAGCTAAAAAACTGTCTCTAACCGGGAACAGACCTGTCTCTAACCAGTTACAGACCTGTCTCTAACCAGCTAAGGAACTGTCTCTAACCAGGAACAGACATGTCTCTAACCAGTTACAGACCTGTCTCTAACCAGTTACAGACCTGTTCCTAACTACCTACAGACCAGTCTCTAACCAGCTACAGACCTGTCTCTAACCAACAACAGACCAGTCTCTAACCAGCTACAGACCTGTCTCTAACCAACAACAGACCAGTCTCTAACCAGCTACAGACCTGTCTCTAACCAGTTACAGACCCGTCTCTAACCAGCTAAAAGACTGTCTCTAACCAGTTACAGACCTGTCTCTAACCAGCTAAAAAACTGTCTCTAACCAACAACAGACCCGTATCTAACCAGTTAAAGGACCTGTCTCTAACCAGCTAAAAAACTGTCTATAACCGGGAACAGACCTGTCTCTAACAAGTTACAGACCTGTCTATAACCAGCTAAAAAACTGTCTCTAACCAGCAACAGACCAGTCTCTAACCAGCTACAGACCTGTCTCTAACCAGTTACAGACCTGTCCCTAAACAGCTACAGACCCGTCTCTAACCAGTTAAAGGACCTGTCTCTACCCAGCTAAAAAACTGTCTCTAACCAGCAACAGACTTGTCTCTAACCAGTTACAGACCTGTCTATAACCAGTTACAGACCTGTCTATAACCAGTTAAAGACCTGTTTCTAACTAGCTACAGACCTGTCTCTAACCAGCTGCAGACCTGTCTCCAACCAGTTTAAGACCTCTGTCTAACCAGCTACAGACCCGTCTCTAACCAGCTACAGACCTTTCTCTAACCAGCTAAAAAAACTTTCTCTAACCAGCTACAGACCCGTCTCTAACCAGCTACAGACCCGTCTCTAACCAGTTACAGACCTGTCTCTCACCAGTTACAGACCTGTCTCTAACCAGCTACAGACGTGTCACTAACCAGTTACAGACCTGTCTCTAACCAGCTAAAAAACTGTCTCTAACCAGCTAAAGACCTGTCTCTAACCAGCTAAAAGACTGTCTCTAACCAGTTACAGACCTGTCTCTAACCAGCTAAAAAACTGTCTCTAACCAACAACAGACCAGTCTCTAATCAGCTAAAGACCTGTCTCTAACCAGTTACAGACCTGTCTCTAACCAGCTATGGGCCTGTCTCTTACCAGGTACAGACCCGTCTCTAACCAGGTAAAGGACCTGTCTCTAACCAGCTAAAAAAACTGTCTCTAACCAGCTACAGACCTGTATCTAACCAGTTACAGACCCGTCTCTAACCAGCTACAGACTTGTCTCTAACCAACTACAGACCTGTCTCTAACCAGCTACAGACCTGTCTCTAACCAGCTACAGACCCGTCTCTAACCAGCAACAGACCTGTCTCTAACCAGCTACAGACGTGTCACTAACCAGTTACAGACCTGTCTCTAACCAGTTTAAGACCTCTCTCTAACCAGCTACAGACCCGTCTCTAACCAGCTAAAGACCAGTCTCTAACCAGCTAAAAAACTTTCTCTAACCAGCTACAGACCTGTCTCTAACCAGCTACAGACCTGTCTCTAACCAGCAACAGACCCGTCTCTAACCAGTTACAGACCCGTCTCTAACCAGCTACAGACCTGTCTCTAACCAGTTACAGACCTGTCTCTCACCAGTTACAGACCTGTCTCTAACCAGCTACAGACGTGTCACAAACCAGTTACAGACCCGTCTCTAACCAGCTAAAAAACTGTCTCTTACCAGCTACAGACCTGTCTCTAACCAGCTAAAAGACTGTCTCTAACCAGTTACAGACCTGTCTCTAACCAGCTAAAAACCTGTCTCTAACCAGTTACAGACCTGTCTCTAACCAGCTACAGACCTGTCTCTAACCAGGTAAGGACCCGTCTCTAACCAGGTAAAGGACCAGTCTCTAACCAGCTAAAAAACTGTCTCTAACCAGCTACAGATCTGTCTCTAACCAGTTACAGACCCGTCACTACCCAGCTACAGACTTGTCTCTAACCAACTACAGACCTGTCTCTAACCAGCTACAGACCTGTCTCTAACCAGCTAAAAGACTGTCTCTAACCAGTTACAGACCTGTCTCTAACCAGCTAAAAAACGTTCTCTAACCAGCAACAGACCAGTCTCTAACCAGCTACAGACCAGTCTCTAACCAGCTAAAAGACTGTCTCTAACCAGTTACAGACCCGTCTCTAACCAGCTAAAAGACTGTCTCTAACCAGTTACAGACCTGTCTCTAACCAGCTAAAAAACTGTCTCTAACCAGCAACAGACCAGTCTCTAACCAGCTACAGACCTTTCTCTAACCAGCTAAAAGACTGTCTCTAACCAGTTACAGACCTGTCTCTAACCAGCTAAAAAACTGTCTCTAACCAACAACAGACCAGTCTCTAACCAGCTACAGACCTGTCTCTAACCAGTTACAGACCTGTCTCTAACCAGCTACAGACCTGTCTCTAACCAGGTACAGACCCGTCACTAACCAGTTAAAGGACCTGTCTCTAACCAGCTAAAAAACTGTCTCTAACCGGGAACAGACCTGTCTCTAACCAGTTACAGACCTGTCTATAACCAGTTAAAGACCTGTTTCTAACTAGCTACAGACCTGTCTCTAACCAGTTACAGACCTGTTTATAACCAGTTACAGACCTGTTCCTAACTACCTACAGACCTGTCTCTAACCAGCAACAGACCTGTCTCCAACCAGTTAAAAACCTCTCTCTAAATAGCTACAGACCGGTCTCTAACCAACAAAAGACCAGTCTCTAACCAGCTACAGACCAGTCTTTAACCAGTGACAGACCTGTCTCTAACCAGCTACAGACCTGTCTCTAACCAGGTACAGACCCGTCTCTAACCAGCTACAGACCTGTCTCTAACCAGCTAAAAAACTGTCTCTTACCAGTTACAGACCTTTCTCTAACCAGCGAAAGATCAGTCTCTAACCAGTTACAGACCTGTCTCTAACCAGCTACAGACCTGTCTCTAACCAGCTACAGACTTGTCTCTAACCAACTACAGACCTGTCTCCAACCAGCTACAGATCTGTCTCTAACCAGCTACAGACCTGTCTCTAACCAGTTACAGACCTGTCTCTAACCAGCTAAAAAACTGTCTCTAACCACTTACAGACCTGTCTCTAACCAGCTAAAAAAAACTGTCTCTAACCAGGAACAGACCTCTCTCTAACCAGTTACAGACCTGTTTCTAACCAGCTAGAGACCTTTCTATAACCAGTTACAGACCTGTCTCTAACCATCTACAGAACTGTCTCTAACCAGGTACAGACCCGTCTCTAACCAGTTAAAGGACCTGTCTCTAACCAGCTAAAAAACTGTCTCTAACCGGGAACAGACCTGTCTCTAACCAGTTGCAGACCTGTCTATAACCAGTTAAAGACCTGTTTCTAACCAGCTACAGACCTGTCTCTAACCAGTTACAGACCTGTCTCTATCCAGGTAAGAAACTGTCTCTAACCAGTTACAGACCTGTCTATGACCAGTTACAGACCTGTTCCTAACTACCTACAGACCTGTCTCTAACCAGCTACAGACCTGTCTCCAACCAGTTAAAAACCTCTCTCTAAATAGCTACAGACCGGTCTCTAACCAACAACAGACCAGTCTCTAACCAGCTACAGACCAGTCTTTAACCAGTTAAAGACCTGTCTCTAACCAGCTACAGACCTGTCTCTAACCAGGTACAGACCCGTCTCTAACCAGTTACAGACCTGTCTCTAACCAGCGAAAAATCAGTCTCTAACCAGTTACAGACCTGTCTCTAACCAGTTACAGACCTGTCTCTAACCAGCTACAGACCTGTCTCTAACCAGCTACAGACCTGTCTCTCACCAGTTACAGACCTGTCTCAAACCAGCTAAAAAACTGTCTCTAACCAGTTACAGACCTGTCTCTAACCAGCTACAGACCTGTCTCTAACCAGCTAAAAGACTGTATCTTACCAGTTACAGACCTGTCTCTAACCAGCTACAGACCTGTCTCTCACCAGTTACAGACCTGTCTCAAACCAGCTAAAAAACTGTCTCTAACCAGTTACAGACCTGTCTCTAACCAGCTAAAAAAAACTGTCTCTAACCAGCTACAGACCTGTCTATAACCAGTTACAGACCTGTTTCTAACTACCTACAGACCTGTTTCTAACCAGTTAAAGACCTCTCTCTTACCAGTTACAGACCTGTCTCTAACCAGCTAAAAAACTGTCTATAACCAGCGAGAGACCCGTCTCTAACCAGTTACAGACCTGTCTCTAACCAGGAACAGACCTGTCTCTAACCAGCTAAAAAACTGTCTCTATCCAGCTACAGACCTGTCTCTCACCAGTTACAGACCTGTCTCTAACCAGCTAAAAAACGGTCTCTAACCAGCTACAGACCTGTCTATAAGCAGTTTCAGACCTGTTTCTAACCAGCTACAGACCTGTCTCTAACCAGCTACGGACCTGTCTATAACCAGTTAAAGACCTCTCTCTAACCAGCTACAGACCCGTCTCTAACCAGCTACAGATGTGTCACTAACTAGCTACAGACCTGTCTCTAACCCCTTACAGACCTGTCTCTAACCAGCTAAAAAAACTGTCTCTTACCAGCAACAGACCAGTCTCTAACCAGCTACAGACCTGTCTCTAACCAGTTACAGACCTGTCTCTAACCAGCTACAGACCCGTCTCTAACCAGTTAAAGGACCTGTCTCTACCCAGCTAAAAAACTGTCTCTAACCAGGAACAGACTTGTCTCTAACCAGTTACAGACCTGTCTATAACCAGTTACAGACCTGTCTATAACCAGTTAAAGACCTGTTTCTAACTAGCTACAGACCCTTCTCTAACCAGCTGCAGACCTGTCTCTAACCAGTTTAAGACCTCTCTCTAACCAGCTACAGACCCGTCTCTAACCAGCTACAGACCTTTCTCTAACCAGCTAAAAAACTTTCTCTAACCAGCTACAGCCCTGTCTATAACCAGTTAAGCACTTGTTTCTAACTAGCTACAGACCTGTCTCTAACCAGTTTAAGACCTCTCTCTAACCAGCTACAGACCTTTCTCTAACCAGCTTAAAAACTGTCTCTAACCAGCGACAGACCTGTCTCTAACCAGTTGCAGACCCGTCTCTAACCAGCTACAGACGTGTCACTAACCAGCTACAGACCTGTCTCTAACCAGCTAAAAGACTGTCTCTAACCAGTTACAGACCTGTCTCTAACCAGCTAAAAAACTGTCTTTAACCAACAACAGACCAGTCTCTAACCAGCTAAAGACCTGTCTCTAACCAGTTACAGACCTGTCTCTAACCAGCTACAGACCTGTCTCTAACCAGGTACAGACCCGTCTCTAACCAGGTACAGACCCGTCTCTAACCAGTTAAAGGACCTGTCTCTAACCAGCTAAAAAACTGTCTCTAACCAGCTACAGACCCGTCTCTAACCAGCTACAGACCCGTCTCTAACCAGCTACAGACTTGTCTCTAACCAACTACAGACCTGTCTCTCACCAGTTACAGACCTGTCTCTAACCAACAACAGACCTGTCTCTAACCAGCTACAGACCTGTCTCTAACCAGGTACAGACCCGTCTCTAACCAGTTAAAGGAACTGTCTCTAACCAGCTACAGACTTGTCTCTAACCAGCTACAGACCTGTCTCTAACCAGCTGCAGACCTGTCTCTAACCAGTTTAAGACCTCTCTCTAACCAGCTACAGACCCGTCTCTAACCAGCTACAGACCTTTCTCTAACCAGCTAAAAAACTTTCTCTAACCAGCGACAGACCTGTCTCTAACCAGTTACAGACCCGTCTCTAACCAGCTAAAAAACTGTCTTTAACCAACAACAGACCAGTCTCTAACCAGCTAAAGACCTGTCTCTTACCAGTTACAGACCTGTCTCTAACCAGCTACAGACCTGTCTCTAACCAGGTACAGACCCGTCTCTAACCAGTTAAAGGACCTGTCTCTAACCAGCTAAAAAACTGTCTCTAACCAGCTACAGACCTGTCTCTAACCAGTTACAGACCCGTCTCTAACCAGCTACAGACTTGTCTCTAACCAACTACAGACCTGTCTCTAACCAGCTAAAAAACTGTCTCTAACCAGCTACAGACCTGTCTCTAACCAGCTAAAAGACTGTCTCTAACCAGTTACAGACCTGTCTCTAACCAGTTACAGACCTGTCTCTAACCAGGAACAGACCTGTCTCTCACCAGTTACAGACCTTTCTCTAACCAGCTAAAAAACTGTCTCTAACCAGTTACAGACATTTCTATAACCAGTTACAGACCTGTTTCTAACTAGCTACAGACCTTTCTCTAACCAGCTACAGACCTGTCTCTAACCAGTTACAGACCTGTCTCTCACCAGTTACAGACTTGTCTCTAACCAGCTACAGACCTGTCTATAACCAGTTACAGACCTGTTTCTAACTAGCTACAGACCTGTCTCTAACCAGCTACAGACCTGTCTCTAACCAGCTACAGACCCGTCTCTAACCAGTTACAGACCCGTCTCTAACCAGCTACAGACCTGTCTCTAACCAGTTAAAGACCTGTCTCTCACCAGTTACAGACCTGTCTCTAACCAACTAAAAAACTGACTCTAACCAGCTACAGACCTGTCTCTAACCAGCTACAGACCAGTCTCTAACCAGTTACAGACCCGTCTCTAACCAGTTACAGACCTGTCTCTCACCAGTTACAGACCTGTCTCTAACCAACTAAAAAACTGTCTCTAACCAGCTACAGACCTGTCTCTAACCAGCTACAGACGTCTCTAACCAGTTACAGACCCGTCTCTAACCAGCTACAGACCTGTTTCTAACCAGCTACAGACCTGTCTCTAACCTGCTACAGACTTGTCTCTAACCACCTACAGACCTGTCTATAACCAGTTACAGACCTGTTTCTAACTAGCCACAGACCTGTCTCTAACCAGCTACAGACCCGTCTCTAACCAGCTAAAAAACTGTCTCTAACCAGCTACAGATCTGTCTCTAACCAGTTACAGACCCGTCTCTACCCAGCTACAGACTTGTCTCTAACCAACTACAGACCTGTCTTTAACCAGCTACAGACCTGTCTCTAACCAGCTAAAAGACTGTCTCTAACCAGTTACAGACCTGTCTCTAACCAGCTAAAAAACGTTCTCTAACCAGCAACAGACCAGTCTCTAACCAGCTACAGACCAGTCTCTAACCAGCTAAAAGACTGTCTCTAACCAGTTACAGACCCGTCTCTAACCAGCTAAAAGACTGTCTCTAACCAGCTAAAAAACTGTCTCTAACCAGCAACAGACCAGTCTCTAACCAGCTACAGACCAGTCTCTAACCAGCTAAAAGACTGTCTCTAACCAGTTACAGACCCGTCTCTAACCAGCTAAAAGACTGTCTCTAACCAGTTACAGACCTGTCTCTAACCAGCTACAGACCTGTCTCTAACCAGCTAAAAGACTGTCTCTAACCAGTTACAGACCTGTCTCTAACCAGCTTAAAAACTGTCTCTAACCAACAACAGACCAGTCTCTAACCAGCTACAGACCTGTCTCTAACCAGTTACAGACCTGTCTCTAACCAGATACAGACCTGTCTCTAACCAGCTACAGACCTGTCTCTAACCAGGTACAGACCCGTATCTAACCTGTCTCTAACCAGCTAAAAAACTGTCTATAACCGGGAACAGACCTGTCTCTAACAAGTTACAGACCTGTCTATAACCAGCTAAAAAACTGTCTCTAACCAGCAACAGACCAGTCTCTAACCAGCTACAGACCTGTCTCTAACCAGTTACAGACCTGTCCCTAACCAGCTACAGACCCGTCTCTAACCAGTTAAAGGACCTGTCTCTACCCAGCTAAAAAACTGTCTCTAACCAGCAACAGACTTGTCTCTAACCAGTTACAGACCTGTCTATAACCAGTTACAGACCTGTCTATAACCACTTAAAGACCTGTTTCTAACTAGCTACAGACCTGTCTCTAACCAGCTGCAGACCTGTCTCCAACCAGTTTAAGACCTCTCTCTAACCAGCTACAGACCCGTCTCTAACCAGCTACAGACCTTTCTCTAACCAGCTAAAAAACTTTCTCTAACCAGCTACAGACCTGTCTCTAACCACCTACAGACCCGTCTCTAACCAGCAACAGACCTGTCTCTAACCAGTTACAGACCTGTCTCTCACCAGTTACAGACCTGTCTCTAACCAGCTACAGACGTGTCACTAACCAGTTACAGACCTGTCTCTAACCAGCTAAAAAACTGTCTCTAACCAGCTACAGACCTGTTTATAACCAGCTAAAAGACTGTCTCTAACCAGTTACAGACCTGTCTCTAACCAGCTAAAAAACTGTCTCTAACCAACAACAGACCAGTCTCTAACCAGCTAAAGACCTGTCTCTAACCAGTTACAGACCTGTCTCTAACCAGCTATGGACCTGTCTCTTACCAGGTACAGACCCGTCTCTAACCAGGTAAAGGACCTGTCTCTAACCAGCTAAAAAACTGTCTCTAACCAGCTACAGACCTGTATCTAACCAGTTACAGACCCGTCTCTAACCAGCTACAGACTTGTCTCTAACCAACTACAGACCTGTCTCTAACCAGCTACAGACCTGTCTCTAACCAGCAACAGACCTGTCTCTAACCAGCTACAGACGTGTCACTAACCCCTTACAGACCTGTCTCTAACCAGCTAAAAAACTGTCTCTAACCAGCTACAGACCTGTTTCTAACCAGGAACAGACTTGTCTCTAACCAGTTACAGACCTGTCTATAACCAGTTACAGACCTGTCTATAACCAGTTAAAGACCTGTTTCTAACTAGCTACAGACCTGTCTCTAACCAGCTGCAGACCTGTCTCCAACCAGTTTAAGACCTCTCTCTAACCAGCTACAGACCCGTCTCTAACCAGCTACAGACCAGTCTCTAACCAGCTAAAAAACTTTCTCTAACCAGCTACAAACCCGTCTCTAACCAGCTACAGACCTGTCTCTAACCAGCAACAGACCCGTCTCTAACCAGTTACAGACCCGTCTCTAACCAGCTACAGACCTGTCTCTCACCAGTTACAGACCTGTCTCTCACCAGTTACAGACCTGTCTCTAACCAGCTACAGACGTGTCACTAACCAGTTACAGACCCGTCTCTAACCAGCTAAAAAACTGTCTCTTACCAGCTACAGACCTGTCTCTAACCAGCTAAAAGACTGTCTCTAACCAGTTACAGACCTGTCTCTAACCAGCTAAAAAACTGTCTCTAACCAACAACAGACCAGTCTCTAACCAGCTAAAGACCTGTCTCTAACCAGTTACAGACCTGTCTCTAACCAGCTACAGACCTGTCTCTAACCAGGTAAGGACCCGTCTCTAACCAGGTAAAGGACCAGTCTCTAACCAGCTAAAAAACTGTCTCTAACCAGCTACAGATCTGTCTCTAACCAGTTACAGACCCGTCTCTAACCAGCTAAAAGACTGTCTCTAACCAGTTACAGACCTGTCTCTAACCAGCTAAAAAACGTTCTCTAACCAGCAACAGACCAGTCTCTAACCAGCTACAGACCAGTCTCTAACCAGCTAAAAGACTGTCTCTAACCAGTTACAGACCCGTCTCTAACCAGCTAAAAGACTGTCTCTAACCAGTTACAGACCTGTCTCTAACCAGCTAAAAAACTGTCTCTAACCAGCAACAGACCAGTCTCTAACCAGCTACAGACCTTTCTCTAACCAGCTAAAAGACTGTCTCTAACCAGCTACAGACCTGTCTCTAACCAGCTGAAAAACTGTCTCTAACCAACAACAGACCAGTCTCTAACCAGCTACAGACCTGTCTCTAACCAGTTACAGACCTGTCTCTAACCAGCTACAGACCTGTCTCTAACCAGGTACAGACCCGTCACTAACCAGTTAAAGGACCTGTCTCTAACCAGCTAAAAAACTGTCTCTAACCGGGAACAGACCTGTTTCTAACCAGTTACAGACCTGTTTATAACCAGTTACAGACCTGTTCCTAACTACCTACAGACCTGTCTCTAACCAGCTACAGACCTGTCTCCAACCAGTTAAAAACCTCTCTCTAAATAGCTACAGACCGGTCTCTAACCAACAACAGACCAGTCTCTAACCAGCTACAGACCAGTCTTTAACCAGTTAAAGACCTGTCTCTAACCAGCTACAGACCTGTCTCTAACCAGGTACAGACCCGTCTCTAACCAGTTACAGACCTGTCTCTAACCAGCGAAAAATCAGTCTCTAACCAGTTACAGACCTGTCTCTCACCAGTTACAGACCTGTCTCAAACCAGCTAAAAAACTGTCTCTAACCAGTTACAGACCTGTCTCTAACCAGCTACAGACCTGTCTCTCACCAGTTACAGACCTGTCTCAAACCAGCTAAAAAACTGTCTCTAACCAGTTACAGACCTGTCTCTAACCAGCTAAAAGACTGTATCTTACCAGTTACAGACCTGTCTCTAACCAGCTACAGACCTGTCTCTAACCAGTTACAGACCTGTCTCTAACCAGCTAAAAAAAACTGTCTCTAACCAGCTACAGACCTGTCTATAACCAGTTACAGACCTGTTTCTAACTACCTACAGACCTGTTTCTAACCAGTTAAAGACCTCTCTCTTACCAGTTACAGACCTGTCTCTAACTAGCTAAAAAACTGTCTCTAACCAGCGAGAGACCCGTCTCTAACCAGTTAAAGGACCTGTCTCTAACCAGCTAAAAAACTGTCTCTAACCAGCTACAGACCTGTCTCTAACCAGTTACAGACCCGTCTCTAACCAGTTACAGACTTGTCTCTAACCAACTACAGACCTGTCTCTAACCAGCTAAAAAACTGTCTCTAACCAGCTACAGACTTGTCTCTAACCAGCTACAGACCTGTCTCTAACCAGCTGCAGACCTGTCTCTAACCAGTTTAAGACCTCTCTCTAACCAGCTACAGACCCGTCTCTAACCAGCTACAGACCTTTCTCTAACCAGCTAAAAAACTGTCTTTAACCAACAACAGACCAGTCTCTAACCAGCTAAAGACCTGTCTCTAACTGGTTACAGACCTGTCTCTAACCAGCTACAGACCTGTCTCTAACCAGGTACAGACCCGTCTCTAACCAGTTAAAGGACCTGTCTCTAACCAGCTAAAAAACTGTCTCTAACCAGCTACAGACCTGTCTCTAACCAGTTACAGACCCGTCTCTAACCAGCTACAGACTTGTCTCTAACCAACTACAGACCTGTCTCAAACCAGCTAAAAGACTGTCTGTAACCAGCTACAGACCTGTCTCTAACCAGCTAAAAAACTGTCTTTAACCAACAACAGACCAGTCTCTAACCAGCTAAAGACCTGTCTCTAACCAGTTACAGACTTGTCTATAACCAGCTACAGACCTGTCTCTAACCAGGTACAGACCCGTCTCTAACCAGTTAAAGGACCTGTCTCTAACCAGCTAAAAAACTGTCTATAACCAGTTACAGACCTGTCTCTAACCAGGAACAGACCTCTCTCTCACCAGTTACAGACCTGTCTCTAACCAGCTAAAAAACTGTCTCTAACCAGTTACAGACCTGTCTCTAACCAGCTACAGACATTTCTATAACCAGTTACAGACCTCTTTCTAACTAGCTACAGACCTTTCTCTAACCAGCTACAGACCTGTCTCTAACCAGTTACAGACCTGTCTCTAACCAGCTACAGACCTGTCTCCAACCAGTTAAAAACCTCTCTCTAAATAGCTACAGACCGGTCTCTAACCAACAACAGACCAGTCTCTAACCAGCTACAGACCAGTCTTTAACCAGTTAAAGACCTGTCTCTAACCAGCTACAGACCTGTCTCTAACCAGGTACAGACCCGTCTCTAACCAGTTACAGACCTGTCTCTAACCAGCGAAAAATCAGTCTCTAACCAGTTACAGACCTGTCTCTCACCAGTTACAGACCTGTCTCAAACCAGCTAAAAAACTGTCTCTAACCAGTTACAGACCTGTCTCTAACCAGCTACAGACCTGTCTCTCACCAGTTACAGACCTGTCTCAAACCAGCTAAAAAACTGTCTCTAACCAGTTACAGACCTGTCTCTAACCAGCTAAAAGACTGTATCTTACCAGTTACAGACCTGTCTCTAACCAGCTACAGACCTGTCTCTAACCAGTTACAGACCTGTCTATAACCAGTTACAGACCTGTTCCTAACCAGCTACAGACCTGTCTCTAACCACCTACAGATCTGTCTCTAACCAGTTACAGACCTGTCTCTAACCAGGTACTCACCCGTCTCTAACCAGTTAAAGGACCTGTCTCTAACCAGCTAAAAAACTGTCTCTAACCAGTTACAGACCTGTCTCTAACCAGGTACTCACCCGTCTCTAACCAGTTAAAGGACCTGTCTCTAACCAGCTAAAAAACTGTCTCTAACCGGGAACAGACCTGTCTCTAACCAGTTACAGACCTGTCTCTAACCAGCTAAGGAACTGTCTCTAACCAGGAACAGACATGTCTCTAACCAGTTACAGACCTGTCTCTAACCAGTTACAGACCTGTTCCTAACTACCTACAGACCAGTCTCTAACCAGCTACAGACCTGTCTCTAACCAACAACAGACCAGTCTCTAACCAGCTACAGACCTGTCTCTAACCAACAACAGACCAGTCTCTAACCAGCTACAGACCTGTCTCTAACCAGTTACAGACCCGTCTCTAACCAGCTAAAAGACTGTCTCTAACCAGTTACAGACCTGTCTCTAACCAGCTAAAAAACTGTCTCTAACCAACAACAGACCCGTATCTAACCAGTTAAAGGACCTGTCTCTAACCAGCTAAAAAACTGTCTATAACCGGGAACAGACCTGTCTCTAACAAGTTACAGACCTGTCTATAACCAGCTAAAAAACTGTCTCTAACCAGCAACAGACCAGTCTCTAACCAGCTACAGACCTGTCTCTAACCAGTTACAGACCTGTCCCTAAACAGCTACAGACCCGTCTCTAACCAGTTAAAGGACCTGTCTCTACCCAGCTAAAAAACTGTCTCTAACCAGCAACAGACTTGTCTCTAACCAGTTACAGACCTGTCTATAACCAGTTACAGACCTGTCTATAACCAGTTAAAGACCTGTTTCTAACTAGCTACAGACCTGTCTCTAACCAGCTGCAGACCTGTCTCCAACCAGTTTAAGACCTCTGTCTAACCAGCTACAGACCCGTCTCTAACCAGCTACAGACCTTTCTCTAACCAGCTAAAAAAACTTTCTCTAACCAGCTACAGACCCGTCTCTAACCAGCTACAGACCCGTCTCTAACCAGTTACAGACCTGTCTCTCACCAGTTACAGACCTGTCTCTAACCAGCTACAGACGTGTCACTAACCAGTTACAGACCTGTCTCTAACCAGCTAAAAAACTGTCTCTAACCAGCTAAAGACCTGTCTCTAACCAGCTAAAAGACTGTCTCTAACCAGTTACAGACCTGTCTCTAACCAGCTAAAAAACTGTCTCTAACCAACAACAGACCAGTCTCTAATCAGCTAAAGACCTGTCTCTAACCAGTTACAGACCTGTCTCTAACCAGCTATGGGCCTGTCTCTTACCAGGTACAGACCCGTCTCTAACCAGGTAAAGGACCTGTCTCTAACCAGCTAAAAAAACTGTCTCTAACCAGCTACAGACCTGTATCTAACCAGTTACAGACCCGTCTCTAACCAGCTACAGACTTGTCTCTAACCAACTACAGACCTGTCTCTAACCAGCTACAGACCTGTCTCTAACCAGCTACAGACCCGTCTCTAACCAGCAACAGACCTGTCTCTAACCAGCTACAGACGTGTCACTAACCAGTTACAGACCTGTCTCTAACCAGTTTAAGACCTCTCTCTAACCAGCTACAGACCCGTCTCTAACCAGCTAAAGACCAGTCTCTAACCAGCTAAAAAACTTTCTCTAACCAGCTACAGACCTGTCTCTAACCAGCTACAGACCTGTCTCTAACCAGCAACAGACCCGTCTCTAACCAGTTACAGACCCGTCTCTAACCAGCTACAGACCTGTCTCTAACCAGTTACAGACCTGTCTCTCACCAGTTACAGACCTGTCTCTAACCAGCTACAGACGTGTCACAAACCAGTTACAGACCCGTCTCTAACCAGCTAAAAAACTGTCTCTTACCAGCTACAGACCTGTCTCTAACCAGCTAAAAGACTGTCTCTAACCAGTTACAGACCTGTCTCTAACCAGCTAAAAACCTGTCTCTAACCAGTTACAGACCTGTCTCTAACCAGCTACAGACCTGTCTCTAACCAGGTAAGGACCCGTCTCTAACCAGGTAAAGGACCAGTCTCTAACCAGCTAAAAAACTGTCTCTAACCAGCTACAGATCTGTCTCTAACCAGTTACAGACCCGTCACTACCCAGCTACAGACTTGTCTCTAACCAACTACAGACCTGTCTCTAACCAGCTACAGACCTGTCTCTAACCAGCTAAAAGACTGTCTCTAACCAGTTACAGACCTGTCTCTAACCAGCTAAAAAACGTTCTCTAACCAGCAACAGACCAGTCTCTAACCAGCTACAGACCAGTCTCTAACCAGCTAAAAGACTGTCTCTAACCAGTTACAGACCCGTCTCTAACCAGCTAAAAGACTGTCTCTAACCAGTTACAGACCTGTCTCTAACCAGCTAAAAAACTGTCTCTAACCAGCAACAGACCAGTCTCTAACCAGCTACAGACCTTTCTCTAACCAGCTAAAAGACTGTCTCTAACCAGTTACAGACCTGTCTCTAACCAGCTAAAAAACTGTCTCTAACCAACAACAGACCAGTCTCTAACCAGCTACAGACCTGTCTCTAACCAGTTACAGACCTGTCTCTAACCAGCTACAGACCTGTCTCTAACCAGGTACAGACCCGTCACTAACCAGTTAAAGGACCTGTCTCTAACCAGCTAAAAAACTGTCTCTAACCGGGAACAGACCTGTCTCTAACCAGTTACAGACCTGTCTATAACCAGTTAAAGACCTGTTTCTAACTAGCTACAGACCTGTCTCTAACCAGTTACAGACCTGTTTATAACCAGTTACAGACCTGTTCCTAACTACCTACAGACCTGTCTCTAACCAGCAACAGACCTGTCTCCAACCAGTTAAAAACCTCTCTCTAAATAGCTACAGACCGGTCTCTAACCAACAAAAGACCAGTCTCTAACCAGCTACAGACCAGTCTTTAACCAGTGACAGACCTGTCTCTAACCAGCTACAGACCTGTCTCTAACCAGGTACAGACCCGTCTCTAACCAGCTACAGACCTGTCTCTAACCAGCTACAGACCTGTCTCTAACCAGCTACAGACTTGTCTCTAACCAACTACAGACCTGTCTCCAACCAGCTACAGATCTGTCTCTAACCAGCTACAGACCTGTCTCTAACCAGTTACAGACCTGTCTCTAACCAGCTAAAAAACTGTCTCTAACCACTTACAGACCTGTCTCTAACCAGCTAAAAAAAACTGTCTCTAACCAGGAACAGACCTCTCTCTAACCAGTTACAGACCTGTTTCTAACCAGCTAGAGACCTTTCTATAACCAGTTACAGACCTGTCTCTAACCATCTACAGAACTGTCTCTAACCAGGTACAGACCCGTCTCTAACCAGTTAAAGGACCTGTCTCTAACCAGCTAAAAAACTGTCTCTAACCGGGAACAGACCTGTCTCTAACCAGTTGCAGACCTGTCTATAACCAGTTAAAGACCTGTTTCTAACCAGCTACAGACCTGTCTCTAACCAGTTACAGACCTGTCTCTATCCAGGTAAGAAACTGTCTCTAACCAGTTACAGACCTGTCTATGACCAGTTACAGACCTGTTCCTAACTACCTACAGACCTGTCTCTAACCAGCTACAGACCTGTCTCCAACCAGTTAAAAACCTCTCTCTAAATAGCTACAGACCGGTCTCTAACCAACAACAGACCAGTCTCTAACCAGCTACAGACCAGTCTTTAACCAGTTAAAGACCTGTCTCTAACCAGCTACAGACCTGTCTCTAACCAGGTACAGACCCGTCTCTAACCAGTTACAGACCTGTCTCTAACCAGCGAAAAATCAGTCTCTAACCAGTTACAGACCTGTCTCTAACCAGTTACAGACCTGTCTCTAACCAGCTACAGACCTGTCTCTAACCAGCTACAGACCTGTCTCTCACCAGTTACAGACCTGTCTCAAACCAGCTAAAAAACTGTCTCTAACCAGTTACAGACCTGTCTCTAACCAGCTACAGACCTGTCTCTAACCAGCTAAAAGACTGTATCTTACCAGTTACAGACCTGTCTCTAACCAGCTACAGACCTGTCTCTCACCAGTTACAGACCTGTCTCAAACCAGCTAAAAAACTGTCTCTAACCAGTTACAGACCTGTCTCTAACCAGCTAAAAAAAACTGTCTCTAACCAGCTACAGACCTGTCTATAACCAGTTACAGACCTGTTTCTAACTACCTACAGACCTGTTTCTAACCAGTTAAAGACCTCTCTCTTACCAGTTACAGACCTGTCTCTAACCAGCTAAAAAACTGTCTATAACCAGCGAGAGACCCGTCTCTAACCAGTTACAGACCTGTCTCTAACCAGGAACAGACCTGTCTCTAACCAGCTAAAAAACTGTCTCTATCCAGCTACAGACCTGTCTCTCACCAGTTACAGACCTGTCTCTAACCAGCTAAAAAACGGTCTCTAACCAGCTACAGACCTGTCTATAAGCAGTTTCAGACCTGTTTCTAACCAGCTACAGACCTGTCTCTAACCAGCTACGGACCTGTCTATAACCAGTTAAAGACCTCTCTCTAACCAGCTACAGACCCGTCTCTAACCAGCTACAGATGTGTCACTAACTAGCTACAGACCTGTCTCTAACCCCTTACAGACCTGTCTCTAACCAGCTAAAAAAACTGTCTCTTACCAGCAACAGACCAGTCTCTAACCAGCTACAGACCTGTCTCTAACCAGTTACAGACCTGTCTCTAACCAGCTACAGACCCGTCTCTAACCAGTTAAAGGACCTGTCTCTACCCAGCTAAAAAACTGTCTCTAACCAGGAACAGACTTGTCTCTAACCAGTTACAGACCTGTCTATAACCAGTTACAGACCTGTCTGTAACCAGTTAAAGACCTGTTTCTAACTAGCTACAGACCCTTCTCTAACCAGCTGCAGACCTGTCTCTAACCAGTTTAAGACCTCTCTCTAACCAGCTACAGACCCGTCTCTAACCAGCTACAGACCTTTCTCTAACCAGCTAAAAAACTTTCTCTAACCAGCTACAGCCCTGTCTATAACCAGTTAAGCACTTGTTTCTAACTAGCTACAGACCTGTCTCTAACCAGTTTAAGACCTCTCTCTAACCAGCTACAGACCTTTCTCTAACCAGCTTAAAAACTGTCTCTAACCAGCGACAGACCTGTCTCTAACCAGTTGCAGACCCGTCTCTAACCAGCTACAGACGTGTCACTAACCAGCTACAGACCTGTCTCTAACCAGCTAAAAGACTGTCTCTAACCAGTTACAGACCTGTCTCTAACCAGCTAAAAAACTGTCTTTAACCAACAACAGACCAGTCTCTAACCAGCTAAAGACCTGTCTCTAACCAGTTACAGACCTGTCTCTAACCAGCTACAGACCTGTCTCTAACCAGGTACAGACCCGTCTCTAACCAGGTACAGACCCGTCTCTAACCAGTTAAAGGACCTGTCTCTAACCAGCTAAAAAACTGTCTCTAACCAGCTACAGACCCGTCTCTAACCAGCTACAGACCCGTCTCTAACCAGCTACAGACTTGTCTCTAACCAACTACAGACCTGTCTCTCACCAGTTACAGACCTGTCTCTAACCAACAACAGACCTGTCTCTAACCAGCTACAGACCTGTCTCTAACCAGGTACAGACCCGTCTCTAACCAGTTAAAGGAACTGTCTCTAACCAGCTACAGACTTGTCTCTAACCAGCTACAGACCTGTCTCTAACCAGCTGCAGACCTGTCTCTAACCAGTTTAAGACCTCTCTCTAACCAGCTACAGACCCGTCTCTAACCAGCTACAGACCTTTCTCTAACCAGCTAAAAAACTTTCTCTAACCAGCGACAGACCTGTCTCTAACCAGTTACAGACCCGTCTCTAACCAGCTAAAAAACTGTCTTTAACCAACAACAGACCAGTCTCTAACCAGCTAAAGACCTGTCTCTTACCAGTTACAGACCTGTCTCTAACCAGCTACAGACCTGTCTCTAACCAGGTACAGACCCGTCTCTAACCAGTTAAAGGACCTGTCTCTAACCAGCTAAAAAACTGTCTCTAACCAGCTACAGACCTGTCTCTAACCAGTTACAGACCCGTCTCTAACCAGCTACAGACTTGTCTCTAACCAACTACAGACCTGTCTCTAACCAGCTAAAAAACTGTCTCTAACCAGCTACAGACCTGTCTCTAACCAGCTAAAAGACTGTCTCTAACCAGTTACAGACCTGTCTCTAACCAGTTACAGACCTGTCTCTAACCAGGAACAGACCTGTCTCTCACCAGTTACAGACCTTTCTCTAACCAGCTAAAAAACTGTCTCTAACCAGTTACAGACATTTCTATAACCAGTTACAGACCTGTTTCTAACTAGCTACAGACCTTTCTCTAACCAGCTACAGACCTGTCTCTAACCAGTTACAGACCTGTCTCTCACCAGTTACAGACTTGTCTCTAACCAGCTACAGACCTGTCTATAACCAGTTACAGACCTGTTTCTAACTAGCTACAGACCTGTCTCTAACCAGCTACAGACCTGTCTCTAACCAGCTACAGACCCGTCTCTAACCAGTTACAGACCCGTCTCTAACCAGCTACAGACCTGTCTCTAACCAGTTAAAGACCTGTCTCTCACCAGTTACAGACCTGTCTCTAACCAACTAAAAAACTGACTCTAACCAGCTACAGACCTGTCTCTAACCAGCTACAGACCAGTCTCTAACCAGTTACAGACCCGTCTCTAACCAGTTACAGACCTGTCTCTCACCAGTTACAGACCTGTCTCTAACCAACTAAAAAACTGTCTCTAACCAGCTACAGACCTGTCTCTAACCAGCTACAGACGTCTCTAACCAGTTACAGACCCGTCTCTAACCAGCTACAGACCTGTTTCTAACCAGCTACAGACCTGTCTCTAACCTGCTACAGACTTGTCTCTAACCACCTACAGACCTGTCTATAACCAGTTACAGACCTGTTTCTAACTAGCCACAGACCTGTCTCTAACCAGCTACAGACCCGTCTCTAACCAGCTAAAAAACTGTCTCTAACCAGCTACAGATCTGTCTCTAACCAGTTACAGACCCGTCTCTACCCAGCTACAGACTTGTCTCTAACCAACTACAGACCTGTCTTTAACCAGCTACAGACCTGTCTCTAACCAGCTAAAAGACTGTCTCTAACCAGTTACAGACCTGTCTCTAACCAGCTAAAAAACGTTCTCTAACCAGCAACAGACCAGTCTCTAACCAGCTACAGACCAGTCTCTAACCAGCTAAAAGACTGTCTCTAACCAGTTACAGACCCGTCTCTAACCAGCTAAAAGACTGTCTCTAACCAGCTAAAAAACTGTCTCTAACCAGCAACAGACCAGTCTCTAACCAGCTACAGACCAGTCTCTAACCAGCTAAAAGACTGTCTCTAACCAGTTACAGACCCGTCTCTAACCAGCTAAAAGACTGTCTCTAACCAGTTACAGACCTGTCTCTAACCAGCTACAGACCTGTCTCTAACCAGCTAAAAGACTGTCTCTAACCAGTTACAGACCTGTCTCTAACCAGCTTAAAAACTGTCTCTAACCAACAACAGACCAGTCTCTAACCAGCTACAGACCTGTCTCTAACCAGTTACAGACCTGTCTCTAACCAGATACAGACCTGTCTCTAACCAGCTACAGACCTGTCTCTAACCAGGTACAGACCCGTATCTAACCTGTCTCTAACCAGCTAAAAAACTGTCTATAACCGGGAACAGACCTGTCTCTAACAAGTTACAGACCTGTCTATAACCAGCTAAAAAACTGTCTCTAACCAGCAACAGACCAGTCTCTAACCAGCTACAGACCTGTCTCTAACCAGTTACAGACCTGTCCCTAACCAGCTACAGACCCGTCTCTAACCAGTTAAAGGACCTGTCTCTACCCAGCTAAAAAACTGTCTCTAACCAGCAACAGACTTGTCTCTAACCAGTTACAGACCTGTCTATAACCAGTTACAGACCTGTCTATAACCACTTAAAGACCTGTTTCTAACTAGCTACAGACCTGTCTCTAACCAGCTGCAGACCTGTCTCCAACCAGTTTAAGACCTCTCTCTAACCAGCTACAGACCCGTCTCTAACCAGCTACAGACCTTTCTCTAACCAGCTAAAAAACTTTCTCTAACCAGCTACAGACCTGTCTCTAACCACCTACAGACCCGTCTCTAACCAGCAACAGACCTGTCTCTAACCAGTTACAGACCTGTCTCTCACCAGTTACAGACCTGTCTCTAACCAGCTACAGACGTGTCACTAACCAGTTACAGACCTGTCTCTAACCAGCTAAAAAACTGTCTCTAACCAGCTACAGACCTGTTTATAACCAGCTAAAAGACTGTCTCTAACCAGTTACAGACCTGTCTCTAACCAGCTAAAAAACTGTCTCTAACCAACAACAGACCAGTCTCTAACCAGCTAAAGACCTGTCTCTAACCAGTTACAGACCTGTCTCTAACCAGCTATGGACCTGTCTCTTACCAGGTACAGACCCGTCTCTAACCAGGTAAAGGACCTGTCTCTAACCAGCTAAAAAACTGTCTCTAACCAGCTACAGACCTGTATCTAACCAGTTACAGACCCGTCTCTAACCAGCTACAGACTTGTCTCTAACCAACTACAGACCTGTCTCTAACCAGCTACAGACCTGTCTCTAACCAGCAACAGACCTGTCTCTAACCAGCTACAGACGTGTCACTAACCCCTTACAGACCTGTCTCTAACCAGCTAAAAAACTGTCTCTAACCAGCTACAGACCTGTTTCTAACCAGGAACAGACTTGTCTCTAACCAGTTACAGACCTGTCTATAACCAGTTACAGACCTGTCTATAACCAGTTAAAGACCTGTTTCTAACTAGCTACAGACCTGTCTCTAACCAGCTGCAGACCTGTCTCCAACCAGTTTAAGACCTCTCTCTAACCAGCTACAGACCCGTCTCTAACCAGCTACAGACCAGTCTCTAACCAGCTAAAAAACTTTCTCTAACCAGCTACAAACCCGTCTCTAACCAGCTACAGACCTGTCTCTAACCAGCAACAGACCCGTCTCTAACCAGTTACAGACCCGTCTCTAACCAGCTACAGACCTGTCTCTCACCAGTTACAGACCTGTCTCTCACCAGTTACAGACCTGTCTCTAACCAGCTACAGACGTGTCACTAACCAGTTACAGACCCGTCTCTAACCAGCTAAAAAACTGTCTCTTACCAGCTACAGACCTGTCTCTAACCAGCTAAAAGACTGTCTCTAACCAGTTACAGACCTGTCTCTAACCAGCTAAAAAACTGTCTCTAACCAACAACAGACCAGTCTCTAACCAGCTAAAGACCTGTCTCTAACCAGTTACAGACCTGTCTCTAACCAGCTACAGACCTGTCTCTAACCAGGTAAGGACCCGTCTCTAACCAGGTAAAGGACCAGTCTCTAACCAGCTAAAAAACTGTCTCTAACCAGCTACAGATCTGTCTCTAACCAGTTACAGACCCGTCTCTAACCAGCTAAAAGACTGTCTCTAACCAGTTACAGACCTGTCTCTAACCAGCTAAAAAACGTTCTCTAACCAGCAACAGACCAGTCTCTAACCAGCTACAGACCAGTCTCTAACCAGCTAAAAGACTGTCTCTAACCAGTTACAGACCCGTCTCTAACCAGCTAAAAGACTGTCTCTAACCAGTTACAGACCTGTCTCTAACCAGCTAAAAAACTGTCTCTAACCAGCAACAGACCAGTCTCTAACCAGCTACAGACCTTTCTCTAACCAGCTAAAAGACTGTCTCTAACCAGCTACAGACCTGTCTCTAACCAGCTAAAAAACTGTCTCTAACCAACAACAGACCAGTCTCTAACCAGCTACAGACCTGTCTCTAACCAGTTACAGACCTGTCTCTAACCAGCTACAGACCTGTCTCTAACCAGGTACAGACCCGTCTCTAACCAGTTAAAGGACCTGTCTCTAACCAGCTAAAAAACTGTCTCTAACCAGCTACAGACCTGTCTCTAACCAGTTACAGACCCGTCTCTAACCAGCTACAGACTTGTCTCTAACCAACTACAGACCTGTCTCAAACCAGCTAAAAGACTGTCTGTAACCAGCTACAGACCTGTCTCTAACCAGCTAAAAAACTGTCTTTAACCAACAACAGACCAGTCTCTAACCAGCTAAAGACCTGTCTCTAACCAGTTACAGACTTGTCTATAACCAGCTACAGACCTGTCTCTAACCAGGTACAGACCCGTCTCTAACCAGTTAAAGGACCTGTCTCTAACCAGCTAAAAAACTGTCTATAACCAGTTACAGACCTGTCTCTAACCAGGAACAGACCTCTCTCTCACCAGTTACAGACCTGTCTCTAACCAGCTAAAAAACTGTCTCTAACCAGTTACAGACCTGTCTCTAACCAGCTACAGACATTTCTATAACCAGTTACAGACCTCTTTCTAACTAGCTACAGACCTTTCTCTAACCAGCTACAGACCTGTCTCTAACCAGTTACAGACCTGTCTCTAACCAGCTACAGACCTGTCTCCAACCAGTTAAAAACCTCTCTCTAAATAGCTACAGACCGGTCTCTAACCAACAACAGACCAGTCTCTAACCAGCTACAGACCAGTCTTTAACCAGTTAAAGACCTGTCTCTAACCAGCTACAGACCTGTCTCTAACCAGGTACAGACCCGTCTCTAACCAGTTACAGACCTGTCTCTAACCAGCGAAAAATCAGTCTCTAACCAGTTACAGACCTGTCTCTCACCAGTTACAGACCTGTCTCAAACCAGCTAAAAAACTGTCTCTAACCAGTTACAGACCTGTCTCTAACCAGCTACAGACCTGTCTCTCACCAGTTACAGACCTGTCTCAAACCAGCTAAAAAACTGTCTCTAACCAGTTACAGACCTGTCTCTAACCAGCTAAAAGACTGTATCTTACCAGTTACAGACCTGTCTCTAACCAGCTACAGACCTGTCTCTAACCAGTTACAGACCTGTCTCTAACCAGCTAAAAAAAACTGTCTCTAACCAGCTACAGACCTGTCTATAACCAGTTACAGACCTGTTTCTAACTACCTACAGACCTGTTTCTAACCAGTTAAAGACCTCTCTCTTACCAGTTACAGACCTGTCTCTAACTAGCTAAAAAACTGTCTCTAACCAGCGAGAGACCCGTCTCTAACCAGTTAAAGGACCTGTCTCTAACCAGCTAAAAAACTGTCTCTAACCAGCTACAGACCTGTCTCTAACCAGTTACAGACCCGTCTCTAACCAGTTACAGACTTGTCTCTAACCAACTACAGACCTGTCTCTAACCAGCTAAAAAACTGTCTCTAACCAGCTACAGACTTGTCTCTAACCAGCTACAGACCTGTCTCTAACCAGCTGCAGACCTGTCTCTAACCAGTTTAAGACCTCTCTCTAACCAGCTACAGACCCGTCTCTAACCAGCTACAGACCTTTCTCTAACCAGCTAAAAAACTTTCTCTAACC
Organism: Telmatherina bonti; assembly: GCF_933228915.1. Classification (NCBI taxonomy): domain Eukaryota; kingdom Metazoa; phylum Chordata; class Actinopteri; order Atheriniformes; family Telmatherinidae; genus Telmatherina; species Telmatherina bonti. Next base: position 32,306,296 of record NC_136632.1, read on the forward strand.
AGTGACAGACCTGTCTCTAACCAGTTACAGACCCGTCTCTAACCAGCTACAGACCTGTCTCTAACCAGCTACAGACCTGTCTCTAACCAGCTGCAGACCTGTCTCTAACCAGTTTAAGACCTCTCTCTAACCAGCTACAGACCCGTCTCTAACCAGCTACAGACCTTTCTCTAACCAGCTACAGACCTGTCTCTAACCAGCTATAGACGTGTCACTAACCAGTTACAGACCTGTCTCTAACCAGCTAAAAAACTGTCTCTAACCAGCTACAGACCTGTCTCTAACCAGCTAAAAGACTGTCTCTAACCAGTTACAGACCTGTCTCTAACCAGCTAAAAAACTGTCTTTAACCAACAACAGACCAGTCTCTAACCAGCTAAAGACCTGTCTCTAACTGGTTACAGACCTGTCTCTAACCAGCTACAGACCTGTCTCTAACCAGGTACAGACCCGTCTCTAACCAGTTAAAGGACCTGTCTCTAACCAGCTAAAAAACTGTTTCTAACCAGCTACAGACCTGTCTCTAACCAGTTACAGACCCGTCTCTAACCAGCTACAGACTTGTCTCTAACCAACTACAGACCTGTCTCAAACCAGCTAAAAGACTGTCTGTAACCAGCTACAGACCTGTCTCTAACCAGCTAAAAAACTGTCTTTAACCAACAACAGACCAGTCTCTAACCAGCTAAAGACCTGTCTCTAACCAGTTACAGACTTGTCTATAACCAGCTACAGACCTGTCTCTAACCAGGTACAGACCCGTCTCTAACCAGTTAAAGGACCTGTCTCTAACCAGCTAAAAAACTGTCTATAACCAGTTACAGACCTGTCTCTAACCAGGAACAGACGTCTCTCTCACCAGTTACAGACCTGTCTCTAACCAGCTAAAAAACTGTCTCTAACCAGTTACAGACCTGTCTCTAACCAGCTACAGACATTTCTATAACCAGTTACAGACCTGTTTCTAACTAGCTACAGACCTTTCTCTAACCAGCTACAGACCTGTCTCTAACCAGTTACAGACCTGTCTATAACCAGTTACAGACCTGTTTCTAACTAGCTACAGACCTGTCTCTAACCAGCTACAGACCTGTCTCTAACCAGCTACAGACCCGTCTCTAACCAGTTACAGACCCGTCTCTAACCAGCTACAGACCTGTCTCTAACCAGTTAAAGACCTGTCTCTCACCAGTTACAGACCTGTCTCTAACCAACTAAAAAACTGTCTCTAACCAGCTACAGACCTGTCTCTAACCAGCTACAGACACGTCTCTAACCAGTTACAGACCCGTCTCTAACCAGTTAAAGACCTGTCTCTCACCAGTTACAGACCTGTCTCTAACCAACTAAAAAACTGTCTCTAACCAGCTACAGACCTGTCTCTAACCAGCTACAGACCCGTCTCTAACCAGCTACAGACCTGTTTCTAACCAGCTACAGACCTGTCTCTAACCTGCTACAGACTTGTCTCTAACCACCTACAGACCTGTCTATAACCAGTTACAGACCTGTTTCTAACTAGCCACAGACCTGTCTCTAACCAGCTACAGACCCGTCTCTAACCAGCTAAAAAACTGTCTCTAACCAGCTACAGATGTGTCACTAACCAGCTAAAAGACTGTCTCAAACCAGCTACAGACCTGTCTCTAACCAGCTACAGACCCATCTCTAACCATCTACAAACCTGTCTCTAACCAGTTACAGACCTGTCTCTAACCAGCTACAGATGTGTCACTAACCAGCTAAAAGACTGTCTCAAACCAGCTACAGACCTGTCTCTAACCAGCTAAAAAACTGTCTAACCAGCAACAGACCAGTCTCTAACCAGCTACAGACCCGTCTCTAACCAGCTACAAACCTGTCTCTAACCAGTTACAGACCTGTCTCAAACCAGCTAATAAAAAAACTCTCTCTAACCAGTTACAGACCGGTCTCTGACCAGTTACAGACCTGTCTCTAACCAGCTAAAAAAAAAAACTGTCTCTAACCAGCTGCAGACATGTCTCTAACCAGCTACAGACCTGTCTATAACCAATTACAGACCTGTTTCTAACTACCTACAGACCTGTCTCTAACCAGCTACAGACCTGTCTCTAACCAGTTACAGACCTGTCTCTCACCAGTTACAGACCTGTCTCTAACCAGCTAAAAACTGTCTCTAACCAGCTACAGACCTGTCTATAAGCAGTTTCAGACCTGTTTCTAACTAGCTAAAGACCTGTCTCTAACCAGCTACGGACCTGTCTATAACCAGTTAAAAACCTCTCTCTAACCAGCTACAGACCCGTCTCTAACCAGCTACAAACCTGTCTCTAACCAGTTACAGACCTGTCTCAAACCAGCTAATAAAAAAACTGTCTCTAACCAGTTACAGACCGGTCTCTGACCAGTTACAGACCTGTTTCTAACTACCTACAGACCTGTCTCTAACCAGCTACAGACCTGTCTCTAACCAGTTACAGACCTGTTTCTAACTGCCTACAGACCTGTCTCTAACCAGCTACAGACCTGTCTCTAACCAGTTACAGACCTGTCTCTCACCAGTTACAGACCTGTCTATAAGCAGTTTCAGACCTGTTTCTAACTAGCTAAAGACCTGTCTCTAACCAGCTACGGACCTGTCTATAACCAGTTAAAAACCTCTCTCTAACCAGCTAAAGACCCGTCTCTAACCAGCTACAGACCTGTCTCTAACCAGCTACAGATGTGTCACTGACCAGCTTCAGACCTGTCTCTTACCAGCTACAGACCTGTCTCTAACCAGCTACAGACCTGTCTCTAACCAGGTACAGACCTGTCTCTAACCAGCTAAAAAACTGTCTCTTACCAGTTACAGACCTTTCTCTAACCAGCGAAAGATCAGTCTCTAACCAGTTACAGACCTGTCTCTAACCCGCGAAAGATCAGTCTCTAACCAGTTACAGACCAGTCTCTAACCAGCTAAAAAACTGTCTCTAACCAGTTACAGACCTGTCTCTAACCAGCTAAAAAACTGTCTCTAACCAGCTACAGACCTGTCTCTAACCAGTTACAGACCTGTCTCTCACCAGTTACAGACCTGTCTCTAACCAGCTAAAAAACTGTCTCTAACCAGCGACAGACCTGTCTCTCAACAGCTACAGACCTGTCTCTCAAAAGGTACAGACGTATCACTAACCAGTTACAGACCTGTCTCTAACCAGCTAAAGACCTGTCTCTAACCAGTTACAGACTTGTCTCTAACCAGCTACAGACCTGTCTCTAACCAGGTACAGACCCGTCTCTAACCAGTTAAAGGACCTGTCTCTAACCAGCTAAAAAACTGTCTCTAACCAGCTACAGACCTGTCTCTAACCAGTTACAGACCTGTCTCTAACCAGCTACAGACGTGTCACTAACCAGTTACAGACCTGTCTCTAACCAGCTAAAAAACTGTCTCTAACCAGCTACAGACCTGTCTCTAACCAGCTAAAAGACTGTCTCTAACCAGTTACAGACCTGTCTCTAACCAGCTAAAAAACTGTCTCTAACCAACAACAGACCAGTCTCTAACCAGCTACAGACCTGTCTCTAACCAGCTACAGACCTGTCTCTAACCAGCTACAGACCTGTCTCTAACCAGGTACAGACCCGTCTCTAACCAGTTAAAGGACCTGTCTCTAACCAGCTAAAAAACTGTCTCTAACCGGGAACAGACCTGTCTCTAACCAGTTACAGACCTGTCTATAACCAGTTAAAGACCTGTTTCTAACTAGCTACAGACCTGTCTCTAACCAGTTACAGACATGTCTCTAACCAGCTAAGAAACTGTCTCTAACCAGGAACAGACATGTCTCTAACCAGTTACAGACCTGTCTCTAACCAGTTACAGACCTGTTACTAACTACCTACAGACCTGTCTCCAACCAGTTAAAAACCTCTCTCTAAATAGCGACAGACCGGTCTCTAACCAACAACAGACCAGTCTCTAACCAGCTACAGACCAGTCTCTAACCAGTTACAGACCTGTCTCTAACCAGCTACAGACCTGTCTCTAACCAGGTACAGACCCGTCTCTAACCAGTTACAGACCTTTCTATAACCAGTTACCGACCTGTCTCAAACCAGTTACAGACCTGTCTCTAACCATCTACAGAACTGTCTCTAACCAGTTACAGACCTGTCTCTAACCAGTTACAGACCTGTCTCTAACCAGCTAAAAAACTGTCTCTAACCAGTTGCAGACTTGTCTCTAACCAGCTACAGACCTGTCTCTAACCAGCTACAGACCTGTCACTAACCAGCTACAGACCTGTCTCTCACCAGCTACAGACCTGTCTCTAACCAGCTACAGACATGTCACTAACCAGTTACAGACCTGTCTCTAACCAGCTAAAAAACTGTCTCTACCCAGCTACAGACCTGTCTCTAACCAGCTAAAAGACTGTCTCTAACCAGTTGCAGACCTGTCTCTAACCAGCTACAGACCTGTCTCTAACCAGTTACAGACCAGTCTCTAACCAGCTACAGACCGGTCACTAACCAGTTACAGACCTGTCTCTAACCAGCTAAAGACCTGTCCCTAACCAGGTACAGACCCGTCTCTAACCAGCTACAGATCTGTCTCTAACCAACAACAGACCAGTCTCTAACCAGCTACAGACCTGTCTCTAACCAGTTACAGACCTGTCTCGAACCAGCTAAGAAACTGTTTCTAACCAGGAACAGACATGTCTCTAACCAGTTACAGACCTGTCTCTAACCATTTACAGACCTGTATATAACCAGTTACAGACCTGTTCCTAACTACCTACAGACCCGTCTCTAACCAGCTACAGACCTTTCTCTAACCAGCTAAAAAACTGTCTCTTACCAGTTACAGACCTTTCTCTAACCAGCGAAAGATCAGTCTCTAACCACTTACAGACCTGTCTCTAACCAGCTACAGACCTGTCTCTAACCAGCTACAGACTTGTCTCTAACCAACTACAGACCTGTCTCTAACCAGCTACAGACCTGTCTCTAACCAGTAACAGACCTGTCTCTAACCAGCTAAAAAACTGTCTCTAACCAGCTACAGACTTGTCTCTAACCAGCTAAAAAAATGTCTCTAACCAGGAACAGACCTCTCTCTAACCAGTTACAGACCTGTTTCTAACCAGCTACAGACCTGTCTCTAACCAGTTAAAGACCTCTCTATAACCAGCTACAGACCCGTCTCTAACCAGCTACAGACGTGTCACTAACCAGTTACAGACCTGTCTCTGACCAGCTAAAAAACTGTCTCTAACCAGCTACAGACCTGTCTCTAACCAGCTAAAAGACTGTCTCTAACCAGTTACAGACCTGTCTCTAACCAGCTAAAAAACTGTCTCTAACCAGCTACAGACCTGTCTCTAACCAGCTAAAAAACTGTCTCTAACCAGCTACAGACCTGTCTCTAACCAGTTACAGACCCGTCTCTAACCAGCTACAGACTTGTCTCTAACCAGCGAAAAGACTGTCTCTAACCAGTTACAGACCTGTCTCTAACCAGCTAAAAAAACTGTCTCTAACCAACAACAGACCAGTCTCTAACCAGCTACAGACCCGTCTCTAACCAGTTACAGACCTGTCTCTAACCAGCTACAGACCTGTCTCTAACCAGGTACAGACCCGTCTCAAACCAGTTAAAGGACCTGTCTCTAACCAGCTAAAAAACTGTCTCTAACCGGGAACAGACCTGTCTCTAACCAGTTACAGACCTGTCTCTAACCAGTTACAGACCTGTCTATAACCAGTTAAAGACCTTTTTCTAACTAGCTACAGACCTGTCTCTAACCAGTTACAGACCTGTCTATAACCAGTTAAAGACCTTTTTCTAACTAGCTACAGACCTGTCTCTAACCAGCTAAGAAACTGTCTCTAACCAGGAACAGACATGTCTCTAACCAGTTACAGACCTGTCTATAACGAGTTACAGACCTGTTCCTAACCAGCTACAGACCTGTCTCTAACCAGCTACAGACTTGTCTCTAACCAACTACAGACCTGTCTCTAAACAGCTACAGATCTGTCTCTAACCAGCTACAGACCTGTCTAGAACCAGGTACATACCCGTCTCTAACCAGTTAAAGGACCTGTCTCTAACCAGCTAAAAAACTGTCTCTAACCAGTTACAGACCTGTTCCTAACTACCTACAGACCAGTCTCTAACCAGCTACAGACCTGTCTCTAACCAACAACAGACCTGTCTCTAACCAGCTACAGACCTGTGCATAAGCAGTTTCAGACCTGTTTCTAACTAGCTAAAAAACTTTCTCTTACCAGTTACAGACCTTTCTCTAACCAGCGATAGATCAGTCTCTAACCAGTTACAGACCTGTCTCTAACCAGCGAAAGATCAGTCTCTAACCACTTACAGACCTGTCTCTAACCAGCTACAGACCTGTCTCTAAACATTTACAGACCTGTATATAACCAGTTACAGACCTGTCTCTAAACATTTACAGACCTGTATATAACCAGTTACAGACCTGTTCCTAACTACCTACAGACCTGTCTCTAACCAGCTACAGACCTTTCTCTAACCAGCTAAAAAACTGTCTCTTACCAGTTACAGACCTTTCTCTAACCAGCGAAAGATCAGTCTCAAACCAGTTACAGACTTGTCTCTAACCAGCGAAAGATCAGTCTCTAACCACTTACAGACCTGTCTCTAACCAGCTACAGACCTGTCTCTAACCAGCTACAGACCTGTCTCTAACCAACTACAGACCTGTCTCTAACCAGGTACAGACCCGTCTCTAACCAGTTAAAGGACCTGTCTCTAACCAGCTAAAAAACTGTCTCTAACCGGGAACAGAACTGTCTCTAACCAGTTTCAGACCTGTCTATAACCAGTTAAAGACCTTTTTCTAACTAGCTACAGACCTGTCTCTAACCAGCTAAGCAACTGTCTCTAACCAGGAACAGACCTGTCTCTAACCAGTTACAGACCTGTCTCTAACCAGTTACAGACCTGTCTATAACCAGTTACAGACCTGTTCCTAACTACATATAGACCTGTCTCTAACCAGCTACAGACCTGTCTCCAACCAGTTAAAAACCTCTCTCTAACCAGCTACAGATCTGTCTCTAACCAACAACAGACCAGTCTCTAACCAGCTACAGACCGGTCACTAACCAGTTACAGACCTGTCTCTAACCAGCTAAAGACCTGTCCCTAACCAGGTACAGACCCGTCTCTAACCAGCTAAAGATCTGTCTCTAAGCAACAACAGACCAGTCTCTAACCAGCTACAGACCTGTCTCTAACCAGTTACAGACCTGTCTCTAACCAGCTAAGAAACTGTTTCTAACCAGGAACAGACATGTCTCTAACCAGTTACAGACCTGTCTCTAACCATTTACAGACCTGTATATAACCAGTTACAGACCTGTTCCTAACTACCTACAGACCCGTCTCTAACCAGCTACAGACCTTTCTCTAACCAGCTAAAAAACTGTCTCTTACCAGTTACAGACCTTTCTCTAACCAGCGAAAGATCAGTCTCTAACCAGTTACAGACCTGTCTCTAACCAGCGAAAGATCAGTCTCTAACCACTTACAGACCTGTCTCTAACCAGCTACAGACCTGTCATTAACCAGCTACAGACTTGTCTCTAACCAACTACAGACCTGTCTCTAACCAGCTACAGACCTGTCTCTAACCAGTAACAGACCTGTCTCTAACCAGCTAAAAAACTGTCTCTAACCAGCTACAGACTTGTCTCTAACCAGCTAAAAAAAATGTCTCTAACCAGGAACAGACCTCTCTCTAACCAGTTACAGACCTGTTTCTAACCAGCTACAGACCTGTCTCTAACCAGTTAAAGACCTCTCTATAACCAGCTACAGACCCGTCTCTAACCAGCTACAGACGTGTCACTAACCAGTTACAGACCTGTCTCTGACCAGCTAAAAAACTGTCTCTAACCAGCTACAGACCTGTCTCTAACCAGCTAAAAAACTGTCTCTAACCAGCTACAGACCTGTCTCTAACCAGTTACAGACCCGTCTCTAACCAGCTACAGACTTGTCTCTAACCAGCGAAAAGACTGTCTCTAACCAGTTACAGACCTGTCTCTAACCAGCTAAAAAAACTGTCTCTAACCAACAACAGACCAGTCTCTAACCAGCTACAGACCCGTCTCTAACCAGCTAAAAAACTGTCTCTAACCGGGAACAGACCTGTCTCTAACCAGTTACAGACCTGTCTCTAACCAGTTACAGACCTGTCTATAACCAGTTAAAGACCTTTTTCTAACTAGCTACAGACCTGTCTCTAACCAGTTACAGACCTGTCTATAACCAGTTAAAGACCTTTTTCTAACTAGCTACAGACCTGTCTCTAACCAGCTAAGAAACTGTCTCTAACCAGGAACAGACATGTCTCTAACCAGTTACAGACCTGTCTATAACGAGTTACAGACCTGTTCCTAACCAGCTACAGACCTGTCTCTAACCAGCTACAGACTTGTCTCTAACCAACTACAGACCTGTCTCTAAACAGCTACAGATCTGTCTCTAACCAGCTACAGACCTGTCTCGAACCAGGTACATACCCGTCTCTAACCAGTTAAAGGACCTGTCTCTAACCAGCTAAAAAACTGTCTCTAACCAGTTACAGACCTGTTCCTAACTACCTACAGACCAGTCTCTAACCAGCTACAGACCTGTCTCTAACCAACAACAGACCTGTCTCTAACCAGCTACAGACCTGTCTCTAACCAACAACAGACCAGTCTCTAACCAGCTACAGACCTGTCTCTAACCAGTTACAGACCCGTCTCTAACCAGCTAAAAGACTGTCTCTAACCAGTTACAGACCTGTCTCTAACCAGTTACAGACCTGTCTATAACCAGTTAAAGACCTTTTTCTAACTAGCTACAGACCTGTCTCTAACCAGTTACAGACCTGTCTATAACCAGTTAAAGACCTTTTTCTAACTAGCTACAGACCTGTCTCTAACCAGCTAAGAAACTGTCTCTAACCAGGAACAGACATGTCTCTAACCAGTTACAGACCTGTCTATAACGAGTTACAGACCTGTTCCTAACCAGCTACAGACCTGTCTCTAACCAGCTACAGACTTGTCTCTAACCAACTACAGACCTGTCTCTAAACAGCTACAGATCTGTCTCTAACCAGCTACAGACCTGTCTCGAACCAGGTACATACCCGTCTCTAACCAGTTAAAGGACCTGTCTCTAACCAGCTAAAAAACTGTCTCTAACCAGTTACAGACCTGTTCCTAACTACCTACAGACCAGTCTCTAACCAACAACAGACCAGTCTCTAACCAGCTACAGACCTGTCTCTAACCAGTTACAGACCCGTCTCTAACCAGCTAAAAGACTGTCTCTAACCAGTTACAGACCTGTCTCTAACCAGCTAAAAAACTGTCTCTAACCAGCAACAGACCAGTCTCTAACCAGCTACAGACCTGTCTCACCAGTTACAGACCTGTCTCTAACCAGCTACAGACGTGTCACTAACCAGTTACAGACCTGTCTCTAACCAGCTAAAAAACTGTCTCTAACCAGCTACAGACCTGTCTCTAACCAGCTAAAAGACTGTCTCTAACCAGCTACAGACGTGTCACTAACCAGTTACAGACCAGTCTCTAACCAGCTAAAAAACTGTCTCTAACCAGCTACAGACCTGTCTCTAACCAGCTAAAAGACTGTCTCTAACCAGTTACAGACCTGTCTCTAACCAGCTTAAAAACTGTCTCTAACCAACAACAGACCAGTCTCTAACCAGCTACAGACCTGTCTCTAACCAGTTACAGACATGTCTCTAACCAGATACAGACCTGTCTCTAACCAGCTACAGACCTGTCTCTAACCAGGTACAGACCCGTATCTAACCAGTTAAAGGACCTGTCTCTAACCAGCTAAAAAAACTGTCTATGACCGGGAACAGACCTGTCTCTAACCAGTTACAGACCTGTCTATAACCAGCTAAAAAACTGTCTCTAACCAGCCACAGACCAGTCTCTAACCAGCTACAGACCTGTCTCTAACCAGTTACAGACCTGTCTCTAACCAGCTACAGACCCGTCTCTAACCAGTTAAAGGACCTGTCTCTACCCAGCTAAAAAACTGTCTCTAACCAGGAACAGACTTGTCTCTAACCAGTTACAGACCTGTCTATAACCAGTTAAAGACCTGTTTCTAATTAGCTACAGACCTGTCTCTAACCAGCTGCAGACCTGTCTCCAACCAGTTTAAGACCTCTCTCTAACCAGCTAACGACCCGTCTCTAACCAGCTTCAGACCTTTCTCTAACCAGCTAAAAAACTTTCTCTAACCAGCTACAGACCTGTCTCTAACCAGCTACAGACCCGTCTCTAACCAGTTCCAGACCCGTCTCTAACCAGCTACAGACCTGTCTCTAACCAGTTACAGACCTGTCTCTCACCAGTTACAGACCTGTCTCTAACCAGCTACAGACCTGTCTCTAACCAGTTACAGACCTGTCACTAACCAGTTACAGACCTGTCTCTAACCAGTTACAGACCTGTCTCTAACCAGCTACAGATCTGTCTCTAACCAGTTACAGACCTGTCACTAACCAGTTACAGACCTGTCTCTAACCAGCTAAAAAACTGTCTCTAACCAGCTACAGACCTGTCTCTAACCAGCTAAAAGACTGTCTCTAACCAGTTACAGACCTGTCTCTAACCAGCTAAAAAACTGTCTCTAACCAACAACAGACCAGTCTCTAACCAGCTAAAGACCTGTCTCTAACCAGTTACAGACCTGTCTCTAACCAGCTATGGACCTGTCTCTTACCAGGTACAGACCCGTCTCTAACCAGGTAAAGGACCTGTCTCTAACCAGCTAAAAAACTGTCTCTAACCAGCTACAGACCTGTCTCTAACCAGTTACAGACCCGTCTCTAACCAGCTACAGACTTGTCTCTAACCAACTACAGACCTGTCTCTAACCAGCTACAGACCTGTCTCTAACCAGCAACAGACCTGTCTCTAACCAGCTACAGACGTGTCACTAACCAGTTACAGACCTGTCTCTAACCAGCTAAAAAACTGTCTCTAACCAGCTACAGACCTGTCTCTAACCAGGAAAAGACTTGTCTCTAACCAGTTACAGACCTGTCTATAACCAGTTACAGACCTGTCTATAACCAGTTAAAGACCTGTTTCTAACTAGCTACAGACCTGTCTCTCACCAGCTGCAGACCTGTCTCCAACCAGTTTAAGACCTCTCTCTAACCAGCTACAGACCCGTCTCTAACCAGCTACAGACCTGTCTCTAACCAGCTAAAAAACTTTCTCTAACCAGCTATAGACCTGTCTCTAACCAGCAACAGACCCGTCTCTAACCAGTTAAAGACCCGTCTCTCACCAGTTACAGACCTGTCTCTCACCAGTTACAGACCTGTCTCTAACCAGCTACAAAACTGTCTCTAACCAGCTACAGACCTGTCTCTAACCAGCTACAGACTGTCTCTAACCAGTTACAGACCTGTCTCTAACCAGCTAAAAAACTGTCTCTAACCAACAACAGACCAGTCTCTAACCAGCTACAGACCTGTCTCTAACCAGTTACAGACCTGTCTCTAACCAGCTACAGACGTGTCACTAACCAGTTACAGACCTGTCTCTAACCAGCTACAAAACTTTCTCTAACCAGCTACAGACCTGTCTCTAACCAGCTAAAAGACTGTCTCTAACCAGTTACAGACCTGTCTCTAACCAGCTAAAAAACTGTCTCTAACCAACAACAGACCAGTCTCTAACCAGCTACAGACCCGTCTCTAACCAGTTACAGACCTGTCTCTAACCAGCTACAGACGTGTCACTAACCAGTTACAGACCTGTCTCTAACCAGCTACAGACGTGTCACTAACCAGTTACAGACCTGTCTCTAACCAGCTACAAAACTGTCTCTAACCAGCTACAGACCTGTCTCTAACCAGCTAAAAGACTGTCTCTAACCAGTTACAGACCTGTCTCTAACCAGCTAAAAAACTGTCTCTAACCAACAACAGACCTGTCTCTAACCAGTTACAGACCTGTCTCTAACCAGCTACAGACCTGTCTCTAACCAGTTAAAGGACCTGTCTCTAACCAGCTAAAAAACTGTCTCTAACCGGGAACAGACCTGTCTCTAACCAGTTACAGACCTGTCTATAACCAGTTAAAGACCTGTTTCTAGCTAGCTACAGACCTGTCTCGAACCAGTTACAGACCTGTTTATAACCAGTTACAGACCTGTTCCTAACTACCTACAGACCTGTCTCTAACCAGCTACAGACCTTTCTCCAACCAGTTAAAAACCTCTCTCTAAATAGCTACAGACCGGTCTCTAACCAACAACAGACCAGTCTCTAACCAGCTACAGACCAGTCTTTAACCAGTGACAGACCTGTCTCTAACCAGCTACAGACCTGTCTCTAACCAGGTACAGACCCGTCTATAACCAGCTACAGACCTGTCTCTAACCAGCTAAAAAACTGTCTCTTACCAGTTACAGACCTTTCTCTAACCAGCGAAAGATCAGTCTCTAACCAGTTACAGACCTGTCTCTAACCAGCTACAGACTTGTCTCTAACCAACTACAGACCTGTCTCTAACCAGTTACAGACCTGTCTCTAACCAGCTAAAGACCTGTCTCTAACCAGCTACAGACCTGTCTCTAACCAGGTACAGACCCGTCTCTAACCAGCTACAGACCTGTCTCTAACCAGCTAAAAAACTGTCTCTTACCAGTTACAGACCTTTCTCTAACCAGCGAAAGATCAGTCTCTAACCAGTTACAGACCTGTCTCTAACCAGCTACAGACCTGTCTCTAACCAGCTACAGACCTGTCTCCAACCAGCTAAAGATCTGTCTCTAACCAGCTACAGACCTGTCTCTAACCAGTTACAGACCTGTCTCTAACCAGCTAAAAAACTGTCTCTAACCACTTACAGACCTGTCTCTAACCAGCTAAAAAACTGTCTCTAACCAGCTACAGACCTGTCTCTAACCAGTTACAGACCTGTCTCTAACCAGCTAAAAAAAAACTGTCTCTAACCAGGAACAGACCTCTCTCTAACCAGTTACAGACCTGTTTCTAACCAGCTACAGACCTTTCTATAACCAGTTACAGACCTGTCTCTAACCATCTACAGAACTGTCTCTAACCAGTTAAAGGACCTGTCTCTAACCAGCTAAAAAACTGTCTCTAACCGGGAACAGACCTGTCTCTAACCAGTTACAGACCTGTCTATAACCAGTTAAAGACCTGTTTCTAACCAGCTACAGACCTGTCTCTAACCAGTTACACACCTGTCTCTATCCAGCTAAGAAACTGTCTCTAACCAGGAACAGACCTCTCTCTAACCAGTTACAGACCTGTTTCTAACCAGCTACAGACCTTTCTATAACCAGTTACAGACCTGTCTCTAACCATCTACAGAACTGTCTCTAACCAGTTAAAGGACCTGTCTCTAACCAGCTAAAAAACTGTCTCTAACCGGGAACAGACATGTCTCTAACCAGTTACAGACCTGTCTATAACCAGTTACAGACCTGTTCCTAACTATCTACAGACCTGTCTCTAACCAGCTACAGACCTGTCTCCAACCAGTTAAAAACCTCTCTCTAAATAGCTACAGACCGGTCTCTAACCAACAACAGACCAGTCTCTAACCAGCTACAGACCAGTCTTTAACCAGTTAAAGACCTGTCTCTAACCAGCTACAGACCTGTCTCTAACCAGGTACAGACCCGTCTCTAACCAGTTACAGACCTCTCTCTAACCAGCGAAAGATCAGTCTCTAACCAGTTACAGACCTGTCTCTAACCAGTTAAAGACCTCTCTCTGACCAGCTAGAGACCCGTCTCTAACCAGCTACAGACCTTTCTCTAACCAGCTAAAAGACTGTATCTTACCAGCTACAGACCTGTCTCTCACCAGTTACAGACCTGTCTCTAACCAGCTAAAAAACTGTCTATAACCAGCTACAGACCTGTCTCTAACCAGCTACAGACCTGTCTATAACCAGTTACAGACCTGTTTCTAACTACCTACAGACCTGTCTCTAACCAGTTAAAGACCTCTCTCTTATCAGTTACAGACCTTTCTCTAACCAGCTACAGACCTTTCTCTCACCAGTTACAGACCTGTCTCTAACCAGCTAAAAAACTGTCTCTAACCAGCTACAGACCCGTCTCTAACCAGTTACAGACCTGTCTCTAACCAGCTAAAAAACTGTCTCTAACCAGGAATAGACCTGTCTCTAACCAGCTAAAAAACTGTCTCTAACCAGCTACAGACCTGTCTCTCACCAGTTACAGACCTGTCTCTAACCAGCTAAAAAACTGTCTCTAACCAGCTACAGACCTGTCTATAAGCAGTTTCAGACCTGTTTCTAACCAGCTACAGACCTGTCTCTAACCAGCTACGAACCTGTCTATAACCAGTTAAAGACCTGTTTCTAACTAGCTACAGACCTCTCTCTAACCAGCTGCAGACCCGTCTCTAACCAGCTACAGATGTGTCACTAACTAGCTACAGACCTGTCTCTAACCAGCTACAGACCCGTCTCTAACCAGCTACAGATGTGTCACTAACTAGCTACAGACCTGTCTCTAACCAGTTACAGACCTGTCTATAACCAGTTAAAGACCTGTTTCTAACTAGCTACAGACCTCTCTCTAACCAGCTGCAGACCTGTCTCTAACCAGTTTAAGACCTCTCTCTAACCAGCTACAGACCTTTCTCTAACCAGCTAAAAAACTGTCTCTAACCAGCGACAGACCTGTCTCTAACCAGTTACAGACCCGTCTCTAACCAGCTACAGACCTGTCTCTCACCAGCTACAGACCTGTCTCTAACCAGCTACAGACCTGTCTCTAACCAGTTACAGACCTGTCTCTAACCAGCTAAAAAACTGTCTCTAACCAGCTACAGACCTGTCTCTAACCAGCTAAAAGACTGTCTCTAACCAGTTACAGACCTGTCTCTAACCAGCTAAAAAACTGTCTTTAACCAACAACAGACCAGTCTCTAACCAGCGAAAAGACTGTCTCTAACCAGTTACAGACCTGTCTCTAACCAGCTAAAAAAAACTGTCTCTAACCAACAACAGACCAGTCTCTAACCGGCTACAGACCCGTCTCTAACCAGTTACAGACCTGTCTCTAACCAGCTACAGACCTGTCTCTAACCAGGTACAGACCCGTCTCAAACCAGTTAAAGGACCTGTCTCTAACCAGCTAAAAAACTGTCTCTAACCGGGAACAGACCTGTCTCTAACCAGTTACAGAACTGTCTCTAACCAGTTACAGACCTGTCTATAACCAGTTAAAGACCTTTTTCTAACTAGCTACAGACCTGTCTCTAACCAGTTACAGACCTGTCTATAACCAGTTAAAGACCTTTTTCTAACTAGCTACAGACCTGTCTCTAACCAGCTAAGAAACTGTCTCTAACCAGGAACAGACATGTCTCTAACCAGTTACAGACCTGTCTATAACGAGTTACAGACCTGTTCCTAACCAGCTACAGACCTGTCTCTAACCAGCTAAAAAACTGTCTCTAACCAGCAACAGACCAGTCTCTAACCAGCTACAGACCTGTCTCACCAGTTACAGACCTGTCTCAAACCAGCTACAGACGTGTCACTAACCAGTTACAGACCTGTCTCTAACCAGCTAAAAAACTGTCTCTAACCAGCTACAGACCTGTCTCTAACCAGCTAAAAAACTGTTTCTAACCAGTTACAGACCTGTTCCTAACTACCTACAGACCAGTCTCTAACCAGCTACAGACCTGTCTCTAACCAACAACAGACCTGTCTCTAACCAGCTACAGACCTGTCTCTAACCAACAACAGACCAGTCTCTAACCAGCTACAGACCTGTCTCTAACCAGTTACAGACCCGTCTCTAACCAGCTACAGACCTGTCTCTAACCAGCTACAGACCTGTCTCTAACCAGTTACAGACCCGTCTCTAACCAGCTAAAAGACTGTCTCTAACCAGTTACAGACCTGTCTCTAACCAGCTAAAAAACTGTCTCTAACCAGCAACAGACCAGTCTCTAACCAGCTACAGACCTGTCTCACCAGTTACAGACCTGTCTCAAACCAGCTACAGACGTGTCACTAACCAGTTACAGACCTGTCTCTAACCAGCTAAAAAACTGTCTCTAACCAGCTACAGACCTGTCTCTAACCAGCTAAAAGACTGTCTCTAACCAGTTACAGACCTGTCTCTAACCAGCTTAAAAACTGTCTCTAACCAACAACAGACCAGTCTCTAACCAGCTACAGACCTGTCTCTAACCAGTTACAGACATGTCTCTAACCAGATACAGACCTGTCTCTAACCAGCTACAGACCTGTCTCTAACCAGGTACAGACCCGTCTATAACCAGCTAAAAAACTGTCTCTAACCAGCCACAGACCAGTCTCTAACCAGCTACAGACCTGTCTCTAACCAGTTACAGACCTGTCTCTAACCAGCTACAGACCCGTCTCTAACCAGTTAAAGGACCTGTCTCTACCCAGCTAAAAAACTGTCTCTAACCAGGAACAGACTTGTCTCTAACCAGTTACAGACCTGTCTATAACCAGTTAAAGACCTGTTTCTAACTAGCTACAGACCTGTCTCTAACCAGCTGCAGACCTGTCTCCAACCAGTTTAAGACCTCTCTCTAACCAGCTAACGACCCGTCTCTAACCAGCTTCAGACCTTTCTCTAACCAGCTAAAAAACTTTCTCTAACCAGCTACAGACCCGTCTCTAACCAGCTACAGACCTGTCTCTAACCAGTTACAGACCTGTCTCTCACCAGTTACAGACCTGTCTCTAACCAGCTACAGACCTGTCTCTAACCAGTTACAGACCTGTCACTAACCAGTTACAGACCTGTCTCTAACCAGCTAAAAAACTGTCTCTAACCAGCTACAGACCTGTCTCTAACCAGCTAAAAGACTGTCTCTAACCAGTTACAGACCTGTCTCTAACCAGCTAAAAAACTGTCTCTAACCAACAACAGACCAGTCTCTAACCAGCTAAAGACCTGTCTCTAACCAGTTACAGACCTGTCTCTAACCAGCTATGGACCTGTCTCTTACCAGGTACAGACCCGTCTCTAACCAGGTAAAGGACCTGTCTCTAACCAGCTAAAAAACTGTCTCTAACCAGCTACAGACCTGTCTCTAACCAGTTACAGACCCGTCTCTAACCAGCTACAAACTTGTCTCTAACCAACTACAGACCTGTCTCTAACCAGCAACAGACCTGTCTCTAACCAGCTACAGACGTGTCACTAACCAGTTACAGACCTGTCTCTAACCAGCTAAAAAACTGTCTCTAACCAGCTACAGACCTGTCTCTAACCAGGAAAAGACTTGTCTCTAACCAGTTACAGACCTGTCTATAACCAGTTAAAGACCTGTTTCTAACTAGCTACAGACCTGTCTCTCACCAGCTGCAGACCTGTCTCCAACCAGTTTAAGACCTCTCTCTAACCAGCTACAGACCCGTCTCTAACCAGCTACAGACCTGTCTCTAACCAGCTAAAAAACTTTCTCTAACCAGCTATAGACCTGTCTCTAACCAGCAACAGACCCGTCTCTAACCAGTTAAAGACCCGTCTCTAACCAGCTACAGACCTGTCTCTCACCAGTTACAGACCTGTCTCTCACCAGTTACAGACCTGTCTCTAACCAGCTACAAAACTGTCTCTAACCAGCTACAGACCTGTCTCTAACCAGCTAAAAGACTGTCTCTAACCAGTTACAGACCTGTCTCTAACCAGCTAAAAAACTGTCTTTAACCAACAACAGACCAGTCTCTAACCAGCGAAAAGACTGTCTCTAACCAGTTACAGACCAGTCTCTAACCAGCTACAGACCAGTCTTTAACCAGTTAAAGACCTGTCTCTAACCAGCTACAGACCTGTCTCTAACCAGGTACAGACCCGTCTCTAACCAGTTACAGACCTCTCTCTAACCAGCGAAAGATCAGTCTCTAACCAGTTACAGACCTGTCTCTAACCAGTTAAAGACCTCTCTCTGACCAGCTAGAGACCCGTCTCTAACCAGCTACAGACCTTTCTCTAACCAGCTAAAAGACTGTATCTTACCAGCTACAGACCTGTCTCTCACCAGTTACAGACCTGTCTCTAACCAGCTAAAAAACTGTCTATAACCAGCTACAGACCTGTCTCTAACCAGCTACAGACCTGTCTATAACCAGTTACAGACCTGTTTCTAACTACCTACAGACCTGTCTCTAACCAGTTAAAGACCTCTCTCTTATCAGTTACAGACCTTTCTCTAACCAGCTACAGACCTTTCTCTCACCAGTTACAGACCTGTCTCTAACCAGCTAAAAAACTGTCTCTAACCAGCTACAGACCCGTCTCTAACCAGTTACAGACCTGTCTCTAACCAGCTAAAAAACTGTCTCTAACCAGGAATAGACCTGTCTCTAACCAGCTAAAAAACTGTCTCTAACCAGCTACAGACCTGTCTCTCACCAGTTACAGACCTGTCTCTAACCAGCTAAAAAACTGTCTCTAACCAGCTACAGACCTGTCTATAAGCAGTTTCAGACCTGTTTCTAACCAGCTACAGACCTGTCTCTAACCAGCTACGAACCTGTCTATAACCAGTTAAAGACCTGTTTCTAACTAGCTACAGACCTCTCTCTAACCAGCTGCAGACCCGTCTCTAACCAGCTACAGATGTGTCACTAACTAGCTACAGACCTGTCTCTAACCAGCTACAGACCCGTCTCTAACCAGCTACAGATGTGTCACTAACTAGCTACAGACCTGTCTCTAACCAGTTACAGACCTGTCTATAACCAGTTAAAGACCTGTTTCTAACTAGCTACAGACCTCTCTCTAACCAGCTGCAGACCTGTCTCTAACCAGTTTAAGACCTCTCTCTAACCAGCTACAGACCTTTCTCTAACCAGCTAAAAAACTGTCTCTAACCAGCGACAGACCTGTCTCTAACCAGTTACAGACCCGTCTCTAACCAGCTACAGACCTGTCTCTCACCAGCTACAGACCTGTCTCTAACCAGCTACAGACCTGTCTCTAACCAGTTACAGACCTGTCTCTAACCAGCTAAAAAACTGTCTCTAACCAGCTACAGACCTGTCTCTAACCAGCTAAAAGACTGTCTCTAACCAGTTACAGACCTGTCTCTAACCAGCTAAAAAACTGTCTTTAACCAACAACAGACCAGTCTCTAACCAGCGAAAAGACTGTCTCTAACCAGTTACAGACCTGTCTCTAACCAGCTAAAAAAAACTGTCTCTAACCAACAACAGACCAGTCTCTAACCGGCTACAGACCCGTCTCTAACCAGTTACAGACCTGTCTCTAACCAGCTACAGACCTGTCTCTAACCAGGTACAGACCCGTCTCAAACCAGTTAAAGGACCTGTCTCTAACCAGCTAAAAAACTGTCTCTAACCGGGAACAGACCTGTCTCTAACCAGTTACAGAACTGTCTCTAACCAGTTACAGACCTGTCTATAACCAGTTAAAGACCTTTTTCTAACTAGCTACAGACCTGTCTCTAACCAGTTACAGACCTGTCTATAACCAGTTAAAGACCTTTTTCTAACTAGCTACAGACCTGTCTCTAACCAGCTAAGAAACTGTCTCTAACCAGGAACAGACATGTCTCTAACCAGTTACAGACCTGTCTATAACGAGTTACAGACCTGTTCCTAACCAGCTACAGACCTGTCTCTAACCAGCTAAAAAACTGTCTCTAACCAGCAACAGACCAGTCTCTAACCAGCTACAGACCTGTCTCACCAGTTACAGACCTGTCTCAAACCAGCTACAGACGTGTCACTAACCAGTTACAGACCTGTCTCTAACCAGCTAAAAAACTGTCTCTAACCAGCTACAGACCTGTCTCTAACCAGCTAAAAAACTGTTTCTAACCAGTTACAGACCTGTTCCTAACTACCTACAGACCAGTCTCTAACCAGCTACAGACCTGTCTCTAACCAACAACAGACCTGTCTCTAACCAGCTACAGACCTGTCTCTAACCAACAACAGACCAGTCTCTAACCAGCTACAGACCTGTCTCTAACCAGTTACAGACCCGTCTCTAACCAGCTACAGACCTGTCTCTAACCAGCTACAGACCTGTCTCTAACCAGTTACAGACCCGTCTCTAACCAGCTAAAAGACTGTCTCTAACCAGTTACAGACCTGTCTCTAACCAGCTAAAAAACTGTCTCTAACCAGCAACAGACCAGTCTCTAACCAGCTACAGACCTGTCTCACCAGTTACAGACCTGTCTCAAACCAGCTACAGACGTGTCACTAACCAGTTACAGACCTGTCTCTAACCAGCTAAAAAACTGTCTCTAACCAGCTACAGACCTGTCTCTAACCAGCTAAAAGACTGTCTCTAACCAGTTACAGACCTGTCTCTAACCAGCTTAAAAACTGTCTCTAACCAACAACAGACCAGTCTCTAACCAGCTACAGACCTGTCTCTAACCAGTTACAGACATGTCTCTAACCAGATACAGACCTGTCTCTAACCAGCTACAGACCTGTCTCTAACCAGGTACAGACCCGTCTATAACCAGCTAAAAAACTGTCTCTAACCAGCCACAGACCAGTCTCTAACCAGCTACAGACCTGTCTCTAACCAGTTACAGACCTGTCTCTAACCAGCTACAGACCCGTCTCTAACCAGTTAAAGGACCTGTCTCTACCCAGCTAAAAAACTGTCTCTAACCAGGAACAGACTTGTCTCTAACCAGTTACAGACCTGTCTATAACCAGTTAAAGACCTGTTTCTAACTAGCTACAGACCTGTCTCTAACCAGCTGCAGACCTGTCTCCAACCAGTTTAAGACCTCTCTCTAACCAGCTAACGACCCGTCTCTAACCAGCTTCAGACCTTTCTCTAACCAGCTAAAAAACTTTCTCTAACCAGCTACAGACCCGTCTCTAACCAGCTACAGACCTGTCTCTAACCAGTTACAGACCTGTCTCTCACCAGTTACAGACCTGTCTCTAACCAGCTACAGACCTGTCTCTAACCAGTTACAGACCTGTCACTAACCAGTTACAGACCTGTCTCTAACCAGCTAAAAAACTGTCTCTAACCAGCTACAGACCTGTCTCTAACCAGCTAAAAGACTGTCTCTAACCAGTTACAGACCTGTCTCTAACCAGCTAAAAAACTGTCTCTAACCAACAACAGACCAGTCTCTAACCAGCTAAAGACCTGTCTCTAACCAGTTACAGACCTGTCTCTAACCAGCTATGGACCTGTCTCTTACCAGGTACAGACCCGTCTCTAACCAGGTAAAGGACCTGTCTCTAACCAGCTAAAAAACTGTCTCTAACCAGCTACAGACCTGTCTCTAACCAGTTACAGACCCGTCTCTAACCAGCTACAAACTTGTCTCTAACCAACTACCGACCTGTCTCTAACCAGCAACAGACCTGTCTCTAACCAGCTACAGACGTGTCACTAACCAGTTACAGACCTGTCTCTAACCAGCTAAAAAACTGTCTCTAACCAGCTACAGACCTGTCTCTAACCAGGAAAAGACTTGTCTCTAACCAGTTACAGACCTGTCTATAACCAGTTAAAGACCTGTTTCTAACTAGCTACAGACCTGTCTCTCACCAGCTGCAGACCTGTCTCCAACCAGTTTAAGACCTCTCTCTAACCAGCTACAGACCCGTCTCTAACCAGCTACAGACCTGTCTCTAACCAGCTAAAAAACTTTCTCTAACCAGCTATAGACCTGTCTCTAACCAGCAACAGACCCGTCTCTAACCAGTTAAAGACCCGTCTCTAACCAGCTACAGACCTGTCTCTCACCAGTTACAGACCTGTCTCTCACCAGTTACAGACCTGTCTCTAACCAGCTACAAAACTGTCTCTAACCAGCTACAGACCTGTCTCTAACCAGCTAAAAGACTGTCTCTAACCAGTTACAGACCTGTCTCTAACCAGCTAAAAAACTGTCTCTAACCAACAACAGACCAGTCTCTAACCAGCTACAGACCTGTCTCTAACCAGTTACAGACCTGTCTCTAACCAGCTACAGACCTTTCTATAACCAGTTACAGACCTGTCTCTAACCAGCTACAAAACTGTCTCTAACCAGCTACAGACCTGTCTCTAACCAGCTAAAAGACTGTCTCTAACCAGTTACAGACCTGTCTCTAACCAGCTAAAAAACTGTCTCTAACCAACAACAGACCAGTCTCTAACCAGCTACAGACCTGTCTCTAACCAGTTACAGACCTGTCTCTAACCAGCTACAGACCTGTCTCTAACCAGGTACAGACCCGTCACTAACCAGTTAAAGGACCTGTCTCTAACCAGCTAAAAAACTGTCTCTAACCGGGAACAGACCTGTCTCTAACCAGTTACAGACCTGTCTATAACCAGTTAAAGACCTGTTTCTAGCTAGCTACAGACCTGTCTCTAACCAGTTACAGACCTGTTTATAACCAGTTACAGACCTGTTCCTAACTACCTACAGACCTGTCTCTAACCAGCTACAGACCAGTCTCTAACCAGCTACAGACCAGTCTTTAACCAGTGACAGACCTGTCTCTAACCAGCTACAGACCTGTCTCTAACCAGGTACAGACCCGTCTATAACCAGCTACAGACCTGTCTCTAACCAGCTAAAAAACTGTCTCTAACCAGCTAAAAAACTGTCTATAACAAGCTACAGACCTGTCTCTAACCAGCTACAGACCTGTCTATAACCAGTTACAGACCTGTTTCTAACTACCTACAGACCTGTCTCTAACCAGTTAAAGACCTCTCTCTTACCAGTTACAGACCTTTCTCTAACCAGCTACAGACCTGTCTCTCACCAGTTACAGACCTGTCTCTAACCAGCTAAAAAACTGTCTCTAACCAGCGAGAGACCCGTCTCTAACCAGTTACAGACCTGTCTCTAACCAGCTAAAAAGCTGTCTCTAACCAGTTACAGACCTGTCTCTAACCAGCTAAAAAACTGTCTCTAACCAGCTACAGACCTGTCTCTAACCAGGAAAAGACTTGTCCCTAACCAGTTACAGACCTGTCTATAACCAGTTACAGACCTGTCTATAACCAGTTAAAGACCTGTCTATAACCAGCTACAGACCTGTCTCTAACCAGGTACAGACCCGTCTATAACCAGCTACAGACCTGTCTCTAACCAGCTAAAAAACTGTCTCTTACCAGTTACAGACCTTTCTCTAACCAGCGAAAGATCAGTCTCTAACCAGTTACAGACCTGTCTCTAACCAGCTACAGACTTGTCTCTAACCAACTACAGACCTGTCTCTAACCAGTTACAGACCTGTCTCTAACCAGCTACAGACCTGTCTCTAACCAGCTACAGACCTGTCTCTACCCAGCTACAGACCCGTCTCTAACCAGCTACAGACCTGTCTCTAACCAGCTAAAAAACTGTCTCTTACCAGTTACAGACCTTTCTCTAACCAGCGAAAGATCAGTCTCTAACCAGTTACAGACCTGTCTCTAACCAGCTACAGACCTGTCTCTAACCAGCTACAGACCTGTCTCCAACCAGCTAAAGATCTGTCTCTAACCAGCTACAGACCTGTCTCTAACCAGTTACAGACCTGTCTCTAACCAGCTAAAAAACTGTCTCTAACCACTTACAGACCTGTCTCTAACCAGCTAAAAAACTGTCTCTAACCAGCTACAGACCTGTCTCTAACCAGTTACAGACCTGTCTCTAACCAGCTAAAAAAACTGTCTCTAACCAGTTACAGACCTGTCTCTAACCAGTTACAGACCTGTTTCTAACCAGCTACAGACCTTTCTATAACCAGTTACAGACCTGTCTCTAACCATCTACAGAACTGTCTCTAACCAGTTAAAGGACCTGTCTCTAACCAGCTACAGACCTGTCTCTAACCAGTTACAGACCCGTCTCTAACCAGCTAAAAGACTGTCTCTAACCAGTTACAGACCTGTCTCTAACCAGCTAAAAAACTGTCTCTAACCAGCAACAGACCAGTCTCTAACCAGCTACAGACCTGTCTCACCAGTTACAGACCTGTCTCAAACCAGCTACAGACGTGTCACTAACCAGTTACAGACCTGTCTCTAACCAGCTAAAAAACTGTCTCTAACCAGCTACAGACCTGTCTCTAACCAGCTAAAAGACTGTCTCTAACCAGTTACAGACCTGTCTCTAACCAGCTTAAAAACTGTCTCTAACCAACAACAGACCAGTCTCTAACCAGCTACAGACCTG
This sequence comes from Telmatherina bonti, assembly GCF_933228915.1. Lineage (NCBI taxonomy): Eukaryota > Metazoa > Chordata > Actinopteri > Atheriniformes > Telmatherinidae > Telmatherina > Telmatherina bonti. Next base: position 32,330,541 of record NC_136632.1, read on the forward strand.
TCTCTAACCAGTTACAGACATGTCTCTAACCAGATACAGACCTGTCTCTAACCAGCTACAGACCTGTCTCTAACCAGGTACAGACCCGTCTATAACCAGCTAAAAAACTGTCTCTAACCAGCCACAGACCAGTCTCTAACCAGCTACAGACCTGTCTCTAACCAGTTACAGACCTGTCTCTAACCAGCTACAGACCCGTCTCTAACCAGTTAAAGGACCTGTCTCTACCCAGCTAAAAAACTGTCTCTAACCAGGAACAGACTTGTCTCTAACCAGTTACAGACCTGTCTATAACCAGTTAAAGACCTGTTTCTAACTAGCTACAGACCTGTCTCTAACCAGCTGCAGACCTGTCTCCAACCAGTTTAAGACCTCTCTCTAACCAGCTAACGACCCGTCTCTAACCAGCTTCAGACCTTTCTCTAACCAGCTAAAAAACTTTCTCTAACCAGCTACAGACCCGTCTCTAACCAGCTACAGACCTGTCTCTAACCAGTTACAGACCTGTCTCTCACCAGTTACAGACCTGTCTCTAACCAGCTACAGACCTGTCTCTAACCAGTTACAGACCTGTCACTAACCAGTTACAGACCTGTCTCTAACCAGCTAAAAAACTGTCTCTAACCAGCTACAGACCTGTCTCTAACCAGCTAAAAGACTGTCTCTAACCAGTTACAGACCTGTCTCTAACCAGCTAAAAAACTGTCTCTAACCAACAACAGACCAGTCTCTAACCAGCTAAAGACCTGTCTCTAACCAGTTACAGACCTGTCTCTAACCAGCTATGGACCTGTCTCTTACCAGGTACAGACCCGTCTCTAACCAGGTAAAGGACCTGTCTCTAACCAGCTAAAAAACTGTCTCTAACCAGCTACAGACCTGTCTCTAACCAGTTACAGACCCGTCTCTAACCAGCTACAAACTTGTCTCTAACCAACTACAGACCTGTCTCTAACCAGCTACAGACCTGTCTCTAACCAGCAACAGACCTGTCTCTAACCAGCTACAGACGTGTCACTAACCAGTTACAGACCTGTCTCTAACCAGCTAAAAAACTGTCTCTAACCAGCTACAGACCTGTCTCTAACCAGGAAAAGACTTGTCTCTAACCAGTTACAGACCTGTCTATAACCAGTTAAAGACCTGTTTCTAACTAGCTACAGACCTGTCTCTCACCAGCTGCAGACCTGTCTCCAACCAGTTTAAGACCTCTCTCTAACCAGCTACAGACCCGTCTCTAACCAGCTACAGACCTGTCTCTAACCAGCTAAAAAACTTTCTCTAACCAGCTATAGACCTGTCTCTAACCAGCAACAGACCCGTCTCTAACCAGTTAAAGACCCGTCTCTAACCAGCTACAGACCTGTCTCTCACCAGTTACAGACCTGTCTCTCACCAGTTACAGACCTGTCTCTAACCAGCTACAAAACTGTCTCTAACCAGCTACAGACCTGTCTCTAACCAGCTAAAAGACTGTCTCTAACCAGTTACAGACCTGTCTCTAACCAGCTAAAAAACTGTCTCTAACCAACAACAGACCAGTCTCTAACCAGCTACAGACCTGTCTCTAACCAGTTACAGACCTGTCTCTAACCAGCTACAGACGTGTCACTAACCAGTTACAGACCTGTCTCTAACCAGCTACAAAACTGTCTCTAACCAGCTACAGACCTGTCTCTAACCAGCTAAAAGACTGTCTCTAACCAGTTACAGACCTGTCTCTAACCAGCTAAAAAACTGTCTCTAACCAACAACAGACCAGTCTCTAACCAGCTACAGACCTGTCTCTAACCAGTTACAGACCTGTCTCTAACCAGCTACAGACCTGTCTCTAACCAGGTACAGACCCGTCACTAACCAGTTAAAGGACCTGTCTCTAACCAGCTAAAAAACTGTCTCTAACCGGGAACAGACCTGTCTCTAACCAGTTACAGACCTGTCTATAACCAGTTAAAGACCTGTTTCTAGCTAGCTACAGACCTGTCTCTAACCAGTTACAGACCTGTTTATAACCAGTTACAGACCTGTTCCTAACTACCTACAGACCTGTCTCTAACCAGCTACAGACCAGTCTCTAACCAGCTACAGACCAGTCTTTAACCAGTGACAGACCTGTCTCTAACCAGCTACAGACCTGTCTCTAACCAGGTACAGACCCGTCTATAACCAGCTACAGACCTGTCTCTAACCAGCTAAAAAACTGTCTCTAACCAGCTAAAAAACTGTCTATAACAAGCTACAGACCTGTCTCTAACCAGCTACGGACCTGTCTATAACCAGTTACAGACCTGTTTCTAACTACCTACAGACCTGTCTCTAACCAGTTAAAGACCTCTCTCTTACCAGTTACAGACCTTTCTCTAACCAGCTACAGACCTGTCTCTCACCAGTTACAGACCTGTCTCTAACCAGCTAAAAAACTGTCTCTAACCAGCGAGAGACCCGTCTCTAACCAGTTACAGACCTGTCTCTAACCAGCTAAAAAGCTGTCTCTAACCAGTTACAGACCTGTCTCTAACCAGCTAAAAAACTGTCTCTAACCAGCTACAGACCTGTCTCTAACCAGGAAAAGACTTGTCCCTAACCAGTTACAGACCTGTCTATAACCAGTTACAGACCTGTCTATAACCAGTTAAAGACCTGTCTATAACCAGCTACAGACCTGTCTCTAACCAGGTACAGACCCGTCTATAACCAGCTACAGACCTGTCTCTAACCAGCTAAAAAACTGTCTCTTACCAGTTACAGACCTTTCTCTAACCAGCGAAAGATCAGTCTCTAACCAGTTACAGACCTGTCTCTAACCAGCTACAGACTTGTCTCTAACCAACTACAGACCTGTCTCTAACCAGTTACAGACCTGTCTCTAACCAGCTACAGACCTGTCTCTAACCAGCTACAGACCTGTCTCTACCCAGCTACAGACCCGTCTCTAACCAGCTACAGACCTGTCTCTAACCAGCTAAAAAACTGTCTCTTACCAGTTACAGACCTTTCTCTAACCAGCGAAAGATCAGTCTCTAACCAGTTACAGACCTGTCTCTAACCAGCTACAGACCTGTCTCTAACCAGCTACAGACCTGTCTCCAACCAGCTAAAGATCTGTCTCTAACCAGCTACAGACCTGTCTCTAACCAGTTACAGACCTGTCTCTAACCAGCTAAAAAACTGTCTCTAACCACTTACAGACCTGTCTCTAACCAGCTAAAAAACTGTCTCTAACCAGCTACAGACCTGTCTCTAACCAGTTACAGACCTGTCTCTAACCAGCTAAAAAAACTGTCTCTAACCAGTTACAGACCTGTCTCTAACCAGTTACAGACCTGTTTCTAACCAGCTACAGACCTTTCTATAACCAGTTACAGACCTGTCTCTAACCATCTACAGAACTGTCTCTAACCAGTTAAAGGACCTGTCTCTAACCAGTTACAGACCTGTCTATAACCAGTTAAAGACCTGTTTCTAACCAGCTACAGACCTGTCTCTAACCAGTTACACACCTGTCTCTATCCAGCTAAGAAACTGTCTCTAACCAGGAACAAACCTGTCTATAACCAGTTACAGACCTGTTCCTAACTATCTACAGACCTGTCTCTAACCAGCTACAGACCTGTCTCTAACCAGTTACAGACCTGTCTATAACCAGTTACAGACCTGTTCCTAACTATCTACAGACCTGTCTCTAACCAGCTACAGACCTGTCTCCAACCAGTTAAAAACCTCTCTCTAAATAGCTACAGACCGGTCTCTAACCAACAACAGACCAGTCTCTAACCAGCTACAGACCAGTCTTTAACCAGTTAAAGACCTGTCTCTAACCAGCTACAGACCTGTCTCTAACCAGGTACAGACCCGTCTCTAACCAGTTACAGACCTCTCTCTAACCAGCGAAAGATCAATCTCTAACCAGTTACAGACCTGTCTCTAACCAGTTAAAGACCTCTCTCTGACCAGCTAGAGACCCGTCTCTAACCAGCTACAGACCTTTCTCTAACCAGCTAAAAGACTGTATCTTACCAGCTACAGACCTGTCTCTCACCAGTTACAGACCTGTCTCTAACCAGCTAAAAAACTGTCTATAACAAGCTACAGACCTGTCTCTAACCAGCTACAGACCTGTCTATAACCAGTTACAGACCTGTTTCTAACTACCTACAGACCTGTCTCTAACCAGTTAAAGACCTCTCTCTTACCAGTTACAGACCTTTCTCTAACCAGCTACAGACCTGTCTCTCACCAGTTACAGACCTGTCTCTAACCAGCTAAAAAACTGTCTCTAACCAGCGAGAGACCCGTCTCTAACCAGTTACAGACCTGTCTCTAACCAGCTAAAAAGCTGTCTCTAACCAGTTACAGACCTGTCTCTAACCAGCTAAAAAACTGTCTCTAACCAGCTACAGACCTGTCTCTAACCAGGAAAAGACTTGTCCCTAACCAGTTACAGACCTGTCTATAACCAGTTACAGACCTGTCTATAACCAGTTAAAGACCTGTTTCTAACTAGCTACAGACCTGTCTCTCACCAGCTGCAGACCTGTCTCCAACCAGTTTAAGACCTCTCTCTAACCAGCTACAGACCCGTCTCTAACCAGCTACAGACCTGTCTCTAACCAGCTAAAAAACTTTCTCTAACCAGCTACAGACCTGTCTCTAACCAGCTAAAAGACTGTCTCTAACCAGTTACAGACCTGTCTCTAACCAGCTAAAAAACTGTCTCTAACCAACAACAGACCAGTCTCTAACCAGCTACAGACCTGTCTCTAACCAGTTACAGACCTGTCTCTAACCAGCTACAGACGTGTCACTAACCAGTTACAGACCTGTCTCTAACCAGCTACAAAACTGTCTCTAACCAGCTACAGACCTGTCTCTAACCAGCTAAAAGACTGTCTCTAACCAGTTACAGACCTGTCTCTAACCAGCTAAAAAACTGTCTCTAACCAACAACAGACCAGTCTCTAACCAGCTACAGAACTGTCTCTAACCAGTTACAGACCTGTCTCTAACCAGCTACAGACCTGTCTCGAACCAGGTACAGACCCGTCACTAACCAGTTAAAGGACCTGTCTCTAACCAGCTAAACAACTGTCTCTAACCGGGAACAGACCTGTCTCTAACCAGTTACAGACCTGTCTATAACCAGTTAAAGACCTGTTTCTAGCTAGCTACAGACCTGTCTCTAACCAGTTACAGACCTGTTTATAACCAGTTACAGACCTGTTCCTAACTACCTACAGACCTGTCTCTAACCAGCTACAGACCTTTCTCCAACCAGTTAAAAACCTCTCTCTAAATAGCTACAGACCGGTCTCTAACCAACAACAGACCAGTCTCTAACCAGCTACAGACCAGTCTTTAACCAGTGACAGACCTGTCTCTAACCAGCTACAGACCTGTCTCTAACCAGGTACAGACCCGTCTATAACCAGCTACAGACCTGTCTCGAACCAGCTAAAAAACTGTCTCTTACCAGTTACAGACCTTTCTCTAACCAGCGAAAGATCAGTCTCTAACCAGCAACAGACTTGTCTCTAACCAACTACAGACCTGTCTCTAACCAGTTACAGACCTGTCTCTAACCAGCTACAGACCTGTCTCTAACCAGCTACAGACCTGTCTCTAACCAGGTACAGACCCGTCTCTAACCAGCTACAGACCTGTCTCTAACCAGCTAAAAAACTGTCTCTTACCAGTTACAGACCTTTCTCTAACCAGCGAAAGACCAGTCTCTAACCAGTTACAGACCTGTCTCTAACCAGCTACAGACCTGTCTCTAACCAGCTACAGACCTGTCTCCAACCAGCTAAAGATCTGTCTCTAACCAGCTACAGACCTGTCTCTAACCAGTTACAGACCTGTCTCTAACCAGCTAAAAAACTGTCTCTAACCACTTACAGACCTGTCTCTAACCAGCTAAAAAACTGTCTCTAACCAGCTACAGACCTGTCTCTAACCAGTTACAGACCTGTCTCTAACCAGCTAAAAAAACTGTCTCTAACCAGGAACAGACCTCTCTCTAACCAGTTACAGACCTGTTTCTAACCAGCTACAGACCTTTCTATAACCAGTTACAGACCTGTCTCTAACCAGCTACAGACCTGTCTCTAACCAGTTACACACCTGTCTCTATCCAGCTAAGAAACTGTCTCTAACCAGGAACAGACATGTCTCTAACCAGTTAAAAACCTCTCTCTAAATAGCTACAGACCGGTCTCTAACCAACAACAGACCAATCTCTAACCAGCTACAGACCTGTCTCTAACCAGGTACAGACCCGTCTCTAACCAGTTACAGACCTCTCTCTAGCCAGCGAAAGATCAGTCTCTAACCAGTTACAGACCTGTCTCTAACCAGTTAAAGACCTCTCTCTGACCAGCTAGAGACCCGTCTCTAACCAGCTACAGACCTTTCTCTAACCAGCTAAAAGACTGTCTATAACCAGCTACAGACCTGTCTCTAACCAGTTACAGACCCGTCTCTAACCAGCTACAGACTTGTCTCTAACCAACTACAGACCTGTCTCTAACCAGCTAAAAAACTGTCTCTAACCAGCGAGAGACCCGTCTCTAACCACTTACAGACCTGTCTCTAACCAGCTAAAAAACTGTCTCTAACCAGGAACAGACCTGTCTCTAACCAGCTAAAAAACTGTCTCTAACCAGCTAAAGACCTGTCTCTAACCAGTTACAGACCCGTCTCTAACCAGCTACAGACTTGTCTCTAACCAACTACAGACCTGTCTCTAACCAGCTAAAAAACTGTCTCTAACCAGCTACAGACCTGTCTCTAACCAGCTAAAAGACTGTCTCTAACCAGTTACAGACCTGTCTCTAACCAGCTAAAAAATTGTCTTTAACCAACAACAGACCAGTCTCTAACCAGCTAAAGACCTGTCTCTAACCAGTTACAGACCTGTCTCTAACCAGGTACAGACCCGTCTCTAACCAGTTAAAGGACCTCTCTCTAACCAGCTACAGACTTGTCTCTAACCAGCTACAGACCTGTCTCTAACCAGCTGCAGACCTGTCTCTAACCAGTTTAAGACCTCTCTCTAACCAGCTACAGACCCGTCTCTAACCAGCTACAGACCTGTCTCTAACCAGCTACAGACCTGTCTATAACCAATTACAGACCTGTTTCTAACTACCTACAGACCTGTCTCTAACCAGCTAAAGACCTGTCTCTCACCAGTTACAGACCTGTCTCTAACCAGCTAAAAAACTGTCTCTAACCAGCTACAGACCTGTCTCTAACCAGCTAAAGACCTGTCTCTAACCAGTTACAGACCTGTCTCTAACCAGTTACAGACCTGTCTCTAACCAGCTACAGACCTGTCTCTAACCAGCTTAAAAACTGTCTTTAACCAGGAACAGACCTGTCTCTCACCAGTTACAGACCTGTCTCTAACCAGCTAAAAAACTGTCTCTAACCAGTTGCAGACCTGTCTATATCCAGTTACAGACCTGTGTCTAACCAGCTACAGACATTTCTATAACCAGTTACAGACCTGTTTCTAACTAGCTACAGACCTTTCTCTAACCAGCTACAGACCTGTCTCTAACCAGTTACAGACCTGTCTGTCACCAGTTACAGACTTGTCTCTAACCAGCTACAGACCTGTCTATAACCAGTTACAGACCTGTTTCTAACTAGCTACAGACCTGTCTCTAACCAGCTACAGACCTGTCTCTAACCAGCTACAGACCCGTCTCTAACCAGTTACAGACCCGTCTCTAACCAGCTACAGACCTGTTTCTAACCAGTTACAGACCTGTCTCTCACCAGTTACAGACCTGTCTATGACCAACTAAAAAACTGTCTCTAACCAGCTACAGACCTGTCTCTAACCAGCTACAGACCCGTCTCTAACCAGTTACAGACCCGTCTCTAACCAGTTACAGACCTGTCTCTCACCAGTTACAGACCTGTCTCTAACCAACTAAAAAACTGTCTCTAACCAGCTACAGACCTGTCTCTAACCAGCTACAGACCCGTCTCTAACCAGTTACAGACCCGTCTCTAACCAGCTACAGACCTGTTTCTAACCAGTTACAGACCTGTCTCTAACCTGCTACAGACTTGTCTCTAACCACCTACAGACCTGTCTATAACCAGTTACAGACCTGTTTCTAACTAGCCACAGACCTGTCCCTAACCAGCTACAGACCCGTCTCTAACCAGCTAAAAAACTGTCTCTTACCAGCTACAGACCTGTCTATAACCAGCTACAGATGTGTCACTAACAAGCTAAAAGACTGTCTCAAACCAGTTACAGACCTGTCTCTAACCAGCTAAAAAACTGTCTAACCAGCAACAGACCAGTCTCTAACCAGCTACAGATGTGTCACTAACCAGCTAAAAGACTGTCTCAAACCAGCTACAGACCTGTCTCTAACCAGCTAAAAAACTGTATAACCAGCAACAGACCAGTCTCTAACCAGCTACAGACCCATCTCTAACCAGCTACAAACCTGTCTCTAACCAGTTACAGACCTGTCTCTAACCAGCTACAGATGTGTCACTAACCACCTACAGATGTGTCACTAACCAGCTAAAAGACTGTCTCAAACCAGCTACAGACCTGTCTCTAACCAGCTACAAACCTGTCTCTAACCAGTGTCAGACCTGTCTCAAACCATCTAATAAAAAAACTGTCTCTAACCAGTTACAGACCGGTCTCTGACCAGTTACAGACCTGTCTCTAACCAGCTAAAAAAAAAAAACTGTCTCTAACCAGCTGCAGACATGTCTCTAACCAGCTACAAACCTGTCTCTAACCAGTGTCAGACCTGTCTCAAACCATCTAATAAAAAAACTGTCTCTAACCAGTTACAGACCGGTCTCTAACCAGCTACAGACCTGTCTCTCACCAGTTACAGACCTGTCTCTAACCAGCTACAAACCTGTCTCTAACCAGTTACAGACCTGTCTCTAACCAGCTACAGATGTGTCACTAACCACCTACAGATGTGTCACTAAGCAGCTAAAAGACTGTCTCAAACCAGCTACAGACCTGTCTCTAACCAGCTAAAAAACTGTCTAACCAACAACAGACCTGTCTCTAACCAGCTACAGACCCGTCTCTAACCAGCTACAAACCTGTTTCTAACCAGTTTCAGACCTGTCTCAAACCATCTAATAAAAAAACTGTCTCTAACCAGTTACAGACCTGTCTCTAACCAGCTAAAGAAAAAACTGTCTCTAACCAGCTGCAGACATGTCTCTAACCAGCTACAGACCTGTCTATAACCAATTACAGACCTGTCTCTAACCAGTTACAGACCTGTCTCTAACCAGCTAAAAAACTGTCTCTAACCAGCTACAGACCTGTGCATAAGCAGTTTCAGACCTGTTTCTAACTAGCTACAGACCTGTCTCTAACCAGCTACGGACCTGTCTATAACCAGTTAAAAACCTCTCTCTAACCAGCTACAGACCTGTCTCTAACCAGCTACAGATGTGTCACTGACCAGCTTCAGACCTGTCTATTACCAGTTTCAGACCTGTTTCTAACTAGCTAAAAGACTGTCTCTAACCAGTTACAGACCTGTCTCTAACCAGCTAAAAAACTGTCTCTAACCAGCTACAGACCTGTCTCTAACCAGTTACAGACCTGTCTCTCACCAGTTACAGACCTGTCTCTAACCAGCTAAAAAACTGTCTCTAACCAGCTACAGACCTGTCTCTAACCAGCTAAAGACCTGTCTCTGACCAGTTACAGACCTGTCTCTAACCAGCTACAGACCTGTCTCTAACCAGCTAAAAAACTGTCTCTAACCAGTTACAGACCTGTCTCTAACCAGCTAAAAAACTGTCTCTAACCAGCAACAGACCAGTCTCTAACCAGCTACAGACCTGTCTAACCAGTTACAGACCTGTCTCTAACCAGCTACAGACGTGTCACTAACCAGTTACAGACCTGTCTCTAACCAGCTAAAAAACTGTTTCTAACCAGCTACAGACCTGTCTCTAACCAGCTGAAAGACTGTCTCTAACCAGTTACAGACCTGTCTCTCACCAGTTACAGACCTGTCTCTAACCAACGAAAAAACTGTCTCTAACCAGCTACAGACCTGTCTCTAACCAGCTACAGACCCGTCTCTAACCAGTTACAGACATGTCTCTAACCAGCTACAGACCTGTTTCTAACCAGCTACAGACCTGTCTCTAACCTGCTACAGACTTGTCTCTAACCACCTACAGACCTGTCTATAACTAGCCACAGACCTGTCTCTAACTAGCTACAGACCCGTCTCTAACCAGCTACAGAACTCTCTCTAACCAGCTACAGACCTGTCTCTAACAAGCTAAAAAACTGTCTCTTACCAGCTACAGACCTGTCTATAACCAGCTACAGATGTGTCACTAACCAGCTAAAAGACTGTCTCTAACCAGTTACAGACCTGTCTCTAACCAGCTAAAAAACTGTCTCTAACCAGCTACAGACCTGTGCATAAGCAGTTTCAGACCTGTTTCTAACTAGCTACAGACCTGTCTCTAACCAGCTACGGACCTGTCTATAACCAGTTAAAAACCTCTCTCTAACCAGCTACAGACCTGTCTCTAACCAGCTACAGATGTGTCACTGACCAGCTTCAGACCTGTCTATTACCAGTTTCAGACCTGTTTCTAACTAGCTAAAAGACTGTCTCTAACCAGTTACAGACCTGTCTCTAACCAGCTAAAAAACTGTCTCTAACCAGCTACAGACCTGTCTCTAACCAGTTACAGACCTGTCTCTCACCAGTTACAGACCTGTCTCTAACCAGCTAAAAAACTGTCTCTAACCAGCTACAGACCTGTCTCTAACCAGCTAAAGACCTGTCTCTGACCAGTTACAGACCTGTCTCTAACCAGCTACAGACCTGTCTCTAACCAGCTAAAAAACTGTCTCTAACCAGTTACAGACCTGTCTCTAACCAGCTAAAAAACTGTCTCTAACCAGCAACAGACCAGTCTCTAACCAGCTACAGACCTGTCTAACCAGTTACAGACCTGTCTCTAACCAGCTACAGACGTGTCACTAACCAGTTACAGACCTGTCTCTAACCAGCTAAAAAACTGTTTCTAACCAGCTACAGACCTGTCTCTAACCAGCTGAAAGACTGTCTCTAACCAGTTACAGACCTGTCTATCACCAGTTACAGACCTGTCTCTAACCAACGAAAAAACTGTCTCTAACCAGCTACAGACCTGTCTCTAACCAGCTACAGACCCGTCTCTAACCAGTTACAGACATGTCTCTAACCAGCTACAGACCTGTTTCTAACCAGCTACAGACCTGTCTCTAACCTGCTACAGACTTGTCTCTAACCACCTACAGACCTGTCTATAACTAGCCACAGACCTGTCTCTAACTAGCTACAGACCCGTCTCTAACCAGCTACAGAACTCTCTCTAACCAGCTACAGACCTGTCTCTAACAAGCTAAAAAACTGTCTCTTACCAGCTACAGACCTGTCTATAACCAGCTACAGATGTGTCACTAACCAGCTAAAAGACTGTCTCTAACCAGCTACAGACCTGTCTCTAACCAGCTAAAAAACTGTCTAACCAGAAACAGACCTGTCTCTAACCAGCTACAGACCAATCTCTAACCAGCTACAAACCTGTCTCTAACCAATTACAGACCTGTCTCTAACCAGCTACATATGTGTCACTAACCACCTACAGATGTGTCACTAACCAGCTAACAGACCCGTCTCTAACCAGCTACAGACCCGTCTCTAACCAGTTACAGACCGGTCTCTGACCAGTTACAGACCTGTCTCTAACCAGCTAAAAAAAAAAACTGTCTCTAACCAGCTGCAGACATGTCTCTAACCAGCTACAGACCTGTCTATAACCAATTACAAACCTGTTTCTAACTACCTACAGACCTGTCTCTAACCAGTTAAAGACCTCTCTCTAACCAGCTACAGACCTGTCTCTAACCAGTTACAGACCTGTCTCTGACCAGTTACAGACCTGTCTCTAACCAGCTAAAAAAAAAAACTGTCTCTAACCAGCTGCAGACATGTCTCTAACCAGCTACAGACCTGTCTATAACCAATTACAAACCTGTTTCTAACTACCTACAGACCTGTCTCTAACCAGTTAAAGACCTCTCTCTAACCAGCTACAGACCTGTCTCTAACCAGTTACAGACCTGTCTCTCACCAGTTTCAGACCTGTCTCTAACCAGCTACGGACCTGTTTATAACCAGTTAAAAACCTCTCTCTAACCAGCTACAGACCCGTCTCTAACCAGCTACAGATGTGTCACTAACCAGCTTCAGACCTGTCTATAACCAGTTTCAGACCTGTTTCTAACTAGCTAAAAGACTGTCTCTAACCAGTTACAGACCTGTCTCTAACCAGCTAAAAAACTGTCTCTAACCAGCTACAGACCTGTCTCTAACCAGTTACAGACCTGTCTCTCACCAGTTACAGACCTGTCTCTAACCAGCTAAAAAACTGTCTCTAACCAGCTACAGACCTGTATATAAGCAGTTTCAGACCTGTTTCTAACTAGCTACATACCTGTCTCTAACCAGCTACAGACCTGTCCCTAACCAGCTACAGACCCGTCTTTAAGCAGTTACAGACCTGTCTCTAACCAGCTACAGACCTGTCTCTAACCAGTTACAGACCTGTCTCTAACCAGCTACAGACCTGTCTCTAACCATCTACAGACCTGTCTCTAACCAGTTACAGACCTGTCTATAACCAGCTAAAAAACTGTCTCTAACCAGCTGCAGACTTGTCTCTAACCAGCTACAGACCTGTCTCTAACCATCTACAGACCTGTCTCTAACCAGTTACAGACCTGTCTATAACCAGCTAAAAAACTGTCTCTAACCAGCTGCAGACCTGTCTCTAACCAGGTACAGACCCGTCTCTAACCAGTTAAAGGACCTGTCTCTAACCAGCTACAAAACTGTCTCTAACCAGTTACAGACCTGTCTATAACCAGTTAAAAACCTGTTTCTAACTAGCTACAGACCTGACTCTAACCAGTTACAGACCTGTCTCTAACCAGCTAAGCAACTGTCTCTAACCAGGAACAGACCTGTCTCTAACCAGTTACAGACCTGTCTATAACCAGTTACAGACCTGTTCCTAACTACCTATAGACCTGTCTCTAACCAGCTACAGACCTGTCTCCAACCAGTTAAAAACCTCTCTCTAACCAGCTACAGATTTGTCTCTAACCAGTTACAGACCTGTCTCTAACCAGCTAAAGACCTGTCTCTGACCAGTTACAGACCTGTCTCTAACCAGCTACAGACCAGTCTCTAACCAGGTACAGACCCGTCTTTAACCAGTTAAAGGACCTGTCTCTAACCAGCTAAAAAACTGTCTCTAACCAGTTACAGACCTGTCTCTAACCAGCTAAAAAACTGTCTCTAACCAGCAACAGACCAGTCTCTAACCAGCTACAGACCTGTCTAACCAGTTACAGACCTGTCTCTAACCAGCTACAGACGTGTCACTAACCAGGTACAGACCCGTCTTTAACCAGTTAAAGGACCTGTCTCTAACCAGCTAAAAAACTGTCTCTAACCAGTTACAGACCTGTCTCTAACCAGCTAAAAAACTGTCTCTAACCAGCAACAGACCAGTCTCTAACCAGCTACAGACCTGTCTAACCAGTTACAGACCTGTCTCTAACCAGCTAAAAAACTGTTTCTAACCAGCTACAGACCTGTCTCTAACCAGCTGAAAGACTGTCTCTAACCAGTTACAGACCTGTCTCTCACCAGTTACAGACCTGTTTCTAACCAACGAAAAAACTGTCTCTAACCAGCTACAGACCTGTCTCTAACCAGCTACAGACCCGTCTCTAACCAGCTACAGACCTGTTTCTAACCAGCTACAGACCTGTCTCTAACCTGCTACAGACTTGTCTCTAACCACCTACAGACCTGTCTCTAACCAGCTACAGACCTGTCTCTAACCAGCTAAAAAACTGTCTCTTACCAGCTACAGACCTGTCTATAACCAGCTACAGATGTGTCACTAACCAGCTAAAAGACTGTCTCTAACCAGCTACAGACCTGTCTCTAACCAGCTAAAAAACTGTCTAACCAGAAACAGACCAGTCTCTAACCAGCTACAGACCCGTCTCTAACCAGCTACAAACCTGTCTCTAACCAATTACAGACCTGTCTCTAACCAGCTACAGATGTGTCACTAACCACCTACAGATGTGTCACTAACCAGCTAAAAGACTGTCTCAAACCAGCTACAGACCTGTCTCTAACCAGCTAAAAAACTGTCTAACCAACAACAGACCCGTCTCTAACCAGCTACAGACCCATCTCTAACCAGTTACAGACCGGTCTCTGACCAGTTACAGACCTGTCTCTAACCAGCTAAAAAAAAAAACTGTCTCTAACCAGCTGCAGACATGTCTCTAACCAGCTACAGACCTGTCTATAACCAATTACAAACCTGTTTCTAACTACCTACAGACCTGTCTCTAACCAGTTAAAGACCTCTCTCTAACCAGCTACAGACCTGTCTCTAACCAGTTACAGACCTGTCTCTCACCAGTTACAGACCTGTCTCTAACCAGCTAAAAAACTGTCTCTAACCAGCTACAGACCTGTCTATAACCAGTTAAAAACCTCTCTCTAACCAGCTACAGACCTGTCTCTAACCAGCTACAGACCTGTCTCTAACCAGCTACAGATGTGTCACTAACCAGCTTCAGACCTGTCTATAACCAGTTTCAGACCTGTTTCGAACTAGCTAAAAGACTGTCTCTAACCAGTTACAGACCTGTCTCTAACCAGCTAAAAAACTGTCTCTAACCAGCTACAGACCTGTCTCTAACCAGTTACAGACCTGTCTCTCACCAGTTACAGACCTGTCTCTAACCAGCTAAAAAACTGTCTAACCAACAACAGACCCGTCTCTAACCAGCTACAGACCCATCTCTAACCAGTTACAGACCGGTCTCTGACCAGTTACAGACCTGTCTCTAACCAGCTAAAAAAAAAAAACTGTCTCTAACCAGCTGCAGACATGTCTCTAACCAGCTACAGACCTGTCTATAACCAATTACAAACCTGTTTCTAACTACCTACAGACCTGTCTCTAACCAGTTAAAGACCTCTCTCTAACCAGCTACAGACCTGTCTCTAACCAGTTACAGACCTGTCTCTCACCAGTTACAGACCTGTCTCTAACCAGCTAAAAAACTGTCTCTAACCAGCTACAGACCTGTCTATAACCAGTTAAAAACCTCTCTCTAACCAGCTACAGACCTGTCTCTAACCAGCTACAGATGTGTCACTAACCAGCTTCAGACCTGTCTATAACCAGTTTCAGACCTGTTTCGAACTAGCTAAAAGACTGTCTCTCACCAGTTACAGACCTGTCTCTAACCAGCTAAACAACTGTCTCTAACCAGCTACAGACCTGTCTATAAGCAGTTTCAGACCTGTTTCTAACTAGCTACATACCCGTCTCTAACCAGTTAAAGACCTCTCTCTAACCAGCTACAGACCTGTCTCTAACCAGTTACAGACCTGTCTCTCACCAGTTACAGACCTGTCTCTAACCAGCTAAAAAACTGTCTCTAACCAGCTACAGACCTGTCTATAACCAGTTAAAAACCTCTCTCTAACCAGCTACAGACCTGTCTCTAACCAGCTACAGACCTGTCTCTAACCAGCTACAGATGTGTCACTAACCAGCTTCAGACCTGTCTATAACCAGTTTCAGACCTGTTTCGAACTAGCTAAAAGACTGTCTCTAACCAGTTACAGACCTGTCTCTAACCAGCTAAACAACTGTCTCTAACCAGCTACAGACCTGTCTATAAGCAGTTTCAGACCTGTTTCTAACTAGCTACATACCCGTCTCTAACCAGCTACAGACCTGTCCCTAACCAGCTAAAAAACTGTCTAACCAACAACAGACCCGTCTCTAACCAGCTACAGACCCGTCTCTAACCAGTTAAAGACCTCTCTCTAACCAGCTACAGACCTGTCTCTAACCAGTTACAGACCTGTCTCTGACCAGTTACAGACCTGTCTCTAACCAGCTAAAAAAAAAAACTGTCTCTAACCAGCTGCAGACATGTCTCTAACCAGCTACAGACCTGTCTATAACCAATTACAAACCTGTTTCTAACTACCTACAGACCTGTCTCTAACCAGTTAAAGACCTCTCTCTAACCAGCTACAGACCTGTCTCTAACCAGTTACAGACCTGTCTCTCACCAGTTTCAGACCTGTCTCTAACCAGCTACGGACCTGTTTATAACCAGTTAAAAACCTCTCTCTAACCAGCTACAGACCCGTCTCTAACCAGCTACAGACCTGTCTCTAACCAGCTACAGATGTGTCACTAACCAGCTTCAGACCTGTCTATAACCAGTTTCAGACCTGTTTCTAACTAGCTAAAAGACTGTCTCTAACCAGTTACAGACCTGTCTCTAACCAGCTAAAAAACTGTCTCTAACCAGCTACAGACCTGTCTCTAACCAGTTACAGACCTGTCTCTCACCAGTTACAGACCTGTCTCTAACCAGCTAAAAAACTGTCTCTAACCAGCTACAGACCTGTATATAAGCAGTTTCAGACCTGTTTCTAACTAGCTACATACCTGTCTCTAACCAGCTACAGACCTGTCCCTAACCAGCTACAGACCCGTCTTTAAGCAGTTACAGACCTGTCTCTAACCAGCTACAGACCTGTCTCTAACCAGTTACAGACCTGTCTCTAACCAGCTACAGACCTGTCTCTAACCATCTACAGACCTGTCTCTAACCAGTTACAGACCTGTCTATAACCAGCTAAAAAACTGTCTCTAACCAGCTGCAGACTTGTCTCTAACCAGCTACAGACCTGTCTCTAACCATCTACAGACCTGTCTCTAACCAGTTACAGACCTGTCTATAACCAGCTAAAAAACTGTCTCTAACCAGCTGCAGACCTGTCTCTAACCAGGTACAGACCCGTCTCTAACCAGTTAAAGGACCTGTCTCTAACCAGCTACAAAACTGTCTCTAACCAGTTACAGACCTGTCTATAACCAGTTAAAGACCTGTTTCTAACTAGCTACAGACCTGACTCTAACCAGTTACAGACCTGTCTCTAACCAGCTAAGCAACTGTCTCTAACCAGGAACAGACCTGTCTCTAACCAGTTACAGACCTGTCTATAACCAGTTACAGACCTGTTCCTAACTACCTATAGACCTGTCTCTAACCAGCTACAGACCTGTCTCCAACCAGTTAAAAACCTCTCTCTAACCAGCTACAGATTTGTCTCTAACCAGTTACAGACCTGTCTCTAACCAGCTAAAGACCTGTCTCTGACCAGTTACAGACCTGTCTCTAACCAGCTACAGACCAGTCTCTAACCAGGTACAGACCCGTCTTTAACCAGTTAAAGGACCTGTCTCTAACCAGCTAAAAAACTGTCTCTAACCAGTTACAGACCTGTCTCTAACCAGCTAAAAAACTGTCTCTAACCAGAAACAGACCAGTCTCTAACCAGCTACAGACCTGTCTAACCAGTTACAGACCTGTCTCTAACCAGCTACAGACGTGTCACTAACCAGTTACAGACCTGTCTCTAACCAGCTAAAAAAACTGTTTCTAACCAGCTACAGACCTGTCTCTAACCAGCTGAAAGACTGTCTCTAACCAGTTACAGACCTGTCTCTCACCAGTTACAGACCTGTTTCTAACCAACGAAAAAACTGTCTCTAACCAGCTACAGACCTGTCTCTAACCAGCTACAGACCCGTCTCTAACCAGCTACAGACCTGTTTCTAACCAGCTACAGACCTGTCTCTAACCTGCTACAGACTTGTCTCTAACCACCTACAGACCTGTCTCTAACCAGCTACAGACCTGTCTCTAACCAGCTAAAAAACTGTCTCTTACCAGCTACAGACCTGTCTATAACCAGCTACAGATGTGTCACTAACCAGCTAAAAGACTGTCTCTAACCAGCTACAGACCTGTCTCTAACCAGCTAAAAAACTGTCTAACCAGAAACAGACCAGTCTCTAACCAGCTACAGACCCGTCTCTAACCAGCTACAAACCTGTCTCTAACCAATTACAGACCTGTCTCTAACCAGCTACAGATGTGTCACTAACCACCTACAGATGTGTCACTAACCAGCTAAAAGACTGTCTCAAACCAGCTACAGACCTGTCTCTAACCAGCTAAAAAACTGTCTAACCAACAACAGACCCGTCTCTAACCAGCTACAGACCCATCTCTAACCAGTTACAGACCGGTCTCTGACCAGTTACAGACCTGTCTCTAACCAGCTAAAAAAAAAAACTGTCTCTAACCAGCTGCAGACATGTCTCTAACCAGCTACAGACCTGTCTATAACCAATTACAAACCTGTTTCTATCTACCTACAGACCTGTCTCTAACCAGTTAAAGACCTCTCTCTAACCAGCTACAGACCTGTCTCTAACCAGTTACAGACCTGTCTCTCACCAGTTACAGACCTGTCTCTAACCAGCTAAAAAACTGTCTCTAACCAGCTACAGACCTGTCTATAACCAGTTAAAAACCTCTCTCTAACCAGCTACAGACCTGTCTCTAACCAGCTACAGACCTGTCTCTGACCAGCTACAGATGTGTCACTAACCAGCTTCAGACCTGTCTATAACCAGTTTCAGACCTGTTTCGAACTAGCTAAAAGACTGTCTCTAACCAGTTACAGACCTGTCTCTAACCAGCTAAAAAACTGTCTCTAACCAGCTACAGACCTGTCTCTAACCAGTTACAGACCTGTCTCTCACCAGTTACAGACCTGTCTCTAACCAGCTAAACAACTGTCTCTAACCAGCTACAGACCTGTCTATAAGCAGTTTCAGACCTGTTTCTAACTAGCTACATACCCGTCTCTAACCAGCTACAGACCTGTCCCTAACCAGCTAAAAAACTGTCTAACCAACAACAGACCCGTCTCTAACCAGCTACAGACCCGTCTCTAACCAGTTACAGACCGGTCTCTGACCAGTTACAGACCTGTCTCTAACCAGCTAAAAAAAAAAACTGTCTCTAACCAGCTGCAGACATGTCTCTAACCAGCTACAGACCTGTCTATAACCAATTACAAACCTGTTTCTAACTACCTACAGACCTGTCTCTAACCAGTTAAAGACCTCTCTCTAACCAGCTACAGACCTGTCTCTAACCAGTTACAGACCTGTCTCTCACCAGTTACAGACCTGTCTCTAACCAGCTAAAAAACTGTCTCTAACCAGCTACAGACCTGTCTATAAGCAGTTTCAGACCTGTCTCTAACCAGCTACGGACCTGTCTATAACCAGTTAAAAACCTCTCTCTAACCAGCTACAGACCTGTCTCTAACCAGCTACAGACCTGTCTCTAACCAGCTACAGATGTGTCACTAACCAGCTTCAGACCTGTCTATAACCAGTTTCAGACCTGTTTCTAACTAGCTAAAAGACTGTCTCTAACCAGTTACAGACCTGTCTCTAACCAGCTAAAAAACTGTCTCTAACCAGCTACAGACCTGTCTCTAACCAGTTACAGACCTGTCTCTCACCAGTTACAGACCTGTCTCTAACCAGCTAAAAAACTGTCTCTAACCAGCTACAGACCTGTCTATAAGCAGTTTCAGACCTGTTTCTAACTAGCTACATACCCGTCTCTAACCAGCTACAGACCTGTCCCTAACCAGCTACAGACCCGTCTTTAAGCAGTTACAGACCTGTCTCTAACCAGCTACAGACCTGTCTCTAACCATCTACAGACCTGTCTCTTACCAGTTACAGACCTGTCTATAACCAGCTAAAAAACTGTCTCTAACCAGCTGCAGACTTGTCTCTAACCAGCTACAGACCTGTCTCTAACCAGGTACAGACCCGTCTCTAACCAGTTAAAGGACCTGTCTCTAACCAGCTAAAAAACTGTCTCTTACCGGGAACAGACCTGTCTCTAACCAGTTACAGACCTGTCTATAATCAGTTAAAGACCTGTTTCTAACTAGCTACAGACCTGACTCTAACCAGTTACAGACCTGTCTCTAACCAGCTAAGCAACTGTCTCTAACCAGGAACAGACCTGTCTCTAACCAGTTACAGACCTGTCTATAACCAGTTACAGACCTGTTCCTAACTACCTACAGACCTGTCTCTAACCAGCTACAGACCGGTCACTAACCAGTTACAGACCGGTCTCTAACCAGCTACAGACCTGTCTCTAACCCGTTACAGACCTGTCTATAACCAGTTAAAGACCTGTTTCTAACTAGCTACAGACCTGTCTCTAACCAGTTAAAGACCTGTTTCTAACTAGCTACAGACCTGTCTCTAACCAGGAACAGACATGTCTCTAACCAGTTACAGACCTGTCTCTAACCATTTACAGACCTGTATATAACCAGTTACAGACCTGTTCCTAACTACCTACAGACCTGTCTCTAACCAGCTAAAAAACGGTCTCTTACCAGTTACAGACCTGTCTCTAACCAGCGAAAGATCAGTCTCTAACCAGCTACAGACCTGTCACTAACCAGCTAAAAAACTGTCTCTAACCAGCTACAGACTTGTCTCTAACCAGCTAAAAAACTGTCTCTAACCAGGAACAGACCTCTCTCTAACCAGTTACAGACCTGTTTCTAACCAGCTACAGACGTGTCTCTACCCAGTTAAAGACCTCTCTCTAACCAGCTACAGACCTGTCTCTAACCAGTTACAGACCTGTCTCTAACCAGCTAAAAAACTGTCTCTAACCAGCTACAGACCTGTCTCTAACCAGCTAAAAGACTGTCTCTAACCAGTTACAGACCTGTCTCTAACCACCTAAAATACTGTCTCTAACCAACAACAGACCAGTCTCTAACCAGCTACAGACCTGTCTCTAACCAGTTACAGACCTGTCTCTAACCAGTTACAGACCTGTCTCTAACCAGCTACAGACCTGTCTCTAACCAGCTAAAGGACCTGTCTCTAACCAGCTAAAAAACTATCTCTAACCGGGAAGCGACCTGTCTCTAACCAGCTAAGCAACTGTCTCTAACCAGGAACAGACCTGTCTCTAACCAGTTACAGACCTGTCTCTAACCAGTTACAGACCTGTCTATAACCAGTTACAGACCTGTTCCTAACTACCTAATGACCTGTCTCTAACCAGCTACAGACCTGTCTCCAACCAGTTAAAAACCTCTCTCTAACCAGCTACAGATCTGTCTCTAACCAACAACAGACCAGTCTCTAACCAGCTACAGACCGGTCACTAACCAGTTACAGACCTGTCTCTAACCAGCTACAGACCTGTCCCTAACCAAGTACAGACCCGTCTCTAACCAGTTAAAGGACCTGTCTCTAACCAGCTAAAAAACTGTCTCTAACCGGGAACAGACCTGTCTCTAACCAGTTACAGACCTGTCTATAACCAGTTAAAGACCTGTTTCTAACTAGCTACAGACCTGACTCTAACCAGTTACAGACCTGTCTCTAACCAGCTAAGCAACTGTCTCTAACCAGGAACAGACCTGTCTCTAACCAGTTACAGACCTGTCTATAACCAGTTACAGACCTGTTCCTAACTACCTACAGACCTGTCTCTAACCAGCTACAGACCGGTCACTAACCAGTTACAGACCTGTCTCAAACCCGTTACAGACCTGTCTCTAACCCGTTACAGACCTGTCTCTAACCCGTTACAGACCTGTCTATAACCAGTTAAAGACCTGTTTCTAACTAGCTACAGACCTGTCTCTAACCAGTTACAGACCTGTTTCTAACCAGTTACAGACCTGTCTCTAACCAGCTACAGACCCGTCTCTAACCAGCTACAGACCTGTCTCTAACCAGCTAAAAAACTGTCTCTAACCAGTTACAGACCTTTGTCTAACCAGCTACAGACCTGTCTCTAACCAGCTACAGACTTGTCTCTAACCAACTACAGACCTGTCTCCAACCAGCTACAGATCTGTCTCTAACCAGCTACAGACCTGTCTCTAACCAGCTAAAAAACTGTCTCTAACCAGTTACAGACCTGTCCCTAACCAGCTAAAAATCTGTCTCTAACCAGGAACAGACCGCTCTCTAACCAGTTACAGAACTGTTTCTAACCAGCTACAGACCTTTCTATAACCAGTTACAGACCTGTCTCTAACCAGTTACAGACCTGTCTCTAACCATCTACAGAACTGTCTCTAACCAGTTACAGACCTGTCTATAACCAGTTAAAGACCTGTTTCTAACTAGCTACAGACCTGTCTCTAACCAGCTACAGACCCGTCTCTAACCAGCTACAGACCTGTCTCTAACCAGCTACAGACGTGTCACTAACCAGTTACAGACCTGTCTCTAACCAGCTAAAAAACTGTCTCTACCCAGCTACAGACCTGTCTCTAACCAGTTACAGACCTGTCTCTAACCAGTTACAGACCTGTCTCTAACCAGTTACAGACCTGTCTCTAACCATCTACAGACCTGTCTCTAACCAGTTACAGACCTGTCTCTAACCAGTTACAGACCTGTCTCTAACCAGCTAAGCAACTGTCTCTAACCAGGAACAGACCTGTCTCTAACCAGTTAAAGACCTCTCTCTAACCAGCTACAGACCTGTCTCTAACCAGTTACAGACCTGTCTCTCACCAGTTACAGACCTGTCTCTAACCAGCTAAAAAAACTGTCTCTAACCAGCTACAGACCTGTCTATAAGCAGTTTCAGACCTGTCTCTAACCAGCTACGGACCTGTCTATAACCAGTTAAAAACCTCTCTCTAACCAGCTACAGACCTGTCTCTAACCAGCTACAGACCTGTCTCTAACCAGCTACAGATGTGTCACTAACCAGCTTCAGACCTGTCTATAACCAGTTTCAGACCTGTTTCTAACTAGCTAAAAGACTGTCTCTAACCAGTTACAGACCTGTCTCTAACCAGCTAAAAAACTGTCTCTAACCAGCTACAGACCTGTCTCTAACCAGTTACAGACCTGTCTCTCACCAGTTACAGACCTGTCTCTAACCAGCTAAAAAACTGTCTCTAACCAGCTACAGACCTGTCTATAAGCAGTTTCAGACCTGTTTCTAACTAGCTACATACCCGTCTCTAACCAGCTACAGACCTGTCCCTAACCAGCTAAAAAACTGTCTAACCAACAACAGACCCGTCTCTAACCAGCTACAGACCCGTCTCTAACCAGTTACAGACCGGTCTATGACCAGTTACAGACCTGTCTCTAACCAGCTAAAAAAAAAACTGTCTCTAACCAGCTGCAGACATGTCTCTAACCAGCTACAGACCTGTCTATAACCAATTACAAACCTGTTTCTAACTACCTACAGAACTGTCTCTAACCAGTTAAAGACCTCTCTCTAACCAGCTACAGACCTGTCTCTAACCAGTTACAGACCTGTCTCTCACCAGTTACAGACCTGTCTCTAACCAGCTAAAAAACTGTCTCTAACCAGCTACAGACCTGTCTATAAGCAGTTTCAGACCTGTCTCTAACCAGCTACAGATGTGTCACTAACCAGCTTCAGACCTGTCTATAACCAGTTTCAGACCTGTTTCTAACTAGCTAAAAGACTGTCTCTAACCAGTTACAGACCTGTCTCTAACCAGCTAAAAAACTGTCTCTAACCAGCTACAGACCTGTCTCTAACCAGTTACAGACCTGTCTCTCACCAGTTACAGACCTGTCTCTAACCAGCTAAAAAACTGTCTCTAACCAGCTACAGACCTGTCTATAAGCAGTTTCAGACCTGTTTCTAACTAGCTACATACCCGTCTCTAACCAGCTACAGACCTGTCCCTAACCAGCTACAGACCCGTCTTTAAGCAGTTACAGACCTGTCTCTAACCAGCTAAAGACCTGTCTCTAACCAGTTACAGACCTGTCTCTAACCAGCTACAGACCTGTCTCTAACCATCTACAGACCTGTCTCTAACCAGTTACAGACCTGTCTATAACCAGCTAAAAAACTGTCTCTAACCAGCTGCAGACTTGTCTCTAACCAGCTACAGACCTGTCTCTAACCAGGTACAGACCCGTCTCTAACCAGTTAAAGGACCTGTCTCTAACCAGCTAAAAAACTGTCTCTAACCGGGAACAGACCTGTCTCTAACCAGTTACAGACCTGTCTATAACCAGTTAAAGACCTGTTTCTAACTAGCTACAGACCTGACTCTAACCAGTTACAGACCTGTCTCTAACCAGCTAAGCAACTGTCTCTAACCAGGAACAGACCTGTCTCTAACCAGTTACAGACCTGTCTATAACCAGTTACAGACCTGTTCCTAACTACCTACAGACCTGTCTCTAACCAGCTACAGACCGGTCACTAACCAGTTACAGACCTGTCTCTAACCCGTTACAGACCTGTCTATAACCAGTTAAAGACCTGTTTCTAACTAGCTACAGACCTGTCTCTAACCAGTTAAAGACCTGTTTCTAACTAGCTACAGACCTGTCTCTAACCAGGAACAGACATGTCTCTAACCAGTTACAGACCTGTCTCTAACCATTTACAGACCTGTATATAACCAGTTACAGACCTGTTCCTAACTACCTACAGACCCGTCTCTAACCAGCTAAAGACCTTTCTCTAACCAGCTAAAAAACTGTCTCTTACCAGTTACAGACCTGTCTCTAACCAGCGAAAGATCAGTCTCTAACCAGCTACAGACCTGTCTCTAACCAGCTACAGACCTGTCTCTAACCAGTAACAGACCTGTCTCTAACCAGCTAAAAAACTGTCTCTAACCAGGAACAGACCTCTCTCTAACCAGTTACAGACATGTTTCTAACCAGCTACAGACGTGTCTCTACCCAGTTAAAGACCTCTCTCTAACCAGCTACAGACCCGTCTCTAACCAACTACAGACGTGTCACTAACCAGTTACAGACCTGTCTCTAACCAGCTAAAAAAACTGTCTCTAACCAGCTACAGACCTGTCTCTAACCAGCTAAAAAACTGTCTCTAACCAGCTACAGACCTGTCTCTAACCAGCTAAAAGACTGTCTCTAACCAGTTACAGACCTGTCTCTAACCACCTAAAATACTGTCTCTAACCAACAACAGACCAGTCTCTAACCAGTTACAGAACTGTTTCTAACCAGCTACAGACCTTTCTATAACCAGTTACAGACCTGTCTCTAACCAGTTACAGACCTGTCTCTAACCATCTACAGAACTGTCTCTAACCAGTTACAGACCTGTCTATAACCAGTTAAAGACCTGTTTCTAACTAGCTACAGACCTGTCTCTAACCAGCTACAGACCCGTCTCTAACCAGCTACAGACCTGTCTCTAACCAGCTACAGACGTGTCACTAACCAGTTACAGACCTGTCTCTAACCAGCTAAAAAACTGTCTCTACCCAGCTACAGACCTGTCTCTAACCAGTTACAGACCTGTCTCTAACCAGTTACAGACCTGTCTCTAACCAGTTACAGACCTGTCTCTAACCAGTTACAGACCTGTCTCTAACCAGCTAAGCAACTGTCTCTAACCAGGAACAGACCTGTCTCAAACCAGTTAAAGACCTCTCTCTAACCAGCTACAGACCTGTCTCTAACCAGTTACAGACCTGTCTCTCACCAGTTACAGACCTGTCTCTAACCAGCTAAAAAACTGTCTCTAACCAGCTACAGACCTGTCTATAAGCAGTTTCAGACCTGTCTCTAACCAGCTACAGACCTGTCTATAACCAGTTAAAAACCTCTCTCTAACCAGCTACAGACCTGTCTCTAACCAGCTACAGACCTGTCTCTAACCAGCTACAGATGTGTCACTAACCAGCTTCAGACCTGTCTATAACCAGTTTCAGACCTGTTTCTAACTAGCTAAAAGACTGTCTCTAACCAGTTACAGACCTGTCTCTAACCAGCTAAAAAACTGTCTCTAACCAGCTACAGACCTGTCTCTAACCAGCTACATACCCGTCTCTAACCAGCTACAGACCTGTCCCTAACCAGCTAAAAAACTGTCTAACCAACAACAGACCCGTCTCTAACCAGCTACAGACCCGTCTCTAACCAGTTACAGACCGGTCTATGACCAGTTACAGACCTGTCTCTAACCAGCTAAAAAAAAAAACTGTCTCTAACCAGCTGCAGACATGTCTCTAACCAGCTACAGACCTGTCTATAACCAATTACAAACCTGTTTCTAACTACCTACAGAACTGTCTCTAACCAGTTAAAGACCTCTCTCTAACCAGCTACAGACCTGTCTCTAACCAGTTACAGACCTGTCTCTCACCAGTTACAGACCTGTCTCTAACCAGCTAAAAAACTGTCTCTAACCAGCTACAGACCTGTCTATAAGCAGTTTCAGACCTGTCTCTAACCAGCTACAGATGTGTCACTAACCAGCTTCAGACCTGTCTATAACCAGTTTCAGACCTGTTTCTAACTAGCTAAAAGACTGTCTCTAACCAGTTACAGACCTGTCTCTAACCAGCTAAAAAACTGTCTCTAACCAGCTACAGACCTGTCTCTAACCAGTTACAGACCTGTCTCTCACCAGTTACAGACCTGTCTCTAACCAGCTAAAAAACTGTCTCTAACCAGCTACAGACCTGTCTATAAGCAGTTTCAGACCTGTTTCTAACTAGCTACATACCCGTCTCTAACCAGCTACAGACCTGTCCCTAACCAGCTACAGACCCGTCTTTAAGCAGTTACAGACCTGTCTCTAACCAGCTAAAGACCTGTCTCTAACCAGTTACAGACCTGTCTCTAACCAGCTACAGACCTGTCTCTAACCATCTACAGACCTGTCTCTAACCAGTTACAGACCTGTCTATAACCAGCTAAAAAACTGTCTCTAACCAGCTGCAGACTTGTCTCTAACCAGCTACAGACCTGTCTCTAACCAGGTACAGACCCGTCTCTAACCAGTTAAAGGACCTGTCTCTAACCAGCTAAAAAACTGTCTCTAACCGGGAACAGACCTGTCTCTAACCAGTTACAGACCTGTCTATAACCAGTTAAAGACCTGTTTCTAACTAGCTACAGACCTGACTCTAACCAGTTACAGACCTGTCTCTAACCAGCTAAGCAACTGTCTCTAACCAGGAACAGACCTGTCTCTAACCAGTTTCAGACCTGTCTCTAACCAGCTACGGACCTGTCTATAACCAGTTAAAAACCTCTCTCTAACCAGCTACAGACCTGTCTCTAACCAGCTACAGACCTGTCTCTAACCAGCTACAGATGTGTCACTAACCAGCTTCAGACCTGTCTATAACCAGTTTCAGACCTGTTTCTAACTAGCTAAAAGACTGTCTCTAACCAGTTACAGACCTGTCTCTAACCAGCTAAAAAACTGTCTCTAACCAGCTACAGACCTGTCTCTAACCAGTTACAGACCTGTCTCTCACCAGTTACAGACCTGTCTCTAACCAGCTAAAAAACTGTCTCTAACCAGCTACAGACCTGTCTATAAGCAGTTTCAGACCTGTTTCTAACTAGCTACATACCCGTCTCTAACCAGCTACAGACCTGTCCCTAACCAGCTAAAAAACTGTCTAACCAACAACAGACCCGTCTCTAACCAGCTACAGACCCGTCTCTAACCAGTTACAGACCGGTCTATGACCAGTTACAGACCTGTCTCTAACCAGCTAAAAAAAAAAACTGTCTCTAACCAGCTGCAGACATGTCTCTAACCAGCTACAGACCTGTCTATAACCAATTACAAACCTGTTTCTAACTACCTACAGAACTGTCTCTAACCAGTTAAAGACCTCTCTCTAACCAGCTACAGACCTGTCTCTAACCAGTTACAGACCTGTCTCTCACCAGTTACAGACCTGTCTCTAACCAGCTAAAAAACTGTCTCTAACCAGCTACAGACCTGTCTATAAGCAGTTTCAGACCTGTCTCTAACCAGCTACAGATGTGTCACTAACCAGCTTCAGACCTGTCTATAACCAGTTTCAGACCTGTTTCTAACTAGCTAAAAGACTGTCTCTAACCAGTTACAGACCTGTCTCTAACCAGCTAAAAAACTGTCTCTAACCAGCTACAGACCTGTCTCTAACCAGTTACAGACCTGTCTCTCACCAGTTACAGACCTGTCTCTAACCAGCTAAAAAACTGTCTCTAACCAGCTACAGACCTGTCTATAAGCAGTTTCAGACCTGTTTCTAACTAGCTACATACCCGTCTCTAACCAGCTACAGACCTGTCCCTAACCAGCTACAGACCCGTCTTTAAGCAGTTACAGACCTGTCTCTAACCAGCTAAAGACCTGTCTCTAACCAGTTACAGACCTGTCTCTAACCAGCTACAGACCTGTCTCTAACCATCTACAGACCTGTCTCTAACCAGTTACAGACCTGTCTATAACCAGCTAAAAAACTGTCTCTAACCAGCTGCAGACTTGTCTCTAACCAGCTACAGACCTGTCTCTAACCAGGTACAGACCCGTCTCTAACCAGTTAAAGGACCTGTCTCTAACCAGCTAAAAAACTGTCTCTAACCGGGAACAGACCTGTCTCTAACCAGTTACAGACCTGTCTATAACCAGTTAAAGACCTGTTTCTAACTAGCTACAGACCTGACTCTAACCAGTTACAGACCTGTCTCTAACCAGCTAAGCAACTGTCTCTAACCAGGAACAGACCTGTCTCTAACCAGTTACAGACCTGTCTATAACCAGTTACAGACCTGTTCCTAACTACCTACAGACCTGTCTCTAACCAGCTACAGACCGGTCACTAACCAGTTACAGACCTGTCTCTAACCCGTTACAGACCTGTCTCTAACCCGTTACAGACCTGTCTATAACCAGTTAAAGACCTGTTTCTAACTAGCTACAGACCTGTCTCTAACCAGTTAAAGACCTGTTTCTAACTAGCTACAGACCTGTCTCTAACCAGGAACAGAAATGTCTCTAACCAGTTACAGACCTGTCTCTAACCATTTACAGACCTGTATATAACCAGTTACAGACCTGTTCCTAACTACCTACAGACCCGTCTCTAACCAGCTACAGACCTTTCTCTAACCAGCTAAAAAACTGTCTCTTACCAGTTACAGACCTGTCTCTAACCAGCGAAAGATCAGTCTCTAACCAGCTACAGACCTGTCTCTAACCAGCTACAGACCTGTCTCTAACCAGTAACAGACCTGTCTCTAACCAGCTACAGACTTGTCTCTAACCAGCTAAAAAACTGTCTCTAACCAGGAACAGACCTCTCTCTAACCAGTTACAGACATGTTTCTAACCAGCTACAGACGTGTCTCTACCCAGTTAAAGACCTCTCTCTAACCAGCTACAGACCCGTCTCTAACCAACTACAGACGTGTCACTAACCAGCTACAGACCTGTCTCTAACCAGCTAAAAAACTGTCTCTAACCAGCTACAGACCTGTCTCTAACCAGCTAAAAGACTGTCTCTAACCAGTTACAGACCTGTCTCTAACCACCTAAAATACTGTCTCTAACCAACAACAGACCAGTCTCTAACCAGCTACAGACCTGTCTCTAACCAGTTACAGACCTGTCTCTAACCAGTTACAGACCTGTCTCTAACCAGCTAAAGGACCTGTCTCTAACCAGCTAAAAAACTGTCTCTAACCGGGAAAAGACCTGTCTCTAACCAGCTAAGCAACTGTCTCTAACCAGGAACAGACCTGTCTCTAACCAGTTACAGACCTGTCTCTAACCAGTTACAGACCTGTCTATAACCAGTTACAGACCTGTTCCTAACTACCTATAGACCTGTCTCTAACCAGCTACAGACCTGTCTCCAACCAGTTAAAAACCTCTCTCTAACCAGCTACAGATCTGTCTCTAACCAACAACAGACCAGTCTCTAACCAGCTACAGACCGGTCACTAACCAGTTACAGACCTGTCTCTAACCAGCTACAGACCTGTCCCAAACCAAGTACAGACCCGTCTCTAACCAGTTAAAGGACCTGTCTCTAACCAGCTAAAAAACTGTCTCTAACCAGGAACAGACCTGTCTCTAACCCGTTACAGACCTGTCTATAACCAGTTAAAGACCTGTTTCTAACTAGCTACAGACCTGTCTCTAACCAGTTACAGACCTGTCTCTAACCAGTTACAGACCTGTCTCTAACCAGCTACAGACCCGTCTCTAACCAGCTACAGACCTGTCTCTAACCAGCTAAAAAACTGTCTCTTACCAGTTACAGACCTTTCTCTAACCAGCGAAAGATCAGTCTCTAACCAGTTACAGACCTTTGTCTAACCAGCTACAGACCTGTCTCTAACCAGCTACAGACTTGTCTCTAACCAACTACAGACCTGTCTCCAACCAGCTATAGACCTGTCTCTAACCAGTTACAGACCTGTCTCTAACCAGCTACAGACCTGTCTCTAACCATTTACAGACTTGTCTCTAACCAACTACAGACCTGTCTCTAACCATTTACAGACCTGTCTCTAACCAGCTAAAAAACTGTCTCTAACCAGTTACAGACCTGTCCCTAACCAGCTAAAAATCTGTCTCTAACCAGGAACAGACCTCTCTCTAGCCAGTTACAGAACTGTTTCTAACCAGCTACAGACCTTTCTATAACCAGTTACAGACCTGTCTCTAACCAGTTACAGACCTGTCTCTAACCATCTACAGAACTGTCTCTAACCAGTTACAGACCTGTCTATAACCAGTTAAAGACCTGTTTCTAACTAGCTACAGACCTGTCTCTAACCAGCTACAGACCCGTCTCTAACCAGCTACAGACCTGTCTCTCACCAGCTACAGACCTGTCTCTCACCAGCTACAGACGTGTCACTAACCAGTTACAGACCTGTCTCTAACCAGCTAAAAAACTGTCTCTACCCAGCTACAGACCTGTCTCTAACCAGCTAAAAGACTGTCTCTAACCAGTTACAGACCTGTCTCTAACCAGTTACAGACCTGTCTCTAACCATCTAAAGACCTGTCTCTAACCAGTTACAGACCTGTCTCTAACCATCTACAGACCTGTCTCTAACCAGTTACAGACCTGTCTATAACCAGCTAAAAAACTGTCTCTAACCAGCTGCAGACTTGTCTCTAACCAGCTACAGACCTGTCTCTCACCAGTTACAGACCTGTCTCTAACCAGCTACAGACTTGTCTCTAACCAACTACAGACCTGTCTCCAACCAGCTATAGACCTGTCTCTAACCAGCTGCAGACATGTCTCTAACCAGCTACAGACCTGTCTATAACCAATTACAAACCTGTTTCTAACTACCTACAGAACTGTCTCTAACCAGTTAAAGACCTCTCTCTAACCAGCTACAGACCTGTCTCTAACCAGTTACAGACCTGTCTCTCACCAGTTACAGACCTGTCTCTAACCAGCTAAAAAACTGTCTCTAACCAGCTACAGACCTGTCTATAAGCAGTTTCAGACCTGTCTCTAACCAGCTACAGATGTGTCACTAACCAGCTTCAGACCTGTCTATAACCAGTTTCAGACCTGTTTCTAACTAGCTAAAAGACTGTCTCTAACCAGTTACAGACCTGTCTCTAACCAGCTAAAAAACTGTCTCTAACCAGCTACAGACCTGTCTCTAACCAGTTACAGACCTGTCTCTCACCAGTTACAGACCTGTCTCTAACCAGCTAAAAAACTGTCTCTAACCAGCTACAGACCTGTCTATAAGCAGTTTCAGACCTGTTTCTAACTAGCTACATACCCGTCTCTAACCAGCTACAGACCTGTCCCTAACCAGCTACAGACCCGTCTTTAAGCAGTTACAGACCTGTCTCTAACCAGCTAAAGACCTGTCTCTAACCAGTTACAGACCTGTCTCTAACCAGCTACAGACCTGTCTCTAACCATCTACAGACCTGTCTCTAACCAGTTACAGACCTGTCTATAACCAGCTAAAAAACTGTCTCTAACCAGCTGCAGACTTGTCTCTAACCAGCTACAGACCTGTCTCTAACCAGGTACAGACCCGTCTCTAACCAGTTAAAGGACCTGTCTCTAACCAGCTAAAAAACTGTCTCTAACCGGGAACAGACCTGTCTCTAACCAGTTACAGACCTGTCTATAACCAGTTAAAGACCTGTTTCTAACTAGCTACAGACCTGACTCTAACCAGTTACAGACCTGTCTCTAACCAGCTAAGCAACTGTCTCTAACCAGGAACAGACCTGTCTCTAACCAGTTACAGACCTGTCTATAACCAGTTACAGACCTGTTCCTAACTACCTACAGACCTGTCTCTAACCAGCTACAGACCGGTCACTAACCAGTTACAGACCTGTCTCTAACCCGTTACAGACCTGTCTATAACCAGTTAAAGACCTGTTTCTAACTAGCTACAGACCTGTCTCTAACCAGTTAAAGACCTGTTTCTAACTAGCTACAGACCTGTCTCTAACCAGGAACAGACATGTCTCTAACCAGTTACAGACCTGTCTCTAACCATTTACAGACCTGTATATAACCAGTTACAGACCTGTTCCTAACTACCTACAGACCCGTCTCTAACCAGCTAAAGACCTTTCTCTAACCAGCTAAAAAACTGTCTCTTACCAGTTACAGACCTGTCTCTAACCAGCGAAAGATCAGTCTCTAACCAGCTACAGACCTGTCTCTAACCAGCTACAGACCTGTCTCTAACCAGTAACAGACCTGTCTCTAACCAGCTAAAAAACTGTCTCTAACCAGGAACAGACCTCTCTCTAACCAGTTACAGACATGTTTCTAACCAGCTACAGACGTGTCTCTACCCAGTTAAAGACCTCTCTCTAACCAGCTACAGACCCGTCTCTAACCAACTACAGACGTGTCACTAACCAGTTACAGACCTGTCTCTAACCAGCTAAAAAAACTGTCTCTAACCAGCTACAGACCTGTCTCTAACCAGCTAAAAAACTGTCTCTAACCAGCTACAGACCTGTCTCTAACCAGCTAAAAGACTGTCTCTAACCAGTTACAGACCTGTCTCTAACCACCTAAAATACTGTCTCTAACCAACAACAGACCAGTCTCTAACCAGTTACAGAACTGTTTCTAACCAGCTACAGACCTTTCTATAACCAGTTACAGACCTGTCTCTAACCAGTTACAGACCTGTCTCTAACCATCTACAGAACTGTCTCTAACCAGTTACAGACCTGTCTATAACCAGTTAAAGACCTGTTTCTAACTAGCTACAGACCTGTCTCTAACCAGCTACAGACCCGTCTCTAACCAGCTACAGACCTGTCTCTAACCAGCTACAGACGTGTCACTAACCAGTTACAGACCTGTCTCTAACCAGCTAAAAAACTGTCTCTACCCAGCTACAGACCTGTCTCTAACCAGTTACAGACCTGTCTCTAACCAGTTACAGACCTGTCTCTAACCAGTTACAGACCTGTCTCTAACCAGTTACAGACCTGTCTCTAACCAGCTAAGCAACTGTCTCTAACCAGGAACAGACCTGTCTCAAACCAGTTAAAGACCTCTCTCTAACCAGCTACAGACCTGTCTCTAACCAGTTACAGACCTGTCTCTCACCAGTTACAGACCTGTCTCTAACCAGCTAAAAAACTGTCTCTAACCAGCTACAGACCTGTCTATAAGCAGTTTCAGACCTGTCTCTAACCAGCTACAGACCTGTCTATAACCAGTTAAAAACCTCTCTCTAACCAGCTACAGACCTGTCTCTAACCAGCTACAGACCTGTCTCTAACCAGCTACAGATGTGTCACTAACCAGCTTCAGACCTGTCTATAACCAGTTTCAGACCTGTTTCTAACTAGCTAAAAGACTGTCTCTAACCAGTTACAGACCTGTCTCTAACCAGCTAAAAAACTGTCTCTAACCAGCTACAGACCTGTCTCTAACCAGCTACATACCCGTCTCTAACCAGCTACAGACCTGTCCCTAACCAGCTAAAAAACTGTCTAACCAACAACAGACCCGTCTCTAACCAGCTACAGACCCGTCTCTAACCAGTTACAGACCGGTCTATGACCAGTTACAGACCTGTCTCTAACCAGCTAAAAAAAAAAACTGTCTCTAACCAGCTGCAGACATGTCTCTAACCAGCTACAGACCTGTCTATAACCAATTACAAACCTGTTTCTAACTACCTACAGAACTGTCTCTAACCAGTTAAAGACCTCTCTCTAACCAGCTACAGACCTGTCTCTAACCAGTTACAGACCTGTCTCTCACCAGTTACAGACCTGTCTCTAACCAGCTAAAAAACTGTCTCTAACCAGCTACAGACCTGTCTATAAGCAGTTTCAGACCTGTCTCTAACCAGCTACAGATGTGTCACTAACCAGCTTCAGACCTGTCTATAACCAGTTTCAGACCTGTTTCTAACTAGCTAAAAGACTGTCTCTAACCAGTTACAGACCTGTCTCTAACCAGCTAAAAAACTGTCTCTAACCAGCTACAGACCTGTCTCTAACCAGTTACAGACCTGTCTCTCACCAGTTACAGACCTGTCTCTAACCAGCTAAAAAACTGTCTCTAACCAGCTACAGACCTGTCTATAAGCAGTTTCAGACCTGTTTCTAACTAGCTACATACCCGTCTCTAACCAGCTACAGACCTGTCCCTAACCAGCTACAGACCCGTCTTTAAGCAGTTACAGACCTGTCTCTAACCAGCTAAAGACCTGTCTCTAACCAGTTACAGACCTGTCTCTAACCAGCTACAGACCTGTCTCTAACCATCTACAGACCTGTCTCTAACCAGTTACAGACCTGTCTATAACCAGCTAAAAAACTGTCTCTAACCAGCTGCAGACTTGTCTCTAACCAGCTACAGACCTGTCTCTAACCAGGTACAGACCCGTCTCTAACCAGTTAAAGGACCTGTCTCTAACCAGCTAAAAAACTGTCTCTAACCGGGAACAGACCTGTCTCTAACCAGTTACAGACCTGTCTATAACCAGTTAAAGACCTGTTTCTAACTAGCTACAGACCTGACTCTAACCAGTTACAGACCTGTCTCTAACCAGCTAAGCAACTGTCTCTAACCAGGAACAGACCTGTCTCTAACCAGTTTCAGACCTGTCTCTAACCAGCTACGGACCTGTCTATAACCAGTTAAAAACCTCTCTCTAACCAGCTACAGACCTGTCTCTAACCAGCTACAGACCTGTCTCTAACCAGCTACAGATGTGTCACTAACCAGCTTCAGACCTGTCTATAACCAGTTTCAGACCTGTTTCTAACTAGCTAAAAGACTGTCTCTAACCAGTTACAGACCTGTCTCTAACCAGCTAAAAAACTGTCTCTAACCAGCTACAGACCTGTCTCTAACCAGTTACAGACCTGTCTCTCACCAGTTACAGACCTGTCTCTAACCAGCTAAAAAACTGTCTCTAACCAGCTACAGACCTGTCTATAAGCAGTTTCAGACCTGTTTCTAACTAGCTACATACCCGTCTCTAACCAGCTACAGACCTGTCCCTAACCAGCTAAAAAACTGTCTAACCAACAACAGACCCGTCTCTAACCAGCTACAGACCCGTCTCTAACCAGTTACAGACCGGTCTATGACCAGTTACAGACCTGTCTCTAACCAGCTAAAAAAAAAAACTGTCTCTAACCAGCTGCAGACATGTCTCTAACCAGCTACAGACCTGTCTATAACCAATTACAAACCTGTTTCTAACTACCTACAGAACTGTCTCTAACCAGTTAAAGACCTCTCTCTAACCAGCTACAGACCTGTCTCTAACCAGTTACAGACCTGTCTCTCACCAGTTACAGACCTGTCTCTAACCAGCTAAAAAACTGTCTCTAACCAGCTACAGACCTGTCTATAAGCAGTTTCAGACCTGTCTCTAACCAGCTACAGATGTGTCACTAACCAGCTTCAGACCTGTCTATAACCAGTTTCAGACCTGTTTCTAACTAGCTAAAAGACTGTCTCTAACCAGTTACAGACCTGTCTCTAACCAGCTAAAAAACTGTCTCTAACCAGCTACAGACCTGTCTCTAACCAGTTACAGACCTGTCTCTCACCAGTTACAGACCTGTCTCTAACCAGCTAAAAAACTGTCTCTAACCAGCTACAGACCTGTCTATAAGCAGTTTCAGACCTGTTTCTAACTAGCTACATACCCGTCTCTAACCAGCTACAGACCTGTCCCTAACCAGCTACAGACCCGTCTTTAAGCAGTTACAGACCTGTCTCTAACCAGCTAAAGACCTGTCTCTAACCAGTTACAGACCTGTCTCTAACCAGCTACAGACCTGTCTCTAACCATCTACAGACCTGTCTCTAACCAGTTACAGACCTGTCTATAACCAGCTAAAAAACTGTCTCTAACCAGCTGCAGACTTGTCTCTAACCAGCTACAGACCTGTCTCTAACCAGGTACAGACCCGTCTCTAACCAGTTAAAGGACCTGTCTCTAACCAGCTAAAAAACTGTCTCTAACCGGGAACAGACCTGTCTCTAACCAGTTACAGACCTGTCTATAACCAGTTAAAGACCTGTTTCTAACTAGCTACAGACCTGACTCTAACCAGTTACAGACCTGTCTCTAACCAGCTAAGCAACTGTCTCTAACCAGGAACAGACCTGTCTCTAACCAGTTACAGACCTGTCTATAACCAGTTACAGACCTGTTCCTAACTACCTACAGACCTGTCTCTAACCAGCTACAGACCGGTCACTAACCAGTTACAGACCTGTCTCTAACCCGTTACAGACCTGTCTCTAACCCGTTACAGACCTGTCTATAACCAGTTAAAGACCTGTTTCTAACTAGCTACAGACCTGTCTCTAACCAGTTAAAGACCTGTTTCTAACTAGCTACAGACCTGTCTCTAACCAGGAACAGAAATGTCTCTAACCAGTTACAGACCTGTCTCTAACCATTTACAGACCTGTATATAACCAGTTACAGACCTGTTCCTAACTACCTACAGACCCGTCTCTAACCAGCTACAGACCTTTCTCTAACCAGCTAAAAAACTGTCTCTTACCAGTTACAGACCTGTCTCTAACCAGCGAAAGATCAGTCTCTAACCAGCTACAGACCTGTCTCTAACCAGCTACAGACCTGTCTCTAACCAGTAACAGACCTGTCTCTAACCAGCTACAGACTTGTCTCTAACCAGCTAAAAAACTGTCTCTAACCAGGAACAGACCTCTCTCTAACCAGTTACAGACATGTTTCTAACCAGCTACAGACGTGTCTCTACCCAGTTAAAGACCTCTCTCTAACCAGCTACAGACCCGTCTCTAACCAACTACAGACGTGTCACTAACCAGCTACAGACCTGTCTCTAACCAGCTAAAAAACTGTCTCTAACCAGCTACAGACCTGTCTCTAACCAGCTAAAAGACTGTCTCTAACCAGTTACAGACCTGTCTCTAACCACCTAAAATACTGTCTCTAACCAACAACAGACCAGTCTCTAACCAGCTACAGACCTGTCTCTAACCAGTTACAGACCTGTCTCTAACCAGTTACAGACCTGTCTCTAACCAGCTAAAGGACCTGTCTCTAACCAGCTAAAAAACTGTCTCTAACCGGGAAAAGACCTGTCTCTAACCAGCTAAGCAACTGTCTCTAACCAGGAACAGACCTGTCTCTAACCAGTTACAGACCTGTCTCTAACCAGTTACAGACCTGTCTATAACCAGTTACAGACCTGTTCCTAACTACCTATAGACCTGTCTCTAACCAGCTACAGACCTGTCTCCAACCAGTTAAAAACCTCTCTCTAACCAGCTACAGATCTGTCTCTAACCAACAACAGACCAGTCTCTAACCAGCTACAGACCGGTCACTAACCAGTTACAGACCTGTCTCTAACCAGCTACAGACCTGTCCCAAACCAAGTACAGACCCGTCTCTAACCAGTTAAAGGACCTGTCTCTAACCAGCTAAAAAACTGTCTCTAACCAGGAACAGACCTGTCTCTAACCCGTTACAGACCTGTCTATAACCAGTTAAAGACCTGTTTCTAACTAGCTACAGACCTGTCTCTAACCAGTTACAGACCTGTCTCTAACCAGTTACAGACCTGTCTCTAACCAGCTACAGACCCGTCTCTAACCAGCTACAGACCTGTCTCTAACCAGCTAAAAAACTGTCTCTTACCAGTTACAGACCTTTCTCTAACCAGCGAAAGATCAGTCTCTAACCAGTTACAGACCTTTGTCTAACCAGCTACAGACCTGTCTCTAACCAGCTACAGACTTGTCTCTAACCAACTACAGACCTGTCTCCAACCAGCTATAGACCTGTCTCTAACCAGTTACAGACCTGTCTCTAACCAGCTACAGACCTGTCTCTAACCATTTACAGACTTGTCTCTAACCAACTACAGACCTGTCTCTAACCATTTACAGACCTGTCTCTAACCAGCTAAAAAACTGTCTCTAACCAGTTACAGACCTGTCCCTAACCAGCTAAAAATCTGTCTCTAACCAGGAACAGACCTCTCTCTAGCCAGTTACAGAACTGTTTCTAACCAGCTACAGACCTTTCTATAACCAGTTACAGACCTGTCTCTAACCAGTTACAGACCTGTCTCTAACCATCTACAGAACTGTCTCTAACCAGTTACAGACCTGTCTATAACCAGTTAAAGACCTGTTTCTAACTAGCTACAGACCTGTCTCTAACCAGCTACAGACCCGTCTCTAACCAGCTACAGACCTGTCTCTCACCAGCTACAGACCTGTCTCTCACCAGCTACAGACGTGTCACTAACCAGTTACAGACCTGTCTCTAACCAGCTAAAAAACTGTCTCTACCCAGCTACAGACCTGTCTCTAACCAGCTAAAAGACTGTCTCTAACCAGTTACAGACCTGTCTCTAACCAGTTACAGACCTGTCTCTAACCATCTAAAGACCTGTCTCTAACCAGTTACAGACCTGTCTCTAACCATCTACAGACCTGTCTCTAACCAGTTACAGACCTGTCTATAACCAGCTAAAAAACTGTCTCTAACCAGCTGCAGACTTGTCTCTAACCAGCTACAGACCTGTCTCTCACCAGTTACAGACCTGTCTCTAACCAGCTACAGACTTGTCTCTAACCAACTACAGACCTGTCTCCAACCAGCTATAGACCTGTCTCTAACCAGTTACAGACCTGTCTCTAACCAGCTACAGACCTGTCTCTAACCATTTACAGACTTGTCTCTAACCAACTACAGACCTGTCTCCAACCAGCTACAGACCTGTCTCTAACCATTTACAGACCTGTCTCTAACCAGCTAAAAAACTGTCTCTAACCAGTTACAGACCTGTCCCTAACCAGCTAAAAATCTGTCTCTAACCAGGAACAGACCTCTCTCTAACCAATTACAGAACTGTTTCTAACCAGCTACAGACCTTTCTATAACCAGTTACAGACCTGTCTCTAACCAGTTACAGACCTGTCTCTAACCATCTACAGAACTGTCTCTAACCAGTTACAGACCTGTCTATAACCAGTTAAAGACCTGTTTCTAACTAGCTACAGACCTGTCTCTAACCAGCTACAGACCCGTCTCTAACCAGCTACAGACCTGTCTCTCACCAGCTACAGACCTGTCTCTCACCAGCTACAGACGTGTCACTAACCAGTTACAGACCTGTCTCTAACCAGCTAAAAAACTGTCTCTACCCAGCTACAGACCTGTCTCTAACCAGCTAAAAGACTGTCTCTAACCAGTTACAGACCTGTCTCTAACCAGTTACAGACCTGTCTCTAACCATCTAAAGACCTGTCTATAACCAGTTACAGACCTGTCTCTAACCATCTACAGACCTGTCTCTAACCAGTTACAGACCTGTCTATAACCAGCTAAAAAACTGTCTCTAACCAGCTGCAGACTTGTCTCTAACCAGCTACAGACCTGTCTCTCACCAGTTACAGACCTGTCTCTAACCAGCTGCAGACTTGTCTCTAACCAGCTACAGACCCGTCTCTAACCAGTTAAAGGACCTGTCTCTAACCAGCTAAAAAACTGTCTCTAACCAGCTACAGACCTGTCTATAACCAGTTAAAGACCTGTTTCTAACTAGCTACAGACCTGACTCTAACCAGTTACAGACCTGTCTCTAACCAGCTAAGCAACTGTCTCTAACCAGGAACAGACCTGTCTCAAACCAGTTACAGACCTGTCTCTAACCAGTTACAGACCTGTTCCTAACTACCTATAGACCTGTCTCTAACCAGCTACAGACCTGTCTCCAACCAGTTAAAAACCTCTCTCTAACCACCATCAATACCAGTATCAGAACCAGGATCACAACCAGTATCAGAACCAGTACCAGAATTAGAACCAGTATCAGAACCAGGATCAGAATCAGAATAAGTACCAGTATCAGAATCAGGATCAGAACCAGGATCAGAACCGGGATTGGAACCACAAATCAGTACCAGTATGAGAACCAGGATCGGAACCAGAATCAGAACCAGAGTCAGAACCAGTATAAGAACCAGGATCAGAACCAGAACCAGTACCAGGTTCAGAACCAGGATCAGAACCAGTATCAGAACCAGTATCAGAACCAGGATCGGTACCAGGATCAGAACGAGAATAAGAAACAGTATCAGAACTAGTATCAGAACCAGGATCGGTACCAGGATCAGTACCAGGATCAGAACCGGGATCGGAACCAGAATCAGTACCAGTATCATAACCAGAATCAGAACCACGATCAGTACCAGTATCAGAAAAAGGATCAGAACCAGGATCAGTATCAGAACCAGAATCAGAACCATTATCAGATCCAAGATCAGTACCAGTATCAGAACCAGGATCAGAACCAGGATCAGTACCAGTATCAGAACAAGCATAAGAACCAGAATCAGAACCAGTATCAGTACCAGAATAAGAACCAGGATCAGAACCAGTAAAAGAACCAGGATCAGAACCAGTATCAGAACCAAGATCAGTACCAGTATCAGAACCAAGATCAGTACCAGTATCAGTACCAGTATCAGAACCAGGATCAGAGCCAGTATCAGAACCAGGATCAGAACCAGAATCAGAACCAGAATCAGTACCAGAACATGTACCAGAACCATAATCAAAACCAGTAACAGTACCAGTATCAGAACCAGTATCAGAACCAGTATCACTACCAGTATCAGTACCAGTATCAGTATCAGAACCATTATCAGTACCAGAATCAGAACCAGTATCAGAACCAATATCAGTACCAGAACCAGAATCAGAACCAGTATCAGAACCCAAATCAGACCCAATATCAGTACCAGTATCAGAACCAGGATCAGTATCAGTATCAATATCAGTATCAGTATCAGAACCAGGATCAGAACCAGGATCAGTACCAGTATCAAAACCAGAACCAGCATTAGAACCAATATCAGAACCACCATCAGTACCAGTATCAGAACTAGGATCACAACCAGTATAAGAACCAGTACCAGAATCAGAACCAGTATCAGAACCAGGATCAGAACCAGTATCATAACCAGTATCAGAACCAGTACCAGAACCAGAATCAGAACCAGTACCACAACCAGAATCAGAACCTATATCAGTATGAGTATCAGAACCAGTGTCAGAACCAGTATCAGTACCAGTATCAGAACCAGTATCAGAACTGGAATCAGAACCAGTTTCAGAACCACAATCAGAACCAGTGTCATTACAGTATCAGAACCAGTATAAGTATCAGAACCAAGATCAGTACCAGGATCAGAACCAGGATCAGAACCAGAATCAGTATCAGAACCAGTATCAGAACCAAAATGAGAACCACTATCAAAACCAGAAACAGAACCAGTATCAGTACCAATATCAGAACCAGTATCAGAACCAGAATCAGAACCATGATCAGAACGAGGATCAGAACCAGAATAAGAAACAGTATCAGGACCAGTATCAGAACCGGTATCGGAACCAGAATAAATACCAGGATCAGAACCAGTATCAGAACCAGTATCAGGACCAGTATCAGGACCAGAATCATAACCAGTATCAGAACCAGTATCAGGACCAGAATCAAAACCAGTATCAGAGCCAGTATCAGTACCAGTATCAGAACCCGTTTCAATACCAGTATCAGTACCACTATCAGAACCAATACCAGAACCAGTATCAGAGACAGTATCAGTACCAGTTTCAGAACCAATATCAGTACCAGTATCAGTACCAGTATCAGTATCACTATCAGAACCAGTATCACAACCAGAGTCAGAACCAGTATCAGAACCAGTATCAGAACCAGTATCAGAACCAGTACCAGAACCAGTACCATGACAAGTATGAGTATAAGAACCAAGATCAGAACTAATATCAGTAACAGTATCAGTACCAGTATCAGAACCAGTACCAGAACCATTACTAGAACCATTATCAGCGTCAGAACCAGTATCAGAACCAGTATCAATACCAGAATGGGAACCAGGATCAGAACCAGTTTAAGAACCAGTATCAGTACCAGTGTAAGAACCGGTACCAGAACCAGTATCATTACAAGTTTGAGTATCAGAACCAGTATCAGTACCAGTATCAGAACCGGTACCAGAACCAGTACCAGTATCATTACAAGTATGAGTATCAGAACCTGTAATGAGTTACCCTGAGGATCCGTAATACAGCCACACACAGGGAGTTCTGGACAAATGACCAGTTTATTGGTGGAGGAGTATGAACAGAAGATCAGTCCAGGGGAATGGTCTGCAGAAGAAACCAGGCAACAGCTGGGAGGTAAACAGGATGGCAAAATACTCATCCAGGCAAAGACAAGGCTCAGAGATCCAAAGACAGGCAGGGTCGGTAACCAGAAGATCCGAAAGGTAGCGGTGTCCGTCGAGGGCAAGGCAAGGAGGGTAATCCAGGGGCATGAAGCAGAAGGTCGGCAACTGAGGATCAATCCGTAGAACGCTGGAACAAAACTAGACATAGGTCTGATTATTATCTGGCAGAGAAGGAGGGATTGGAGGGAGCTTAAGTAGGCAGTGAGAGAAAAGGAAACCAGGTGAACTGAATGAGGTAGCAGAGGCAATTAGGAAGCCAGCAGGTGGATCGAGTAACCAATGATGAGCACCAGGAGATCAGGGTGGCAAAAACATGACATGAACCATAATCAGTACCATTATCAATACCAGTATCAGAACCAGTATCAGTACCAGTATCAGAACCCGTATCAGTACCACTATCAGAACCAATACCAGAACCAGTATCAGAGACAGTATCAGTGCCAGTATCAGTACCAAGATCAGAACCGGTATCAATACCAGTATCAGAACCAGTGTCAATACCAAAGCATAAACAGTTTCATTACCAGTATCAGTACCAGTACCAGTATCAGAACCAGTATCAGAACCAATATCAGTACCAGTATCAGTGTCAGAACCAGTATCAATACCAGTATCAGAACCAGAATCAGTACCAGTATCAGAACCGGTATCAGAACCAGTATCAATACCAGTATCAGAACCAAGATCAGAACTAATATCAGTAACAATATCAGTACCAGTACCAGAACCATTACTAGAACCATTATCAGTGTCAGAACCAGTATCAGAACCAGTATCAATATCAGAATGGGAACCAGGATCAGAACCAGTTTCAGAACCAGTATCAGTACCAGTATCAGAACCAATATCAGAACCAGTATCAATACCAGTATGGGAACCAGGGTCAGAACCAGTTTCAGAACCAGTATCAGAACCAGGATCAGAACCAGAATCAGAAACAGGATCAGAACCAGTATCAGAACCAATATCAGTACCAGTATCAGAACCAGAATCAGAACCAGTATCAATACCAGTATCAGAACCAGTATCAGAACCAGTATCAGAACCAGGATCAGTACCAGTACCAGAACCAGTACCAGAACCAGTATAAATACCAATATCAGTACAAGTATCAGTATCAGAACCATAATCAGTACCAGTATCAATACCAGTATCAGAACCCGTATCAGTACCACTATCAGAACCAATACCAGAACCAGTATCAGAGACAGTATCAGTACCAGTATCAGTACCAAGATCAGAACCGGTATCAATACCAGTATCACAACCAGTATCAGAATCAGTACCAGAACCAGTATCAATACCAGTATCAGAACCAGTATCAGAACCAATATCAGTACCAGTATCAGTATCAGAACCAGTATCAATACCAGTATCAGAACCACAATAGGTACCAGTATCAGAACCAGAATCAGTACCAGTATCAGAACCAGTATCAATACCAGTATCAGAACCAAGATCAGAACTAATATCAGTAACAATATCAGTACCAGTATCAGAACCAGTACCAGAACCATTATCAGTGTCAGAACCAGTATCAGAACCA
Source organism: Telmatherina bonti (assembly GCF_933228915.1). Lineage (NCBI taxonomy): Eukaryota > Metazoa > Chordata > Actinopteri > Atheriniformes > Telmatherinidae > Telmatherina > Telmatherina bonti. The sequence continues at coordinate 32,374,725 of NC_136632.1, forward strand.
GTATCAATACCAGAATGGGAACCAGGATCAGAACCAGTTTCAGAACCAGTATCAGTACCAGTGTCAGAACCAGTATCAGTACCAGTATCAGAACCAACATCAGTACAGAACCAGAATCAGAACCAGTATCAGAACGCGAATCAGAACCAGTATCAGTACCAGTATTAGTATCAGTATCAGTATCAGAACCAGGATCAGAACCACGATCAGAACCGGGATCAGAACCAGAATAAGTACCAGAATCAGAACCAGTATCAGAACCAGTCTCAGAACCAGGATCAGTACCAGTATCAGAACCGGGATCGGAACCAGAATAAGGACCAGTATCAGAAACAGGATCAGAACCAGAATCAGAACCAGTATCAGAACCACGATCAGTACCAGTATCAGAACCAGGATCAGAACCAGGATCAGTACCAGTATCAGAACCAGCATCAGTACCAGTATCAGAGCCAGCATCAGAACCAGTGTTAGTACCAGAATAAGAACCAGTATAAGAACCAGGATCAGAACCAGTATCAGAACCAGTATCAGTATCAGTATCAGAACCAAGATCAGTACCAGTATCAGAACCAGAATCAGAACCAGTACCTGAACCAGTATCAGTAACAGAACCAAGATCAGTACCAGTATCAGAATCAATATCAGTACCAGTATCAGAACCAGAATCAATACCAGTACCAGAACCAGTATCAGAACCAGTATCAGTACCAGTATCAGTACCAGAACCAGTACCAGAACCAGAATCAAAACCAGTGACAGTACCAGAATCAGAACCAGTATCAGAACCAGAATCAGTATCAGCACCAGTTTCAGAACCAGTATCAATACCAGAATCAGAACCAGCATTAGAACCAGTATCAGGACCTGTTTAAGAACCAGTATCAGAACCAGAATCAAATTCAGTATCAGAACCAAGATCAATACCAGTACCAGAACCAGTATCAGAACTAGAATCAGAACCAGTATCAGAACCACAATCAGAACCAGTGTCATTACAGTATCAGAACCAGTATGAGTATCAGAACCAATATCAGTACAAGAATCAGAACCAGCATCAGAACCAGTACCAGAACCAGTATCAATACCAGTATCAGAACCACAATAGGTACCAGTATCAGAACCGGTATCAGAACCAGTATCAGAACCAGTATCAGAACTAGAATCAGAACCAGTATCAGAACCACAACAGAACCAGTGTCATTACAGTATCAGAACCAGTATGAGTATCAGAACCAAGATCAGTACCAGGATCAGAACCAGCATCAGAACCAGTACCAGAACCAGTATCAATACCAGGATCAGAACCATAATCAGTACCATTATCAATACCAGTATCAGAACCAGTATCAGTACCAGTATCAGAACCCGTATCAGTACCACTATCAGAACCAATACCAGAACCAGTATCAGAGACAGTATCAGTACCAGTATCAGTACCAAGATCAGAACCGGTATCAATACCAGTATCACAACCAGTATCAGAATCAGTACCAGAACCAGTATCAATACCAGTATCAGAACCAGTATCAGAACCAATATCAGTACCAGTATCAGTATCAGAACCAGTATCAGAACCACAATAGGTACCAGTATCAGAACCAGAATCAGTACCAGTATCAGAACCGGTATCAGAACCATTACTAGAACCATTATCAGTGTCACAACCAGTATCAGACCCAGTATCAATACCAGAATAGGAACCAGGATCAGAACCAGTTTCAGAACCAGTATCAGTACCAGTGTCAGAACCAACATCAGTACAGAACCAGAATCAGAACGCGAATCAGAACCAGTATCAGTACCAGTATTAGTATCAGTATCAGTATCAGTATCAGAACCAGGATCAGAACCACGATCAGAACCGGGATCAGAACCAGAATAAGTACCAGAATCAGAACCAGAATCAGAACCAGTATCAGAACCACGATCAGTACCAGTATCAGAACCAGGATCAGTACCAGTATCAGAACCAGCATCAGTACCAGTATCAGAGCCAGCATCAGAACCAGTGTTAGTACCAGAATAAGAACCAGTATCAGAACCAGGATCAGAACCAGTATCAGAACCAGTATCAGTATCAGAACCAAGATCAGTACCAGTATCAGAACCAGAATCAGAACCAGTATCAGAACCAGTATCAGAACCAGTACCAGAACCAGTATCAATACCAGTATCAGAACCACAATAGGTACCAGTATCAGAACCGGTATCAGAACCAGTACCAGAACCAGGATCAGTGCCAGCATCAGAACAAGTATCAGTACCAGGATCAGTACCAGTACCAGAACCAGTACCAGAACCAATATCAGTACCAGTATCAAAATCAGAACCAGAATCAGAACCAGTATCAATACCAGTATCAGAACCAGTATCAGAACCAGGATCAGTACCAGTACCAGAACCAGTACCAGAACCAGTATAAATACCAATATCAGTACAAGTATCAGTGTCAGAACCAGAATAAGTACCAGTGTCAGTATCAGAACTAGTATCAGAACCAGTATCGGAAGCAGTATCAGAACCAGCATCAGTACCAGTATCAAAACCAGGATCAGAACCATAATCAGTACCATTATCAATACCAGTATCAGAACCAGTATCAGAACCAATATCAGTACCAGTATCAGTATCAGAACCAGTATCAATACCAGTATCAGAACCACAATAGGTACCAGTATCAGAACCAGAATCAGTACCAGTATCAGAACCGGTATCAGAACCAGTATCAATACCAGTACCAGAACCATTACTAGACATATTATCAGTATCAGAACCAGTATCAATACCAGAATATGAACCAGGATCAGAGCCAGTTTCAGAACCAGTATCAGCACCAGTGTCAGAACCAGTATCAGTACCAGTATCAGAACGCGAATCAGAACCAGTATCAGTACCAGTATTAGTATCAGTATCAGTATCAGAACCAGGATCAGAACCACGATCAGAACCAGAATCAGAACCAGAATAAGTACCAGAATCAGAACCAGTGTCAGAACCAGTATCAGAACCAGGATCAGTACCAGTATCAGAACCGGGATCGGAACCAGAATAAGGACCAGTATCAGAAACAGGATCAGAACCAGAATCAGAACCAGTATCAGAACCACGATCAGTACCAGTATCAGAACCAGGATCAGAACCAGTATCAGAACCAGAATAAGAACCAGTATCAGAACCAGGATCAGAACCAGTATCAGAACCAGTATCAGTATCAGTATCAGAACCAAAATCAGTACCAGTATCAGAACCAGAATCAGAACCAGTACCAGAACCACTATCAGTAACAGAACCAAGATCAGTACCAGTATCAGAATCAATATCAGTACCAGTATCAGAACCAGAATCAATACCAGTACCAGAACCAGTATCAGAACGAGAATCAGAACCAGTATCAGAACCAGTATCAGTATCAGCACCAGTTTCAGAACCAGTATCAGAACCAGTATTAGTACCAGTATCAGTATCAGTATCAATGTCAGTATCAGTATCAGAACCAGAATCAGAACCAGCATTAGAACCAGTATCACAACCAGGATCAGTACCAGTATCAGAACCAGAATCAGGACCTGTTTAAGAACCAGTATCAGAACCAGAATCAAATTCAGTATCAGAACCAAGATCAGTACCAGTATCAGTACCAGAATGAGAACCAGTACCAGAACCAGTATCAGAACTAGAATCAGAACCAGTATCAGAACCACAATCAGAACCAGTGTCATTACACTATCAGAACCATGATCAGGACCAGTATGAGTATCAGAACCAATATCAGTACAAGAATCAGAACCAGCATCAGAACCAGTACCAGAACCAGTATCAATACCAGTATCAGAACCACAATAGGTACCAGTATCAGAACCGGTATCAGAACCAGTACCAGAACCAGGATCAGTGCCAGCATCAGAATAAGTATCAGTACCAGTACCAGAACCAGAATCAGAACCAGTACCAGTACCAGTATCAATACCAGAATCAGTTCCAGTATCAGAATTAGAACCAGGTTCAGTACCAGTATTAGAATCAGAACTAGTATCAGAACCGGTATCAGAACCAGTATCAGAACCAGGATCAATACCAGTACCAGAACCAGTACCAGAAGCAGTATCAGTACCAGTATCATAACCACTTTCATAACCAGAATCAGAACCAGAATCAGTACCATTATAAGAACCAGAATCAGGACCTGTTTAGGAACCAGTATCAGAACCAGAAACAGAAACAGGATCAGAACCAACATCAGTACCAGAACCAGGATCAGAACCAATATCAGAACCAGGATCAGTACCAGTATCAGAACCGGGATCGGAACCAGAATAAGTACCAGTATCAGAACCAGGATCAGAACCAGGATCAGAACCAATATCAAAACCAGGATCAGAACCAGAATCAGAACCAATATCAGAACCAGGATCAGAACCAGTATCAGTACCAGAATCATAACCAGAATCAGAAACAGTATCAGAACCAGGATCAGAACCAGAATCAGAACCAATATCAGAACCAGGATCAGAACCAGTATCAGTACCAGAATCATAACCAGTATCAGAAACAGTATCAGAACCAGGATCAGAACCAGAATCAGAACCAGTATCAGAACCAGGATCCGAACCAGAATCAGAACCAGTATCAGAACCAGGATCAGAACCAGTATCAGTACCAGAATCATCACCAGTATCAGAAACAGGATCAGAACCAGGATCAGAACCAGAATCAGAACCAATATCAGAACCAGGATCAGTACCAGTATCACAACCGGGATCGGAACCAGAATAAGTACCAGTATCAGAACCAGGATCAGAACCAGAATCAGAAACAGTATCAGAACCAGGATCAGAAGCAGTATCAGTACCAGAATAATAACCAGTATCAGAACCAGTATCAGGACCAGGATCAGATCCAGCATCAGAACCAGTATCAGAGCCAGTATCAGTACCAGAATAGGAACCAGTATCCGAACCAGTATCAGAACCTGGATCAGTGCCAGTATCAGAACTAAGATCAGTACCAGTATCAGAATCAGTACCAGTATCAGAACCAGGATCAGAACCAGTATCAGAACCAGGATCAGAACCAGAATCAGAACCAGTATCAGAACCACGATCACAACCAGGACCAGGATCAGTATCAGAACCAGGATCAGAACCAGAATCAGAACCAGTATCAGTACCCGTATCAGAACAAGGGTCACAACCAAGATCAGTACCAGTATCAGAACCAGTATTAGAACCTGTATCAGTACCAGAATAAGAACCAGTATCAGAATCAGTCTCAGAACCAGGATCAGGACCAGTATCAGAACCAGGATCGGAACCAGTCTCAGAACCAGGATCAGTACCAGTATCAGAACTAGGATCAGAACCAGTATCAGAACCAAGATCAGTACCAGTATCAGAACCAGCATCAGAACCAGTATCAGAACCTGTATCAGTACCAGAATAAGAAGCAGTATCAGAATCAGTATCAGAACCAGGATCAGGACCAGTATCAGAACCAGGATCGGAACCAGTCTCAGAACCAGGATCAGTACCAGTATCAGAACTAAAATGAGAACCAGTATCAGAACCACTATCAACACCACAAACAGAATCAGTATCTGAACCAGTATCAGAACCAGTCTCAGTACCAGTATCAGTACCAGAACCAGAACCAGAACCAGAATCAAAACCAATAACAGTACCAGAATCGGAACCAGTATCAGAACCAGAATCAGGAGCAGAATCAAATCCAGTATCAGAACCAGAATCAGAACCAGTATCAGAACCAGTATCACTACCAGTATCAGTACCAGTATCAGCTTCAGTATCACTACCAGTATCAGTACCAGGATCAGTACCAGTATCAGAACCAGAATCAGAACCAGTATCAGAACCACGATCAGAACCAGAATCAGAAGCAGTATCAATATCAGTATCAGACCAAGTATCAGAACCAGGATCAGAACCAGGATCAGAACCAGTATCAGAGCCATTATCAGAACCAGAATTAGGACCAGTTTCAGAACCAGTATCAGAACCAGTATAAGTACCAGAATCAAAACTAGTATCAGTACAGGTATCAGAACCAGAATGAGAACCAGTGTCAGAACCAGAAAAAGAACCAGTATCAGTACCAATATTAGAACCAGGATCAGAACCAGTATCAAAACCAGAAACAGAACCAGGATCAGAACCAGTATCAGAACCAGAATCAGAACCAGTATCAGAACCAGTATCAAAACCAGAAACAGAACCAGTATCAGAACCAGAACCAGTACCAGAACCAGAATCAAAACCAGTGACAGTACCAGAATCAGAACCAGTATCAGAACCAGAATCAGTATCAGAACCAGTTTCAGAACCAGTATCAGAACCCGAATCAGATCCAGTATCAGTACCAGTATCAGAACCAGTATCAGAACCATGATCAGTACCAGGATCAGTACCAGTATCAGAACCAGAATCAAAACCAGTGACAGTACCAGTATCAGAACCAGTATCATAACCAGAATCAGTGCCAGTATCAGAAGCAGTATCAGTACCAGTACCAGTATCAGAACCCGTATCAGTACCAGTATCATAACCACTTTCATAACCAGTATCAGAACCAGTACCAGAACCAGAATCAGAAACAGGACCAGTATCAGAACCAACATCAGTACCAGTATCAGAACCAGTCCCTGAATCAGAACCAGTATCAGTACCAGTTTCAGTATCAGCCCTAGTGTCAGAACCAGGATCAATACCAGTATCAGAACCAGAATCAGTACCAGTATCAGAACCAGTATCAGAACCAGAATCAGTACCAGTATCAGAACCACTTTCATAACCAGTATCAGAACCAGTACCAGAGCCAGAATCAGAAACAGGATCAGAACTAGTATCAGAACCAGCATCAGAACCAGTATCAATAACAGTATAAGAACCAGTATCAGAACCAGGATCAGTACCAGTACCAGTACCAGTACCAGAACCAGTACCAGAACCAGTATAAATACCAATATCAGTACCAGTATCAGTATCAGAACTAGTATCAGAACCGGTACCAGAACCAGTACCAGAAGCAGTATCAGTACCAGTATCAGAACCAGAATCAGCACTAGTGTCAGAACCAGGATCAGTACCAGTATCAGAACCGGGATCGGAACGAGAATAAGTACCAGTATCAGAACCAGGATCAGAACCAGAATTAGAACCAGTGTCAGAACCAGGATCAGAACCAGTATCAGTATCAGTATCAGAACCAGTATCAGAACCAGTATAAGAACCAGTATAAGAACCAAGATCAGTATCAGTATCAGAACCAGTATCAGAACCAGTATAAGAACCAGGATCAGTACCAGTATCAGAACCAGTATCAGAACCACGATCACAACCAGGACCAGTATCAGAACTAGGATCAGAACCAAAATCAGAACCAGTATCAGTACCAGTATCAGAACAAGGGTCAAAACCAGGATCAGTATCAGTATCAGAACCAGAATGAGAACCAGTACCAGAACCAGTATCAGAACTAGAATCAGAACCACTACCAGAACCACAATCAGAACCAGTGTCATTACAGTATCAGAACCAGTATAAGTATCAGAACCAAGATCAGTACCAGTATCAGAACCAGCATCACAACCAGTATCAGAACCAGTATCAGTACCAGAATAAGAACCAGTATCAGTACCAGAATCAGAACCAGGATCAGGACCAGTATCAGAACCAGGATCGGAACCAGTCTCAGAACCAGGATCAGTACCAGTATCAGAACTAGGATCAGAACCAGTATCAATACCAGTTTCAAAACCGGTATCAGTACCAGTATCACAACCAGTATCAGAACCAGTACCAGAACCAGTATCAATACCAGTATCAGAACCAGTGTCAGTACCAATATCAATACCAGTATCAGAACCGCAATAGGTACCAGTATCAGAACCAGTATCAGTACCAGTATCAGTACCAGTGTCAGAACCGGTATCAAAACCGGTACCAGAACCAGTACCAGAACCAGGATCAGTGCCAGCATCAGAACAAGTATCAGTACCAGTACCAGAACCAGAATCAGAACCAGTACCAGTACCAGTACCAGTATCAATACCAGTATCAGTATCACAACTAGTATCAGAACCGGTATCAGAACCGGTATCAGAACCAGGATCAGAAGCAGTGTCAGTACCAGTATCAGAACCCGTATCAGTACCCGTATCATAACCACTTTCATAACCAGAATCAGAACCAGAATCAGTACCAGTATCAGAACCAGGATAAGAACCAGTATCAGAGCCATTATCAGAACCAGAATCAGTACCAGAACCAGAATCAGAGCCAGTATCAGAACCAGAATCAGAACAGGTATCAGAACCAGTATCAGAACCAGGATCGGAACCAGAATAAGTACCAGAATCAGAACCAGGATCAGAACCAGAATCAGAACCAGTATCAGAACCACGATCACAACCATGACCAGTATCAGTATCAGAACCAGGATCAGAACCAGAATCAGAACCAGTATCAGTACCAGTATCAGAACAAGGGTCAGAACCAGGATCAGTATCAGTATCAGAACCAAGATCAGTACCAGTATCAGTACCAGAATGAGAACCAGTACCAGAACCAGTATCAGAACTAGAATCAGAACCAGTATCAGAACCACAATCAGATCCAGTGTCATTACAGTATCAGAACCAGTATGAGTATCAGAAACAATGTCAGTACAAGAATCAGAACCAGTATCAGAACCAGTATCAGTACCAGAATAAGAACCAGTATCAGAACCAGTATCAGAACCATGATCAGGACCAGTATCAGAACCAGGATCAGTACCAGTATCAGAACTAGGATCAGAACCAGTACCAGAACCAGTATCAATACCAGTATCAGAACCACAATAGGTACCAGTATCAGAACCAGTATCAGTACCAGTGTCAGAACCGGTATCAGAACCGGTACCAGAACCAGTACCAGAACCAGGATCAGTGCCAGCATCAGTACCAGAATCAGTTCCAGTATCAGAATTAGAACCAGGTTCAGTACCAGTATTAGTATCAGAACTAGTATCAGAACCGGTATCAGAACCAGTATCAGAACCAGGATCAATACCAGTATCAGAACCAGGATCAGAACAAGTAATAGAAAACAGTACCAGAACCAGTACCAGAAGCAGTATCAGTACCAGTATCAGAACCCGTATCAGTACCAGTATCATAACCACTTTCATAACCAGAATCAGAACCAGAATCAGTACCAGTATCAGAACCAGGATCAGAACCAGTATCAGAGCCATTATCAGAACCAGAATCAGGACCTGTTTAAGAGCCAGTATCAGAACCAGAAACAGAAACAGGATCAGAACCAACATCAGTACCAGAACGAGAATCAGAACCAGTATCAGAACCGAAATAAGAACCAGTATCAGTACCAGTATCAGAACCAGTATCAGTATCAGTGTTAGTATCAGTATCAGAACCAGGATCAGAAACACGATCAGAACCAGAATCAGAAATGTTATCAGAACCAGTATCAGAACCAGGATCACTACGAGTATCAGAACCGGGATCGGAACCAGAATCAGTACCAATATCAGAACCAGGATCAGTACCACTATCAGAACCAGGATCGGAACCAGAATAAGTACCAGTATCAGAACCAGGATCAGAACCAGAATCAGAACCAGTATCAGAACCAGGATCAGAACCAGTATCAGTACCAGAATCATAACCAGTATCAGAACCAGTATCAGGACCAGAATCAGAACCAGCATCACAACCAGTATCAGAACCAGTATCAGTACCAGAATAAGAACCAGTATCAGAACCAGAATCAGAACCAGGATCAGGACCAGTATCAGAACCAGGATCGGAACCAGGATCAGGACCAGTATCAGAACCAGGATCGGAACCAGTCTCAGAACCAGGATCAGGACCAGTATCAGAACCAGGATCGGAACCAGGATCAGGACCAGTATCAGAACTAGGATCAGAACCAGTATCAATACCAGTTTCAAAACCGGTATCAGTACCAGTATCACAACCAGTATCAGAACCAGTACCAGAACCAGTATCAATATCAGTATCAGAACCAGTGTCAGTACCAATATCAATACCAGTATCAGAACCGCAATAGGTACCAGTATCAGTACCAGTGTCAGTACCAGTATCAGTACCAGTGTCAGAACCGGTATCAAAACCGGTACCAGAACCAGTACCAGAACCAGGATCAGTGCCAGCATCAGAACAAGTATCAGTACCCGTACCAGAACCAGAATCAGAACCAGTACCAGTACCAGTACCAGTATCAATACCAGTATCACAACTAGTATCAGAACCGGTATCAGAACCAGTATCAGAACCAGGATCAGAACAAGTAATAGAAAACAGTACCAGAACCAGTACCAGAAGCAGTGTCAGTACCAGTATCAGAACCCGTATCAGTACCCGTATCATAACCACTTTCATAACCAGAATCAGAACCAGAATCAGTACCAGTATCAGAACCAGAATCAGAACAGGTATCAGAACCAGTATCAGAACCAGGATCGGAACCAGAATAAGTACCAGTATCAGAACCAGGATCAGAACCAGAATCAGAACCAGTATCAGAACCACGATCACAACCATGACCAGTATCAGTATCAGAACCAGGATCAGAACCAGAATCAGAACCAGTATCAGTACCAGTATCAGAACAAGGGTCAGAACCAGGATCAGTATCAGTATCAGAACCAAGATCAGTACCAGTATCAGTACCAGAATGAGAACCAGTACCAGAACCAGTATCAGAACTAGAATCAGAACAAGTATCAGAACCACAATCAGATCCAGTGTCATTACAGTATCAGAACCAGTATCAGTACCAGAATAAGAACCAGTATCAGAACCAGTATCAGAACCAGTATCAGTACCAGAATAAGAACCAGTATCAGAACCAGTATCAGAACCATGATCAGGACCAGTATCAGAACCAGGATCAGTATCAGTATCAGAACTAGGATCAGAACCAGTACCAGAACCAGTATCAATACCAGTATCAGAACCACAATAGGTACCAGTATCAGAACCAGTATCAGTACCAGTATCAGTACCAGTGTCAGAACCGGTATCAGAACCGGTACCAGAACCAGTACCAGAACCAGGATCAGTGCCAGCATCAGTACCAGAATCAGTTCCAGTATCAGAATTAGAACCAGGTTCAGTACCAGTATTAGTATCAGAACTAGTATCAGAACCGGTATCAGAACCAGTATCAGAACCAGGATCAATACCAGTATCAGAACCAGGATCAGTACCAGTATCAGAACCCGTATCAGTACCAGTATCATAACCACTTTCATAACCAGAATCAGAACCGGAATCAGTACCAGTATCAGAACCAGGATCAGAACCAGTGTCAGAGCCAGTATCAGAACCAGAAACAGAAACAGGATCAGAACCAACATCAGTACCAGAACCAGAATCAGAACCAGTATCAGAACCGAAATAAGAACCAGTATCAGTACCAGTATCAGTATCAGTGTTAGTATCAGTATCAGAACCAGGATCAGAAACACGATCAGAACCAGAATCAGAAATGTTATCAGAACCAGTATCAGAACCAGAATCAGAACCAGGATCAGAACCAGGTTCAGAACCAGAATCAGAACCAATATCAGAACCAGGATCAGTACCAGTATCAGAACCAGGATCGGAACCAGAATAAGTACCAGTATCAGAACCAGGATCAGAACCAGAATCAGAACCAGTATCAGAACCAGGATCAGAACCAGTATCAGTACCAGAATCAGAACCAGTATCAGAACCAGTATCAGGACCAGAATCAGAACCAGCATCAGAACCAGTATCAGAACCAGTATCAGTACCAGAATAAGAACCAGTATCAGAACCAGTATCAGAACTAAGATCAGTACCAGTATCAGAACCAGGATCAGAACCAGGATCAGAACCAGGATCGGAACCAGTCTCAGAACCAGAATCAGTACCAGAATAAGAACCAGTATCAGAACCAGTATCAGAACTAAGATCAGTACCAGTATCAGAATCAGTACCAGTATCAGAACCAGGATCAGAACCAGTATCAGAACCAGGATCGGAACCAGTCTCAGAACCAGAATCAGTACCAGTATCAGAACCAGGATCAGAACCAGTATCAGAACCAGAATCAGTACCAGTATCAGAACCAGGATCAAAACCAGGACCAGTATCAGTATCAGAACCAGAATAAGAACCAGTATCAGAATCAGTATCAGAACCAGGATCAGGACCAGTATCAGAACCAGGATCAGTACCAGTATCAGAACTAGGATCAGAACCAGTATCAGAACCAAGATCAGTACCAGTATCAGAATCAGTACCAGTATCAGAACCAGGATCAGAACCAGTGTCATTACAGTATCAGAACCAGTATAAGTATCAGAACCAAGATCAGAACCAGGATCAGAACCAGAATCAAAACCAGTAACAGTACCAGAATCAGAACCAGTATCAGAACCAGAATCAGTATCAGAACCAGTATCTGAACCAGTATCAGGAGCAGAATCAAAACCAGTATCAGAACCAGAATCAGAACCAGTATCAGAACCAGTATCACTACCAGTGTCAGTACCAGTATCAGTACCAGTATCAGCTTTAGTATCAGAACCGGGATCAGAACCAGGATCAGTACCAGTATCAGAACCAGAATCAGAACCAGTATCAGAACCACGATCAGAACCAGTATCAGAACCAAGATCAGTACCAGTATCAGAACCAGTATCAGAACCAGGATCAGAACCAGGATCAGAACCAGGATCAGAAGCAGTATCAGTATCAGTATCAGAACAAGTATCAGAACCAGGATCAGAACGAGGATCAGAACCAGGATCAGAACCAGTATCAGAGCCATTATCAGAACCAGAATTAGGACCAGTTTCAGAACCAGTATCAGAACCAGTATAAGTACCAGAATCAAAACTAGTATCAGTACAGGTATCAGAACCAGAATGAGAACCAGTGTCAGAACCAGAAATAGAACCAGTATCAGAACCAGTATCAGTACCAATATCAGAACCAGGATCAGAACCAGTATCAGAACCAGTATCAGAACCACTATCAAAACCAGAAACAGAACCAGTATCAGTACCAGTATCAGTACCAGAACCAGAATCAGAACCAGTATCAGAACCAGAACCAGTATCAGAACCAATATCAGTACCAGAACAAGGAATAGAACCAGTATCAGAACCCGAATCAGAACCAGTATCAGTACCAGTTTCAGTATCAGCACTAGTGTCAGAACCAGGATCAATACCAGTATCAGAACCAGAATCAGTACCAGTATCAGAACCAGTATCAGTATCAGAACTAGTATCAGAACCAGCATCAGAACCAGTATCAATAGCAGTATCAGAAGCAGTATCAGAACCAGGATCAGTACCAGTATCAGAACCAGTATCACAACCACGATCACAACCAGGACCAGTATCAGTATCAGAACTAGGATCAGAACCAAAATCAGAACCAGTATCAGTACCAGTATCAGAACAAGGGTCAAAACCAGGATCAGTATCAGTATCAGAACCAGAATGAGAACCAGTACCACAACCAGTATCAGAACTAGAATCAGAACCACTACCAGAACCACAATCAGAACCAGTGTCATTACAGTATCAGAACCAGTATAAGTATCAGAACCAAGATCAGTACCAGTATCAGAACCAGCATCACAACCAGTATCAGAACCAGTATCAGTACCAGAATAAGAACCAGTATCAGAACCAGAATCAGAACCAGGATCAGGACCAGTATCAGAACCAGAATCAGAACCAGTATCAATACCAGTATCAGAACCAGTTTCAGTACCAATATCAATACCAGTATCAGAACCGCAATAGGTACCAGTATCAGAACCAGTATCAGTACCAGTATCAGTACCAGTGTCAGAACCGGTATCAAAACCGGTACCAGAACCAGTACCAGAACCAGGATCAGTGCCAGCATCAGAACAAGTATCAGTACCAGTACCAGTACCAGAACCAGAATCAGAACCAGTACCAGTACCAGTATCAATACCAGTATCAGTATCACAACTAGTATCAGAACCGGTATCAGAACCAGTACCAGAAGCAGTGTCAGTACCAGTATCTGAACCCATATCAGTACCCGTATCATAACCACTTTCATAACCAGAATCAGAACCAGAATCAGTACCAGTATCAGAACCAGGATAAGAACCAGTATCAGAGCCATTATCAGAACCAGAATCAGTACCAGAACCAGAATCAGAGCCAGTATCAGAACCAGAATCAGAACAGGTATCAGAACCAGTATCAGAACCAGGATCGGAACCAGAATAAGTACCAGTATCAGAACCAGGATCAGAACCAGAGTCAGAACCAGTATCAGAACCACGATCACAACCATGACCAGTATCAGTATCAGAACCAGGATCAGAACCAGAATCAGAACCAGCATCAGTACCAGTATCAGAACAAGTGTCAGAACCAGGATCAGTATCAGTATCAGAACCAAGATCAGTACCAGTATCAGTACCAGAATGAGAACCAGTACCAGAACCAGTATCAGAACTAGAATCAGAACCAGTATCAGAACCACAATCAGATCCAGTGTCATTACAGTATCAGAACCAGTATGAGTATCAGAAACAATATCAGTACCAGAATCAGAACCAGTATCAGAACCAGTATCAGTACCAGAATAAGTACCAGTATCAGAACCAGGATCAGAACCAGGATCAGAACCAGTATCAGAACCAGTATCAGGACCAGAATCAGAACCAGCATCAGAACCAGGATCAGAAACAGTATCAGAACCAGGATCGGAACCAGTCTCAGAACCAGAATCAGTACCAGTATCAGAACCAGGATCAGAACCAGTATCAGAACCAGAATCAGAACCAGTATCAGAACCACGATCACAACCAGGACCAGTATCAGTATCAGAACCAGAATAAGAACCAGTATCAGAATCAGTATCAGAACCAGGATCAGGACCAGTATCAGAACCAGGATCAGTACCAGTATCAGAACTAGGATCAGAACCAGTACCAGAACCAGTATCAATACCAGTATCAGAACCACAATAGGAACCAGTATCAGAACCGGTATCAGAACCAGTATCAGTACCAGTATCATTACCAGTGTCAGAACCGGTATCAGAACCGGTACCAGAACCAGTACCAGAGCCAGTACCAGAACCAGGATCAGTGCCAGCATCAGTACCAGAATCAGTTCCAGTATCAGAATTAGAACCAGGTTCAGTACCAGTATTAGTATCAGAACTAGTATCAGAACCGGTATCAGAACCAGTATCAGAACCAGGATCAATACCAGTATCAGAACCAGGATCAGAACAAGTAATAGAAAACAGTACCAGAACCAGTACCAGAAGCAGTATCAGTACCAGTATCAGAACCCGTATCAGTACCAGTATCATAACCACTTTCATAACCAGAATCAGAACCGGAATCAGTACCAGTATCAGAACCAGGATCAGAACCAGTATCAGAACCAGTATCAGTATCAGTGTTAGTATCAGTATCAGAACCAGGATCAGAAACACGATCAGAACCAGAATCAGAAATGTTATCAGAACCAGTATCAGAACCAGGATCACTACGAGTATCAAAACCGGGATCGGAACCAGAATCAGTACCAGAATCAGAACCAGGATCAGAACCAGGATCTGAACCAGAATCAGAACCAATATCAGAACCAGGATCAGTACCAGTATCAGAACCGGGATCGGAACCAGAATAAGTACCAGTATCAGAACCAGGATCATAACCAGTATCAGAACCAGTATCAGGACCAGAATCAGAACCAGCATCAGAACCAGTATCAGAACCAGTATCAGTACCAGAATAAGAACCAGTATCAGAACCAGTATCAGAACTAAGATCAGTACCAGTATCAGAATCAGTACCAGTATCAGAACCAGGATCAGAACCAGTATCAGAACCAGGATCGGAACCAGTCTCAGAACCAGAATCAGTACCAGTATCAGAACCAGGATCAGAACCAGTATCAGAACCAGGATCAGAACCAGAATCAGAACCAGTATCAGAACCACGATCACAACCAGGACCAGTATCAGTATCAGAACCAGTATAAGAACCAGTATCAGAATCAGTATCAGAACCAGGATCAGGACCAGTATCAGAACCAGGATCAGTACCAGTATCAGAACTAGGATCAGAACCAGTATCAGAACCAAGATCAGTACCAGAAACAGAACCAGTATCAGAACCAGAATCAAAACCAGTAACAGTACCAGAATCAGAACCAGTATCAGAACCAGAATCAGTATCAGAACCAGTTTCAGAACCAGTATCAGGAGCAGAATCAAAACCAGTATCAGAACCAGTATTTGAACCAGTATCAGAACCAGTATCACTACCAGTGTCAGTACCAGTATCAGTACCAGTATCAGCTTTAGTATCAGAACCAGGATCAGGACCAGTATCAGAACCAGGATCAGTACCAGTATCAGAACTAGGATCAGAACCAGTATCAGAACCAAGATCAGTACCAGAAACAGAACCAGTATCAGAACCAGAATCAAAACCAGTAACAGTACCAGAATCAGAACCAGTATCAGAACCAGAATCAGTATCAGAACCAGTATCAGAACCAGTATCAGGAGCAGAATCAGAACCAGTATCAGAACCAGAATCAGAACCAGTATCAGAACCAGTATCACTACCAGTGTCAGTACCAGTATCAGCTTTAGTATCAGAACCAGGATCAGAACCAGGATCAGTACCAGTATCAGAACCAGAATCAGAACCAGTATCAGAACCACGATCAGAACCAGTATCAGAACCAAGATCAGTACCAGTATCAGAATCAGAACCAGTATCAGAACCAGGATCAGAACCAGGATCAGAAGCAGTATCAGTATCAGTATCAGAACAAGTATCAGAACCAGGATCAGAACGAGGATCAGAACCAGGATCAGAACCAGGATCAGAACCAGTATCAGAGCCATTATCAGAACCAGAATTAGGACCAGTTTCAGAACCAGTATCAGAACCAGTATAAGTACCAGAATCAAAACTAGTATCAGTACAGGTATCAGAACCAGAATGAGAACCAGTGTCAGAACCAGAAATAGAACCAGTATCAGAACCAGTATCAGTACCAATATCAGAACCAGGATCAGAACCAGTATCAAAACCAGAAACAGAACCAGTATCAGTACCAGTATCAGTACCAGAACCAGTACCAGAACCAGAATCAAAACGAGTGACAGTACCAGAATCAGAACCAGTATCAGAACCAGAATCAGTATCAGAACCAGTATCAGAACCAGTATCAGAACCAGAATCAGGAGCAGAATCAAAACCAGTATCAGAATCAGAACCAGTATCAGAACCAGTATCACTACCAGTATCAGTACCAGTATCAGCTTTAGTATCAGAACCAGGATCAGATCCAGGATCAGTACCAGTATAAGAACCAGAATCAGAACCAGTATCAGAACCACGATCAGAACCAGAATATAGAAAAAGTATCAGAACCACTAACAGAAAAAGTATCAGAACCAGTATCAGAACCAGGATCAGAACCAGCAACAGTACCAGTTTCAGAACCAGGATCAGATCCAGTATCAGAACCAGGATCAGAACCAGTATCAGAGCCATTATCAGAACCAGAATTAGGACCAGTTTCAGAACCAGTATCAGAACCAGTATAAGTACCAGAATCAAAACTAGTATCAGTACAGGTATCAGAACCAGAATGAGAACCAGTGTCAGAACCAGAAATAGAACCAGTATCAGAACCAGTATCAGTACCAATATTAGAACCAGGATCCAAACCAGTATCAGAACCAGAATCAGAACCAGTATCAGAACCAGTATCAGAACCAGTATCAGAACCACTATCAAAACCAGAAACAGAACCAGTATCAGAACCAGTATCAGTACCAGTATCAGTACCAGAACCAGAATCAAAACCAGTGACAGTACCAGAATCAGAACCAGTATCAGAACCAGAATCAGTATCAGAACCAGTTTCAGAACCAGTATCACTACCAGTATCAGTACCAGTATCAGCATCAGTATCAGAACCATTATCAGAAAAAGGATCAGTACCAGTATCAGTACCAGTATCAGAACCAGTATCAGAAACAGGACCAGTATCAGTATCAGAACCAATATCAGTACCAGTATCAGAACCAGTCCCAGAATCAGAACCAGTATCAGTACCAGTTTCAGTATCAGCACTAGTGTCAGAACCAGGATCAATACCAGTATCAGAACCAGAATCAGTACCAGTATCAGAACCAGTATCAGAACCAGAATCAGTGCCAGTATCAGAACCAGTATCAGAACCAGAATCAGTGCCAGTATCAGAAGCAGTATCAGTACCAGTATCAGAACCACTTTCATAACCAGTATCAGAACCAGTACCAGAACCAGAATCAGAACCAGGATCAGAACCAGTATCAGAACCAATATCAGTACCAGTATCAGTATCAGAACTAGTATCAGAACCAGTACCAGAACCAGTATCAGAACCAGAATCAGTACCAGTATCAGAACCACTTTCATAACCAGTATCAGAACCAGTACCAGAACCAGAATCAGAACCAGGATCAGAACCAGTATCAGAACCAATATCAGTACCAGTATCAGTATCAGAACTAGTATCAGAACCGGTACCAGAACCAGTACCAGAAGCAGTATCAGTACCAGTATCAGAACCAGTATCAGTACCAATATCAGAACCAGAAACAGAACCAGTATCTGAACCAGTATCAGAACCAGTCTCAGTACCAGTATCAGTACCAGAACCAGTACCAGAACCAGAATCAAAACCAGTAACAGTACCAGAATCAGAACCAGTATCAGAACCAGAATCAGTATCAGAACTAGTATCAGAACCAGTATCAGAACCAGTATCACTACCAGTATCAGTACCAGTATCAGCTTTAGTATCAGAACCAGGATCAGATCCAGGATCAGTACCAGTGTAAGCACCAGAATCAGAACCAGTATCAGAACCAGTGTCAGAAAAAGTATCAGAACCACTAACAGAAAAAGTATCAGAACCAGTATCATAACCAGGATCAGAACCAGCAACTGTACCAGTATCAGAACCAGAATCAGATCCAGAATCAGAACCAGTATCAGAACCAGGATCAGAACGAGGATCAGAACCATTATCAGAACCAGAATTAGGACCAGTTTCAGAACCAGTATCAGAACCAGTATAAGTACCAGAATCAAAACTAGTATCAGTACAGGTATCAGAACCAGAATGAGAACCAGTGTCAGAACCAGAAATAGAACCAGTATCAGAACCAGTATCAGTACCAATATCAGAACCAGGATCAGAACCAGTGTCAGAACCAGAATCAGAACCAGTATCAGAACCAGTATCAAAACCACTATCAAAACCAGGTTCAGAACCAGTATCGGAACCAGTATCAGTACCAGTGTCAGTACCAGAACCAGTACCAGAACCAGAATCAAAACCAGTGACAGTACCAGAATCAGAACCAGTATGAGAACCAGAACCAGTTTCAGAACCAGTATCACTACCAGTATCAGTACCAGTATCAGCATCAGTATCAGAACCATTATCAGAAAAACGATCAGTACCAGTATCAGTACCAGTATCAGAACCAGTATCAGAATCAATATCAGTACCAGAACAAGGAATAGAACCAGTATCAGAACCCGAATCAGAACCAGTATCAGTACCAGTTTCAGTATCAGCACTAGTGTCAGAACCAGGATCAATACCAGTATCAGAACCAGAATCAGTACCAGTATCAGAACCAGTATCAGAACCAGAATCAGTGCCAGTATCAGAAGCAGTATCAGTACCAGTACCAGTATCAGAACCCGTATCAGTACCAGTATCATAACCACTTTCATAACCAGTATCAGAACCAGTACCAGAACCAGAATCAGAAACAGGACCAGTATCAGAACCAATATCAGTACCAGTATCAGAACCAGTCCCAGAATCAGAACCAGTATCAGTACCAGTTTCAGTATCAGCACTAGTGTCAGAACCAGGATCAATACCAGTATCAGAACCAGAATCAGTACCAGTATCAGAACCAGTATCAGAACCAGAATCAGTGCCAGTATCAGAAGCAGTATCAGTACCAGCACCAGTATCAGAACCAGTATCAGTACCAGTTTCAGTATCAGCACTAGTGTCAGAACCAGGATCAATACCAGTATCAGAACCAGAATCAGTACCAGTATCAGAACCAGTACCAGAACCAGTACCAGAACCAGAATCAGAACCAGGATCAATACCAGTATCAGAACCAGTATCAGAACCAGGATCAGTACCAGTATCAGTACCAGTACCAGAACCAGTACCAGAACCAGTATAAATACCAATATCAGTACCAGTATCAGTATCAGAACTAGTATCAGAACCGGTACCAGAACCAGTACCAGAACCAGTATAAATACCAATATCAGTACCAGTATCAGTATCAGTACCAGTATCAGAACCAGTATCAGTATCAGTATCAGAACCAGGATCAGAAACACGATCAGAACCAGAATCAGAATTAGTATCAGAACCAGTATCAGAACCAGGATCAGTACCAGGATCAGTACGAGTAACAGAACCGGGATCGAAACCAGAATCAGTACCAGAATCAGAACCAGGATCAGAACCAGGATCAGTACCAGAATCAGAACCAGTATCAGAACCAGGATCAGTACCAGTATCAGAACCGGGATCGGTACCAGAATAAGTACCAGTATCAGAACCAGGATCAGAACCAGAATCAGAACCAGTATCAGAACCAGGATCAGAACCAGGATCAGTATCAGTATCAGAACCAAGATCAGTATCAGTATCAGAACCAGCATCAGAACCAGTATCAGAACCAGTATCAGTACCAGAATCAGAACCAGTATCAGAACCAGGATCAGTACCAGTATCAGAACCAGTATCAGAACCACGATCACAACCAGGACCAGTATCAGTATCAGAACTAGGATCAGAACCAAAATCAGAACCAGTATCAGTACCAGTATCAGAACAAGGGTCAAAACCAGGATCAGTATCAGTATCAGAACTAGGATCAGAACCAGTATCAGAACCAAGATCAGTACCAGAAACAGAACCAGTATCAGAACCAGAATCAAAACCAGTAACAGTACCAGAATCAGAACCAGTATCAGAACCAGAATCAGTATCAGAACCAGTTTCAGAACCAGTATCAGGAGCAGAATCAAAACCAGTATCAGAACCAGTATTTGAACCAGTATCAGAACCAGTATCACTACCAGTGTCAGTACCAGTATCAGTACCAGTATCAGCTTTAGTATCAGAACCAGGATCAGGACCAGTATCAGAACCAGGATCAGTACCAGTATCAGAACTAGGATCAGAACCAGTATCAGAACCAAGATCAGTACCAGAAACAGAACCAGTATCAGAACCAGAATCAAAACCAGTAACAGTACCAGTATCAGAACCAGAATCAGAACCAGTATCAGAACCAGAATCAGTATCAGAACCAGTATCAGAACCAGTATCAGGAGCAGAATCAAAACCAGTATCAGAACCAGAATCAGAACCAGTATCAGAACCACGATCAGAACCAGTATCAGAACCAAGATCAGTACCAGTATCAGAATCAGAACCAGTATCAGAACCAGGATCAGAACCAGGATCAGAAGCAGTATCAGTATCAGTATCAGAACAAGTATCAGAACCAGGATCAGAACGAGGATCAGAACCAGGATCAGAACCAGGATCAGAACCAGTATCAGAGCCATTATCAGAACCAGAATTAGGACCAGTTTCAGAACCAGTATCAGAACCAGTATAAGTACCAGAATCAAAACTAGTATCAGTACAGGTATCAGAACCAGAATGAGAACCAGTGTCAGAACCAGAAATAGAACCAGTATCAGAACCAGTATCAGTACCAATATCAGAACCAGGATCAGAACCAGTATCAAAACCAGAAACAGAACCAGTATCAGTACCAGTATCAGTACCAGAACCAGTACCAGAACCAGAATCAAAACGAGTGACAGTACCAGAATCAGAACCAGTATCAGAACCAGAATCAGTATCAGAACCAGTATCAGAACCAGTATCAGAACCAGAATCAGGAGCAGAATCAAAACCAGTATCAGAATCAGAACCAGTATCAGAACCAGTATCACTACCAGTATCAGTACCAGTATCAGCTTTAGTATCAGAACCAGGATCAGATCCAGGATCAGTACCAGTATAAGAACCAGAATCAGAACCAGTATCAGAACCACGATCAGAACCAGAATATAGAAAAAGTATCAGAACCACTAACAGAAAAAGTATCAGAACCAGTATCAGAACCAGGATCAGAACCAGCAACAGTACCAGTTTCAGAACCAGGATCAGATCCAGTATCAGAACCAGGA
Organism: Telmatherina bonti; assembly: GCF_933228915.1. Classification (NCBI taxonomy): domain Eukaryota; kingdom Metazoa; phylum Chordata; class Actinopteri; order Atheriniformes; family Telmatherinidae; genus Telmatherina; species Telmatherina bonti. Next base: position 32,397,083 of record NC_136632.1, read on the forward strand.
TCAGAACCAGTATCAGAGCCATTATCAGAACCAGAATTAGGACCAGTTTCAGAACCAGTATCAGAACCAGTATAAGTACCAGAATCAAAACTAGTATCAGTACAGGTATCAGAACCAGAATGAGAACCAGTGTCAGAACCAGAAATAGAACCAGTATCAGAACCAGTATCAGTACCAATATTAGAACCAGGATCCAAACCAGTATCAGAACCAGAATCAGAACCAGTATCAGAACCAGTATCAGAACCAGTATCAGAACCACTATCAAAACCAGAAACAGAACCAGTATCAGAACCAGTATCAGTACCAGTATCAGTACCAGAACCAGAATCAAAACCAGTGACAGTACCAGAATCAGAACCAGTATCAGAACCAGAATCAGTATCAGAACCAGTTTCAGAACCAGTATCACTACCAGTATCAGTACCAGTATCAGCATCAGTATCAGAACCATTATCAGAAAAAGGATCAGTACCAGTATCAGTACCAGTATCAGAACCAGTATCAGAAACAGGACCAGTATCAGTATCAGAACCAATATCAGTACCAGTATCAGAACCAGTCCCAGAATCAGAACCAGTATCAGTACCAGTTTCAGTATCAGCACTAGTGTCAGAACCAGGATCAATACCAGTATCAGAACCAGTATCAGAACCAGAATCAGTACCAGTATCAGAACCAGTATCAGAACCAGAATCAGTGCCAGTATCAGAACCAGAATCAGTGCCAGTATCAGAACCAGTATCAGAACCAGAATCAGTGCCAGTATCAGAAGCAGTATCAGTACCAGTATCAGAACGCGTATCAGTACCAGTATCATAACCACTTTCATAACCAGTATCAGAACCAGTACCAGAACCAGAATCAGAACCAGGATCAGAACCAGTATCAGAACCAATATCAGTACCAGTATCAGTATCAGAACTAGTATCAGAACCGGTACCAGAACCAGTACCAGAAGCAGTATCAGTACCAGTATCAGAACCAGTATCAGTACCAATATCAGAACCAGAAACAGAACCAGTATCTGAACCAGTATCAGAACCAGTCTCAGTACCAGTATCAGTACCAGAACCAGTACCAGAACCAGAATCAAAACCAGTAACAGTACCAGAATCAGAACCAGTATCAGAACCAGAATCAGTATCAGAACTAGTATCAGAACCAGTATCAGAACCAGTATCACTACCAGTATCAGTACCAGTATCAGCTTTAGTATCAGAACCAGGATCAGATCCAGGATCAGTACCAGTGTAAGCACCAGAATCAGAACCAGTATCAGAACCAGTGTCAGAAAAAGTATCAGAACCACTAACAGAAAAAGTATCAGAACCAGTATCATAACCAGGATCAGAACCAGCAACAGTACCAGTATCAGAACCAGAATCAGATCCAGTATCAGAACCAGTATCAGAACCAGGATCAGAACGAGGATCAGAACCATTATCAGAACCAGAATTAGGACCAGTTTCAGAACCAGTATCAGAACCAGTATAAGTACCAGAATCAAAACTAGTATCAGTACAGGTATCAGAACCAGAATGAGAACCAGTGTCAGAACCAGAAATAGAACCAGTATCAGAACCAGTATCAGTACCAATATCAGAACCAGGATCAGAACCAGTGTCAGAACCAGAATCAGAACCAGTATCAGAACCAGTATCAAAACCACTATCAAAACCAGGTTCAGAACCAGTATCAGAACCAGTATCAGTACCAGTGTCATTACCAGAACCAGTACCAGAACCAGAATCAAAACCAGTGACAGTACCAGAATCAGAACCAGTATGAGAACGAGAACCAGTTTCAGAACCAGTATCACTACCAGTATCAGTACCAGTATCAGCATCAGTATCAGAACCATTATCAGAAAAACGATCAGTACCAGTATCAGTACCAGTATCAGAACCAGTATCAGAATCAATATCAGTACCAGAACAAGGAATAGAACCAGTATCAGAACCCGAATCAGAACCAGTATCAGTACCAGTTTCAGTATCAGCACTAGTGTCAGAACCAGGATCAATACCAGTATCAGAACCAGAATCAGTACCAGTATCAGAACCAGTATCAGAACCAGAATCAGTGCCAGTATCAGAAGCAGTATCAGTACCAGTACCAGTATCAGAACCCGTATCAGTACCAGTATCATAACCACTTTCATAACCAGTATCAGAACCAGTACCAGAACCAGAATCAGAAACAGGACCAGTATCAGAACCAATATCAGTACCAGTATCAGAACCAGTCCCAGAATCAGAACCAGTATCAGTACCAGTTTCAGTATCAGCACTAGTGTCAGAACCAGGATCAATACCAGTATCAGAACCAGAATCAGTACCAGTATCAGAACCAGTATCAGAACCAGTATCAGAAACAGGATCAGTACCAGGATCAGTACGAGTAACAGAACCGGGATCGAAACCAGAATCAGTACCAGAATCAGAACCAGGATCAGAACCAGGATCAGTACCAGAATCAGAACCAGTATCAGAACCAGGATCAGTACCAGTATCAGAACCGGGATCGGTACCAGAATAAGTACCAGTATCAGAACCAGGATCAGAACCAGAATCAGAACCAGTATCAGAACCAGGATCAGAACCAGGATCAGTATCAGTATCAGAACCAAGATCAGTATCAGTATCAGAACCAGCATCAGAACCAGTATCAGAACCAGTATCAGTACCAGAATCAGAACCAGTATCAGAACCAGGATCAGTACCAGTATCAGAACCAGTATCAGAACCACGATCACAACCAGGACCAGTATCAGTATCAGAACTAGGATCAGAACCAAAATCAGAACCAGTATCAGTACCAGTATCAGAACAAGGGTCAAAACCAGGATCAGTATCAGTATCAGAACTAGGATCAGAACCAGTATCAGAACCAAGATCAGTACCAGAAACAGAACCAGTATCAGAACCAGAATCAAAACCAGTAACAGTACCAGAATCAGAACCAGTATCAGAACCAGAATCAGTATCAGAACCAGTTTCAGAACCAGTATCAGGAGCAGAATCAAAACCAGTATCAGAACCAGTATTTGAACCAGTATCAGAACCAGTATCACTACCAGTGTCAGTACCAGTATCAGTACCAGTATCAGCTTTAGTATCAGAACCAGGATCAGGACCAGTATCAGAACCAGGATCAGTACCAGTATCAGAACTAGGATCAGAACCAGTATCAGAACCAAGATCAGTACCAGAAACAGAACCAGTATCAGAACCAGAATCAAAACCAGTAACAGTACCAGTATCAGAACCAGTATCAGGAGCAGAATCAAAACCAGTATCAGAACCAGAATCAGAACCAGTATCAGAACCAGTATCAGAACCAGTGTCAGTACCAGTATCAGCTTTAGTATCAGAACCAGGATCAGAACCAGGATCAGTACCAGTATCAGAACCAGAATCAGAACCAGTATCAGAACCACGATCAGAACCAGTATCAGAACCAAGATCAGTACCAGTATCAGAATCAGAACCAGTATCAGAACCAGGATCAGAACCAGGATCAGAAGCAGTATCAGTATCAGTATCAGAACAAGTATCAGAACCAGGATCAGAACGAGGATCAGAACCAGGATCAGAACCAGGATCAGAACCAGTATCAGAGCCATTATCAGAACCAGAATTAGGACCAGTTTCAGAACCAGTATCAGAACCAGTATAAGTACCAGAATCAAAACTAGTATCAGTACAGGTATCAGAACCAGAATGAGAACCAGTGTCAGAACCAGAAATAGAACCAGTATCAGAACCAGTATCAGTACCAATATCAGAACCAGGATCAGAACCAGTATCAAAACCAGAAACAGAACCAGTATCAGTACCAGTATCAGTACCAGAACCAGTACCAGAACCAGAATCAAAACGAGTGACAGTACCAGAATCAGAACCAGTATCAGAACCAGAATCAGTATCAGAACCAGTATCAGAACCAGTATCAGAACCAGAATCAGGAGCAGAATCAAAACCAGTATCAGAATCAGAACCAGTATCAGAACCAGTATCACTACCAGTATCAGTACCAGTATCAGCTTTAGTATCAGAACCAGGATCAGATCCAGGATCAGTACCAGTATAAGAACCAGAATCAGAACCAGTATCAGAACCACGATCAGAACCAGAATATAGAAAAAGTATCAGAACCACTAACAGAAAAAGTATCAGAACCAGTATCAGAACCAGGATCAGAACCAGCAACAGTACCAGTTTCAGAACCAGCATCAGATCCAGTATCAGAACCAGGATCAGAACCAGTGTCAGAACCAGAAATAGAACCAGTATCAGAACCAGTATCAGTACCAATATTAGAACCAGGATCCAAACCAGTATCAGAACCAGAATCAGAACCAGTATCAGAACCAGTATCAGAACCACTATCAAAACCAGAAACAGAACCAGTATCAGAACCAGTATCAGTACCAGTATCAGTACCAGAACCAGAATCAAAACCAGTGACAGTACCAGAATCAGAACCAGTATCAGAACCAGTATCAGAACCAGAATCAGTATCAGAACCAGTTTCAGAACCAGTATCACTACCAGTATCAGTACCAGTATCAGCATCAGTATCAGAACCATTATCAGAAAAAGGATCAGTACCAGTATCAGTACCAGTATCAGAACCAGTATCAGAAACAGGACCAGTATCAGTATCAGAACCAATATCAGTACCAGTATCAGAACCAGTCCCAGAATCAGAACCAGTATCAGTACCAGTTTCAGTATCAGCACTAGTGTCAGAACCAGGATCAATACCAGTATCAGAACCAGAATCAGTACCAGTATCAGAACCAGTATCAGAACCAGAATCAGTGCCAGTATCAGAACCAGTATCAGAACCAGAATCAGTGCCAGTATCAGAAGCAGTATCAGTACCAGTATCAGAACCACTTTCATAACCAGTATCAGAACCAGTACCAGAACCAGAATCAGAACCAGGATCAGAACCAGTATCAGAACCAATATCAGTACCAGTATCAGTATCAGAACTAGTATCAGAACCGGTACCAGAACCAGTATCAGAACCAGTATCAGTACCAATATCAGAACCAGAAACAGAACCAGTATCTGAACCAGTATCAGAACCAGTCTCAGTACCAGTATCAGTACCAGAACCAGTACCAGAACCAGAATCAAAACCAGTAACAGTACCAGAATCAGAACCAGTATCAGAACCAGAATCAGTATCAGAACTAGTATCAGAACCAGTATCAGAACCAGTATCACTACCAGTATCAGTACCAGTATCAGCTTTAGTATCAGAACCAGGATCAGATCCAGGATCAGTACCAGTGTAAGCACCAGAATCAGAACCAGTATCAGAACCAGTGTCAGAAAAAGTATCAGAACCACTAACAGAAAAAGTATCAGAACCAGTATCATAACCAGGATCAGAACCAGCAACAGTACCAGTATCAGAACCAGAATCAGATCCAGTATCAGAACCAGTATCAGAACCAGGATCAGAACGAGGATCAGAACCATTATCAGAACCAGAATTAGGACCAGTTTCAGAACCAGTATCAGAACCAGTATAAGTACCAGAATCAAAACTAGTATCAGTACAGGTATCAGAACCAGAATGAGAACCAGTGTCAGAACCAGAAATAGAACCAGTATCAGAACCAGTATCAGTACCAATATCAGAACCAGGATCAGAACCAGTGTCAGAACCAGAATCAGAACCAGTATCAGAACCAGTATCAAAACCACTATCAAAACCAGGTTCAGAACCAGTATCAGAACCAGTATCAGTACCAGTGTCAGTACCAGAACCAGTACCAGAACCAGAATCAAAACCAGTGACAGTACCAGAATCAGAACCAGTATGAGAACCAGAACCAGTTTCAGAACCAGTATCACTACCAGTATCAGTACCAGTATCAGCATCAGTATCAGAACCATTATCAGAAAAACGATCAGTACCAGTATCAGTACCAGTATCAGAACCAGTATCAGAATCAATATCAGTACCAGAACAAGGAATAGAACCAGTATCAGAACCCGAATCAGAACCAGTATCAGTACCAGTTTCAGTATCAGCACTAGTGTCAGAACCAGGATCAATACCAGTATCAGAACCAGAATCAGTACCAGTATCAGAACCAGTATCAGAACCAGAATCAGTGCCAGTATCAGAAGCAGTATCAGTACCAGTACCAGTATCAGAACCCGTATCAGTACCAGTATCATAACCACTTTCATAACCAGTATCAGAACCAGTACCAGAACCAGAATCAGAAACAGGACCAGTATCAGAACCAATATCAGTACCAGTATCAGAACCAGTCCCAGAATCAGAACCAGTATCAGTACCAGTTTCAGTATCAGCACTAGTGTCAGAACCAGGATCAATACCAGTATCAGAACCAGAATCAGTACCAGTATCAGAACCAGTATCAGAACCAGAATCAGTGCCAGTATCAGAAGCAGTATCAGTACCAGCACCAGTATCAGAACCAGTATCAGTACCAGTTTCAGTATCAGCACTAGTGTCAGAACCAGGATCAATACCAGTATCAGAACCAGAATCAGTACCAGTATCAGAACCAGTACCAGAACCAGTACCAGAACCAGAATCAGAACCAGGATCAATACCAGTATCAGAACCAGAATCAGTACCAGTATCAGAACCAGTATCAGAACCAGTGTCAGAACCAGTATCAGAACCAGTATCAAAACCACTATCAAAACCAGGTTCAGAAACAGTATCAGAACCAGTATCAGTACCAGTGTCAGTACCAGAACCAGTACCAGAACCAGAATCAAAACCAGTGACAGTACCAGAATCAGAACCAGTATGAGAACCAGAACCAGTTTCAGAACCAGTATCACTACCAGTATCAGTACCAGTATCAGCATCAGTATCAGAACCATTATCAGAAAAACGATCAGTACCAGTATCAGTACCAGTATCAGAACCAGTATCAGAATCAATATCAGTACCAGAACAAGGAATAGAACCAGTATCAGAACCCGAATCAGAACCAGTATCAGTACCAGTTTCAGTATCAGCACTAGTGTCAGAACCAGGATCAATACCAGTATCAGAACCAGAATCAGTACCAGTATCAGAACCAGAATCAGAACCAGAATCAGTGCCAGTATCAGAAGCAGTATCAGTACCAGTACCAGTATCAGAACCCGTATCAGTACCAGTATCATAACCACTTTCATAACCAGTATCAGAACCAGTACCAGAACCAGAATCAGAAACAGGACCAGTATCAGAACCAGTCCCAGAATCAGAACCAGTATCAGTACCAGTTTCAGTATCAGCACTAGTGTCAGAACCAGGATCAATACCAGTATCAGAACCAGAATCAGTATCAGAACCAGTATCAGAACCAGTATCAGAACCAGTACCAGAACCAGAATCAGAACCAGGATCAATACCAGTATCAGAACCAGAATCAGTACCAGTATCAGAACCAGTATCAGAACCAGTACCAGAACCAGAATCAGAAACAGGATCAGAACCAGTATCAGAACCAATATCAGTACCAGTATCAGTATCAGAACTAGTATCAGAACCAGCATCAGAACCAGTATCAATAGCAGTATAAGAAGCAGTATCAGAACCAGGATCAGTACCAGTACCAGAACCAGTACCAGAACCAGTATAAATACCAATATCAGTACCAGTATCAGTATCAGAACCAGGATCAGTACCAGTATCAGTACCAGTATCAGAACCAGTATCAGAACCACAATCAGAACCAGTGTCATTACAGTATCAGAACCACTATAAGTATCAGAACCAAGATCAGTAACAGGATCAGAACCAGTATCAGAACCAGTATCAGAACCAGTGTCAGAACTAAAATGAGAACCAGTATCAGAACCACTATCAACACCAGAAACAGAACCAGTATCTGAACCAGTATCAGAACCAGTCTCAGTACCAGTATCAGTACCAGAACCAGTACCAGAACCAGAATCAAAACCAGTAACAGTACCAGAATCAGAACCAGTATCAGAACCAGAATCAGAAACAGGACCAGTATCAGTGTCAGTATCAGAACCAATATCAGTACCAGTATCAGAACCAGTCCCAGAATCAGAACCAGTATCAGTACCAGTTTCAGTATCAGCACTAGTGTCAGAACCAGGATCAATACCAGTATCAGAACCAGAATCAGTACCAGTATCAGAACCAGTATCAGAACCAGAATCAGTGCCAGTATCAGAAGCAGTATCAGTACCAGTACCAGTATCAGAACCAGTATCAGTACCAGTTTCAGTATCAGCACTAGTGTCAGAACCAGGATCAATACCAGTATCAGAACCAGAATCAGTACCAGTATCAGAACCAGTACCAGAACCAGAATCAGAAACAGGACCAGTATCAGTATCAGAACCAATATCAGTACCAGTATCAGAACCAGTCCCAGAATCAGAACCAGTATCAGTACCAGTTTCAGTATCAGCACTAGTGTCAGAACCAGGATCAATACCAGTATCAGAACCAGAATCAGTACCAGTATCAGAACCAGTATCAGAACCAGAATCAGTGCCAGTATAAGAAGCAGTATCAATACCAGTACCAGTATCCGAACGCGTATCAGTACCAGTATCATAACCACTTTCATAACCAGTATCAGAACCAGTACCAGAACCAGAATCAGAAACAGGATCAGAACCAGTATCAGAACCAATATCAGTACCAGTATCAGTATCAGAACTAGTATCAGAACCAGCACCAGAACCAGTATCAATAGCAGTATCAGAAGCAGTATCAGAACCAGGATCAGTACCAGTAACAGAACCAGTACTAGAACCAGTATAAATACCAATATCAGTACCAGTATCAGTATCAGAACCAGGATCAGTACCAGTATCAGTATCAGAACTAGTATCAGAACCGGTACCAGAACCAGTACCAGAAGCAGTATCAGTACCAGTATCAGAACCAGTATCAGTACCAATATCAGAACCAGGATCAGAACCAGTATCAGAACCAGTATCAGATCCCGAATAAGAACCAGTATCAGTACCAGTATCAGTATCAGTATCAGAACCAGGATCAGAAACACGATCAGAACCAGAATCAGAAATAGTATTAGAACCAGTATCAGGTACCAGGATCAGTACGAGTATCAGAACCGGGATCGGAACCAGAATCAGTACCAGAATCAGAACCAGGATCAGAACCAGGATCAGAACCAGAATCAGAACCAGTATCAGAACCAGGATCAGTACCAGTATCAGAACCGGTATCGGAACCAGAATAAGTACCAGTATCAGAACCAGGATCAGAACCAGAATCAGAACCAGTATCAGAACCAGGATCAGAACCAGTATCAGTATCAGAACCAGAATCAGAACCAGTATCAGAACCAAGATGAGTATCAGTATCAGAACCAGCATCAGAACCAGTATCAGAACCAGTATCAGTACCAGAATCAGAACCAGTATCAGAACCAGGATCAGTACCAGTATCAGAACCAGTATCAGAACCACGATCACAACCAGGACCAGTATCAGTATCAGAACTAGGATCAGAACCAGTACCAGAACCAGTATCAATACCAGTATCAGAACCACAATACGTACCAGTATCAGAACCGGTATCAGAACCAGTATCAGTACAAGTATCAGTACCAGTGTCAGAACCGGTATCAGAACCGGTACCAGAACCAGTACCAGAACCAGGATCAGTGCCAGCATCAGAACAAGTATCAGTACCAGTACCAGAACCAGAATCAGAACCAGTATCAGAATTAGAACCAGGTTCAGTACCAGTATTAGTATAAGAACTAGTATCAGAACCGGTATCAGAACCAGTATCAGAACCAGGATCAATACCAGTATCAGAACCAGGATCGGAACAAGTAATAGAAAACAGTACCAGAACCAGTACCAGAAGCAGTATCAGTACCAGTATCAGAACCCTTATCAGTACTACTATCATAACCACTTTCATAACCAGAATCAGAACCAGAATCAGTACCAGTATCAGAACCAGGATCAGAACCAGTATCAGAGCCATTATCAGAACAAGAATCAGGACCTGTTTAAGAACCAGTATGAGAACCAGAAACAGAAACAGGATCAGAACCAACATCAGTACCAGAACCAGTATCAGTACCAGTATCAGAACCAGTATCAGTACCAGTATTAGTATCAGTATCAGAACCAGGATCAGAAACACGATCAGAACCAGCATCTGAAATATTATCAGAACCAGTATCAGAACCAGGATCACTACGAGTATCAGAACCGGGATCGGAACCAGAATCATTACCAGAATCAGAACCAGGATCAGAACCAATATCAGTACCAATATTAGAACCAGGATCCAAACCAGTATCAGAACCAGAATCAGAACCAGTATCAGAACCAGTATCAGAACCACTATCAAAACCAGAAACAGAACCAGTATCAGAACCAGTATCAGTACCAGTATCAGTACCAGAACCAGAATCAAAACCAGTGACAGTACCAGAATCAGAACCAGTATCAGAACCAGAATCAGTATCAGAACCAGTTTCAGAACCAGTATCACTACCAGTATCAGTACCAGTATCAGCATCAGTATCAGAACCATTATCAGAAAAAGGATCAGTACCAGTATCAGTACCAGTATCAGAACCAGTATCAGAAACAGGACCAGTATCAGTATCAGAACCAATATCAGTACCAGTATCAGAACCAGTCCCAGAATCAGAACCAGTATCAGTACCAGTTTCAGTATCAGCACTAGTGTCAGAACCAGGATCAATACCAGTATCAGAACCAGAATCAGTACCAGTATCAGAACCAGTATCAGAACCAGAATCAGTGCCAGTATCAGAAGCAGTATCAGTACCAGTACCAGTATCAGAACCAGTATCAGTACCAGTTTCAGTATCAGCACTAGTGTCAGAACCAGGATCAATACCAGTATCAGAACCAGTATCAGAACCAGAATCAGTACCAGTATCAGAACCAGTATCAGAACCAGAATCAGTGCCAGTATCAGAACCAGTATCAGAACCAGAATCAGTGCCAGTATCAGAAGCAGTATCAGTACCAGTATCAGTACCAGTATCAGAACCAGAATCAGTACCAGTATCAGAACGCGTATCAGTACCAGTATCATAACCACTTTCATAACCAGTATCAGAACCAGTACCAGAACCAGAATCAGAACCAGGATCAGAACCAGTATCAGAACCAATATCAGTACCAGTATCAGTATCAGAACTAGTATCAGAACCGGTACCAGAACCAGTACCAGAAGCAGTATCAGTACCAGTATCAGAACCAGTATCAGTACCAATATCAGAACCAGAAACAGAACCAGTATCTGAACCAGTATCAGAACCAGTCTCAGTACCAGTATCAGTACCAGAACCAGTACCAGAACCAGAATCAAAACCAGTAACAGTACCAGAATCAGAACCAGTATCAGAACCAGAATCAGTATCAGAACTAGTATCAGAACCAGTATCAGAACCAGTATCACTACCAGTATCAGTACCAGTATCAGCTTTAGTATCAGAACCAGGATCAGATCCAGGATCAGTACCAGTGTAAGCACCAGAATCAGAACCAGTATCAGAACCAGTGTCAGAAAAAGTATCAGAACCACTAACAGAAAAAGTATCAGAACCAGTATCATAACCAGGATCAGAACCAGCAACAGTACCAGTATCAGAACCAGAATCAGATCCAGTATCAGAACCAGTATCAGAACCAGGATCAGAACGAGGATCAGAACCATTATCAGAACCAGAATTAGGACCAGTTTCAGAACCAGTATCAGAACCAGTATAAGTACCAGAATCAAAACTAGTATCAGTACAGGTATCAGAACCAGAATGAGAACCAGTGTCAGAACCAGAAATAGAACCAGTATCAGAACCAGTATCAGTACCAATATCAGAACCAGGATCAGAACCAGTGTCAGAACCAGAATCAGAACCAGTATCAGAACCAGTATCAAAACCACTATCAAAACCAGGTTCAGAACCAGTATCAGAACCAGTATCAGTACCAGTGTCAGTACCAGAACCAGTACCAGAACCAGAATCAAAACCAGTGACAGTACCAGAATCAGAACCAGTATGAGAACGAGAACCAGTTTCAGAACCAGTATCACTACCAGTATCAGTACCAGTATCAGCATCAGTATCAGAACCATTATCAGAAAAACGATCAGTACCAGTATCAGTACCAGTATCAGAACCAGTATCAGAATCAATATCAGTACCAGAACAAGGAATAGAACCAGTATCAGAACCCGAATCAGAACCAGTATCAGTACCAGTTTCAGTATCAGCACTAGTGTCAGAACCAGGATCAATACCAGTATCAGAACCAGAATCAGTACCAGTATCAGAACCAGTATCAGAACCAGAATCAGTGCCAGTATCAGAAGCAGTATCAGTACCAGTACCAGTATCAGAACCCGTATCAGTACCAGTATCATAACCACTTTCATAACCAGTATCAGAACCAGTACCAGAACCAGAATCAGAAACAGGACCAGTATCAGAACCAATATCAGTACCAGTATCAGAACCAGTCCCAGAATCAGAACCAGTATCAGTACCAGTTTCAGTATCAGCACTAGTGTCAGAACCAGGATCAATACCAGTATCAGAACCAGAATCAGTACCAGTATCAGAACCAGTATCAGAACCAGTATCAGAAACAGGATCAGTACCAGGATCAGTACGAGTAACAGAACCGGGATCGAAACCAGAATCAGTACCAGAATCAGAACCAGGATCAGAACCAGGATCAGTACCAGAATCAGAACCAGTATCAGAACCAGGATCAGTACCAGTATCAGAACCGGGATCGGTACCAGAATAAGTACCAGTATCAGAACCAGGATCAGAACCAGAATCAGAACCAGTATCAGAACCAGGATCAGAACCAGGATCAGTATCAGTATCAGAACCAAGATCAGTATCAGTATCAGAACCAGCATCAGAACCAGTATCAGAACCAGTATCAGTACCAGAATCAGAACCAGTATCAGAACCAGGATCAGTACCAGTATCAGAACCAGTATCAGAACCACGATCACAACCAGGACCAGTATCAGTATCAGAACTAGGATCAGAACCAAAATCAGAACCAGTATCAGTACCAGTATCAGAACAAGGGTCAAAACCAGGATCAGTATCAGTATCAGAACTAGGATCAGAACCAGTATCAGAACCAAGATCAGTACCAGAAACAGAACCAGTATCAGAACCAGAATCAAAACCAGTAACAGTACCAGAATCAGAACCAGTATCAGAACCAGAATCAGTATCAGAACCAGTTTCAGAACCAGTATCAGGAGCAGAATCAAAACCAGTATCAGAACCAGTATTTGAACCAGTATCAGAACCAGTATCACTACCAGTGTCAGTACCAGTATCAGTACCAGTATCAGCTTTAGTATCAGAACCAGGATCAGGACCAGTATCAGAACCAGGATCAGTACCAGTATCAGAACTAGGATCAGAACCAGTATCAGAACCAAGATCAGTACCAGAAACAGAACCAGTATCAGAACCAGAATCAAAACCAGTAACAGTACCAGTATCAGAACCAGTATCAGGAGCAGAATCAAAACCAGTATCAGAACCAGAATCAGAACCAGTATCAGAACCAGTATCACTACCAGTGTCAGTACCAGTATCAGCTTTAGTATCAGAACCAGGATCAGAACCAGGATCAGTACCAGTATCAGAACCAGAATCAGAACCAGTATCAGAACCACGATCAGAACCAGTATCAGAACCAAGATCAGTACCAGTATCAGAATCAGAACCAGTATCAGAACCAGGATCAGAACCAGGATCAGAAGCAGTATCAGTATCAGTATCAGAACAAGTATCAGAACCAGGATCAGAACGAGGATCAGAACCAGGATCAGAACCAGGATCAGAACCAGTATCAGAGCCATTATCAGAACCAGAATTAGGACCAGTTTCAGAACCAGTATCAGAACCAGTATAAGTACCAGAATCAAAACTAGTATCAGTACAGGTATCAGAACCAGAATGAGAACCAGTGTCAGAACCAGAAATAGAACCAGTATCAGAACCAGTATCAGTACCAATATCAGAACCAGGATCAGAACCAGTATCAAAACCAGAAACAGAACCAGAATCAGAACCAGTATCAGAACCAGAATCAGTATCAGAACCAGTATCAGAACCAGTATCAGAACCAGAATCAGGAGCAGAATCAAAACCAGTATCAGAATCAGAACCAGTATCAGAACCAGTATCACTACCAGTATCAGTACCAGTATCAGCTTTAGTATCAGAACCAGGATCAGATCCAGGATCAGTACCAGTATAAGAACCAGAATCAGAACCAGTATCAGAACCACGATCAGAACCAGAATATAGAAAAAGTATCAGAACCACTAACAGAAAAAGTATCAGAACCAGTATCAGAACCAGGATCAGAACCAGCAACAGTACCAGTTTCAGAACCAGGATCAGATCCAGTATCAGAACCAGGATCAGAACCAGTGTCAGAACCAGAAATAGAACCAGTATCAGAACCAGTATCAGTACCAATATTAGAACCAGGATCCAAACCAGTATCAGAACCAGAATCAGAACCAGTATCAGAACCAGTATCAGAACCACTATCAAAACCAGAAACAGAACCAGTATCAGAACCAGTATCAGAACCAGTATCAGTACCAGAACCAGAATCAAAACCAGTGACAGTACCAGAATCAGAACCAGTATCAGAACCAGAATCAGTATCAGAACCAGTTTCAGAACCAGTATCACTACCAGTATCAGTACCAGTATCAGCATCAGTATCAGAACCATTATCAGAAAAAGGATCAGTACCAGTATCAGTACCAGTATCAGAACCAGTATCAGAAACAGGACCAGTATCAGTATCAGAACCAATATCAGTACCAGTATCAGAACCAGTCCCAGAATCAGAACCAGTATCAGTACCAGTTTCAGTATCAGCACTAGTGTCAGAACCAGGATCAATACCAGTATCAGAACCAGAATCAGTACCAGTATCAGAACCAGTATCAGAACCAGAATCAGTGCCAGTATCAGAACCAGTATCAGAACCAGAATCAGTGCCAGTATCAGAAGCAGTATCAGTACCAGTATCAGAACCACTTTCATAACCAGTATCAGAACCAGTACCAGAACCAGAATCAGAACCAGGATCAGAACCAGTATCAGAACCAATATCAGTACCAGTATCAGTATCAGAACTAGTATCAGAACCGGTACCAGAACCAGTACCAGAAGCAGTATCAGTACCAGTATCAGAACCAGTATCAGTACCAATATCAGAACCAGAAACAGAACCAGTATCTGAACCAGTATCAGAACCAGTCTCAGTACCAGTATCAGTACCAGAACCAGTACCAGAACCAGAATCAAAACCAGTAACAGTACCAGAATCAGAACCAGTATCAGAACCAGAATCAGTATCAGAACTAGTATCAGAACCAGTATCAGAACCAGTATCACTACCAGTATCAGTACCAGTATCAGCTTTAGTATCAGAACCAGGATCAGATCCAGGATCAGTACCAGTGTAAGCACCAGAATCAGAACCAGTATCAGAACCAGTGTCAGAAAAAGTATCAGAACCACTAACAGAAAAAGTATCAGAACCAGTATCATAACCAGGATCAGAACCAGCAACAGTACCAGTATCAGAACCAGAATCAGATCCAGTATCAGAACCAGTATCAGAACCAGGATCAGAACGAGGATCAGAACCATTATCAGAACCAGAATTAGGACCAGTTTCAGAACCAGTATCAGAACCAGTATAAGTACCAGAATCAAAACTAGTATCAGTACAGGTATCAGAACCAGAATGAGAACCAGTGTCAGAACCAGAAATAGAACCAGTATCAGAACCAGTATCAGTACCAATATCAGAACCAGGATCAGAACCAGTGTCAGAACCAGAATCAGAACCAGTATCAGAACCAGTATCAAAACCACTATCAAAACCAGGTTCAGAACCAGTATCAGAACCAGTATCAGTACCAGTGTCAGTACCAGAACCAGTACCAGAACCAGAATCAAAACCAGTGACAGTACCAGAATCAGAACCAGTATGAGAACCAGAACCAGTTTCAGAACCAGTATCACTACCAGTATCAGTACCAGTATCAGCATCAGTATCAGAACCATTATCAGAAAAACGATCAGTACCAGTATCAGTACCAGTATCAGAACCAGTATCAGAATCAATATCAGTACCAGAACAAGGAATAGAACCAGTATCAGAACCCGAATCAGAACCAGTATCAGTACCAGTTTCAGTATCAGCACTAGTGTCAGAACCAGGATCAATACCAGTATCAGAACCAGAATCAGTACCAGTATCAGAACCAGTATCAGAACCAGAATCAGTGCCAGTATCAGAAGCAGTATCAGTACCAGTACCAGTATCAGAACCCGTATCAGTACCAGTATCATAACCACTTTCATAACCAGTATCAGAACCAGTACCAGAACCAGAATCAGAAACAGGACCAGTATCAGAACCAATATCAGTACCAGTATCAGAACCAGTCCCAGAATCAGAACCAGTATCAGTACCAGTTTCAGTATCAGCACTAGTGTCAGAACCAGGATCAATACCAGTATCAGAACCAGAATCAGTACCAGTATCAGAACCAGTATCAGAACCAGAATCAGTGCCAGTATCAGAAGCAGTATCAGTACCAGCACCAGTATCAGAACCAGTATCAGTACCAGTTTGAGTATCAGCACTAGTGTCAGAACCAGGATCAATACCAGTATCAGAACCAGAATCAGTACCAGTATCAGAACCAGTACCAGAACCAGTACCAGAACCAGAATCAGAACCAGGATCAATACCAGTATCAGAACCAGAATCAGTACCAGTATCAGAACCAGTATCAGAACCAGTGTCAGAACCAGTATCAGAACCAGTATCAAAACCACTATCAAAACCAGGTTCAGAAACAGTATCAGAACCAGTATCAGTACCAGTGTCAGTACCAGAACCAGTACCAGAACCAGAATCAAAACCAGTGACAGTACCAGAATCAGAACCAGTATGAGAACCAGAACCAGTTTCAGAACCAGTATCACTACCAGTATCAGTACCAGTATCAGCATCAGTATCAGAACCATTATCAGAAAAACGATCAGTACCAGTATCAGTACCAGTATCAGAACCAGTATCAGAATCAATATCAGTACCAGAACAAGGAATAGAACCAGTATCAGAACCCGAATCAGAACCAGTATCAGTACCAGTTTCAGTATCAGCACTAGTGTCAGAACCAGGATCAATACCAGTATCAGAACCAGAATCAGTACCAGTATCAGAACCAGTATCAGAACCAGAATCAGTGCCAGTATCAGAAGCAGTTTCAGTACCAGTACCAGTATCAGAACCCGTATCAGTACCAGTATCATAACCACTTTCATAACCAGTATCAGAACCAGTACCAGAACCAGAATCAGAAACAGGACCAGTATCAGAACCAGTCCCAGAATCAGAACCAGTATCAGTACCAGTTTCAGTATCAGCACTAGTGTCAGAACCAGGATCAATACCAGTATCAGAACCAGAATCAGTATCAGAACCAGTATCAGAACCAGTATCAGAACCAGTACCAGAACCAGAATCAGAACCAGGATCAATACCAGTATCAGAACCAGAATCAGTACCAGTATCAGAACCAGTATCAGAACCAGTACCAGAACCAGAATCAGAAACAGGATCAGAACCAGTATCAGAACCAATATCAGTACCAGTATCAGTATCAGAACTAGTATCAGAACCAGCATCAGAACCAGTATCAATAGCAGTATAAGAAGCAGTATCAGAACCAGGATCAGTACCAGTACCAGAACCAGTACCAGAACCAGTATAAATACCAATATCAGTACCAGTATCAGTATCAGAACCAGGATCAGTACCAGTATCAGTACCAGTATCAGAACCAGTATCAGAACCACAATCAGAACCAGTGTCATTACAGTATCAGAACCACTATAAGTATCAGAACCAAGATCAGTAACAGGATCAGAACCAGTATCAGAACCAGTATCAGAACCAGTGTCAGAACTAAAATGAGAACCAGTATCAGAACCACTATCAACACCAGAAACAGAACCAGTATCTGAACCAGTATCAGAACCAGTCTCAGTACCAGTATCAGTACCAGAACCAGTACCAGAACCAGAATCAAAACCAGTAACAGTACCAGAATCAGAACCAGTATCAGAACCAGAATCAGAAACAGGACCAGTATCAGTGTCAGTATCAGAACCAATATCAGTACCAGTATCAGAACCAGTCCCAGAATCAGAACCAGTATCAGTACCAGTTTCAGTATCAGCACTAGTGTCAGAACCAGGATCAATACCAGTATCAGAACCAGAATCAGTACCAGTATCAGAACCAGTATCAGAACCAGAATCAGTGCCAGTATCAGAAGCAGTATCAGTACCAGTACCAGTATCAGAACCAGTATCAGTACCAGTTTCAGTATCAGCACTAGTGTCAGAACCAGGATCAATACCAGTATCAGAACCAGAATCAGTACCAGTATCAGAACCAGTACCAGAACCAGAATCAGAAACAGGACCAGTATCAGTATCAGAACCAATATCAGTACCAGTATCAGAACCAGTCCCAGAATCAGAACCAGTATCAGTACCAGTTTCAGTATCAGCACTAGTGTCAGAACCAGGATCAATACCAGTATCAGAACCAGAATCAGTACCAGTATCAGAACCAGTATCAGAACCAGAATCAGTGCCAGTATAAGAAGCAGTATCAATACCAGTACCAGTATCCGAACGCGTATCAGTACCAGTATCATAACCACTTTCATAACCAGTATCAGAACCAGTACCAGAACCAGAATCAGAAACAGGATCAGAACCAGTATCAGAACCAATATCAGTACCAGTATCAGTATCAGAACTAGTATCAGAACCAGCACCAGAACCAGTATCAATAGCAGTATCAGAAGCAGTATCAGAACCAGGATCAGTACCAGTAACAGAACCAGTACTAGAACCAGTATAAATACCAATATCAGTACCAGTATCAGTATCAGAACCAGGATCAGTACCAGTATCAGTATCAGAACTAGTATCAGAACCGGTACCAGAACCAGTACCAGAAGCAGTATCAGTACCAGTATCAGAACCAGTATCAGTACCAATATCAGAACCAGGATCAGAACCAGTATCAGAACCAGTATCAGATCCCGAAGAAGAACCAGTATCAGTACCAGTATCAGTATCAGTATCAGAACCAGGATCAGAAACACGATCAGAACCAGAATCAGAAATAGTATTAGAACCAGTATCAGGTACCAGGATCAGTACGAGTATCAGAACCGGGATCGGAACCAGAATCAGTACCAGAATCAGAACCAGGATCAGAACCAGGATCAGAACCAGAATCAGAACCAGTATCAGAACCAGGATCAGTACCAGTATCAGAACCGGTATCGGAACCAGAATAAGTACCAGTATCAGAACCAGGATCAGAACCAGAATCAGAACCAGTATCAGAACCAGGATCAGAACCAGTATCAGTATCAGAACCAGAATCAGAACCAGTATCAGAACCAAGATGAGTATCAGTATCAGGACCAGCATCAGAACCAGTATCAGAACCAGTATCAGTACCAGAATCAGAACCAGTATCAGAACCAGGATCAGTACCAGTATCAGAACCAGTATCAGAACCACGATCACAACCAGGACCAGTATCAGTATCAGAACTAGGATCAGAACCAGTACCAGAACCAGTATCAATACCAGTATCAGAACCACAATACGTACCAGTATCAGAACCGGTATCAGAACCAGTATCAGTACAAGTATCAGTACCAGTGTCAGAACCGGTATCAGAACCGGTACCAGAACCAGTACCAGAACCAGGATCAGTGCCAGCATCAGAACAAGTATCAGTACCAGTACCAGAACCAGAATCAGAACCAGTATCAGAATTAGAACCAGGTTCAGTACCAGTATTAGTATAAGAACTAGTATCAGAACCGGTATCAGAACCAGTATCAGAACCAGGATCAATACCAGTATCAGAACCAGGATCGGAACAAGTAATAGAAAACAGTACCAGAACCAGTACCAGAAGCAGTATCAGTACCAGTATCAGAACCCTTATCAGTACTACTATCATAACCACTTTCATAACCAGAATCAGAACCAGAATCAGTACCAGTATCAGAACCAGGATCAGAACCAGTATCAGAGCCATTATCAGAACAAGAATCAGGACCTGTTTAAGAACCAGTATGAGAACCAGAAACAGAAACAGGATCAGAACCAACATCAGTACCAGAACCAGTATCAGTACCAGTATCAGAACCAGTATCAGTACCAGTATTAGTATCAGTATCAGAACCAGGATCAGAAACACGATCAGAACCAGCATCTGAAATATTATCAGAACCAGTATCAGAACCAGGATCACTACGAGTATCAGAACCGGGATCGGAACCAGAATCATTACCAGAATCAGAACCAGGATCAGAACCAATATCAGAACCAGGATCAGTACCAGTATCAGAACCGGGATCGGAACCAGAATAAGTACCAGTATCAGAACCAGGATCAGAACCAGAATCAGAACCAGTATTGGAACCAGGATCAGAACCAGTATCAGAACCAGTATCAGGACCAGAATCAGAACCAGCATCAGAACCAGTATCAGAACCAGTATCAGTACCAGAATAAGAACCAGTATCAGAAGCAGTATCAGAACTAAGATCAGTACCAGTATCAGAACCAGGATCAGTACTAGAATCAGAACCAGGATCAGTACCAGTACCAGAACCAGTATAAATACCAATATCAGTACCAGTATCAGTATCAGAACCAGGATCAGTACCAATATCAGTATCAGAACTAGTATCAGAACCGGTACCAGAACCAGTACCAGAAGCAGTATCAGTACCAGTATCAGAACCAGTATCAGTACCAATATCAGAACTAGGATCAGAACCAGTATCAGAACCAGAATCAGATCCAGTATCAGAACCAGTATCAGAACCAGAATCAGAACCAGGATCAGAACCAGTATCAGAGCCATTATCAGAACCAGAATTAGGACCAGTTTCAGAACCAGTATCAGAACCAGTATAAGTACCAGAATCAAAACTAGTATCAGTACAGGTATCAGAACCAGAATGAGAACCAGTGTCAGAACCAGAAATAGAACCAGTATCAGAACCAGTATCAGTACCAATATCAGAACCAGGATCAGAACCAGTATCAGAACCAGAATCAGAACCAGTATCAGAACCAGTATCAGTATCAGTATCAGAACCAGGATCAGAAACACGATCAGAACCAGAATCAGAAATAGTATTAGAACCAGTATCAGGTACCAGGATCAGTACGAGTATCAGAACCGGGATCGGAACCAGAATCAGTACCAGAATCAGAACCAGGATCAGAACCAGGATCAGAACCAGAATCAGAACCAGTATCAGAACCAGGATCAGTACCAGTATCAGAACCGGTATCGGAACCAGAATAAGTACCAGTATCAGAACCAGGATCAGAACCAGAATCAGAACCAGTATCAGAACCAGGATCAGAACCAGTATCAGTATCAGAACCAGAATCAGAACCAGTATCAGAACCAAGATGAGTATCAGTATCAGAACCAGCATCAGAACCAGTATCAGAACCAGTATCAGTACCAGAATCAGAACCAGTATCAGAACCAGGATCAGTACCAGTATCAGAACCAGTATCAGAACCACGATCACAACCAGGACCAGTATCAGTATCAGAACTAGGATCAGAACCAGTACCAGAACCAGTATCAATACCAGTATCAGAACCACAATACGTACCAGTATCAGAACCGGTATCAGAACCAGTATCAGTACAAGTATCAGTACCAGTGTCAGAACCGGTATCAGAACCGGTACCAGAACCAGTACCAGAACCAGGATCAGTGCCAGCATCAGAACAAGTATCAGTACCAGTACCAGAACCAGAATCAGAACCAGTATCAGAATTAGAACCAGGTTCAGTACCAGTATTAGTATAAGAACTAGTATCAGAACCGGTATCAGAACCAGTATCAGAACCAGGATCAATACCAGTATCAGAACCAGGATCGGAACAAGTAATAGAAAACAGTACCAGAACCAGTACCAGAAGCAGTATCAGTACCAGTATCAGAACCCTTATCAGTACTACTATCATAACCACTTTCATAACCAGAATCAGAACCAGAATCAGTACCAGTATCAGAACCAGGATCAGAACCAGTATCAGAGCCATTATCAGAACAAGAATCAGGACCTGTTTAAGAACCAGTATGAGAACCAGAAACAGAAACAGGATCAGAACCAACATCAGTACCAGAACCAGTATCAGTACCAGTATCAGAACCAGTATCAGTACCAGTATTAGTATCAGTATCAGAACCAGGATCAGAAACACGATCAGAACCAGCATCTGAAATATTATCAGAACCAGTATCAGAACCAGGATCACTACGAGTATCAGAACCGGGATCGGAACCAGAATCATTACCAGAATCAGAACCAGGATCAGAACCAATATCAGAACCAGGATCAGTACCAGTATCAGAACCGGGATCGGAACCAGAATAAGTACCAGTATCAGAACCAGGATCAGAACCAGAATCAGAACCAGTATTGGAACCAGGATCAGAACCAGTATCAGAACCAGTATCAGGACCAGAATCAGAACCAGCATCAGAACCAGTATCAGAACCAGTATCAGTACCAGAATAAGAACCAGTATCAGAAGCAGTATCAGAACTAAGATCAGTACCAGTATCAGAACCAGGATCAGTACTAGAATCAGAACCAGGATCAGTACCAGTACCAGAACCAGTATAAATACCAATATCAGTACCAGTATCAGTATCAGAACCAGGATCAGTACCAATATCAGTATCAGAACTAGTATCAGAACCGGTACCAGAACCAGTACCAGAAGCAGTATCAGTACCAGTATCAGAACCAGTATCAGTACCAATATCAGAACTAGGATCAGAACCAGTATCAGAACCAGAATCAGATCCAGTATCAGAACCAGTATCAGAACCAGAATCAGAACCAGGATCAGAACCAGTATCAGAGCCATTATCAGAACCAGAATTAGGACCAGTTTCAGAACCAGTATCAGAACCAGTATAAGTACCAGAATCAAAACTAGTATCAGTACAGGTATCAGAACCAGAATGAGAACCAGTGTCAGAACCAGAAATAGAACCAGTATCAGAACCAGTATCAGTACCAATATCAGAACCAGGATCAGAACCAGTATCAGAACCAGAATCAGAACCAGTATCAGAACCACTATCAAAACCAGAAACAGAACCAGTATCAGTACCAGAACCAGTACCAGAACCAGAATCAAAATCAGTGACAGTCCCAGTATCAGTACCAGTATCAGAACCAGTATCAGAACCAATATCAGTACCAGAACCAGTATCAGTACCAGTATCAGAACCAGTATCAGAAACACGATCAGAACCAGCATCTGAAATATTATCAGAACCAGTATCAGAACCAGGATCACTACGAGTATCAGAACCGGGATCGGAACCAGAATCATTACCAGAATCAGAACCAGGATCAGAACCAATATCAGAACCAGGATCAGTACCAGTATCAGAACCGGGATCGGAACCAGAATAAGTACCAGTATCAGAACCAGGATCAGAACCAGAATCAGAACCAGTATTGGAACCAGGATCAGAACCAGTATCAGAACCAGTATCAGGACCAGAATCAGAACCAGCATCAGAACCAGTATCAGAACCAGTATCAGTACCAGAATAAGAACCAGTATCAGAAGCAGTATCAGAACTAAGATCAGTACCAGTATCACAACCAGGACCAGTATCAGTATCAGAACCAGAATAAGAACCAGTATCAGAATCAGTATCAGAACCAGGATCAGGACCAGTATCAGAACCAGGATCAGTACCAGGATCAGAACTAGGATCAGAACCAGTATCAGAACCAAGATCAGTACCAGTATCAGAATCAGTACCAGTATCAGAACTAGAATCAGAACCAGTATCAGAACCACAATCAGAACCAGTGTCATTACAGTATCAGAACCAGGATCAGAACCAGGATCAGTACCAGTACCAGAACCAGTATAAATACCAATATCAGTACCAGTATCAGTATCAGAACCAGGATCAGTACCAATATCAGTATCAGAACTAGTATCAGAACCGGTACCAGAACCAGTACCAGAAGCAGTATCAGTACCAGTATCAGAACCAGTATCAGTACCAATATCAGAACTAGGATCAGAACCAGTATCAGAACCAGAATCAGATCCAGTATCAGAACCAGTATCAGAACCAGGATCAGAACCAGGATCAGAACCAGTATCAGAGCCATTATCAGAACCAGAATTAGGACCAGTTTCAGAACCAGTATCAGAACCAGTATAAGTACCAGAATCAAAACTAGTATCAGTACAGGTATCAGAACCAGAATGAGAACCAGTGTCAGAACCAGAAATAGAACCAGTATCAGAACCAGTATCAGTACCAATATCAGAACCAGGATCAGAACCAGTATCAGAACCAGAATCAGAACCAGTATCAGAACCAGAAACAGAACCAGTATCAGTACCAGTATCAGTACCAGAACCAGAATCAGAACCAGTATCAGTACCAGAACCAGTACCAGAACCAGAATCAAAATCAGTGACAGTCCCAGTATCAGTACCAGTATCAGAACCAGTATCAGAACCAATATCAGTACCAGAACAAGGAATAGAACCAGTATCAGAACCCGAATCAGAACCAGTGTCAGTACCAGTTTCAGTATCAGCACTAGTGTCAGAACCAGGATCAATACCAGTATCAGAACCAGAATGAGTACCAGTATCAGAACCAGTATCAGAACCAGAATCAGTGCCAGTATCAGAAGCAGTATCAGTACCAGTACCAGTATCAGAACCCGTATCAGTACCAGTATCAGTATTAGAACTAGTATCAGAACCAGCATCAGAACCAGTCTCAGAACCAGTATCAGAACCAGGATCAGTACCAGTACCAGAACCAGTACCAGAACCAGAATCAGAACCAGTATCAGAACCCGTATCAGTACCAGTATCAGTATTAGAACTAGTATCAGAACCAGCATCAGAACCAGTCTCAGAACCAGTATCAGAACCAGGATCAGTACCAGTACCAGAACCAGTACCAGAACCAGTATAAATACCAATATCAGTACCAGTATCAGTACCAGAACCAGAATCAGAAACAGGATCAGAACCAGTATCAGAACCAATATCAGTACCAGTATCAGTACCAGTATCAGAACCGGGATCGGAACCAGAATAAGTACCAGTATCAGAACCAGGATCAGAACCAGAATCAGAACCAGTATCAGAACCAGGATCAGAACCAGTATCAGAACCAGTATCAGAACCAGAATCAGAACCAGTATCAGAACCAGTATCAGAACCAGGATCAGAACCAGTATCAGAACCAGTATCAGAACCAGAATCAGAACCAGTATCAGAACCAGGATCAGTACCAGTATCAGAACCGGGATCGGAACCAGAATAAGTACCAGTATCAGAACCAGGATCAGAACCAGAATCAGAACCAGTATCAGAACCAGGATCAGAACCAGTATCAGTATCAGTATCAGAACCAGAATCAGAACCAGTATCAGAACCAGTATCAGTACCAGAATCAGAACCAGGATCAGAACCAGGATCAGTACCAGTATCAGAACCAGTATCAGAACCACGATCACAACCAGGACCAGTATCAGAACTAGGATCAGAACCAAAATCAGAACCAGTATCAGTACCAGTATCAGAACAAGGGTCAAAACCAGGATCAGTATCAGTATCAGAACCAGAATGAGAACCAGTACCAGAACCAGTATCAGAACTAGAATCAGAACCACTACCAGAACCACAATCAGAACCAGTGTCATTACAGTATCAGAACCAGTATAAGTATCAGAACCAAGATCAGTACCAGGATCAGAACCAGTATTAGAACCAGTATCAGAACCAGGATCAGTACCAGTATCAGAACCGGGATCGGAACCAGAATAAGTACCAGTATCAGTACCAGTATCAGAACCAGTATCAGAACTAGTATCAGTACCAGTATCAGAACCAGAAACAGTACCAGTATCAGAACCAGTATCAGCTTTAGTATCAGAACCAGTATCATAACCAATATCAGTACCAAAATTAGTACCAGTATCAGAACCAGGATCAGAACCAGGAACAGTACCAGTATCAGAACCAGAATCAGAACCAGGATCATAACCAGTTTCAGAACCAGGATCAGTACCAGTATCAGTATCAGAACTAGTATGAGAACCGGTACCAGAACCAGTACCAGAAGCAGTATCAGTACCAGTATCAGAACCAGTATCAGTACCAATATCAGAACCAGGATCAGAACCAGTATAAGTACCAGAATCGGAAATAGTATCAGAACCAGTATCAGAACCAGGATCAGTACCAGGATCAGTACGAGTATCAGAACCGGGATCGGAACCAAATCAGTACCAGAATCAGAACCAGGATCAGAACCAGGATCAGAACCAGAATCAGAACCAGTATCAGAACCAGGATCAGTACCAGTATCAGAACCGGGATTGGAACCAGAATAAGTACCAGTATCAGAACCAGGATCAGAACCAGAATCAGAACCAGTATCAGAACCAGGATCAGAACCAGTATCAGAACCAGTATCAGAACCAAGAT
Source organism: Telmatherina bonti (assembly GCF_933228915.1). Classification (NCBI taxonomy): domain Eukaryota; kingdom Metazoa; phylum Chordata; class Actinopteri; order Atheriniformes; family Telmatherinidae; genus Telmatherina; species Telmatherina bonti. The sequence goes on from NC_136632.1 coordinate 32,423,817, forward strand.
GAGTATCAGTATCAGAACCAGCATCAGAACCAGTATCAGTACCAGAATCAGAACCAGTATCAGAACCAGGATCAGTACCAGTATCATAACCAGAATCAGATCCAGTATCAGAACCAGTATCAGAACCAGGATCAGAACAGGGATCAGAACCAGTATCAGAACCAGTATAAGTACCAGAATCAAAACTAGTATCAGTACAGGTATCAGAACCAGAATGAGAACCAGTGTAAGAACCAGAAATAGAACCAGTATCAGAACCAGTTTCAGTACCAATATCAGAACCAGGATCAGAACCAGTATCAGAACCAGAATCAGAACCAGTATCAGAACCACTATCAAAACCAGAAACAGAACCAGTATCAGTACCAGAACCAATACCAGAACCAGAATCAAAACCAGTGACAGTCCCAGTATCAGTACCAGTATCAGAACCAGTATCAGAACCAATATCAGTACCAGAACAAGGAATAGAACCAGTATCAGAACCCGAATCAGAACCAGTATCAGTACCAGTTTCAGTATCAGCACTAGTGTCAGAACCAGGATCAATACCAGTATCAGAACCAGAATCAGTACCAGTATCAGAACCAGTATCAGAACCAGAATCAGTGCCAGTATCAGAAGCAGTATCAGTACCAGTACCAGTATCAGAACCCGTATCAGTACCAGTATCATAACCACTTTCATAACCAGTATCAGAACCAGTACCAGAACCAGAATCAGAAACAGGACCAGTAAGAGTATCAGTATCAGAACCAGTCCCAGTATCAGAACCCGTATCAGTACCAGTATTAGCATCAGAACCAGGATCAGTACCAGTATCAGTATCAGAATTAGTATCAGAACCGGTACCAGAACCAGTACTAGAAGCAGTATCAGTACCAGTATCAGAACCAGTATCAGTACCAATATCAGAACCAGGATCAGGACCAGTATCAGAACTAGGATCAGAACCAAAATCAGAACCAGCATCAGTACCAGTATCAGAAGCAGTATCAGTACCAGTACCAGTATCAGAACCAGGATCAGTACCAGTATCAGTATCAGAATTAGTATCAGAACCGGTACCAGAACCAGTACTAGAAGCAGTATCAGTACCAGTATCAGAACCAGTATCAGTACCAATATCAGAACCAGGATCAGGACCAGTATCAGAACTAGGATCAGAACCAAAATCAGAACCAGCATCAGTACCAGTATCATAACAAGGGTCAAAACCAGGATCAGTATCAGTATCAGAACCAGAATGAGAACCAGTACCAGAACCAGTATCAGAACTAGAATCAGAACCACTACCAGAACCAAAATCAGAACCAGTGTCATTACAGTATCAGAACCAGTATAAGTATCAGAACCAAGATCAGTACCAGGATCAGAACCAGTATTAGAACCAGTATCAGAACCAGGATCGGAACCAGAATAAGTACCAGTATCAGTACCAGTATCAGAACCAGTATAAGTACCAGTATCAGAACCAGTATCATAACCAATATCAGTACCAAAATTAGTACCATTATCAGAACCAGGATCAGAACCAGGAACAGTACCAGTATCAGAACCAGTATCAGAACCAGGATCAGAACCAGTATCAGAACCAGGATCAGTACCAGTATCAGTATCAGAACTAGTATCAGAACCGGTACCAGAACCAGTACCAGAAGCAGAATCAGTACCAGTATCAGAACCAGTATCAGTACCAATATCAGAACCAGGATCAGTATCAGTATCAGAACCAGGATCAGAAACACGATAAGTACCAGAATCGGAAATAGCATCAGAACCAGTATCAGAACCAGGATCAGTACCAGGATCAGTACGAGTATCAGAACCGGGATCGGAACCAGAATCAGTACCAGAATCAGAACCAGGATCAGAACCAGGATCAGAACCAGAATCAGAACCAGGATCAGTACCAGTATCAGAACCGGGATTGGAACCAGAATAAGTACCAGGATCAGAACCAGGATCAGAACCAGAATCAGAACCAGTATCAGAACCAGGATCAGAACCAGTATCAGTATCAGTATCAGAACCAGAATCAGAACCACTATCAGAACCAAGATGAGTATCAGTATCAGAACCAGCATCAGAACCAGCATCAGAACCAGTATCAGTACCAGAAGCAGAACCAGTATCAGAACCAGGATCAGTACCAGTATCATAACCAGAATCAGATCCAGTATCAGAACCAGTATCAGAACCAGGATCAGAACAGGGATCAGAACCAGTATCAGAGCCATTATCAGAACCAGAATTAGGACCAGTGTCAGAACCAGAAATAGAACCAGTATCAGAACCAGTATCAGTACCAATATCAGAACCAGGATCAGAACCAGTATCAGAACCAGAATCAGAACCACTATCAGAACCACTATCAGAACCACTATCAAAACCAGAAACAGAACCAGTATCAGTACCACAACCAATACCAGAACCAGAATCAAAACCAGTGACAGTACCAGTATCAGCATCAGTATCAGAACCATTATCAGAAAAAGGATCAGTCCCAGTATCAGTACCAGTATCAGAACCAGTATCAGAACCAATATCAGTACCAGAACAAGGAATAGAACCAGTATCAGAACCCGAATCAGAACCATTATCAGTACCAGTTTCAGTATCAGCACTAGTGTCAGAACCAGGATCAATACCAGTATCAGAACCAGAATCAGTACCAGTATCAGAACCAGAATCAGAACCAGAATCAGTACCAGTATCAGAAGCAGTATCAGAACCAGCATGAGAGCCATTATCAGAACCAGAATTAGGACCAGTTTCAGAACCAGTATCAGAACCAGAATCAGTACCAGTATCAGAAGCAGTATCAGTACCAGTACCAGTATCAGAACCCGTATCAGTACCAGTATCATAACCACTTTCATAACCAGTATCAGAACCAGTACCAGAACCAGAATGAGAAACAGGACCAGTATCAGTATCAGAACCAATATCAGTACCAGTATCAGAACCAGTCCCAGAATCAGAACCAGTATCAGTACCAGTTTCAGTATCAGCCCTAGTGTCAGAACCAGGATCAATACCAGTATCAGAACCAGAATCAGAACTAGTATCAGAACCAGCATCAGAACCAGAATAAGAACCAGTATCAGAACCAGTATCAGAACCAGAATAAGAACCAGTATCAGAACCAGTATCAGTACCAGTTTCAGTATCAGCACTAGTGTCAGAACCAGGATCAATACCAGTATCAGAACCAGAATCAGTACCAGTATCAGAACCAGTATCAGAAGCAGTATCAGTACCAGTATCAGTATCAGAACTAGTATCAGAACCAGCATCAGAACCAGTCTCAGAACCAGTATCAGAACCAGGATCAGTACCAGTGCCAGAACCAGTACCAGAACCAGTAAAAATACCAATATCAGTACCAGTATCAGTACCAGGACCAGAATCAGAAACAGGATCAGAACCAGTATCAGAACCAATATCAGTACCAGTATCAGTATCAGAACTAGTATCAGAACCAGCATCAGAACCAGTATCAGAACCAGTATCAGAACCAGGATCAGTACCAGTACCAGAACCAGTATAAATACCAATATCAGTACCAGTATCAGTATCAGAACCAGGATCAGTACCAGTATCAGTATCAGAACTAGTATCAGAACCGGTACCAGAACCAGTACCAGAAGCAGTATCAGTACCAGTATCAGAACCAGTGTCAGTATCAGTATCAGAACCAGGATCAGAACCAGGATCAGTACCAGGATCAGTACGAGTATCAGAACCGGGATCGGAACCAGAATCAGTACCACAACCAGAACCAGGATCAGAACCAGTATCAGTATCAGTATCAGAACCAGAATCAGAACCACTATCAGAACCAAGATGAGTATCAGTATCAGAACCAGCATCAGAACCAGTATCAGTACCAGAAGCAGAACCAGTATCAGAACCAGGATCAGTACCAGTATCATAACCAGAATCAGATCCAGTATCAGAACCAGTATCAGAACCAGGATCAGAACAGGGATCAGAACCAGTATCAGAGCCATTATCAGAACCAGAATTAGGACCAGTGTCAGAACCAGAAATAGAACCAGTATCAGAACCAGTATCAGTACCAATATCAGAACCAGGATCAGAACCAGTATCAGAACCAGAATCAGAACCACTATCAGAACCACTATCAGAACCACTATCAAAACCAGAAACAGAACCAGTATCAGTACCACAACCAATACCAGAACCAGAATCAAAACCAGTGACAGTACCAGTATCAGCATCAGTATCAGAACCATTATCAGAAAAAGGATCAGTCCCAGTATCAGTACCAGTATCAGAACCAGTATGAGAACCAATATCAGTACCAGAACAAGGAATAGAACCAGTATCAGAACCCGAATCAGAACCATTATCAGTACCAGTTTCAGTATCAGCACTAGTGTCAGAACCAGGATCAATACCAGTATCAGAACCAGAATCAGTACCAGTATCAGAACCAGAATCAGAACCAGAATCAGTACCAGTATCAGAAGCAGTATCAGAACCAGCATGAGAGCCATTATCAGAACCAGAATTAGGACCAGTTTCAGAACCAGTATCAGAACCAGAATCAGTACCAGTATCAGAAGCAGTATCAGTACCAGTACCAGTATCAGAACCCGTATCAGTACCAGTATCATAACCACTTTCATAACCAGTATCAGAACCAGTACCAGAACCAGAATGAGAAACAGGACCAGTATCAGTATCAGAACCAATATCAGTACCAGTATCAGAACCAGTCCCAGAATCAGAACCAGTATCAGTACCAGTTTCAGTATCAGCCCTAGTGTCAGAACCAGGATCAATACCAGTATCAGAACCAGAATCAGAACTAGTATCAGAACCAGCATCAGAACCAGAATAAGAACCAGTATCAGAACCAGTATCAGAACCAGAATAAGAACCAGTATCAGAACCAGTATCAGTACCAGTTTCAGTATCAGCACTAGTGTCAGAACCAGGATCAATACCAGTATCAGAACCAGAATCAGTACCAGTATCAGAACCAGTATCAGAAGCAGTATCAGTACCAGTATCAGTATCAGAACTAGTATCAGAACCAGCATCAGAACCAGTCTCAGAACCAGTATCAGAACCAGGATCAGTACCAGCGCCAGAACCAGTACCAGAACCAGTAAAAATACCAATATCAGTACCAGTATCAGTACCAGGACCAGAATCAGAAACAGGATCAGAACCAGTATCAGAACCAATATCAGTACCAGTATCAGTATCAGAACTAGTATCAGAACCAGCATCAGAACCAGTATCAGAACCAGTATCAGAACCAGGATCAGTACCAGTACCAGAACCAGTATAAATACCAATATCAGTACCAGTATCAGTATCAGAACCAGGATCAGTACCAGTATCAGTATCAGAACTAGTATCAGAACCGGTACCAGAACCAGTACCAGAAGCAGTATCAGTACCAGTATCAGAACCAGTATCAGTACCAATATCAGAACCAGGATCAGAACCAGTATCAGATCCCGAATAAGAACCAGTGTCAGTATCAGTATCAGAACCAGGATCAGAACCAGGATCAGTACCAGGATCAGTACGAGTATCAGAACCGGGATCGGAACCAGAATCAGTACCACAACCAGAACCAGGATCAGAACCAGGATCAGAACCAGAATCAGAACCAGGATCAGAACCAGGATCAGTACCAGTATCAGAACCGGGATCGGAACCAGAATAAGTACCAGTATCAGAACCAGGATCAGAACCAGAATCAGAACCAGTATCAGAACCAGGATCAGAACCAGTATCAGTATCAGTATCAGAACCAGACTCAGAACCAGTATCAGAACCAAGATGAGTATCAGTATCAGAACCAGAATCAGAACCAGTATCAGAACCAGGATCAGTACCAGTATCAGAACCAGTATCAGAACCACGATCACAACCAGGACCAGTATCAGAACTAGGATCAGAACCAAAATCAGAACCAGTATCAGTACCAGTATCAGAACAAGGGTCAAAACCAGGATCAGTATCAGTATCAGAACCAGAATGAGAACCAGTACCAGAACCAGTATCAGAACTAGAATCAGAACCACTACCAGAACCAAAATCAGAACCAGTGTCATTACAGTATCAGAACCAGTATAAGTATCAGAACCAAGATCAGTACCAGGATCAGATCCAGTATTAGAACCAGTATCAGAACCAGGATCAGTACCAGTATCAGAACCGGGATCGGAACCAGAATAAGTACCAGTATCAGTACCAGTATCAGAACCAGAAACAGTACCAGTATCAAAACCAGTATCAGCTTTAGTATCAGAACCAGGATCAGAACCAGGATCAGAACCAGGAACAGTACCAGTATCAGAACCAGAATCAGAACCAGGATCAGAACCAGTATCAGAACCAGGATCAGTACCAGTATCAGAACCGGGATCAGAACCAGAATCAGAACCAGTATCAGAACCACGATCAGAACCAGTATCAGAAGCAGTATCAGTATCAGTATCAGTATCAGTATCAGAACCAGGATCAGAACGAGGATCAGAACCAGAATCAGAACCAGAATCAGTACCAGTATCAGAGCCATTATCAGAACCAGAATTAGGACCAGTTTCAGAACCAGTATCAGAACCAGAATCACAACTAGTATCAGTACAGGTATCACAACCAGTATCAGTACCAGTATCAGAACCAGAAACAGTACCAGTATCAGAACCAGGATCAGAACCAGGAACAGTACCAGTATCAGAACCAGGATCAGAACCAGTTTCAGAACCAGTATCAGAACCAGTATAAGTACCAGAATCACAACTAGTATCAGTACAGGTATCAGAACCAGTTTCAATACCATTATCAGAACAAGTATCAGTACCAGTATCAGTATCATAACCAGGATCAGAACCAGGATCAGTACCAGTATCAGAACCAGAATCAGATCCAGTATCAGAACCAGTATCAGAACCAGGATCAGTACCAGGATCAGTACGAGTATCAGAACCGGGATCGGAACCAGAATCAGAACCAGTATCAGAACCACGATCAGAACCAGTATCAGAAGCAGTATCAGTATCAGTATCAGTGTCAGAACAAGTATCAGAACCAGGATCAGAACGAGGATCAGAACCAGAATCAGTACCAGTATCAGAACCAGGATCAGAACCAGTATCAGAGCCATTATCAGAACCAGAATTAGGACCAGTTTCAGAACCAGTATCAGAACCAGTATAAGTACCAGAATCAAAACTAGTATCAGTACAGGTATCACAACCAGTATCAGAACCAGTACCAGAACCAGAATCAAAACCAGTATCAGTATCAGAACCATTATCAGAACCAGTATCAGAACCAGAATCAGAACCAGTATCAGTACCAGTATCAGTACATGAATGAGAACCAGTTTCAGAACCAGTATCAGAACCAGTATAAGTACCAGAATCACAACTAGTATCAGAACAAGTATCAGTACCAGTATGAGTATCATAACCAGGATCAGAACCAGGATCAGTACCAGTATCAGAACCAGAATCAGATCCAGTATCAGAACCAGTATCAGAACCAGGATCAGTACCAGTATCAGAACCAGGGTCAGAAACAGAATCAGAACCAGAATCAGATCCAGTATCAGAACCAGTATCAGAACCAGGATCAGTACCAGTATCAGAACCAGGGTCAGAAACAGAATCAGAACCAGAATCAGAACCACTATCAAAACCAGAAACAGAACCAGTATCAGTACCAGAACCAATACCAGAACCAGAATCAAAACCAGTGACAGTACCAGTATCAGCATCAGTATCAGAACCATTATCAGAAAAAGGATCAGTCCCAGTATCAGTACCAGTATCAGAACCAGTATCAGAACCAGTATCAGTACCAGAAGCAGAACCAGTATCAGAACCAGGATCAGTACCAGTATCAGAACCAGTATCAGAACCAGTATCAGAACCAGTATCAGTACCAATATCAGAAACAGGATCAGAACCAGTATCAGTACCAGTATCAGAACCAGAATCAGTACCAGTATCAGAACCAGTATCAGAAGCAGTATCAGTACCAGTATCAGTACCAGGACCAGAATCAGAAACAGGATCAGAACCAGTATCAGAACCAATATCAGTACCAGTATCAGTATCAGAACTAGTATCAGAACCAGCATCAGAACCAGTATCAGAACCAGTATCAGAACCAGGATCAGTACCAGTACCAGAACCAGTATAAATACCAATATCAGTACCAGTATCAGTATCAGAACCAGGATCAGTACCAGTATCAGTATCAGAACTAGTATCAGAACCGGTACCAGAACCAGTACCAGAAGCAGTATCAGTACCAGTATCAGAACCAGTATCAGTACCAATATCAGAACCAGGATCAGAACCAGTATCAGATCCCGAATAAGAACCAGTGTCAGTATCAGTATCAGAACCAGGATCAGAACCAGGATCAGTACCAGGATCAGTACGAGTATCAGAACCGGGATTGGAACCAGAATCAGTACCACAACCAGAACCAGGATCAGAACCAGGATCAGAACCAGAATCAGAACCAGGATCAGAACCAGGATCAGTACCAGTATCAGAACCGGGATCGGAACCAGAATAAGTACCAGTGTCAGAACCAGGATCAGAACCAGAATCAGAACCAGTATCAGAACCAGGATCAGAACCAGTATCAGTATCAGTATCAGAACCAGACTCAGAACCAGTATCAGAACCAAGATGAGTATCAGTATCAGAACCAGCATCAGAACCAGTATCAGAACCAGTATCAGTACCAGAATCAGAACCAGTATCAGAACCAGGATCAGTACCAGTATCAGAACCAGTATCAGAACCACGATCACAACCAGGACCAGTATCAGAACTAGGTTCAGAACCAAAATCAGAACCAGTATCAGTACCAGTATCAGAACAAGGGTCAAAACCAGGATCAGTATCAGTATCAGAACCAGAATGAGAACCAGTACCAGAACCAGTATCAGAACTAGAATCAGAACCACTACCAGAACCAAAATCAGAACCAGTGTCATTACAGTATCAGAACCAGTATAAGTATCAGAACCAAGATCAGTACCAGGATCAGATCCAGTATTAGAACCAGTATCAGAACCAGGATCAGTACCAGTATCAGAACCGGGATCGGAACCAGAATAAGTACCAGTATCAGTACCAGTATCAGAACCAGAAACAGTACCAGTATCAAAACCAGTATCAGCTTTAGTATCAGAACCAGGATCAGAACCAGGATCAGAACCAGGAACAGTACCAGTATCAGAACCAGAATCAGAACCAGGATCAGAACCAGGGTCAGAAACAGAATCAGAACCAGAATCAGATCCAGTATCAGAACCGGGATCAGAACCAGAATCAGAACCAGTATCAGATCCAGTATCAGAACCAGTATCAGAACCAGGATCAGTACCAATATCAGAACCAGTATCAGAACCACGATCAGAACCAGTATCAGAAGCAGTATCAGTATCAGTATCAGTATCAGTATCAGAACCAGGATCAGAACGAGGATCAGAACCAGAATCAGAACCAGAAACAGTACCAGTATCAAAACCAGTATCAGCTTTAGTATCAGAACCAGGATCAGAACCAGGATCAGAACCAGGAACAGTACCAGTATCAGAACCAGAATCAGAACCAGGATCAGAACCAGTATCAGAACCAGGATCAGTACCAGTATCAGAACCGGGATCAGAACCAGAATCAGAACCAGTATCAGAACCACGATCAGAACCAGTATCAGAAGCAGTATCAGTATCAGTATCAGTATCAGAACCAGGATCAGAACGAGGATCAGAACCAGAATCAGAACCAGAATCAGTACCAGTATCAGAGCCATTATCAGAACCAGAATTAGGACCAGTTTCAGAACCAGTATCAGAACCAGAATCACAACTAGTATCAGTACAGGTATCACAACCAGTATCAGTACCAGTATCAGAACCAGAAACAGTACCAGTATCAGAACCAGGATCAGAACCAGGAACAGTACCAGTATCAGAACCAGGATCAGAACCAGTTTCAGAACCAGTATCAGAACCAGTATAAGTACCAGAATCACAACTAGTATCAGTACAGGTATCAGAACCAGTTTCAATACCATTATCAGAACACGTATCAGTACCAGTATCAGTATCATAACCAGGATCAGAACCAGGATCAGTACCAGTATCAGAACCAGAATCAGATCCAGTATCAGAACCAGTATCAGAACCAGGATCAGTACCAGGATCAGTACGAGTATCAGAACCGGGATCGGAACCAGAATCAGAACCAGTATCAGAACCACGATCAGAACCAGTATCAGAAGCAGTATCAGTATCAGTATCAGTGTCAGAACAAGTATCAGAACCAGGATCAGAACGAGGATCAGAACCAGAATCAGTACCAGTATCAGAACCAGGATCAGAACCAGTATCAGAGCCATTATCAGAACCAGAATTAGGACCAGTTTCAGAACCAGTATCAGAACCAGTATAAGTACCAGAATCAAAACTAGTATCAGTACAGGTATCACAACCAGTATCAGAACCAGTACCAGAACCAGAATCAAAACCAGTATCAGTATCAGAACCATTATCAGAACCAGTATCAGAACCAGAATCAGAACCAGTATCAGTACCAGTATCAGTACATGAATGAGAACCAGTTTCAGAACCAGTATCAGAACCAGTATAAGTACCAGAATCACAACTAGTATCAGAACAAGTATCAGTACCAGTATGAGTATCATAACCAGGATCAGAACCAGGATCAGTACCAGTATCAGAACCAGAATCAGATCCAGTATCAGAACCAGTATCAGAACCAGGATCAGTACCAGTATCAGAACCAGGGTCAGAAACAGAATCAGAACCAGAATCAGATCCAGTATCAGAACCAGTATCAGAACCAGGATCAGTACCAGTATCAGAACCAGGGTCAGAAACAGAATCAGAACCAGAATCAGAACCACTATCAAAACCAGAAACAGAACCAGTATCAGTACCAGAACCAATACCAGAACCAGAATCAAAACCAGTGACAGTACCAGTATCAGCATCAGTATCAGAACCATTATCAGAAAAAGGATCAGTCCCAGTATCAGTACCAGTATCAGAACCAGTATCAGAACCAGTATCAGTACCAGAAGCAGAACCAGTATCAGAACCAGGATCAGTACCAGTATCAGAACCAGTATCAGAACCAGTATCAGAACCAGTATCAGTACCAATATCAGAAACAGGATCAGAACCAGTATCAGTACCAGTATCAGAACCAGAATCAGTACCAGTATCAGAACCAGTATCAGAAGCAGTATCAGTACCAGTATCAGTACCAGGACCAGAATCAGAAACAGGATCAGAACCAGTATCAGAACCAATATCAGTACCAGTATCAGTATCAGAACTAGTATCAGAACCAGCATCAGAACCAGTATCAGAACCAGTATCAGAACCAGGATCAGTACCAGTACCAGAACCAGTATAAATACCAATATCAGTACCAGTATCAGTATCAGAACCAGGATCAGTACCAGTATCAGTATCAGAACTAGTATCAGAACCGGTACCAGAACCAGTACCAGAAGCAGTATCAGTACCAGTATCAGAACCAGTATCAGTACCAATATCAGAACCAGGATCAGAACCAGTATCAGATCCCGAATAAGAACCAGTGTCAGTATCAGTATCAGAACCAGGATCAGAACCAGGATCAGTACCAGGATCAGTACGAGTATCAGAACCGGGATCGGAACCAGAATCAGTACCACAACCAGAACCAGGATCAGAACCAGGATCAGAACCAGAATCAGAACCAGGATCAGAACCAGGATCAGTACCAGTATCAGAACCGGGATCGGAACCAGAATAAGTACCAGTGTCAGAACCAGGATCAGAACCAGAATCAGAACCAGTATCAGAACCAGGATCAGAACCAGTATCAGTATCAGTATCAGAACCAGACTCAGAACCAGTATCAGAACCAAGATGAGTATCAGTATCAGAACCAGCATCAGAACCAGTATCAGAACCAGTATCAGTACCAGAATCAGAACCAGTATCAGAACCAGGATCAGTACCAGTATCAGAACCAGTATCAGAACCACGATCACAACCAGGACCAGTATCAGAACTAGGTTCAGAACCAAAATCAGAACCAGTATCAGTACCAGTATCAGAACAAGGGTCAAAACCAGGATCAGTATCAGTATCAGAACCAGAATGAGAACCAGTACCAGAACCAGTATCAGAACTAGAATCAGAACCACTACCAGAACCAAAATCAGAACCAGTGTCATTACAGTATCAGAACCAGTATAAGTATCAGAACCAAGATCAGTACCAGGATCAGATCCAGTATTAGAACCAGTATCAGAACCAGGATCAGTACCAGAATCAAAACCAGTATCAGTATCAGAACCATTATCAGAACCAGTATCAGAACCAGAATCAGAACCAGTATCAGTACATGAATGAGAACCAGTTTCAGAACCATTATCAGAACCAGTATAAGTACCAGAATCACAACTAGTATCAGAACAAGTATCAGTACCAGTATCAGAACCAGAATCAGATCCAGTATCAGAACCAGTATCAGAACCAGGATCAGTACCAGTATCAGAACCAGGGTCAGAAACAGAATCAGAACCAGAATCAGAACCAGTATCAGAACCACTATCAGAACCACTATCAAAACCAGAAACAGAACCAGTATCAGTACCAGAACCAATACCAGAACCAGAATCAAAACCAGTGACAGTACCAGTATCAGCATCAGTATCAGAACCATTATCAGAAAAAGGATCAGTCCCAGTATCAGTACCAGTATCAGAACCAGTATCAGAACCAATATCAGTACCAGAACAAGGAATAGAACCAGTATCAGAACCCGAATCAGAACCATTATCAGTACCAGTTTCAGTATCAGCACTAGTGTCAGAACCAGGATCAATACCAGTATCAGAACCAGAATCAGTACCAGTATCAGAAACAGGATCAGAACCAGTATCAGAACCAATATCAGTACCAGTATCAGTATCAGAACTAGTATCAGAACCAGCATCAAAACCAGTATCAGAACCAGGATCAGTACCAGTACCAGAACCAGTACCAGAACCAGTATAAATACCAATATCAGTACCAGTATCAGTATCAGAACCAGGATCAGAACCGGTACCAGAACCAGTACCAGAAGCAGTATCAGTACCAGTATCAGAACCAGTATCAGTACCAATATCAGAACCAGGATCAGAACCAGTATCAGAACCAGTATCAGATCCCGAATAAGAACCAGTATCAGAACCAGTATCAGAACCAGGATCAGTACCAGTATCAGAACCGGGATCGGAACCAGAATAAGTACCAGTATCAGAACCAGGATCAGAACCAGAATCAGAACCAGTATCAGTACCAGGATCAGAACCAGTATCAGTATCAGTATCAGAACCAGAATCAGAACCAGTATCAGAACCAGTATCAGTACCAGAATCAGAACCAGTATCAGAACCAGGATCAGTACCAGTATCAGAACCAGTATCAGAACCACGATCACAACCAGGACCAGTATCAGAACTAGGATCAGAACCAAAATCAGAACCAGTATCAGTACCAGTATCAGAACAAGGGTCAAAACCAGGATCAGTATCAGTATCAGAACCAGAATGAGAACCAGTACCAGAACCAGTATCAGAACTAGAATCAGAACCACTACCAGAACCAAAATCAGAACCAGTGTCATTACAGTATCAGAACCAGTATAAGTATCAGAACCAAGATCAGTACCAGGATCAGAACCAGTATTAGAACCAGTATCAGAACCAGGATCGGAACCAGAATAAGTACCAGTATCAGTACCAGTACCAGTATCAGAACCAGAAACAGTACCAGTATCAGAACCAGTATCAGCTTTAGTATCAGAACCAGTATCATAACCAATATCAGTACCAAAATTAGTACCAGTATCAGAACCAGGATCAGAACCAGGAACAGTACCAGTATCAGAACCAGAATCAGAACCAGGATCAGAACCAGTATCAGAACCAGGATCAGTACCAGTATCAGTATCAGAACTAGTATCAGAACCGGTACCAGAACCAGTACCAGAAGCAGAATCAGTACCAGTATCAGAACCAGTATCAGTACCAATATCAGAACCAGGATCAGAACCAGTATCAGAACCAGTATCAGATCCCGAATAAGAACCAGTACCAGAAGCAGTATCAGTACCAATATCAGAACCAGTATCAGTATCAGTATCAGAACCAGGATCAGAAACACGATAAGTACCAGAATCGGAAATAGCATCAGAACCAGTATCAGAACCAGGATCAGTACCAGGATCAGTACGAGTATCAGAACCGGGATCGGAACCAGAATCAGTACCAGAATCAGAACCAGGATCAGAACCAGGATCAGAACCAGAATCAGAACCAGGATCAGTACCAGTATCAGAACCGGGATTGGAACCAGAATAAGTACCAGGATCAGAACCAGGATCAGAACCAGAATCAGAACCAGTATCAGAACCAGGATCAGAACCAGTATCAGTATCAGTATCAGTATCAGAACCAGAATCAGAACCACTATCAGAACCAAGATGAGTATCAGTATCAGAACCAGCATCAGAACCAGTATCAGAACCAGTATAAGTACCAGAAGCAGAACCAGTATCAGAACCAGGATCAGTACCAGTATCATAACCAGAATCAGATCCAGTATCAGAACCAGTATCAGAACCAGGATCAGAACAGGGATCAGAACCAGTATCAGAACCAGAATTAGGACCAGTGTCAGAACCAGAAATAGAACCAGTATCAGAACCAGTATCAGTACCAATATCAGAACCAGGATCAGAACCAGTATCAGAACCAGAATCAGAACCACTATCAGAACCACTATCAGAACCACTATCAAAACCAGAAACAGAACCAGTATCAGTACCACAACCAATACCAGAACCAGAATCAAAACCAGTGACAGTACCAGTATCAGCATCAGTATCAGAACCATTATCAGAAAAAGGATCAGTCCCAGTATCAGTACCAGTATCAGAACCAATATCAGTACCAGAACAAGGAATAGAACCAGTATCAGAACCCGAATCAGAACCAGTATCAGTACCAGTTTCAGTATCAGCACTAGTGTCAGAACCAGGATCAATACCAGTATCAGAACCAGAATCAGTACCAGTATCAGAACCAGTATCAGAAGCAGTATCAGTACCAGTATCAGAACCAGTAAAAATACCAATATCAGTACCAGTATCAGTATCAGAACTAGTATCAGAACCAGCATCAGAACCAATCTCAGAACCAGTATCAGAACCAGGATCAGTACCAGTACCAGAAGGAGAATCAGAAACAGGATCAGAACCAGAATCAAAACCAGTATCAGTATCAGAACCAATATCAGTACCAGTACCAGAACCAGTATAAATACCAATATCAGTACCAGTATCAGTATCAGAACCAGGATCAGTACCAGTATCAGTATCAGAACTAGTATCAGAACCGGTACCAGAACCAGTACCAGAAGCAGTATCAGTACCAGTATCAGTACCAATATCAGAACCAGTATCAGTATCAGTATCAGAACCAGGATCAGAAACACGATAAGTACCAGAATCGGAAATAGTATCAGAACCAGGATCAGAACCAGGATCAGTACGAGTATCAGAACCGGGATCGGAACCAGAATCAGTACCACAACCAGAACCAGGATCAGAACCAGAATCAGAACCAGTATCAGAACCAGGATCAGAACCAGTATCAGTATCAGTATCAGAACCAGACTCAGAACCAGTATCAGAACCAAGATGAGTATCAGTATCAGAACCAGAATCAGAACCAGTATCAGAACCAGGATCAGAACCAGAATCAGAACCAGTATCAGAACCAGGATCAGAACCAGTATCAGTATCAGTATCACAACCAGTATCAGAACCAGTACCAGAACCAGAATCAAAACCAGTATCAGTATCAGAACCATTATCAGAACCAGTATCAGAACCAGAATCAGAACCAGTATCAGTACCAGTATCAGAACCAGGATCAGTACCAGTATCAGAACCAGTATCAGAACCACGATCACAACCAGGACCAGTATCAGAACTAGGATCAGAACCAAAATCAGAACCAGTATCAGTACCAGTATCAGAACAAGGGTCAAAACCAGGATCAGTATCAGTATCAGAACCAGAATGAGAACCAGTACCAGAACCAGTATCAGAACTAGAATCAGAACCACTACCAGAACCAAAATCAGAACCAGTGTCATTACAGTATCAGAACCAGTATAAGTATCAGAACCAAGATCAGTACCAGGATCAGATCCAGTATTAGAACCAGTATCAGAACCAGGATCAGTACCAGTATCAGAACCGGGATCGGAACCAGAATAAGTACCAGTATCAGTACCAGTATCAGAACCAGAAACAGTACCAGTATCAAAACCAGTATCAGCTTTAGTATCAGAACCAGGATCAGAACCAGGATCAGAACCAGGAACAGTACCAGTATCAGAACCAGAATCAGAACCAGGATCAGAACCAGTATCAGAACCAGGATCAGTACCAGTATCAGAAGCAGTATCAGTATCAGTATCAGAACCAGGATCAGAACGAGGATCAGAACCAGAATCAGAACCAGAATCAGTACCAGTATCAGAACCAGGATCAGAACCAGTATCAGAGCCATTATCAGAACCAGAATTAGGACCAGTTTCAGAACCAGTATCAGAACCAGTATAAGTACCAGAATCAAAACTAGTATCAGTACAGGTATCAGAACCAGAAACAGTACCAGTATCAGAACCAGTATAAGTACCAGAATCACAACTAGTATCAGTACAGGTGTCAGAACCAGTATCAGAACCAGTATAAGTACCAGAATCACAACTAGTATCAGTACAGGTATCAGAACCAGTATCAGAACCAGTTTCAATACCATTATCAGAACAAGTATCAGTACCAGTATCAGTATCATAACCAGGATCAGTACCAGGATCAGTACGAGTATCAGAACGGGGATCGGAACCAGAGTAAGTAACAGTATCAGAACCAGGATCAGAACCAGTATCAGAACCAGGATCAGTACCAGTATCAGAACCGGGATCGGAACCAGAATCAGAACCAGTATCAGAACCACGATCAGAACCAGTATCAGAAGCAGTATCAGTATCAGAACCAGGATCAGAACGAGGATCAGAACCAGAATCAGAACCAGAATCAGTACCAGTATCAGAACCAGGATCAGAACCAGTATCAGAGCCATTATCAGAACCAGAATTAGGACCAGTTTCAGAACCAGTATCAGAACCAGTATAAGTACCAGAATCAAAACTAGTATCAGTACAGGTATCACAACCAGTATCAGAACCAGTACCAGAACCAGAATCAAAACCAGTATCAGTATCAGAACCATTATCAGAACCAGTATCAGAACCAGAATCAGAACCAGTATCAGTACCAGTATCAGTACATGAATGAGAACCAGTTTCAGAACCAGTATCAGAACCAGTATAAGTACCAGAATCACAACTAGTATCAGTACCATTATCAGAACAAGTGTCAGAACCAGAATCAGAACCAGTATCAGTACCAGTATCAGTATCATAACCAGGATCAGAACCAGGATCAGTACCAGTATCAGAACCGATACCAGAACCAGTAGCAGAAGCAGTATCAGTACCAGTATCAGAACCAGTATCAGTACCAATATCAGAACCAGGATCAGAACCAGTATCAGAACCAGTATCAGATCCCGAATAAGAACCAGTACCAGAAGCAGTATCAGTACCAATATCAGAACCAGTATCAGAACCAGTATCAGAACCAGGATCAGTACCAGGATCAGTACGAGTATCAGAACCGGGATCGGAACCAGAATCAGTACCAGAATCAGAACCAGGATCAGAACCAGGATCAGAACCAGAATCAGAACCAGGATCAGTACCAGTATCAGAACCGGGATTGGAACCAGAATAAGTACCAGGATCAGAACCAGGATCAGAACCAGAATCAGAACCAGTATGGGAACCAGGATCAGAACCAGTATCAGTATCAGTATCAGAACCAGAATCAGAACCACTATCAGAACCAAGATGAGTATCAGTATCAGAACCAGCATCAGAACCAGTATCAGAACCAGTATAAGTACCAGAAGCAGAACCAGTATCAGAACCAGGATCAGTACCAGTATCATAACCAGAATCAGATCCAGTATCAGAACCAGTATCAGAACCAGGATCAGAACAGGGATCAGAACCAGTATCAGAGCCATTATCAGAACCAGAATTAGGACCAGTGTCAGAACCAGAAATAGAACCAGTATCAGAACCAGTATCAGTACCAATATCAGAACCAGGATCAGAACCAGTATCAGAACCAGAATCAGAACCACTATCAGAACCACTATCAGAACCACTATCAAAACCAGAAACAGAACCAGTATCAGTACCACAACCAATACCAGAACCAGAATCAAAACCAGTGACAGTACCAGTATCAGCATCAGTATCAGAACCATTATCAGAAAAAGGATCAGTCCCAGTATCAGTACCAGTATCAGAACCAGTATCAGAACCAATATCAGTACCAGAACAAGGAATAGAACCAGTATCAGAACCCGAATCAGAACCAGTATCAGTACCAGTTTCAGTATCAGCACTAGTGTCAGAACCAGGATCAATACCAGTATCAGAACCAGAATCAGTACCAGTATCAGAACCAGTATCAGAAGCAGTATCAGTACCAGTATCAGTATCAGAACTAGTATCAGAACCAGCATCAGAACCAGTCTCAGAACCAGTTTCAGTATCAGCACTAGTGTCAGAACCAGGATCAATACCAGTATCAGAACCAGAATCAGTACCAGTATCAGAACCAGTAAAAATACCAATATCAGTACCAGTATCAGTATCAGAACTAGTATCAGAACCAGCATCAGAACCAATCTCAGAACCAGTATCAGAACCAGGATCAGTACCAGTACCAGTATCAGTACCAGGATCAGTACCAGTATCAGTATCAGAACTAGTATCAGAACCGGTACCAGAACCAGTACCAGAAGCAGTATCAGTACCAGTATCAGTACCAATATCAGAACCAGTATCAGAAACACGATAAGTACCAGAATCGGAAATAGTATCAGAACCAGGATCAGAACCAGGATCAGTACCAGGATCAGTACGAGTATCAGAACCGGGATCGGAACCAGAATCAGTACCACAACCAGAACCAGGATCAGAACCAGGATCAGAACCAGAATCAGAACCAGGATCAGAACCAGGATCAGTACCAGTATCAGAACCGGGATCGGAACCAGAATAAGTACCAGTATCAGAACCAGGATCAGAACCAGAATCAGAACCAGTATCAGAACCAGGATCAGAACCAGTATCAGTATCAGTATCACAACCAGTATCAGAACCAGTACCAGAACCAGAATCAAAACCAGTATCAGTATCAGAACCATTATCAGAACCAGTATCAGAACCAGAATCAGAACCAGTATCAGTACCAGTATCAGAACCAGGATCAGTACCAGTATCAGAACCAGTATCAGAACCACGATCACAACCAGGACCAGTATCAGAACTAGGATCAGAACCAAAATCAGAACCAGTATCAGTACCAGTATCAGAACAAGGGTCAAAACCAGGATCAGTATCAGTATCAGAACCAGAATGAGAACCAGTACCAGAACCAGTATCAGAACTAGAATCAGAACCACTACCAGAACCAAAATCAGAACCAGTGTCATTACAGTATCAGAACCAGTATAAGTATCAGAACCCGTATCAGTACCAGTATCATAACCACTTTCATAACCAGTATCAGAACCAGTACCAGAACCAGAATGAGAAACAGGACCAGTATCAGTATCAGAACCAATATCAGTACCAGTATCAGAACCAGTCCCAGAATCAGAACCAGTATCAGTACCAGTATCAGTATCAGAACTAGTATCAGAACCAGCATCAGAACCAGTCTCAGAACCAGTATCAGAACCAGGATCAGAACCAGTACCAGAACCAGTATCAGAACCAGAATCAGTGCCAGTATCAGAAGCAGTATCAGTACCAGTATCAGTATCAGAACTAGTATCAGAACCAGCATCAGAACCAGTATCAGAACCAGAATCAGTACCAGTATCAGAACCAGTATCAGAACCAGAATCAGTGCCAGTACCAGAAGCAGTATCAGTACCAGTATCAGTATCAGAACTAGTATCAGAACCAGCATCAGAACCAGTCTCAGAACCAGTATCAGTACCAGTACCAGAACCAGTACCAGAACCAGTATAAATACCAATATCAGTACCAGTATCAGTACCAGAACCAGAATCAGAAACAGGATCAGAACCAGTATCAGAACCAATATCAGTACCAGTATCAGTATCAGAACTAGTATCAGAACCAGCATCAGAACCAGTATCAGAACCAGTATCAGAACCAGGATCAGTACCAGTACCAGAACCAGTACCAGAACCAGTATAAATACCAATATCAGTACCAGTATCAGTATCAGAACCAGGATCAGTACCAGTATCAGTATCAGAACTAGTATCAGAACCGGTACCAGAACCAGTACCAGAAGCAGTATCAGTACCAGTATCAGAACCAGTATCAGAACCAGTATCAGATCCCGAATAAGAACCAGTATCAGTACCAGTATCAGTATCAGTATCAGAACCAGGATCAGAAACACGATCAGTACCAGTATCAGAACCAGTATCAGAACCACGATCACAACCAGGACCAGTATCAGAACTAGGATCAGAACCAAAATCAGAACCAGTATCAGTACCAGTATCAGAACAAGGGTCAAAACCAGGATCAGTATCAGTATCAGAACCAGAATGAGAACCAGTACCAGAACCAGTATCAGAACCAGTATAAGTACCAGAATCACAACTAGTATCAGTACCATTATCAGAACAAGTATCAGAACCAGGATCAGAACCAGTTTCAGAACCAGTATCAGAACCAGTATCAGTACCAGTATCATAACCAGTATCAGAACCAGTATCAGAACCAGTACCAGAACCAGGATCAGAACCAGCATCAGAACCAGGATCAGTACCAGTATAAATGCCAGTACCAGAACCAAGATCAGAACCAGTATCAGTTCCAGTATAAGAACCAGTGTCAGAACCAAGATCAGTACCATTATCAGAAACAGTATCAGTACCAGTACCAGAATCAGAATCAGAACAAGTACCAGAACCAGCATCACAACAAGTATAAGAACCAGAACCAGTATCAATACCAGTATCAGAACCAGTATCAGTATCAGAACCAGTATCAGAACCAGTATCACAACAAGTATAAGAACCAGAACCAGTATCAATACCAGTATCAGAACCAGTATCAGTATCAGAACCAGTATCAGAACCAGAATCAGAACCGGTATCATTACCAGTATCAGAACCAGTACCAGAACCAGTATCACAACAAGTATAAGAACCAGTACCAGAACCAGTATCAATACCAGTATCAGAACCAGTATCAGTATCAGAACCAGTATCAGAACCAGGACGAGAACCAGTATCAATACCAGGATCAGTACCAGTATCAGTACCAGTATGGGAACCAGGATCAGAACCCTAACCCTGTCCCCGATGGAGGACCTGGTCTACCTGGTCTTGATGGAGGACCTGGTCTACCTGTCCCCGATGGAGGACATGGTCTACCTGTCCCAGATGGAGGACCTGGTCTACCTGTCCCTGATGGAGGACCTGGTCTACCTGTCCCAGATGGAGGACCTGGTCTACCTGTCCCCGATGGAGGACCTGGTCTACCTGGTCTTGATGGAGGACCTGGTCTACCTGTCCCCGATGGAGGACATGGTCTACCTGGTCCTGATGGAGGACCTGGTCTACCTGTCCCCGATGGAGGACCTGGTGTACATGGTCCGGATGGAGGACCTGGTCTACCTGGTCCTGATGGAGGACCTGGTCTGCCTGGTTCTGATGGAGGACCTGGTCTACCTGTCCCAGATGGAGGATCTGGTCTACCTGGTTCTGATGGAGGAACTGGTCTACCTGTCCCTGATGGAGGACCTGGTCTACCTGTCCCAGATGGAGGACCTGGTCTACCTGTCCCTGATGGAGGACCAGGTCTACCTGTCCCAGATGGAGGACCTGGTCTACATGGTCCTGATGGAGGACCTGGTCTAACTGGTTCTGATGGAGGAACTGGTCTACCTGTCCCTGATGGAGGACCAGGTCTACCTGTCCCTGATGGAGGACCTGGTCTACCTGTCCCCGATGGAGGACCTGGTCTACATGGTCCTAATCGAGGACCTGGTCTACCTGTCCCCGATGGAGGACCTGGTCTACATGGTCATGATGGAGGTCCTGGTCTACCTGTCCCCGATGGAGGATCTGGTCTACATGGTCCTGATGGAGGACCTGGTCTACCTGTCCCCGATGGAGGACCTGGTCTACATGGTCCTGATGGAGGACCTGGTCTACCTGTCCCCGATGGAGGACGTGGTCTACCTGTCCCTGATGGAGGACCTGGTCTACCTGTCCCCGATGGAGGACCTGGTCTACATGGTCCGGATGGAGGACCTGGTCTACCTGGTTCTGATGGAGGAACTGGTCTACCTGTCCCTGATGGAGGACCTGGTCTACCTGTCCCCGATGGAGGACCTGGTCTACCTGTCCCCGATGGAGGACCTGGTCTACATGGTCCTGATGGAGGACCTGGTCTACCTGTCCCCGATGGAGGACCTGGTCTACCATTTTCCCGATGGAGGACCTGGTCCACATGGTCCTGATGGAGGACCTGGTCTACCTGGTCCTGATGGAGGACCTGGTCTACATGGTCCTGATGGAGGGCCTGGTCTACCTGGTCCTGATGGAGGACCTGGTCTACCTGTCCCTGATGGAGGACCTGGTCTACTTGGTCATGATGGAGGACCTGGTCTACCTGTCCCCGATGGAGGACGTGGTCTACCTGTCCCCGATGGAGGACGTGGTCTACCTGTCCCTGATGGAGGACCTGGTCTACCTGTCCCCGATGGAGGACCTGGTCTACATGGTCCGGATGGAGGACCTGGTCTACCTGGTTCTGATGGAGGAACTGGTCTACCTGTCCCTGATGGAGGACCTGGTCTACCTGTCCCCGATGGAGGACCTGGTCTACCTGTCCCCGATGGAGGACCTCGTCTACATGGTCCTGATGGAGGACCTGGTCTACCTGTCCCCGATGGAGGACCTGGTCTACCATTTTCCCGATGGAGGACCTGGTCCACATGGTCCTGATGGAGGACCTGGTCTACCTGGTCCTGATGGAGGGCCTGGTCTACCTGGTCCTGATGGAGGTCCTGGTCTACCTGGTCCTGCTGGAGGACCTGGTCTACCTGTCCCTGATGGAGGACCTGGTCTACCTTTTTCCCGATGGAGGATCTGGTCTACATGGTCCTGATGGAGGACCTGGTCTACCTGGTTCTGATGGAGGAACTGGTCTACCTGTCCCTGATGGAGGACCTGGTCTACCTGTCCGTGATGGAGGACCAGGTCTACCTGTCCCCGATGGAGGACCTGGTCTACCTGTCCCAGATGGAGGACCTGGTCTACCTGTCCCAGATGGAGGACCTGGTCTACATGGTTCTGATGGAGGACCTGGTCTACCTGGTTCGGATGGAGGAACTGGTCTACCTGTCCCTGATGGAGGACCAGGTCTACCTGTCCCTGATGGAGGACCTGGTCTACCTGTCCCCGATGGAGGACCTGGTCTACCTGTCCCCGATGGAGGACCTGGTCTACCTGTCCCTGATGGAGGACCTGGTCTACATGGTCATGATGGAGGTCCTGGTCTACCTGTCCCCGATGGAGGATCTGGTCTACATGGTCCTGATGGAGGACCTGGTCTACCTGTCCCCGATGGAGGACCTGGTCTACATGGTGCTGATGGAGGAACTGGTCTACCTGTCCCCGATGGAGGACCTGGTCTACCTGTCCCTGATGGAGGACCTGGTCTACCTGTCCCCGATGGAGGACCTGGTCTACATGGTCCTAATCGAGGACCTGGTCTACCTGTCCCTGATTGAGGACCTGGTCTACATGGTCCTGATGGAGGACCTGGTCTACATCGTCCTTATGGAGGACCTGGTCTACCTGTCCCCGATGGAGGACCTGGTCTACCTGTCCCCGATGGAGGACCTGGTGTACATGGTCCTGATGGAGGACCTGGTCTACCATTTTCCCGATGGAGGACCTGGTCCACATGGTCCTGATGGAGGTCCTGGTCTACCTGGTCCTGATGGAGGACCTGGTCTACATGGTCCTGATGGAGGGCCTGGTCTACCTGGTCCTGATGGAGGACCTGGTCTACCTGTCCCCGATGGAGGACCTGGTCTACTTGGTCATGATGGAGGTCCTGGTCTACCTGGTCCTGCTGGAGGACCTGGTCTACCTGGTCCTGATTGAGGACCTGGTCTACCTGTCCCCGATGGAGGACCTGGGCTACCTGTCCCTGATGGAGGACCTGGTCTACCTAGTCCAACTGGAGGACCTGGTCTACCTGGTCCTGATGGAGGACCTGGTCTACATGGTCCTAATGGAGGACCTGGTCTACCTGTCCCCGATGGAGGACCTGGTCTACATGGTCATGATGGAGGTCCTGGTCTACCTGTCCCCGATGGAGGATCTGGTCTACATGGTCCTGATGGAGGACCTGGTCTACCTGTCCCCGATGGAGGACCTGGTCTACCTGTCCCTGATGGAGGACCTGGTCTACCTTTTTCCCGATGGAGGACCTGGTCTACATGGTCCTGATGGAGGACCTGGTCTACCTGGTTCTGATGGAGGAACTGGTCTACCTGTCCCTGATGGAGGACCTGTTCTACCTGTCCCTGATGGAGGACCAGGTCTACCTGTCCCAGATGGAGGACCTGGTCTACCTGTCCCAGATGGAGGACCTGGTCTACATGGTCCTGATGGAGGACCAGGTCTACCTGCTTCTGATGGAGGAACTGGTCTACCTGACCCTGATGGAGGACCTGGTCTACCTGTCCCCGATGGAGGACCTGGTCTACATGGTCATGATGGAGGTCCTGGTCTTCCTGTCCCCGATGGAGGATCTGGTCTACATGGTCCTGATGGAGGACCTGGTCTACCTGTCCCCGATGGAGGACCTGGTCTACCTGTCCCTGATGGAGGACCTGGTCTACCTTTTTCCCCGATGGAGGATCTGGTCTACATGGTCCTGATGGAGGACCTGGTCTACCTGGTTCTGATGGAGGAACTGGTCTACCTGTCCCTGATGGAGGACCTGGTCTACCTGTCCCAGATGGAGGACCTGGTCTACATGGTTCTGATGGAGGACCTGGTCTACCTGGTTCGGATGGAGGAACTGGTCTACCTGTCCCTGATGGAGGACCAGGTCTACCTGTCCCTGATGGAGGACCTGGTCTACCTGTCCCCGATGGAGGACCTGGTCTACCTGTCCCTGATGGAGGACCTGGTCTACCTGTCCCTGATGGAGGACCTGGTCTACATGGTCATGATGGAGGTCCTGGTCTACCTGTCCCCGATGGAGGATCTGGTCTACATGGTCCTGATGGAGGACCTGGTCTACCTGTCCCCGATGGAGGACCTGGTCTACATGGTCCTGATGGAGGACCTGGTCTACCTGTCCCCGATGGAGGACCTGGTCTACATGGTCATGATGGAGGACCTGGTCTACCTGTCCCTGATGGAGGACCTGGTCTACATGGTCCTGATGGAGGACCTGGTCTACCTGGTTCTGATGGAGGAACTGGTCTACCTGTCCCTGATGGAGGACCTGGTCTACCTGTCCCTGATGGAGGACCAGGTCTACCTGTCCCTGATGGAGGACCTGGTCTACCTGTCCCCGATGGAGGAC
Organism: Telmatherina bonti; assembly: GCF_933228915.1. Lineage (NCBI taxonomy): Eukaryota > Metazoa > Chordata > Actinopteri > Atheriniformes > Telmatherinidae > Telmatherina > Telmatherina bonti. Next base: position 32,449,669 of record NC_136632.1, read on the forward strand.
CTGGTCTACATGGTCCTAATCGAGGACCTGGTCTACCTGTCCCTGATTGAGGACCTGGTCTACATGGTCCTGATGGAGGACCTGGTCTACATCGTCCTTATGGAGGACCTGGTCTACCTGTCCCCGATGGAGGACCTGGTCTACCATTCCCCGATGGAGGACCTGGTCTACCATTCCCCGATGGAGGACCTGGTCTACATGGTCCTGATGGAGGACCTGGTCTACCTGTCCCTGATGGAGGACCTGGTCTACATGGTCCTGATGGAGGACCTGGTCTACCTGGTTCTGATGGAGGAACTGGTCTACCTGTCCCTGATGGAGGACCAGGTCTACCTGTCCCTGATGGAGGACCTGGTCTACCTGTCCCCGATGGAGGACCTGGTCTACATGGTCCTAATCGAGGACCTGGTCTACCTGTCCCCGATGGAAGACCTGGTCTACATGGTCATGATGGAGGACCTGGTCTACCTGTCCCTGATGGAGGACCAGGTCTACCTGTCCCAGATAGAGGACCTGGTCTACATGGTCCTGATGGAGGACCTGGTCTTCCTGGTTCTGATGGAGGACCTGGTCTACCTGTCTCTGATTGAGGACCTGGTCTACATGGTCCTTATGGAGGACCTGGTCTACCTGTCCCATATGGAGGACCTGGTCTACCTTTCCCCGATGGAGGACCTGGTCTACCTGTCCCCGATGGAGGACCTGGTCTACATGGTCCTGATGGAGGACCTGGTCTACCTGTCCCCGATCGAGGACCTGGTCTACCTGTACCTGATGGAGGACCTGGTCTACCTGTCCCCGATGGAGGACCTGGTCTACCTGGTTCTGATGGAGGAACTGGTCTACCTGTCCCTGATGGAGGACCTGGTCTACCTGTCCCTGATGGAGGACCAGGTCTACCTGTCCCTGATGGAGGACCTGGTCTACCTTTTTCCCGATGGAGGACCTGGTCTACATGGTCCTGATGGAGGACCTGGTCTACCTGTCACTGATGGAGGACCTGGTCTACCTGTCCCAGATGGAGGACCTGGTCTACCTGTCCCTAATGGAGGACCTGGTCTACCTGTCCCAGATGGAGGACCTGGTCTACATGGTCCTGATGGAGGACCTGGTCTACCTGGTTCTGATGGAGGAACTGGTCTACCTGTCACCGATGGAGGACCTGGTCTACCTGTCCCAGATGGAGGACCTGGTCTACCTGTCCCTAATGGAGGACCTGGTCTACCTGTCCCAGATGGAGGACCTGGTCTACATGGTCCTGATGGAGGACCTGGTCTACCTGGTTCGGATGGAGGACCAGGTCTACCTGTCCCCGATGGAGGATCTGGTCTACATGGTCCTAATCGAGGACCTGGTCTACCTGTCCCCGATGGAGGACCTGGTCTACATGATCATGATGGAGGTCCTGGTCTACCTGTCCCCGATGGAGGACCTGGTCTACATGGTTCTGATGGAGGACCTGGTCTACCTGTCCCTGATGGAGGACCTGGTCTACCTGTCCCTGATGGAGGACCAGGTCTACCTGTCCCCGATGGAGGACCTGGTCTACCTTTCCCCGATGGAGGACCTGGTCTACATGGTCCTGATGGAGGACCTGGTCTACCTGTCCCTGATGGAGGACCTGGTCTACCTGTCCCCGATGGAGGACCTGGTCTACATGGTCCTGATGGAGGACCTGGTCTACCTGGTTCTGATGGCGGAACTGGTCTACCTGACCCTGATGGAGGAACTGGTCTACCTGTCCCCGATGGAGGACCTGGTCTACATGGTCCTAATCGAGGACCTGGTCTACCTGTCCCCGATGGAGGACCTGGTCTACCTGGTCCTGATGGAGGACCTGGTCTACATGGTCATGATGGAGGTCCTGGTCTACCTGTCCCCGATGGAGGATCTGGTCTACATGGTCCTGATGGAGGACCTGGTCTACCTGTCCCCGATGGAGGACCTGGTCTGCCTGTCCCTGATGGAGGACCTGGTCTACCTGTCCCCGATTGAGGACCTAGACTTCATGGTCCTAATCGAGGACCTGGTCTACCTGTCCCCGATGGAGGACCTGGTCTACATGGTCATGATGGAGGTCCTGGTCTACCTGTCCCCGATGGAGGATCTGGTCTACATGGTCCTGATGGAGGACCTGGTCTACCTGGTCCTGATGGAGGACCTGGTCTACATGGTCCTGATGGAGGACCTGGTCTACCTGTCCCCGATGGAGGACCTGGTCTACCTGTCCCTGATGGAGGACCTGGTCTACCTTTTTCCCGATGGAGGACCTGGTCTACATGGTCCTGATGGAGGACCTGGTCTACCTGGTTCTGATGGAGGAACTGGTCTACCTGTCCCTGATGGAGGACCTGGTCTACCTGTCCCAGATGGAGGACCTGGTCTACCTGTCCCTGATGGAGGACCTGGTCTACCTGTCCCAGATGGAGGACCTGGTCTACATGGTCCTGATGGAGGACCTGGTCTACCTGGTTCGGATGGAGGACCTGGTCTACCTGTCCCCGATGGAGGACCTGGTCTACATGGTCCTAATCGAGGACCTGGTCTACCTGTCCCCGATGGAGGACCTGGTCTACATGGTCATGATGGAGGTCCTGGTCTACCTGTCCCCGATGGAGGACCTGGTCTACATGGTTCTGATGGAGGACCTGGTCTACCTGTCCCTGATGGAGGACCTGGTCTACCTGTCCCTGATGGAGGACCTGGTCTACATGGTCCTGATGGAGGACCTGGTCTACATGGTCCTAATCGAGGACCTGGTCTACCTGTCCCTGATGGAGGACCTGGTCTACCTGGTCCTGATTGAGGACCTGGTCTACCTGGTCCTGATGGAGGACCTGGTCTACCTGGTTCTGATGGAGGACCTGGTCTACCTGTCCCTGATGGAGGACCTGGTCTACCTGTCCCCGATGGAGGACCTGGTCTACCTGGTCCTGATGGAGGACCTGGTCTACCTGTCCCAGATGGAGGACCTGGTCTACATGGTCCTGATGGAGGACCTGGTCTACCTGTCCCTGATGGAGGACCTGGTCTACCTGTCCCCGATGGAGGACCTGGTCTACCTGTCCCCGATGGAGGACCTGGTCTACGTTTCCCCGATGGAGGACCTGGTCTACCTGGTCCTGATGGAGGACCTGGTCTACCTGTCCCCGATGGAGGACCTGGTCTACATGGTCCTGCTGGAGGACCTGGTCTACCTGTCCCCGATGGAGGACCTGGTCTACATGGTCCTGATGGAGGACCTGGTCTACCTGTCCCCGATGGAGGACCAGGTCTACATGGTCCTGATGGAGGACCTGGTCTACCTGTCCCCGATGGAGGACCTGGTCTACCTGTCCCCGATGGAGGACCTGGTCTACATGGTCCTGATGGAGGACCTGGTCTACCTGTCCCCGATGGAGGACCTGGTCTACCTGTCCCAGATGGAGGACCTGGTCTACATGGTCCTGATGGAGGACCTGGTCTACATGGTCCTGATGGAGGACCTGGTCTACCTTTCACCGATGGAGGACCTGGTCTACCTGTCCCCGATGGAGGACCTGGTCTACATGGTCCTTATGGAGGACCTGGTCTACCTGTCCCCGATGGAGGACCTGGTCTACCTGTCCCCGATGGAGGACCTGGTCTACATGGTCTTGATAGAGGACCTGGTCTACCTGTCCCCGATGGAGGACCTGGTCTACCTGTCCCTGATGGAGGACCTGGTCTACCTGTCCCCGATGGAGGACCTGGTCTACCTGTCCCCGATGGAGGACCTGGTCTACATGGTCCTGATGGAGGACCTGGTCTACATGGTCCTGATGGAGGACCTGGTCTACCTTTCACCGATGGAGGACCTGGTCTACCTGTCCCCGATGGAGGACCTGGTCTACATGGTCCTTATGGAGGACCTGGTCTACCTGTCCCCGATGGAGGACCTGGTCTACCTGTCCCCGATGGAGGACCTGGTCTACCTGTCCCTGATGGAGGACCTGGTCTACATGGTCCTGATAGAGGACCTGGTCTACCTGTCCCAGATGGAGGACCTGGTCTACATGGTCCTGATGGAGGACCTGGTCTACCTGTCCCCGATGGAGGACCTGGTCTACCTGTCCCTGATGGAGGACCTGGTCTACCTGGTCCTGAAGGAGGACCTGGTCTACCTGGTCCTGATGGAGGACCTGGTCTACCTGTCCCTGATGGAGGACCTGGTCTACCTGGTCCTGATGGAGGACCTGGTCTACCTGTCCCTGATGGAGGACCTGGTCTACCTGGTCCTGATGGAGGACCTGGTCTACCTGGTCCTGATGGAGGACCTGGTCTACATGGTCCTGATGGAGGACCTGGTCTACCTGTCCCCGATGGAGGACCTGGTCTACCTGTCCCCGATGGAGGACCTGGTCTACATGGTCCTGATGGAGGACCTGGTCTACCTGTCCCCGATGGAGGACCTGGTCTACCTGTCCCTGATGGAGGGCCTGGTCTACCTGTCCCTGATGGAGGGCCTGGTCTACCTTTTTCTCGATGGAGGACCTGGTCTACATGGTCCTGATGGAGGACCTGGTCTACCTGGTTCTGATGGAGGAACTGGTCTACCTGTCCCTGATGGAGGACCTGGTCTACCTGTCCCTGATGGAGGGCCTGGTCTACCTGTCCCTGATGGAGGGCCTGGTCTACCTTTTTCCCCGATGGAGGATCTGGTCTACATGGTCCTGATGGAGGACCTGGTCTACCTGGTTCTGATGGAGGAACTGGTCTACCTGTCCCTGATGGAGGACCTCGTCTACCTGTCCCAGATGGAGGACCTGGTCTACCTGTCCCAGATGGAGGACCTGGTCTACAGTGTCCTGATGGAGGACCTGGTCTACCTGTCCCCGATGGAGGACCTGGTCTACCTGTCCCTGATGGAGGACCTGGTCTACCTTTTTCTCGATGGAGGACCTGGTCTACATGGTCCTGATGGAGGACCTGGGCTACCTGTCCCTGATGGAGGACCAGGTCTACCTGTCCCTGATGGAGGACCTGGTCTACCTGTCCCTGATGGAGGACCTGGTCTACATGGTCCTGATGGAGGACCTGGTCTACCTGTCCCAGATGGAGGACCTGGTCTACATGGTCCTGATGGAGGACCTGGTCTACATGGTCCTAATGGAGGACCTGGTCTACATGGTCATGATGGAGGTCCTGGTCTACCTGTCCCCGATGGAGGATCTGGTCTACATGGTCCTGATGGAGGACCTGGTCTACCTGTCCCCGATGGAGGACCTGGTCTACCTTTCCCTGATGGAGGACCTGGTCTACCTTTTTCTCGATGGAGGACCTGGTCTACATGGTCCTGATGGAGGACCTGGTCTACCTGGTTCTGATGGAGGACCTGGTCTACCTGGTTCTGATGGAGGACCTGTTCTACCTGTCCCTGATGGAGGACCAGGTCTACCTGTCCCAGATGGAGGACCTGGTCTACCTGTCCCAGATGGAGGACCTGGTCTACATGGTCCTGATGGAGGACCAGGTCTACCTGCTTCTGATGGAGGAACTGGTCTACCTGACCCTGATGGAGGACCTGGTCTACCTGTCCCCGATGGAGGACCTGGTCTACATGGTCATGATGGAGGTCCTGGTCTTCCTGTCCCCGATGGAGGATCTGGTCTACATGGTCCTGATGGAGGACCTGGTCTACCTGTCCCCGATGGAGGACCTGGTCTACCTGTCCCTGATGGAGGACCTGGTCTACCTTTTTCCCCGATGGAGGATCTGGTCTACATGGTCCTGATGGAGGACCTGGTCTACCTGGTTCTGATGGAGGAACTGGTCTACCTGTCCCTGATGGAGGACCTGGTCTACCTGTCCCAGATGGAGGACCTGGTCTACATGGTTCTGATGGAGGACCTGGTCTACCTGGTTCGGATGGAGGAACTGGTCTACCTGTCCCTGATGGAGGACCAGGTCTACCTGTCCCTGATGGAGGACCTGGTCTACCTGTCCCCGATGGAGGACCTGGTCTACCTGTCCCTGATGGAGGACCTGGTCTACCTGTCCCTGATGGAGGACCTGGTCTACATGGTCATGATGGAGGTCCTGGTCTACCTGTCCCCGATGGAGGATCTGGTCTACATGGTCCTGATGGAGGACCTGGTCTACCTGTCCCCGATGGAGGACCTGGTCTACATGGTCCTGATGGAGGACCTGGTCTACCTGTCCCCGATGGAGGACCTGGTCTACATGGTCATGATGGAGGACCTGGTCTACCTGTCCCTGATGGAGGACCTGGTCTACATGGTCCTGATGGAGGACCTGGTCTACCTGGTTCTGATGGAGGAACTGGTCTACCTGTCCCTGATGGAGGACCTGGTCTACCTGTCCCTGATGGAGGACCAGGTCTACCTGTCCCTGATGGAGGACCTGGTCTACCTGTCCCCGATGGAGGACCTGGTCTACATGGTCCTAATCGAGGACCTGGTCTACCTGTCCCTGATTGAGGACCTGGTCTACATGGTCCTGATGGAGGACCTGGTCTACATCGTCCTTATGGAGGACCTGGTCTACCTGTCCCCGATGGAGGACCTGGTCTACCATTCCCCGATGGAGGACCTGGTCTACCATTCCCCGATGGAGGACCTGGTCTACATGGTCCTGATGGAGGACCTGGTCTACCTGTCCCCGATGGAGGACCTGGTCTACATGGTCCTGATGGAGGACCTGGTCTACCTGGTTCTGATGGAGGAACTGGTCTACCTGTCCCTGATGGAGGACCAGGTCTACCTGTCCCTGATGGAGGACCTGGTCTACCTGTCCCCGATGGAGGACCTGGTCTACATGGTCCTAATCGAGGACCTGGTCTACCTGTCCCCGATGGAAGACCTGGTCTACATGGTCATGATGGAGGACCTGGTCTACCTGTCCCTGATGGAGGACCAGGTCTACCTGTCCCAGATAGAGGACCTGGTCTACATGGTCCTGATGGAGGACCTGGTCTTCCTGGTTCTGATGGAGGACCTGGTCTACCTGTCTCTGATTGAGGACCTGGTCTACATGGTCCTTATGGAGGACCTGGTCTACCTGTCCCATATGGAGGACCTGGTCTACCTTTCCCCGATGGAGGACCTGGTCTACCTGTCCCCGATGGAGGACCTGGTCTACATGGTCCTGATGGAGGACCTGGTCTACCTGTCCCCGATCGAGGACCTGGTCTACCTGTACCTGATGGAGGACCTGGTCTACCTGTCCCCGATGGAGGACCTGGTCTACCTGGTTCTGATGGAGGAACTGGTCTACCTGTCCCTGATGGAGGACCTGGTCTACCTGTCCCTGATGGAGGACCAGGTCTACCTGTCCCTGATGGAGGACCTGGTCTACCTTTTTCCCGATGGAGGACCAGGTCTACCTGTCCCTGATGGAGGACCTGGTCTACCTTTTTCCCGATGGAGGACCTGGTCTACCTGTCACTGATGGAGGACCTGGTCTACCTGTCCCCGATGGAGGACCTGGTCTACCTGTCCCTAATGGAGGACCTGGTCTACCTGTCCCAGATGGAGGACCTGGTCTACATGGTCCTGATGGAGGACCTGGTCTACCTGGTTCTGATGGAGGAACTGGTCTACCTGTCACTGATGGAGGACCTGGTCTACCTGTCCCAGATGGAGGACCTGGTCTACCTGTCCCTAATGGAGGACCTGGTCTACCTGTCCCAGATGGAGGACCTGGTCTACATGGTCCTGATGGAGGACCTGGTCTACCTGGTTCGGATGGAGGACCAGGTCTACCTGTCCCCGATGGAGGATCTGGTCTACATGGTCCTAATCGAGGACCTGGTCTACCTGTCCCCGATGGAGGACCTGGTCTACATGATCATGATGGAGGTCCTGGTCTACCTGTCCCCGATGGAGGACCTGGTCTACATGGTTCTGATGGAGGACCTGGTCTACCTGTCCCTGATGGAGGACCTGGTCTACCTGTCCCTGATGGAGGACCAGGTCTACCTGTCCCCGATGGAGGACCTGGTCTACCTTTCCCCGATGGAGGACCTGGTCTACATGGTCCTGATGGAGGACCTGGTCTACCTGTCCCTGATGGAGGACCTGGTCTACCTGTCCCCGATGGAGGACCTGGTCTACATGGTCCTGATGGAGGACCTGGTCTACCTGGTTCTGATGGCGGAACTGGTCTACCTGACCCTGATGGAGGAACTGGTCTACCTGTCCCCGATGGAGGACCTGGTCTACATGGTCCTAATCGAGGACCTGGTCTACCTGTCCCCGATGGAGGACCTGGTCTACCTGGTCCTGATGGAGGACCTGGTCTACATGGTCATGATGGAGGTCCTGGTCTACCTGTCCCCGATGGAGGATCTGGTCTACATGGTCCTGATGGAGGACCTGGTCTACCTGTCCCAGATGGAGGACCTGGTCTGCCTGTCCCTGATGGAGGACCTGGTCTACCTGTCCCCGATTGAGGACCTAGACTTCATGGTCCTAATCGAGGACCTGGTCTACCTGTCCCCGATGGAGGACCTGGTCTACATGGTCATGATGGAGGTCCTGGTCTACCTGTCCCCGATGGAGGATCTGGTCTACATGGTCCTGATGGAGGACCTGGTCTACCTGGTCCTGATGGAGGACCTGGTCTACATGGTCCTGATGGAGGACCTGGTCTACCTGTCCCCGATGGAGGACCTGGTCTACCTGTCCCTGATGGAGGACCTGGTCTACCTTTTTCCCGATGGAGGACCTGGTCTACATGGTCCTGATGGAGGACCTGGTCTACCTGGTTCTGATGGAGGAACTGGTCTACCTTTCCCTGATGGAGGACCTGGTCTACCTGTCCCAGATGGAGGACCTGGTCTACCTGTCCCTGATGGAGGACCTGGTCTACCTGTCCCAGATGGAGGACCTGGTCTACATGGTCCTGATGGAGGACCTGGTCTACCTGGTTCGGATGGAGGACCTGGTCTACCTGTCCCCGATGGAGGACCTGGTCTACATGGTCCTAATCGAGGACCTGGTCTACCTGTCCCCGATGGAGGACCTGGTCTACATGGTCATGATGGAGGTCCTGGTCTACCTGTCCCCGATGGAGGACCTGGTCTACATGGTTCTGATGGAGGACCTGGTCTACCTGTCCCTGATGGAGGACCTGGTCTACCTGTCCCTGATGGAGGACCTGGTCTACATGGTCCTGATGGAGGACCTGGTCTACATGGTCCTAATCGAGGACCTGGTCTACCTGTCCCTGATGGAGGACCTGGTCTACCTGGTCCTGATTGAGGACCTGGTCTACCTGGTCCTGATGGAGGACCTGGTCTACCTGGTTCTGATGGAGGACCTGGTCTACCTGTCCCTGATGGAGGACCTGGTCTACCTGTCCCCGATGGAGGACCTGGTCTACCTGGTCCTGATGGAGGACCTGGTCTACCTGTCCCAGATGGAGGACCTGGTCTACATGGTCCTGATGGAGGACCTGGTCTACCTGTCCCTGATGGAGGACCTGGTCTACCTGTCCCCGATGGAGGACCTGGTCTACCTGTCCCCGATGGAGGACCTGGTCTACGTTTCCCCGATGGAGGACCTGGTCTACCTGGTCCTGATGGAGGACCTGGTCTACCTGTCCCCGATGGAGGACCTGGTCTACATGGTCCTGCTGGAGGACCTGGTCTACCTGTCCCTGATGGAGGACCTGGTCTACATGGTCCTGATGGAGGACCTGGTCTACCTGTCCCCGATGGAGGACCAGGTCTACATGGTCCTGATGGAGGACCTGGTCTACCTGTCCCCGATGGAGGACCTGGTCTACCTGTCCCCGATGGAGGACCTGGTCTACATGGTCCTGATGGAGGACCTGGTCTACCTGTCCCCGATGGAGGACCTGGTCTACCTGTCCCAGATGGAGGACCTGGTCTACATGGTCCTGATGGAGGACCTGGTCTACATGGTCCTGATGGAGGACCTGGTCTACCTTTCACCGATGGAGGACCTGGTCTACCTGTCCCCGATGGAGGACCTGGTCTACATGGTCCTTATGGAGGACCTGGTCTACCTGTCCCCGATGGAGGACCTGGTCTACCTGTCCCCGATGGAGGACCTGGTCTACATGGTCTTGATAGAGGACCTGGTCTACCTGTCCCCGATGGAGGACCTGGTCTACCTGTCCCTGATGGAGGACCTGGTCTACCTGTCCCCGATGGAGGACCTGGTCTACCTGTCCCCGATGGAGGACCTGGTCTACATGGTCCTGATGGAGGACCTGGTCTACATGGTCCTGATGGAGGACCTGGTCTACCTTTCACCGATGGAGGACCTGGTCTACCTGTCCCCGATGGAGGACCTGGTCTACATGGTCCTTATGGAGGACCTGGTCTACCTGTCCCCGATGGAGGACCTGGTCTACCTGTCCCCGATGGAGGACCTGGTCTACCTGTCCCTGATGGAGGACCTGGTCTACATGGTCCTGATAGAGGACCTGGTCTACCTGTCCCAGATGGAGGACCTGGTCTACATGGTCCTGATGGAGGACCTGGTCTACCTGTCCCCGATGGAGGACCTGGTCTACCTGTCCCTGATGGAGGACCTGGTCTACCTGGTCCTGAAGGAGGACCTGGTCTACCTGGTCCTGATGGAGGACCTGGTCTACCTGTCCCTGATGGAGGACCTGGTCTACCTGGTCCTGATGGAGGACCTGGTCTACCTGTCCCTGATGGAGGACCTGGTCTACCTGGTCCTGATGGAGGACCTGGTCTACCTGGTCCTGATGGAGGACCTGGTCTACATGGTCCTGATGGAGGACCTGGTCTACCTGTCCCCGATGGAGGACCTGGTCTACCTGTCCCCGATGGAGGACCTGGTCTACATGGTCCTGATGGAGGACCTGGTCTACCTGTCCCCGATGGAGGGCCTGGTCTACCTGTCCCTGATGGAGGGCCTGGTCTACCTTTTTCTCGATGGAGGACCTGGTCTACATGGTCCTGATGGAGGACCTGGTCTACCTGGTTCTGATGGAGGAACTGGTCTACCTGTCCCTGATGGAGGACCTCGTCTACCTGTCCCAGATGGAGGACCTGGTCTACCTGTCCCAGATGGAGGACCTGGTCTACAGTGTCCTGATGGAGGACCTGGTCTACCTGTCCCCGATGGAGGACCTGGTCTACCTGTCCCTGATGGAGGACCTGGTCTACCTTTTTCTCGATGGAGGACCTGGTCTACATGGTCCTGATGGAGGACCTGGGCTACCTGTCCCTGATGGAGGACCAGGTCTACCTGTCCCTGATGGAGGACCTGGTCTACCTGTCCCTGATGGAGGACCTGGTCTACATGGTCCTGATGGAGGACCTGGTCTACCTGTCCCAGATGGAGGACCTGGTCTACATGGTCCTGATGGAGGACCTGGTCTACCTGTCCCTGATGGAGGACCTGGTCTACCTGTCCCAGATGGAGGACCTGGTCTACATGGTCCTGATGGAGGACCTGGTCTACCTGTCCCCGATGGAGGACCTGGTCTACCTGTCCCTGATGGAGGACCTGGTCTACCTTTTTCTCGATGGAGGACCTGGTCTACATGGTCCTGATGGAGGACCTGGGCTACCTGTCCCTGATGGAGGACCAGGTCTACATGGTCATGATGGAGGACCTGGTCTACCTGTCCCAGATGGAGGACCTGGTCTACCTGTCCCAGATGGAGGACCTGGTCTACATGGTCCTGATGGAGGACCTGGTCTACCTGTCCCTGATGGAGGACCTGGTCTACCTGTCCCTGATGGAGGACCTGGTCTACATGGTCCTGATGGAGGACCTGGTCTACCTGTCCCAGATGGAGGACCTGGTCTACATGGTCCTGATGGAGGACCTGGTCTACCTGGTTCTGATGGAGGACCTGGTCTACCTGTCCCAGATGGAGGACCTGGTCTACATGGTCCTGATGGAGGACCTGGTCTACCTGGTTCTGATGGAGGAACTGGTCTACCTGTCCCTGATGGAGGACCTGGTCTACCTGTCCCAGATGGAGGACCTGGTCTACCTGTCCCTGATGGAGGACCTGGTCTACCTGTCCCCGATGGAGGACCTGGTCTACATGGTCCTGATGGAGGACCTGGTCTACCTGTCCCCGATGGAGGACCTGGTCTACCTGTCCCTGATGGAGGACCTGGTCTACCTGGTCCTGATGGAGGACCTGGTCTACCTGTCCCTGATGGAGGACCTGGTCTACCTGGTCCTGATTGAGGACCTGGTCTACCTGGTCCTGATGGAGGACCTGGTCTACCTGTCCCTGATGGAGGACCAGGTCTACCTGTCCCTGATGGAGGACCTGGTCTACCTGTCCCTGATGGAGGACCTGGTCTACATGGTCCTGATGGAGGACCTGGTCTACCTGTCCCTGATGGAGGACCTGGTCTACCTGTCCCAGATGGAGGACCTGGTCTACATGGTCCTGATGGAGGACCTGGTCTACCTGTCCCCGATGGAGGACCTGGTCTACCTGTCCCCGATGGAGGACCTGGTCTACCTTTTTCTCGATGGAGGACCTGGTCTACATGGTCCTGATGGAGGACCTGGGCTACCTGTCCCTGATGGAGGACCAGGTCTACATGGTCATGATGGAGGACCTGGTCTACCTGTCCCAGATGGAGGACCTGGTCTACCTGTCCCAGATGGAGGACCTGGTCTACATGGTCCTGATGGAGGACCTGGTCTACCTGTCCCTGATGGAGGACCTGGTCTACCTGTCCCTGATGGAGGACCTGGTCTACATGGTCCTGATGGAGGACCTGGTCTACCTGTCCCAGATGGAGGACCTGGTCTACATGGTCCTGATGGAGGACCTGGTCTACCTGTCCCTGATGGAGGACCTGGTCTACCTGTCCCAGATGGAGGACCTGGTCTACATGGTCCTGATGGAGGACCTGGTCTACCTGGTTCTGATGGAGGACCTGGTCTACCTGTCCCAGATGGAGGACCTGGTCTACATGGTCCTGATGGAGGACCTGGTCTACCTGGTTCTGATGGAGGAACTGGTCTACCTGTCCCTGATGGAGGACCTGGTCTACCTGTCCCAGATGGAGGACCTGGTCTACCTGTCCCTGATGGAGGACCTGGTCTACATGGTCCTAATCGAGGACCTGGTCTACATGGTTCTGATGGAGGACCTGGTCTACCTGTCCCAGATGGAGGACCTGGTCTACATGGTCCTGATGGAGGACCTGGTCTACCTGGTTCTGATGGAGGAACTGGTCTACCTGTCCCTGATGGAGGACCTGGTCTACCTGTCCCAGATGGAGGACCTGGTCTACCTGTCCCCGATGGAGGACCTGGTCTACATGGTCCTGATGGAGGACCTGGTCTACCTGTCCCCGATGGAGGACCTGGTCTACCTGTCCCTGATGGAGGACCTGGTCTACCTGGTCCTGATGGAGGACCTGGTCTACCTGTCCCTGATGGAGGACCTGGTCTACCTGGTCCTGATTGAGGACCTGGTCTACCTGGTCCTGATGGAGGACCTGGTCTACCTGGTCCTGATGGAGGACCTGGTCTACCTGGTTTCTGATTGAGGACCTGGTCTACCTGGTCCTGATGGAGGACCTGGTCTACCTGGTCCTGATGGAGGACCTGGTCTATCTGGTCCTGATGGAGGACCTGGTCTACCTGTCCCTGATGGAGGACCTGGTCTACCTGGTCCTGATTGAGGACCTGGTCTACCTGGTCCTGATTGAGGACCTGGTCTACCTGGTCCTGATGGAGGACCTGGTCTACCTGGTCCTGATTGAGGACCTGGTCTACCTGGTCCTGATGGAGGACCTGGTCTACCTGGTCCTGATTGAGGACCTGGTCTACCTGGTCCTGATGGAGGACCTGGTCTACCTGGTCCTGATGGAGGACCTGGTCTACCTGGTCCTGATGGAGGACCTGGTCTACCTGGTCCTGATTGAGGACCTGGTCTACCTGGTCCTGATGGAGGACCTGGTCTACCTGGTCCTGATTGAGGACCTGGTCTACCTGGTCCTGATGGAGGACCTGGTCTACCTGGTCCTGATGGAGGACCTGGTCTACCTGGTCCTGATGGAGGACCTGGTCTACCTGGTCCTGATGGAGGACCTGGTCTACCTGGTCCTGATGGAGGACCTGGTCTACCTGTCCCTGATGGAGGACCTGGTCTACCTGGTCCTGATGGAGGACCTGGTCTACCTGGTCCTGATGGAGGACCTGGTCTACATGGTCCTGATGGAGGACCTGGTCTACCTGGTCCTGATGGAGGACCTGGTCTACCTGGTCCTGATGGAGGACCTGGTCTACCTGGTCCTGATTGAGGACCTGGTCTACCTGGTCCTGATGGAGGACCTGGTCTACCTGGTCCTGATTGAGGACCTGGTCTACCTGGTCCTGATGGAGGACCTGGTCTACCTGGTCCTGATTGAGGACCTGGTCTACCTGGTCCTGATGGAGGACCTGGTCTACCTGGTCCTGATGGAGGACCTGGTCTACCTGGTCCTGATGGATGACCTGGTCTACCTGGTCCTGATGGATGACCTGGTCTACCTGGTCCTGATGGAGGACCTGGTCTACCTGGTCCTGATGGAGGACCTGGTCTACCTGGTCCTGATGGATGACCTGGTCTACCTGGTGGTCTTCACTGGCCCCCCTCTCCAACCACGTCGGCAGTGCAACAACCCAGTAGGGACACACAGGACCACCAGTATGTTCTCAGTAATTAAACTGGAATCAGAGACGTCTCATGTGTGGACAGGAAGGATAAATCTCCATCATCATCCAGAAAGTGTTTGTTGTTCAACGTTGGAGTCGTGGACCAGAGGTCAGACACACAAAGCTCCACATGTGGTCCACTTTTCATTCAGTCAAGATGATGTGTGATACCTTCACCTACCAGAGGGGGGGGCAGTAGGACATGTAGGCTTTTGATGAATGTGGAAAGGCTTTACTTCGGGCTCAGTGTCAGTACACGCCATTAGCAGAAGCATCAACAACAACACCCGCACGTTACCCTAGTAATGCCAGACAGTTAGCTTTACGCCACGTAAATTAGCTGTCGTCAAATCACCTAACTCTATATTTATATGACAGGACATGGCTAAAACTCTGCATCATGAAGCAGTTAAACAAAACCATAGACATAAAATACATAGACATACAGCATCACGCTGCCTATAGAGCTGACGTCTCATCGCGCCGCCATCTTGGATGGGTCTCCATGCACCTCCAATGTATTTATCTGAAAGGTGTATGTCATACCACAACAATAACGTCACTGATTTTTCTCACAGTTTGGTTTTTTACAAAGGACAGAGATATAGTTATGATACAGATCACTGGAAAACGTTAGATAGTATTATAAAAAAAAAAAAAGCTTTAGCATAAAAACACATAGTTTTTAACTCAGACAAAGTAGCTACAATATAAATAAATGTATAAATGAATTTTATACTAACATGTTTGATTGTTTATTGATGCATCTGGATTTATCTGTTTTTATCTGGTCAAATAAATTATTATTCAACCTTGTAAAATGTAATTACACACAATCTGCTCTCAATATTTCACCGGTTCTTGCAACCATATGCTGAACAACATACAGGAATAGTTGCTGTTTTCTCTTGACTACGGTTGAATCTTTTATTTACATTTATTAATTTATCGATATAGAGATACAGTTGTACAAAGTCTGAAAATAAAATATTTGATCAAAACTGTGAAATTCAGCAGTTACCCAGAAAAACAGTCGGAGAGCGTAAACCTCCGCCATGGTCTGCAAAACGTTCCTGGATCCAAACGGTGATCCGGATCACCACCAGAATTAAATCAGTTCTTCCTGTTCATGTTTCCAACAAGTCCTGAAAATTTCATCAAAATCCGTCCAGAACTTTTTCAGTTATCTTGAACACAAACAGACAAACAGATAAAGCTGGTAAAAATATGACCTCATTGGTGGAGGTATTCATGCTACCATGTAAAACTCTCTTTGTGAAGCATCAATATCATATTTTTCCATCAACACCTCATAGGGGTAAAATTTATCATTTCGTAGATTCTTCACTGTGTTAACATTATTTATCAACCAGTTATGTAGAAAAGTGTTTTGTCTGTGTGTAATATATACGCGTTGTTCCACAGAGAACAGTTATGTGGGGAAACTACGTTGATTCTGCAGCAAGACTCGAAAGCAGAAACCCTACCAATATGGCGGCAACCCATCCAATATGGCGGCAACCCATCCAATATGGCGGAGACACATCCAATATGGCGGCGACCCATCCAATATGGCGGCGATCCATCCAATATGGCGGCAACCCATCCAATATGGCGGCAACCCATCCAATATGGCGGAGACACATCCAATATGGCGGCGACCCATCCAATATGGCGGCGATCCATCCAATATGGCGGCAACCCATCCAATATGGCGGAGACACATGCAATATGGCGGCAACCCATCCAATATGGCGGAGACACATGCAATATGGCGGAGACACATCCAATATGGCAATGCCGGTTTACTCTCTGGCGCACAAGTGATGTAATGAAATGTGATGGTTCAGCAATTTGTCTCATCTGTGAAAATGTTTTTATTAATGTTGTAATTGTAGAAAACCTGGGATGAATTCATTCCTACTGATCTGATCTGCCGCTCCGCCTTCCTGGAGGTGTCCGGTGGTTTGATGCCTACATACATGTGATACATGTGGGCGTGGCATCAGTCAGGATTGATCCTGATTGATGAGCAGAACCAGGCGGGACCATTTTACCGGATCAGATCTAAAGACTGCAGGTCCAAAGCAAATAGAACTTTATTGATGAAAAACTTTTCAGACAATAAAATGCAGAACAAAATGCTGAAAGGAAGATTTTACAGCTTAACACGAAAGTCATATGATTCTTCTGTTTCCATGACAACAAGGCATCACACAACAACAGCAAAACGTCACGACCACAAACATCTTTATTCCTTCGTTTAGGACTGAAGAGGAAACACCTGAACGCGTCTCAGAGGACGAGGCGGTCAGGTGACCTCGTCTCAGAGGACACGAACAGGACATCAATACTCTGACAGAAAGCTGATCAGGAGATGGACGCAGGATGACGGAGGTCTATCGGAAGTCTTCAGCGGAGAACATCCCCCTGGCTCGGCGCAGGATGGAGTCCTTGGACGCGTCGTAGGGATGCTCCTTGGACGGGATCTCCAGGACCGCCGGGATG